>NC_080099.1:61054238-62254238 GCF_950005125.1 Chionomys nivalis
AAACAGAAAAGTGGAAAAAAAAAAGTTGGAACAAGTTGGCGGGTTAATGATGATCCAAACTATAGAATACTTTCAACAGTGTATTGTTATAATAAGACAATTTAAAATTTGAGTACTGTGCTTCATGAAATGCATTAACATGTAGGTGGTGTCTCAGAGGAGCTGTAGCCTGTTAGTCTCAGGTCTGGTAGGACTAAATCCAGGGCCTTGTGGATGCTGAACACTCATTCATTTTAACTTTTCTTCATAGAAACTCTGATACTGGCTCATCTTGGCCAAGAAAATCCTTAAAAGGAAAATTCTTTATGCACACAGCATGCTTCAAGATTCCCACCCACAGACTGGAAAAACTAGCAATCAGATACTGGTATAAACAATGAAGAGAACTGGGGAGGGGGGTGGCTACATTAGGAGGAAGCTGGCTT
Organism: Chionomys nivalis; assembly: GCF_950005125.1. Classification (NCBI taxonomy): domain Eukaryota; kingdom Metazoa; phylum Chordata; class Mammalia; order Rodentia; family Cricetidae; genus Chionomys; species Chionomys nivalis. The sequence continues at coordinate 61,054,664 of NC_080099.1, forward strand.
TGAGGTGTTGTTATGAACACACCTACATAAAACATAACCGGGGGTTCCCTGTATGTCAGCAAGTGTTCTGCAAGATGCATCTGTGCAGATGTTCAGATAACACCTGCTTTTACTGATGAGGGGACAGGTGTTTGTGTGTCTCACATGACATTTACTGATGTAAATGTGTAATCAGATGACATTTACTGAGGAGGGAGGGAGATGCAGTCTCAAGTTGAGAAAGTTAGTGTGATTTCCATAGTTATAAGAGAACAGAAGCCAAGCCTAAATCCTGAAGCTGCCCCAACCAGTATTTATTTTAAATCAATCAACTCCTGGTGACTGACTCAGCTTTCTGAATTGTTTTTTCAAAATGTTTGAAAGACAAAGAATGCAAAAGAGGAAAAAGGTACTATATAGAAGGAAAAAAAATGTCAGCAGGGCATTACTAGAAATGGAAAACTGAAAAAGTAACTGAAATAAAAAAACATATTCTACCATGAAAATCAGAAAGGACAGTAAAAGCAGAAGGTTAGGTCTCAGGGAAGCATCAGAGACTGAGCACCAGGGCCCAAGAGTCATCATAGTGGAAAAAGTGAGGAGAAATTAGTAAGGTGCATATGGACCCAGAAGATGCAATTTGTGTGATAGAGACATTTGAAAGATGGGAGATAGAGGGGAGAGGAGAGAGAGGGAGGGAAAGAGAGAGGGGGAAAGAAGAAAAAGAAGGAAGAGGGGAAGAGGGAGGGGATGTGGAAGGAGGAGGTGGTCGGGAGAGGTGATGGAGCAAGACAACCAATAAGAAAAAACAACAAAACCAACAAACAACAACAGCACTGGAAACCTCTTTTGGAATGGCATAGAAAGCATCCCTAAAACTTTTGAAAGTGAAGGAGCCCTGACATATGTTAGTAAACTGTTACTGCTAACTGATGAAACGTTTTTGTTTCCGTATTAAAGGTCTTAGCCTCGTTCTTTGGAGAGTCCTCTGCTCATCTGAGGGTATATGCTACTGTCTTTTTCATGTCTTTCTCCTCCTCTCTTGTTGCTTATATTTAAATCTATACTAATTTTTTCTTAATAAACTCCAATTTACTTCATTAAAAATAAATGAAAAAAGGAAAGTCTGAAATGACATTAAGAAAATGCTAGACAGTCACTCTTCTATACCCCCCTGCCGATAACACATCATGTAAGAATTTTGAAATGCACAACTATCATTTAATTGAAGTGATAAACGAGGAGACTGGAGGGATGGCTCAGTCCTTAGGAGCACTGGCTACACTTCTGAAGGGACTGGGCTTGGTTCCCAGCACTCACATGAAGGCTCATAACTCTCTTTAAGTCCAGGTCCAGGAGATGCAGCGTCCTCTATGTTCACCAGACGGGCAAGTGACAGACACTAAATGCCGGCAAAACTCTGATACACACGATGTGATAAATGAGGAAATGAAAGTAGGGTCTGTTCATTTATTCTGCCTTTGTGACAGATGCTAGGAATTGTTCTAGGTCCGAAATAGGTTTTCCATTCCCATTAGGGTAGTTTTTTTTAAACCATATTATTTTTATGATCTACTTTAGGAAAATACCACAATTGTGGATGGAGTGTGATGGGGAACAAGGTAGAGTAAATAAAAGTATTCTAATAGTTTCACTTTTGGCAAAGGGGATATATGGATGAATTTTGGGGGGGATAGGGATTATTTTATTGACATTAAAAATAGAGAATTCAGTAAGATGCGGTGGTTTCTAGCACTTGGGAAGCAGAGGTAGGTAAAACTCTGTGAGTGAGAGGCCTGGTCTCCAGAGTGAGTTCCATGACAGTCAAGGTTACACAGTGAAATCCTGTCTCAAAAAACAAAACAAAACAAAAACAACAACAACAACAAAGGCTTATAGATTTAAAGGCATCAGGATTTCAACAGACTATGACAGAGAAGAAACAGGAGATTGTGCAGTTTAAGAGCAGACAAAGGGGCTGGCGGTGGTGGCACACATCTTGAATCCCTGCACTTGGGAGGCAGAGGCAGGTGGATCTCTTGAGTTCGAGACCAGCCTGGTCTACAAGAGCTAGTTCCAGGACAGGCTCCAAAGCTTCAGAGAAACTCTGTCTTGAAAAAACAAAAAATCAAAACAAAACAAAACAAAAAAAGAGCAGACAAAGGAACACAGGGACTGAGTTTATATCACCAGCATCCACGTGAGTGTCTAGTCTGTGTGGTGTCCTGCCTATAGTCCCAGCGTGGGAGACAGACACAGGGGATCCTCTGAGCAAGTTATCCTGCTACACTAGTTTAACTGCTGAGGTCTGGGTTCAAGAGAAAGACTTGGCATCAAATATATGCTGGAGAGTAATCAAGGAAGACAGTGAGATTCAACCTCCAGCCTTCATACACACACCCCCATGAACAATACACAAGGAAGACACACATGTACGCACCCCTACACACACACACAGATGGGGGAAAGAGCAAAGATTCTCCACTCTGGGAACTTGTGGTGGTTTTCCACAGTGAGGCAGAGACTTCTAGGCTGTGTCTGTGTGACCAGATTCTTGCCAGGGGAGTAGGAAGAGAGACGCTCTGAAAAACTGGGCACAAGACTTGAAACAAAATGTCTTGCCTTGTGTTTACAGGTGAGCTGTGGCCTAGGATCTGAGTTCAGCAAAACAAAATGTGGAAATAACCAGGAGACGTCTGGAGCAGGGCCACCCAGTACCTGGACAAGCCTTTCTGTGACTTGGAGTACATTAGAAGTGATAAAGGACAATAGCTTGTTCATCTCCTCCTCCTCTTCACCTCCTTCTTCTATATTTTTTATGTGTATGAGTGCTTTACCTGTGTGTGTGTGTGTGTGTGTGTGTGTGTGTGTATGGGGGGGGGGAACTGTGCCTGCTGAGGTCAGAAGAATTGGAGCCCCTGGAAATGGAATTACAGATAATTGCAAGCCATCATCCATCATGTGGGTACTGGTAGCTGAACTCTGGTGTCCCTGAAGAACAGCCAGTGCCCGTAACCAGTAGACAATGTCTCCAGTCCTGACAGCTTGTTAATTACTTTATATGGTAACCTTTGGCATAATTGTCAAGTTGGGAGCATAGGCCCCAGCCCCTTGCATCTATCCCAGCCCGCAGGCCTGGTCTGGACTCCAAATCCCAGCACTCCAGGTCCTGATCCCTCCCTGGGTCAGGACCACTCCCCAGGGTATTTAAGTGAGTTCCCCAAAGAGGAACATGTGGTCCCTTTTCTTTCTTCCTGGTGGTCGCATTAGCATTAGCGGCCTCCCGGTTTCTCTTCTCCGGACCACCCGGACCACCCGAGAGCGCAGAACTTTCATTAAGCCTGGATATTTCTTAATTTGGCTTGTTTTGATTTGGCTTGATTGGGAATTTTGCGTCGGCAGGGAGCTCGTGTTAAGAAATATTCCTAACGATAATGTCATAGAAATTCATACTGGAAGTGGTACAGATATCACAAAGAATAAGTGATGTGATTTTGATCTGAAAATCTACTAACAGCAAGGGCAAAATAAGGTGGGCTGGAAAGATGATCACTCATTCATACGCAGGAAACAGCTGACAGCAGTATTATATGTGATGGTATGCAAGACAAATAATTTGTTCACTAAACTAGATGAAGTGGCTGGACACTTCCAGAAAGAATATGTGATGAAGCATGGGTGGAGTATGGAAGTTAAAAAGCAGGTGTGTTAAGGAGTAACATTAAAAATAGATATGCAATCAACGATAAGGAGACACACTTTCTGTTTTCAGGACCCATGCTGCTGAGCTAGCAATTTGCATAGCTTAGTAAAATCCTCAGATGTAAGCAGTCCTAAGAGAAAGTCAACTCTCCAACGTGCCTTAGAAGAGATGGCCAGCTTCCAGAAGACAGGAGAGCAACAAGGACCATGGACAAAGGTGCTCTTCTCAGAGGAGTGAGGAGCCAGGACTCATGTCTCCTACTACACGTCATGTCTCCTGCTTCATGTCTTTCTACCCCCTGTGCTACATGCACCCTTTTATTCCGAATGGTAGTTTCTGTCACAGTTACCCTGTTCCTGTTTATTTGGGAGGTGGGGCAGAGGTCAGAAGACAACATATTGATCTGATGAAGAAGCCTGTGTTTCAACCAAGGACGCTGAACTTTGATATGGGATAAAGTAACAATTGGATTTTGGATTACGTTCCTTGGAAATCAAACAGCTTTGTGGGAGCGTAGACAGTTTGGATGGTCACCTTCTTAGACCTGGATGGAGGGGGGTGGACCTTGGACTTTCCACAGGGCAGGGAACCCTGACTGCTCTTGGGACTGGAGAGGGAGGAGAAGAGGAGTGGGGGGAGGGGGAGAGGGGCGGGAGGAGGGGGAGGGAAATGGGAGGCAAGGAGGAAGTGGGAAAATTTTTTTTCAATAAAAAATAAATAAATAAATAAAAATAATTTTATAATCCTCAAAAAAAAAAACAGGGCCTTTTATTTGTGGAAATGAATCAACATCTAAGTAACTTGTAGCTAGAACCACGCTTTGTGTAAGCCAGGGCTACCTTTCTACCTAACTCCTTCTCCCGACTTCTGTAATAACACTGATTAAGCTGAATGTGATTTTCTTTACATTTCCCAGGGTCCCTTGTGATGGCAGGAATGTGGTTTCTTCTGCAAGTGTAATGGAAGCAACATTGGTGGATAGAATTTCTGCTTTATCTTTTTAAAGATATGTAAAAACTCATAGCCTAGGGGTTGAAAGATGTGTGGTGTATAAGAAGGGCCCAGATCTTGGAGTAGAGAAGACCAGAAAGGTGGATGCAGCCAGACCAGCTCATGTGCAAACTCAAATTTTTATTCTGCCAAAAACAATCCAGGCTTGATATAATATAAGAAAAAATTAGTGGATGAGAAGATTAAAAGAAGAGCTAGTTTTGTCTTTACCCGAGAGCAAGAGTTTTGTTTGTCATGTGTCCGTCCTGGTTAGCAGGTACTCATGTACAGTCAGTAAGATGGTTCTAATTTGGCCTCATTACCCTAAAGACCAGAGATGGGGTGACTCTGCCATGTGTGCCTCTGTGTGGATGATGAGGAGAAAAGAGTCGAGGGCTTTCTTCTGGGATGCACAGGATACATAAATTAGGACAGAAAAATATGACAAATGATGCCACAAAAGAAGTGCTCTTAAAGATAAGAGATGCGTCCAGATTCTCCCCTACTCTGTTGCCTTCCTTGAAAGAGAGAATGGCAGCATGATTAAATGCTACTGTGTGTCTGTATCTGAGCTATTGCTTGTCCTGTTCTTTGATCGTTCACCAGAAGAGACAGGTTAAAACTATGACAGGCACATCGTGCACGCCAGCAATACTGATAGGACTATGGTTTTTAGAAGAGCAAGGCTGAACCTCCAGCTGCCTTTAGTGAGAGCTAGGTCCTGTTGGAGAACATTTACTCTGGGTACCCAAGGTTATGCATGACCCGGAAGGAGGGCAAACCCTTCCCCCTCAAAATTGTACAATCAGGTCATGAGGCAACAGACTTTGCTCCTGGAGGCAGATGGCTTTATTGGAGTGGGGGCTGGGAGAAGCTCAGCCAGCAAGCAGCAAATGTGAAAAGGCAGTTGTAGTCCAGGTCAGGGCAAACAACTGGACCAACAAGCCAGTTAGTAGGGAGCTAACAACCCAACCGAAGAACACTGTAAACATCCTTGACTGGGAACCTGTGTGTGTGCATGTGTGTTTGCATGTGTGCGTGCACGTATTTGTGTGTGTGTATGTGCACGTGTGCATGTGTGCTTGTGTGCATGTGTGTGTTAAAGCCCAGAGAGGTCCAACAACAAGGAAAAACTTCCTTATCAGGAAAACTGCCCAAATCAAATATGTTCTAGAGCAAACTCTGATCTAAGCATGCTGTTGCTCAACCACTCACAGGTGACTAAATTAACAAAACAAAACAAAAACCTTGTAGAAAATCAAGTTTTAAAAATAAATCCAGCAGTCATGTACCACGGGGTCAGAGACTCCTCAACTCAGGTGTGCTTCTTGCAACAACTAGAACAAGTAGCAGAAGGAGAACTCTGGAGAAACAGAGAAAGAGGAAATCAGAACCTGGACTTGTTATAGTATCTAAATTTTCAGGTTCCTATAAAAATGTAGAAAAGGAAAAACTAAAAAAAAATAGTAAAGCATGAACCGCACTTAGTATAAAATGCTTTTTCTGTGAAAATTGTCTCTGTCTGGGATGGCACTTAGCACATAAGCATCAGGCCGGACTCTGCATGTGTGCTGAAGAACCCAAGGGCTTAGAGTGCATTTTTACGTAACTACAGGAAAAGGCAATGGCAGCGCCTCAGAAATGGGGAACATAATATAATGCATCATTCAGAAAGAATTCTAGAGCTAATAACATGCAAATAAATATTCATAGGATCCAACAAGCTGGAAGAAATCCAATTCCGCATCAACTTGTGAATGATAAAAAGCAGTATGCCCCTTCTGAATACTATGCAGTGATTAAAAGGAATAAGCCTTAAACCACTTGACTGCATAGATGAATCTCAGAATGCTGTGCTCTGCTCCTCAGTGATGTGCTACAGCTCATATCTCCTCCTTTAAGTAAGTGAGCCCCTTCCCATAATCTTAATTTAATATCAGCCTCATCAGTAACTAGAAAAAAATTATATAGATCATTTACCTTAATCTTTCTAACAGAAAGATGGGACCATTGAGATGAAAACATTAAAATACAGCTCAAAGTCTGACTGTTAAGTAAGTAATTTGATAAAATAATCCACATAACAATCAGAACTCCCTATGGTTAAACTAGATGTGACCAGTGAGATACTTTTGGCCACACAAATGAAGTTTGATCTTTTTCAAACTTTGATTTTCACAGCCTGCTTACAGCTGAAGTATTGAAAGGCCAGTGTGGAGCACGAGATCTAAGTGATGTCTCAGAAGAACACGGAAACTTTTCTTCTTTTCCTGTGATGCCAATAGTCAGAAAAACATCGCTCTTCATTATGAGCAGTCAAACCGCAAATTCACCATGTTCTCCTCAACACACCAGAAAGTAGAAGTCACACAGCAGCTAAACTGAAGAATTAAGAGAGACATAATTTTAGTTAGAGAAGAATGGAACTCTTGCTTAAAGGGAGTAGGGAACGGGGATGCAGTCGGTTGTTAGTATCAGAGAGTCAAGCAGAAAGACCACCCACCCAAATCATCATGGCCAAATAAATTAAAGCAAGCTTTTTTATTCAGGTACATGGGCTGTCTCTCCCTAAGAGTAAGGTTAGAGAGATCAGCAGTGGATATGAGCTATGCTGCAGATGCAGAAGGTTTCCAAACGGGGAATTTGGAGGGCAAAATAGGTGGGGTTACAGGAGCAGAACACAAGCATAGCAAGTGAGTCATAACGACCTCTTGAAACAGAGACATGATTACAAGGTGGTCATAAGATAGACATAACAACAGGTGGTCATAGCAACCTCTTGAAACAAAGGTAGGGTTGCAAGATGGTTATAACAACTGTTTGAAACAAAGACATTGTTGCTGTTTCCTGTAACAGGCAGTGCAGAACCATTTGTAGTTAAGATTACAGGTGAGGCATAGTCCAATCCTTGAGAAACAGAGACTCAATCATACCTAGGAATGAACTTAGTTTGTCTTTACTATAAAGTGGCTTTAATCTCAAGATGGAAGCAGGCTGGTTCATCACAGGCACCAGTAAGAACCAGTTGAGGAATTTGGTTAAGGAACTAGCAGAAGTTGAATGTGAGCTGCTGAGAGAGTGGAGACACCGAGGGCAGTAGATGCCAGAGATGTTTACACATACATATTTTTCTCCAGAGATTTCATCAAAATAGGTTGATGATAGCCCTGATAGAACATTCTTTGGTGGTGTGTTCCCCAAGAATGGGATAAATACTGCAGGATAGGCTGGAAGCCCTGATCAGTCTTATTTCTCATCTTCATCCTGCAAGTCTTAAACCACCTATTGAGGTGCACACTTGTATCTCAGGCACTGGCTGGAGTTGTTTTGGGGAATGCTAATGCTTTCTGTGAAACAGAAAAACTTCCTGATCCTGGAGGAGAGGCAAGAATATGCTTGGAGTGCAAAAAGTCACTTGGTCACTGCTTGGTCAGTGGGAAGTTTAAATGCTCTTGTCCATTGAGTGTAACCATAGCAACTGAAAACCACAAACTTAGCTCAACTCTTCCTAGAATGAATGACTCAGTCCTTGAAAATGAAGGTACGTATTAAGAAAAGGACACTGAGAAGACTATATCCTCAAGATAGTGGTCACAGTGTGTGCATGCGAATGAGGCTCAGTCAGAATCCCCACAAGAGAGGGAAGACCCCATGCTGAAGGTGAAGCAGACTATGAGGAAACCTTCTCAAGATCAGCCCCCACTGTAACCATAGTAACTGGAAACTCAATGCAACTCCTTTCTCCTAGTTATCTCAATCATTAAAGCTACAGATCTAGTACATGGAAAGAAATGTCTTCATGTAAACTTAGAGATAGTTTTCTCAGTTCCTATTCTTGCACAGATGTCGAACTTAAAAAAAAAACCCACAAACTGTAATAAGAAGTAAACACAATGAACAAAGTGCCAAAAACAAGCAATAATGGATACAACTTCAGATGATAATGGAACTTTCGGGAAAAGACTGGTTAATTCACTGAGACTCTAGAGGAAGAGATAAACAAATCAGAGCACTGGCTGTTTCAGCAGAGATGGTAACTGTGGTGTGGCGTACAGTGAAGATGAAAATGAAGAGCACTACAAAAACACAGATACCCAGGTACTGATGAAAAGACTTGACACACTTGAGGGAAGAGTTATTCAGTGTGAAGACAGACTAGGAGACATTAATTATACTGAAGCCAGATTTCTTATTTATTATCTGTGAGAATTCAAAATGGCACAACTATTTTGGATTCTGAAGGTGCCTGCACACACAGGTGCATGTAATCACACAGACATATATACATATGCATACTTTTTAAAACGAATAAAAATTTAAAAGCAATATAATGGATAGATAAAAGCAATATGCTTAAATTTCAAAAAGATTTGTGAAGTGAAAGAAGTCATCCCCCCAACTCAGACCATCTACCATAGTTCTCCATGCATCAAAAAGAAAATTACAGAGCTGAAGACCCAATCAGCACCCCAGGGGATAAAGATGGGAGGGTGGTATGAAGGAATCTAGAGAGAGAAAACAATTGTTTTCAATGATTATTTTTGTGGAGGATAATGTGATGATGTGTTTTTCACAATACTCAGAATTCAGTGTCCCCAAGAGTAATTCTTACCATGAGTAAAATTATTTTTTTAAAAAGTTAAAAAATATAGTTTGTTTGTATTACTGTATTCAGAATTTGGAATTGTGTGATTTTTACAGTTAGGAATACTTACCAGATACATGATAAATACAATTCACGTTTGTTATGTAACAGGTTACCAGGCCTTAACACAACTGGCACCATGTTGGAAGCACCATTCTGAGCTTAGCAGCACATAGGCCCCAAAATCTGCCAAAACAGTAACAAAGACCTAGGCTTTTCCAGGCTCCAGGAAAGTCTCTAAGTTTGCTAACCTTGTTTATGGCTTCTGTAGTTTTGTTTCTAACTGTTCTTGCTAAGTGAGAGATGTCAATCATGGTATGGTTTTTGTGCATAAAAGACAAAGAATGGCAAGGTTTGGTGTTGGCGAAAGTTTCTGTCACACCATTGGCTCCCAAATAAACACACTGGAGCTTATATTAATTACAAATGCTTGACTGATAGCTCAGGCTTGCTACTAAATAGCTCTTACAACTTAATTCAGTTCTATTAAACTATGTGCTGCCTGAGGCTTGTGGATTTTACTTCTATCCCATTTTGTGTGTCTGACTCATTCTGTATCTGGCAGGCAACCCTTCTGACTTCAGTCTTCTCCTTCCCAGCATTTTGTTTGTTTTCCTGCCTAACCTTATCCTGTTTAGCTATTGGATAGTCAATTTGTTTATTAAACCAGTTACAGCAACAAATCTTCACAGTGAACAAAGGTATTATTCCACAGCATTTTCCCCTTTACATTTAATTAAAAAGGAAGGTTTTAACTTTAACATAGTAAAATTATATACACAAAGCTAGTTATCAAGTAAGAATTACAGTTACAATATCTAATTTATTTGTATTTGACTAAATTTGAGAAATATTTTACTATTTTTAGTTTATGAGTTTAAAGTTTTATACTTAATTTACCTTTTATCATATTTAAGGCAAACTTTAACTATAACTATTCAAACTTCATCTCCATCAAAGACTCCAGAAAGATGAAATATTACCTAATGACAAGGATATCAGGCTGCCTGGACAGTCACACAAAGTTCCTCTTCCATGTTGGGCATCCAACTCTGGCCTATAGGCCTACATATCTGACAGACTTTTCTGTGAAGCAGGGAATTTTTAAGGACTGTCCTATCTTGTCTTGGCAAAATTCGGCAGTAATCTTTCTTGCCACCTCCTGGTTCAGTTTAGACAGTAATTGTCAACAATTGAGGCCAGGGCATTTTTTTCGCACACATGGCTAGCTTTTGTCATAACGAAACAAACTTCATATGGACTTTTTTTTGATGACCATCATCCTCTTTGAAGTAATTGATGTTGCCAGGAGCAGACAAGTCTCACTCTTGAGAAAATATAAGTTTTTAAAACATTTTAAGTGGCTATTCTGTTGGTCTTTGAAGTGCTTGAAGATTACCTATCTATCTGAAAATGTATCTCTGTATGAATAGAAAACCTAACTAATATGACTACAAGTTTGACTATTATAGATGACTATTAATCTGTATTTTGGGGAGGGGAGATGAGACAGGAGCTTTGTAGCTTTGGAGCCTGTCCTGGTACTAGCTCTTGTAGACCAGGATGTACTCAAACTCACAGAGACCCGCCTACCTCTGCCTCCCAAGTACTGGGATTAAAGGCATGTGCCACCACCACCTGGCTAATCTGTATTTTTAAATTATATATTACATATTTGAATAAGTTGCATATGCACAGTAACCCAAACAAGATTAGAAACATACATACAGTATAAAAAATTAATTTTAAATTTGCATCAATATTAAAGAATCCACACCAATGTGAAATATTTTAGACTAGTAGTTGCTTTTTTGGTTTACAATCTACCTTTTTATCTTATTGTTTCTATATCCTCTCTCCCTTTTTTCCTTTAGAAAGAGATCTTTGAATTTAAATCCTTTGTTAAGCTTTTTTCCTGACTATGGGCAATAGAAATTTGTAACCAACCTGCCTTGAATAAGAATAAACATCCATAACCTAATTTTTGATAGTGTGGCCATAGTTCTCTAGAGTACTTCCTGTTGACTGAGAGTGCTGGTACTCTTTGAACCCTGAGAAAACAGGATAGTGGTTTAGTCTTGGCTGCAGTAGACTGTGTGTGCAGATCATCTCAGCCAGCAGCTTTGAAGCTGCTTTGGAGCCGGATCACTTGGACCATCTGTTTTCATTGGCGTCTGGACTCCTTGCTCTAAAAATACATAAACTTTTAAAGGTAACATATATATCTACATTAATATAAGTATACTGTGCATTGCACATACGTCAGCCAAAGATGTCTTTTTTGTTGTGTGTTTGAGCAGGTAACATGTACATCACATGTCTAGTAGTTCTTTTAGGTTTATTTCTTTATGTCTGTATTCAGGATTTCAGGGGGGTGTCCTCAGTCACACCTGATGTTCTTAGCCCAGAATGAGTTCACAGTTTATGAAATAAACCCTTCTCCCAAAGTAACACACCTTCTGACTTAAATTTTTAAGTCAAAAAATTTTTAAAATATATGGGCTGGTTTAATCTATCAACTTTCATAATCTAGTGTCTCTTAGTGGGCAAAAACTTTAAAGACAACACAGTAACACATAGAATCCAAACTCTCTGTGTATTTCCCACCTTTATGTGGCTTTTTTCTTTCATATTACTTAACTCTCTTTTTAAGAATTTTTTATTACTTTAAAACTATATTTTTTATGAATATCTATTCCCTTTTAATTTTTCTTCCAAGCCTTTGTACTTTTTAAAAATTTTTATTGATTTTTATTGAGCTCTACATTTTTCTCTGCTCCCCTCCCTGCCTCTCCCCTTTCCCCTTCAACCCTCCCCCAAGGTCTTCTACTTCCCATGTAGATTAGATCTATGTAAGCCCCTCCCTGGTGTTCTCATTGTTGTCTAAATTCTCTGGGATTGTGGTTTGTAGGCTGGTTTTCTTTGCTTTATGTTTAAAACCTACCTATGAGTGAGTACATGTGATAATTGTCTTTCTATGTCTGGGTTACTTCACTCGAAATAATGTTTTCTAGCTCCATGCATTTTCCTGCAAAATTCAAGATGTCGTTATTTTTTTCTGCTGGGTAGTACTCCATTGTGTAAATGTACCATATTTTCCTTAACTATTCTTTGGTCGAGGGGTATTTAGGTTGTTTCCAGGTTCTGGATATGACAAACAATGCTGCTATGAACATATTTGAGTACATGTTTTTGGGGCACTATTGAGCATCCTTTGGATATATACCCAAAAGTGGCATTGCTGGGTCTTGAGAAAGGTTGTTTCCTAATTTTCTGAGAAATCTCCACATTAACACCCAAAGGAGTTGTACCAGCTTGCATTCCCACCAGCAATACAGAAGTGTTTCCTTTTTCTCTCAACCTCTCCAGCATAAATAGTTATCAGTGTTTTTGATCTTGACCATTCTTTCAGGTGTAAGATGGAATTTTAGACTTGTTTTGATTTGCATTTCTCTGATGACTAAGAATGTTGAACATTTCCTTAAGTGCCTTTCAGTCATTTTAGATTCCTCTGTTGAGATTTCTCTGTTTAGGTCTGTACTCCATTTTTAAATGGGATTATGTGTTCTTTTGGTGACCAATTTTTTGAGTTCTTTGTATATTTTGGAGATCAGACCTTTGTCTGATGTGGGGTTAGTGAAAATCTTTTTCCATTCTGTAGGCTGTCATTTTGTCTTGTTGACCGTGTCCTTTGCTTTACAAAACTTTTCAGTTTCAGAAGGTCCCATTTATTAATTGTTTCTCTCAGTGTTTGTGCTGCTGGGGTTATTTAGGAAGTGGTATCCAGTGCCAATGTGTTCAAGTGTATTTCCTTCCCACTTTCTCTTCTATAAGGTTTAATATGGCTGGTTTTATGTTGAGGTCTTTGATCCATTTGGACTTGAGTTTTGTGCATGGTGATAGATATGGGTCTATTTTCAGTCTTCTACATGTTGATATCCAGTTATGCCAGCACCACTTGTTAAATATGCTTTCTTTTTTCCATTTGATATTTTTTGCTTCATTGTCAAAAATGTGGTGTTCAAAGGTGTGTGGATTAATGTCCGGGTCTTCTATTTGGTTCCATTGGTCCTCCTGTCTCTTCTTATGCCAATACCAGGCTGTTTTCAATACTCTGTGGTAGAGTTTGAAGTCAGGGATTGTGATGCCTCCTGAAGTCCTTTTATTATACAGGATTGTTTTGGCCATCCTGGCTTTTTTGCTTTTCCATATGAAGTTGAGTACCATTCTTTAGAGATCTGTGAAGAATTTTGCTGGGATTTTGATGGACATTGCATTGAATCTGTGTCTTTGTACATTTTAAAAAAGATTGTAACCCATTTAGAATTTTTTTTTTCCCATTGGAATCTGTCTTTACAGTGTATTTTTAATCTTTTTCTGACCACATGAGTTTTTAAAGGTCTAAGCAATGTGGCTTCTGCTTTGGCAGCTGGCTCTGTTCTGCTTGATTTCCTGAGTGCTTATCTTTATGGCTGAGGTACTGGGAACCCTGTTTACCATCCCAACACTGGGGAGTTGTTGGTTCCACACTGATACTGAATAGTGCACTGCCCACTGCTTATAAACTCCATTTAAGTGTTAGGCTCTTAAAAGTCATGCCTGTTTTTGCTGCTAGCACTGAGCCATGAAGCTGTTCCTTAAAGGAGCCATGCCTCTGCTGGCCACTTGCAAACATTCTACCATGAAGTTGTGCTTTATGACTCTGTTTTTCTGTGTTTAGAATCCTTCTTTAAAACTTTATGTGGATGTATGTGGCCCTTGACTTTGGGTGTCATTTGCTGGCAGAATTTCCTGTCCCACCAGCAGCTTGGTTGATAGCTCAGGCTTGTTACTTACTAGCTTTTACAGATTAACCCATTTCTATTCATCTATGTGTTGCCCTGACGCTCATGGCTTTTACCTCTATCCCAGTATTTTGTGTTCAACTCATTATGTGTCTGGCTGGCAGCCATTATGACTCAGCCTTTCTAATTCCCAGCATTCTCAGTTTGGTTTCTCTGCCTAACCTTATGCTGTACAGCTATTGGCCAGTCAGCTTGTTTATTAAACCAATCACAGTCGCAAATCTTTACAGCATACAAAGGGATTATTTCCCATTTACCCAGGGGCGATATGTTTTGACCTAGGTTCCTATGCACCTACTCTCGGGCAATACAGACTTTCCAGTAATCTTTGGTGGACTTTCCTTGAAACATTCGATTGTATGTATCCAGGGTGAAACCATTTGGAAATCCTTTCTCAGACGACCTTCCTTACAGACAACACTAAATTACAGCTTGGAAGAACATCCCATTCTGCTGATCCCAGGCAGGTTGAAAACAATGTACATTCTCACTTTCACTGAAAGGTAATTGTTTATTTCTCAACTACTCATTTAACATTTTTGTTTAAATTAAGCTAGTCCTTTCTTTCTTCCTCACAGTTAACTACTGTCCACTTTTCTTTATCATCCTTTGGAGTATCAGGTTGTTTGTTCTCCAAGAATGCTTGTGCTAAACTTATAAACTATATACGGGACACACACCATTCATACTTAAGTGCAATCCTAGTGACTGTCCCTCTGTGGGATAATTTTCATAATTACATGGCTTCGCTGTTCCATTTACATTGCCTGGCTTTCCAAGGAATAATGGAATAATTATTGTAATTATAATCAGTCTTATTGTGAAAGTCCTTTGACATACTTCCTCAGTTATTTGAATAATGTGCACACACAACTGGAATGGATAAAACAACTGAATTTTCAGAGCCATCGTTAGCATATATTCATTTCAGGCTACCTTGGTCATAAATGGGCTTTCTCATATTGTCCATTGAATAGCCTGATTTAAGTTCACCAACCCAGAGTATGAGTGTATAATTTCAATTTAAAGTGTGGAGGTTAGGGGCAAATCTGGAGCTGGGACATTACCTCCTACAAATTAATACTTATTAATGCTGCCAATAAGGGGTTGGAGGTGCCCGTACTGGATATGAACTTTAAAACAAAGGGAGTCATGGAAATCAAGTACAAGAGGGGTTTTAAAGGTGTCCATGAATTTTCTGCTGTGGGAACATGGCACCATTCTCACATGGCACCATTCTCTTTCCATAAACAATCTGGGATTTAATGTTTACAATCAAAATATATACTTTTAAAAATATGAGATAATTCTTGGATTCTTAAAATTAAAAAAGTACATGCTAACTTAACTGTGCATAACATTACCTTGGTCAACAAAAATCCATTGTTTGAGGGTTAAAGATGAACCAAGGAGGGTCTGGTGATACATGTCTGTGATCACAGTACTCAGATTCGGAGGACTGCAAATCCAAGGCCAGAATGGCTCATATCATGAGACTGTCTCAAAACAGAATCAAAACCAGATAGAAACAAAAGAGAGTCAAAGCTGAGTTTGAGTTGCATATCAAAAATAGAAAAAAGGAACTAATGAAACTTCTTTTAAGGCCTTGTGTTGTAGACACCAGTTCACCTAGAACCACAGCCGAGGGCACCCCTGGGTAAGACCTTCCCTTGCTTTTTCACCATGCCTGTTTGCGTTAGGCTATGCCATTCCTAACGTGCAGTGTCTCCTGGGAGAACGGACTCTTCTGTGCATGCCTTCTGATACTGAGGTGCTTCTCGCCCTCAGCAGTTCTCTCCATTCACAAGGAGCCTGACTTTGAGCCCAGCTCCTTTCTTTCCGCAATCAGTCCTCCTAAACATTTCAGTGTGATCCTAAATGTATTACTGTGGCTCTTTCGTTCTCCATAGTTTATCCTAAGAAATTGCCACGTAAGTAAATATGAAAACATAGAAAGCAGGTCTTATTTTATATAGGCTTTAAAAATAATATTTGTTCATTGGTTTATGTGAGTGTTCACGGGTGCGTATGTGCCACAGTGTACTTGTGGCGGTCAGAAGATAACTTGGGCATCCCAGCAAGCGCCTTTACCAGTTGAGCTATCTCTTGCTCCCAAAAGGGTTGCTTTCAATACTAGGGTAGCTTGTTTCCATGACTCAGGCAACAGTAGAAAGATAATGCTAAAAATAAGAAGCAATGCGAAGAGTGATATGAAGATAGATTTGAAGGTGGTGAGAGAAACAGTAGGACCAGGAGCAGGTCCTTGGGATGCATTAGAGGAAGACAATGAAAAGTTCAACTATGGTGTTTGAAGTAGGAGAGGAAAAACAGAGACAAAGAAGAGCTTATAGGCCTAGAATCCATCTATAGAATTCTAGCATGAATGGCTTGAAAAGTGTGATGGCAAAGGATTTCTTTCTTTCTTTCTTTCTTTCTTTCTTTCTTTCTTTCTTTCTTTCTTTCTTTCTTCTTTTTCTGTTTTTTCTTTTTTTTTCTTTTTTTTGATTTTTCGAGACAGGGTTTCTCTATGGTTTTGGAGCCTGTCCTGGAACTAGCTCTTGTAGACCAGGCTGGTCTCGAACTCACAGAGATCCGCCTGCCTCTGCCTCCCAAGTGCTGGGATTAAAGGCGTGCGCCACCACCACCAGGGTTTCTCTGTGGCTTTGGAGCCTATCCCGGAACTCACTCTGTAGACCAGGCTGGGCTCGAAGTCTCAGAGATCCACCTGCCTCTGCCTCCCGAGTGCACTACTACAGCCTGGCTGTAATGGTTAAATTTCAATGACCATAAAATATTTAGCCTGTGGTGAACAGAATATACCAGTGGTGGGAGTTGGGAAGAATTTGGTGGCACTGGCAAGCTTTACATTTAAAGAGATTGCATTCAAAACCTGTATTTGGCACTGAAGACCAACCATATGGTAGCAAGCAGGTGCTTTAATTTCTCCCTGAATTACTTAGTACTTTCACACACAGAGGTTAGCACACATACCCACAAAGAGGGTTGTGATGAGGGTTGAGAGCTAATGTATGGGAGGCACCTGTTACACAAGCTTCCCAGCGCATGAATGGAAATCAAAATTGTTATGACCACTGTAAAGAAAGGCCTGTTCTAATTACCCATCAATGATTAACAATGACCCACAATAGAATAGACATAATGGCTTATTTACATGGGGCGTTTTCTTGTGCCCCAGGGAGATGGCCTGACTGACTGAGTCCATTCATGGTAGATTGCCACCAGGGGTCCCGGGGGTGACAAAGGTTCTTGGATGCCTGCTTATTTCCTTGAAAGTAATTCCGAAGGGAGACATGGAAGGTGAAGGGAAATACAAGCTGCCAGATGGAGGGATAGGATGGGAGTTAGGGTACGGGTGCAAGGGAGGACAGGGGAAGGAGAGTCTCCTTAAAGGTACAGGGCAGGGGCGCACTGGCTGCTGGGCAAGCCAGTACAGTAGACAGGGTGTGGTATGTGAGCTGTGAGCTGAAGAGGCCTTTCACCTTAGAAAGAGGGTGGATCCTGGGAAGGGCACGCGGCCAGAGGGTGGGGACATGGGCCAGGGAGGACTGGGAAGGGACAAATGGGAAATTGCTGGGCCTGGTTGGGTGGAGCTCAGCCAATAAATCATTTGCAGTTGGTAGACACGGCATGTGTCTTCCTTTACGTAGTAGTTGCTCTGTGAAAAGGGCCCTGCTTCCTTTCATGGCTGCTTTGAGTCACTCAGTTACTCATTCCTGAAGGCAGCTGGACAGCCCCACGCTGCCGAGTGGCCAACAGTAGCATCTGTTCCACTTAAGCAAGGACAAGCAGCATTACACATCACCGAAACCATCAGGGCAGGACGGGATTGTTTCTGGAATTAATTATAGGACAAAGATGTGCTGTTAACGAAGCGGAATGTGCTGTACATATGTAAATATGGCCTTAGATTCTTCTGATTTAAGCGAAGCGTGCTTTGATAAGAATCCTGTTGGAGCCAATCGCTTGCTGGGCTTGGTAGATAAGAATAGGAAGGAGGGGAAGAATGGGGCTGCTGGATGCACTGCCCTTATGTGAGCAAGAGATGGGTTCAAATCCCAGCCCTGCCTCTTGACTGTGGGGCTTTAGGAACTTGCTTGCCCTCTTCAGAGCTTGGCTTGCTCTCCACCAAAGAGGCAGGGCAGGAACTGGATGCAGTGTATAAGGTAGTTAACATCAGAGAACATAGTAATAATGGTGATGATGATGATAATCCATAGCTACTATTACTTTTGAAGTGCCATACTGTTTGCTCATTCCCAATATTAGCTCTCATTTCCTCCAAAGCTATTGAGGTAGGAGCATCTCAATGAGTCCACAGAGGAAATCCGTTGCTTAGCAGGATTCCGAGGCTACAGGCAGCTGAGCTGCTATTCACAAACCATACCTGGTGTCCTGTCTATGTGAGGCATGGGCACGCAGAGCATCTTGGGTCAGACTGACAGCGTGTGCTCAATCTAACACTTCGTTTCATGAGACAGAATCAAAAGCTCACATGCTTCACCTCCCCAAACTGGGTCATTTTTTTTTTTTTAAAACCTGACTTAACTGACTCAAGATTTGCACATGTTGATGGGGTGCAGAACACACCAAAACTACATAAAGTTTAAAAATTAGACAGAGCAAATGGCATAAAATATGACTAAACAGACACTCTTGACAATGTACCTGTGAAGTTTCCCCAAATACTCTCCAGTCCCAAGCACCTCAGCTGAGAGCTGGGCCACAGGAAACAGCTGGGGGCATATGCGGCAGGACTGCTGACGGGGAGGAAAAAGCTTGCTGAAGTCAGTGATGGTTGTGACAAACAATTGTCACCAAATGTCCTGTTCCTTTCTCCCTGTGAAATGGCTGTGGCAACCACAATGCACTTGTCATGAGAATAAGAGGCCCAGTGTAGACAGACGCCTAGAAGTTTCGTGAACCATCAGATGTCCACCCTCAGCCTGCTGCCTACAAGCTGCGCAGGGTTGCTGTGAATATCGCCCAGCATAAATCTGTGAACTTATTCAAAACACTGCTCTTGATTTTTTTTTCTTAACTCAGTTGTGAAATCATTGACTGTCAACTTTGTACACAGCACCACGGACCAGACATGCTGAAAGATTCGCAATCCCACCCATGACTTCCAAATGTCTTCCTCGTCTCTGTTACACTGCTGCCTGGGACCCACTGATAGAACAATCTAGCTCAGTTTGTCAGTGTGGCTGGCTGACTTGCCTCTTCTTCAGCTGCACGTCTCTACCTCAAACTCCCTGTCAAGGCAGACGGAGCTTTTCTTAGTTTCTTATATGCACCGTCACCCTCTCCCACAGACTTTGCACCTGCTGTGTTCTGGTTTGGGACACCTTAGCCACTTAGCCAGTTCCTCACCCATTCCCTGAAGGTCATTCTTCCCAGCCTGCCTTCCCCACCCAGCCAAGTGGGGGCCTGAGGTTCCTAGTGCATTCCTCCAATGTGTTCCTTGTTCCCTGCCAAGGCTGTCGTCATACACTCTGCATGTTTATTTGTGTCCACCTTTATATGACAGCTCAGCTTATCCCATGTTCCCGAGGGCAGGGATTGTAGCTTTCCTGATGCCATCAATCCCCGGGGGCCAGCACAGTCTCCCACGCAGCGATGCAGACTCTCCATAAATACCTGTGGAATGAGTGAAGATACCCTCCAGTGCACTTGTTGTTTGTGAAGCCAGTGTCTCAGGAAGAAGATGGAATTTATGAGCAGTGCTTACCAGCAAATTGTAATCAGGGCTAACATTAAGAACATGTATGTAATTATTTCTGCATTTCTTATTTTGGAATGATAGTTATTTTGGCAAGATCTGAGGGTTTGCGACAACTGAGGAATTATGAGCAATATCAAATGTGGCAGTAGATGGCTCCTGTTCATAGCTTATGCGAGTAACACTCTAGAAGTAGGCAGCTTGACTGGGAACTTCTCTTTTAAAAACAATACAATTTAAGAAAAAGGAAATTGCATTGAAGAAAAAGAAACCATGCTTGCTCTTAAGTATACATTAAATGGCCCCCTTGTTTGGCCTGTATATCTGAAATGCATATGGAATGTCTGAGGCCCAGTGCTTGGCTTCATTTCAGACTACTTGGAGACTATTGGCTTCTCAGACACGGCACAGTAGGTATGTACTCAGGGACCGTGTTGAAGGCACTTGCGCATTGATTTCTCTCGTGCGTAGTTTTCATCTCATAAGGAAACACACTGCCATGCCTAGTGGTGAAGCAGTTGCTGTAGACACAAAGGGAGTTTGTGCAATTGGACATCTCGGGCAACAAGTCTGGTACTAATATCTCAAGGCTAGAGCAATTGCACGCGTGCCAGATGAAACCTGCCTCTGGAACCCCTGCCGACCCTTCCATGCAGTAGCCTGGCTGCCTTACCCAAACAAGGAATGTTCCCGTCTACGGTAGAGATGGTCGTGTCAGGAAGGGGTCCATCTGAGAGCAGAATATCTAGGTTAGAACTCTGAACAGTTGTATAAATGTTGTTGTATGTAATGTTCCTCATATGAAATTAGAACTATGAATCCAAATGGGTCTCCTGAAGATCAAATTCATAGTATGGATAAACGGTTTAATTCAGTGTTGAACCATAGGAAATGCACTGTGAACCAGTACATCAATATAAATCTTTTGTTTTTTAAAAGAAAAACAAGGTTTTTCTTTGCCTTGTGGTCCTAGAGACACAGTGTCTATAATGGCAGGGAAGGTCTGGCAGTAGAAGCAGGAACAGTCAGATCATATTTCGTCTACACAGACAACCCGCCATGAACCTTAACCATGTGTCTTCTTCATTATTAAGAATCGAATAGTATTGCCTTTAAAGTACATGTTAATAAGTAAACAAATGACTTTTATTCACACCTGAAATAACTAATAAATTATTAAATGTATGACTTTAAAAGTCCTCGGCCCTTGGTTCAGAAGCTTTAGTTGGTTTCTGTTTCTCCCTCTAGACAAAGGAGCGTTAACCAAAGGCTAAAGAGAGCTGTTGGAAGTGTTTTTTCTTTAAAAACATCTTTTTAGATGTCTTTGTCTTATTTTTCTGTATATGACTGTTCACCTGTGTGTCTACATGTATATAGGTGTGGGTATGATGTCCTCGATAGCCAGAAGAGGGTGTGAAATCCCTTGGAACTGTACTTACAGATGATCGGCACGTGGTGCTGGGAATCGAACCCAGATCCTATGCAAGCGCTCTTACCCACCGACCGTCTCTTTAGCCTAGGGAGTGCATTTTCATTTGAGGGACACTAACTTTGATCGGATCTGTTAACACTGAGTTATCACCTCTGATTCCTCTTTTCATATGAAATGAAACAGAATGAGTGCAATAAGCCGGGGCAGGAGAGACAATGCTGCGGGATCTCTCTTTCACAGTGTAAGAGAAGGACGATTTCACAGAAACTGCTTACTGTGTGGGTCACCAGAGGCTATGCTTGGGTTTGGCAAATGTTGGGTAACAGATGCACAATTTCAGTTGAGATGAAGAATTTCAAAGGAGTTGTTTTACATCACATTCACTACTGAGAATCATAGCATATCGATTATTTCCAAATTGTTAAGAGAATTGATTTCGAAGGCCTAGTCTTCACGCCACACCAGATAATGAAGCTGGGAGGCCGTTCACTGTAAACAGCATGATTGGCCATCCTACACAGATGTGTGAAGTGTCATGTTGGAGGTGACAAGCGTGTGTAGTTTCTTCAGTTAAATTAAGCAAATAAAGACACATACGTTTCCCCAATTGCACCTCTACCCCTTCAACTAGATTCACTATTGATCACTCAGCCTTGCCATTGAGTGGGAGAAGCTTGGTATTGCTTTCCCGAGACTGCTACCTCCTCACCCCCATTGCTGAGTTTTGGAACTTTTTCATAGGTGGCTCATGAAGATAATTAATGACCAGGCTGTTGAGCAACTGGAGAACTCTGCAAGCTTAAAACAAGACCAGCAACAAAATAACTCAGCAATCTGGATGCTATGAAATCCACGTTTTTGTTTCAGATGTATGTGTGTATGTCTCTGTATGTCTGTCTGTCTGCCCCTCTTCCTTTGAGAGCTGCTCATACTCCGAATTCCTAGAAGGGGAAGGCCCAGGCATTTCTTGAGCACTGAGAGTCACAAGTGTAGCAGTTTCTGCACAGCTTCGAATGTTTCCTATTTGCATTTTAATGATGCCCAACCTTACACTGGGAGGTGTCGCCACTGGATTTAACACAGAGATGGTTTTTCTGTTAAATCCTGGGTTGAATTATTGTGAAGAGAGATGTCAACTCAGCTTCCTGAAGTTGACAGACAGCATTCAAGCGCTCATGAGGAAGCACATAACAACATAGAGTGAACACAGATGGTTTGGGTATGGATAGCGATCTCTAGGAAGGTGCGCATGTAAAATCCCACACTTGGCTATGATGAAACTGCCACCACTCAGTCAAGTTGCAGATGCCAACCAAGTTTTTCCTGATTTTCCTGGGCCGCAGTCAAGACTTTCGCCTGGGTTTGGTCTGAACTTAGAGGGCTACTGGGGCAAGTCTTGACAAGGAATAACTGTGGGCTTGGGTGGCAGGGTTTAGAATTTCACATGGATGGGTGCCCAGAAACCATCGCCAGCAGGGCACCTGGAAGAGACTTCCAAGGGACTAGGACAGCTGGAGTACAGCTTTCCCACCTAGAAACTGAGCATTAACTGCAGGCCAGAGACACAAGGAGGATTTCTCACCTGAATATTCACGTCACACCCAAATCCTGTAATTTGTGAAATGTCAGATAGTTTAGCTTTTGTAAAGTGCAAAAGCTTCAATTTTTAAAGGTATTTATAAGTATTTTTTTGAAATTTGATTTTATTGGCAATCTAAATATGCATGTCTTTATGGAGACAAAATTGTTGGTTCCATGCTCTAACGTGGATTTGAATATCCCCAAAGAATATTATTTTATTAGGTACGGTTTTGTTTCTGTGACAAGGAAGTTCTGAAGCTGCCACCTCTTTGAAAGCTTCATCATGAAGTCAGCCGTTGCTAAGAGGAGCTCAGAATTCAGCAGGAATCTTGGAAGAAAATCAAGTTTTATCTACTTGATACAAGTAGAGCGTTGCTGTCAGATTTCTGAATGTTTCAGGACAGGAAAATAGGGGCATTTGAAGAGTAAAGCACAAAGGATAGAGGGTGTGGTGGTCTGAGGTTGATCTGGAGTCAGGAGCAGAAATCCCGTTCTACACAGGAGGACCCGCAGGGAAATGAGCACTATCAGGATGATTAGTGTCACTGTCAGCTCATTGCTAAGGTTAAAAGTTGGATTTACAATCAATAATCTAATTCTTACCAAATGGCCCGCATGCAGGTAACTGATGCTCTCTCAAGCATCACAATGTTAGCAATGCTGTGGAGTTTACATATATGAAGCTGCTTATACTAATAAGGCTCTTGTTCATCTCTCCCTTTCCATTGTGGGTTCAATATCTGTAAAATGATATGAAATAGAACGGGAATGGAGTATAGTAATTCTATAGATCATTCAGATGGCAGAAGACATTAAAACAAAGATAATTCGGTAAGTGATTTTTAAGTTCTTTACAGTCATTTCCAGTGCACCCAAAGACTCTGTGCACAACACACACTTTAAAAATAAGTAATCTAGGAGAACACCATGAACACTTGAAGCTGCTTTCCTCATGTGAAACAGTTTAACCAGTATGAGGGTCTAGGGCAATGGTTCTCAACATTCCTAATCCTGCAAACTTTTAACACAGTTCCTCAGGTTATGGTGACCCCTCCCCCCCGCCATAACATTATTTTTGTTGCTGCTTCATAATTACAATTTTGTTACCAAGTTTTAATGTGAATATCTGATATGCAAATGATCTTGGGCGACAAGGTTTGAACCTCCCCTAAAGGGTCGTGATCCACAGAGTGAGAAACACCGGTCTAGGGGCTTCCAATGTACTTCTGGAGTGAGGCTCCTGAGGAGGGTTATCTTCATCTACTGCTGGTGAGGTTTATCTTTTCCCAGGATGATATGTGAGAGACCAATGGGAGAAAAGCAAGATGTGTTTCAGTTGAACGTGTGCCAGCTTCAGTGAGTCACCGCGTCCTCAGCAGACGGGTGGGACATCTCACTGAGAAAAAAAGGCTCACTCCACCCACCCTGTGCACCATGCTTTGCCAGAGCTCAGCACTCTGTAAACTACTTTCTAGACATGTCACCGGGCTCTTTGTGGGTTGACGAGGAAACTAAAAGCACTGACCAGAGCAGGAATTAAATCCTACTTGAGTGAAGGCTGACTTTGCACGTAGACTCAGCTGTGTGGATGTGTGTTTAATTGAAAAGCTAAGCACTTTTATTTGTGGGTTTTGAATTTGCTAGAAACATTTCAGCAATACATAGGCTATACTTTTTATGGCCCATTTGCTTTTGATGAAAATTATAAAAATATTTGCTTATATTTCTTTTTTTAAGATTTATTTATTATTTTATATGCATTGATATTTTGCCTTCATGCATGTCTGTGTGAAGGTGTCAGATCCCCTAGAACTGGAGTTACACCCAGCTGTGAGCTGCCGTAAGAATACTGGGAATTGAACCCAGGTCCTTTGGAAGAGCAGCCCATCCAGTACTCCTAACTGTGGAGTCATCTCTCCTGCCCCTATATTTCTTTATCACATTGTTACAAGTTTATTATAGAATATGTAGAAAAACCCATAAACTTCTGATATTAAAAGGCGTGTGTTATGAAATAGTTTCTTGGGGGGGGGTAGACCCTCATTATGTGGTATAGACTGACTTCAATGTAGTGATCCTCATGCCTCTGCCTCCCGAGTGCCATGAGCATAGGTTGTGCCAACACAATTATCTTGGCTGCTGACTTGTGTAGGTATAGTAGCTGACACCCTGTACAAAATGGTTGCTAGAACATTAAAACTAATGACCTAGTGTTTTTTAATCATTTATTTATTTATTTATTTAAAATTTCCACCTCCTCCCATCCTCCCATTTCCCTCCCACTCTCCCCACTCCCCTTGTTCCTTGCTCTCCAGTCCTAAGAGAAGTCAGGGTGCCCTGCCATGTGGGAAGTCCAAGCCCCCCCTCCATCCTAGGAAGGTGTGTATCCAAACAGACTAGACTCCCCAAAAGCCAGCCCATGCAGTAGAATCAAAATCCAGTGTCATTATCATTGGCTTCTCAGTCAGCCCTCATTGTCAGCCACATTCAGAGAGTCTGGTTTGATCACATGCTCGTTCAGACCCAGTCCAGCTGGCCTTGGTGACCTCCCATTAGATCAGTCCCACCATCTCCATGGGTGGATGCACCCCTTGCTGCCCTGACTTCCTTGCTCATGCTCTCCCTCCTTCTGCTCTTCATCTGGGCTTTGGGAACTGACCTAGTGTTTTGATTAAATTCTGAATAAATACCCAAAAGAAACCACGAAGGTCTCTGTTTTATTTTTAGTGTTATAAGGATCTCAAATTGTTTTATATCCAAGAATAATGTCAAAGGACAGAAACCACAGAACTTGGAGTTGGTCAAATGCTACCAATAGCCTTGTGCTAGGCAGAATCACAGGCCAGGACTGAACTGTAGAGAGAACATTTTATGTAGGATTTTGTGAAGCCCAATGGTCCAAGACCATTTTCTTTTCTCATCTTAGTTGGGTTCTTGCCCACTACTTCAGCGAGCTTCATAATAAATACACCAAGAAAGATATTTCTGATGGTGTCTCTTTGATGTGTGAGTGTGGTATAAGTGCATGGTGTATGCACGTGTGGTATACATGAATAAGCACATGGAGGCTAGAGAAGGGTGTCTGGTGTCCTGCTGTCTGACTCCCCACCTTATGCTTTTGAGGCAGGGTTTCTCACTAAACCTGGCTCTAAGATGATGTCCTTCACACTCCAGAGATTCTCCTTTTCGGTTCCCCTGATCACTGGGGTTACACCAGGGTTTTTTCATGGGCGTGGGAGCCAAACTCTGGTCCTCATACTGGCACAGCAAGCACTCTTGCGTTCTGTGCTGCCTCAGCAGCCCCTGTGGCACTTTGTGACATCCCAGTTAGACCAGAGGAGATAACACTGGACCCCTGGGACATTCCTTAATGCTGGTGTGTATGTTCTCCTTAACCCTCCTTATCTCCCTTGAATGGCACGGCCCTCCCTATGCTGGCCAATTCTGCTTCTTTTTACCTCCATGGTTTTAAGAAGATAATTTAAGCATAATATTCTCATCAAGTTGTGAGTGGCTCAACAGAAGCTTCAGTCTTCTTAAACTTGATTTAAATGACAGTTTAAGGATATTCATGTTTTTGCTGGTGAAGGCACAAGTTAATCTGTTGTAGGAGTGACTGGAGAAAAACAGGGACAAAGAGGCACAGCAGCTTCCAGACAATGGTGCAGTTCTTCTCCTGTTAGTCTATGGCCCCCTTCTCTTTTTCCTAATTCTATGTTCTGTGATGTGGCAAGTTTTCCTTTTTAAACTCTAGCAGTATGGACTGTGTTTCTATAACTTGCTTATAAATAACTCTCGAAATGCTCTATGCCTCACATCCTCCTTAAGCTAAACCCACAGTCTTTACCTGCCCCACGTAATGCTGGGAAGAGGGAGATGGCCCTGGAAATTTTGTTATTGGCTATTGCCACAGAAAATTTTATTTCTGGATATTCTCTGCAAAAACAAAAAGCCAAGAGGATGGCCACAGGGCACGAAAAGCATCTTTGACAGTACGGATTCAGTCAAAAGGAGAAACGAGAACACAGGTCCCAGAGATGTCACTGTCCTGTGGTTCATAGCTATCCTTTGTACAACTAGAGGTAGAGTTTCAGTATAATAAACTAATACTGAAACTTAAGTTCAAGATGAAGTAATTTGGGATATGATTATACTTGTCGTAATCATGTTAGGCAATTCCTTTCTGAGACAGGGTCCCGTGTAGTCCAGGCTGGCCTCATACACACTATGTAGCCATGGATGACCTTGAACTCCAAATCCTCCTGCCTCTGCTGGGGATAGAGGTGTGTGAGATACTGCTTTACTTCTTGCTGGGGATGGAAAACAGGGCTTTGTGCATGTCTGATAAGCACTCTACCACCTGAACTACATCCCTGTCCCACTGAACACAGGTTTTCTAACTCCCAGATAGTAAAGATGCCCAAATACGCCTCAGGTTTTGACAGCAGTGGTAGCACACTTGTAGTTTTGGCGATTGGTCAAGTGAAACTTGTGATGAGCATGGTGATGCTGAGACACAGTGTGTTTTCATCTGGATGAGTCTGGTTGACACCATCTTTTTCAGTTCCTGTGTCTGTAATCCAAAAATTTGAGTCATTTCATAGACCCAATACATTTTTCTTTGAGTTTTCTGAGGTCCTGTTTCTTGAGTCATCTGAAGACATGAATATGTTGTATGGGCACGGGTGCTGTTGACTACAGGGCCAATTGCTGTTTGTGACTGGCATGGGAAAATCTACAGGAATGTGTTTGCATTTGTAGCCACCAAACACTGAGTGCGCATAGTCTGCTATGCTTGGCATTTGACAGAGGGATTGTGGGATGGCTGAAATGACCATGGGAAATGGTAGCTCTGTGTTAACATACACAGCCTCATCAGAAAACATAAGGCTTATTTATACTTCTCACTGATTTTGATTAGAAGTTTAGAAAAGGAAATGCAGACCAGATTGATTTTCCTGGGAAATACATAAAATTTGAGGTACCAGAATGAATAATGCATCAAATAGAGCAAAATGAAGACTGCTGGTCCTGGTTGCCTCTTGAAGCAGAAACTTTCTATATAAGAATATGCTGAGCATTGATGAGGAAGGGGCTCATGAGCTTCACCCTAGCTGGAGCTCTTCGGGCAGTTGATGGCTGCTAGGGGAGAGTCAGTTTTCTTTAAGGGTGTGGCCCGGGTTGATGCCCTATGCTTCAGTGGGCGGCCCCACATCCATCCATGTATGTGCAGTACTGATTGAAATTACTGGTCTGCTCAGGAAAAAAAAAAGAGGACATGAAGTTGAGACGGGTCTAGAGGGTATGAAGTGGATCCAGGGGGAGATCAGGGGTAGCTTGTGAAAGGACTAAAATATACTGTATACATGTATAAAAATTTTCAAGAATTAATAAAAATATCGCAATAAAAATTAAAATAAAAATTAAGATTAAATATGCTCATTAAATGATTAATTTGGCAGTATTTAACCTATAGAGTGACAGGAAATTCTGTCTTCTGAGGCTCCTCATTCCTTGGTAGGTTGTTTAGTGAGAACGTTCATTGTATTTAAATGAGATAAGTCTGAACAGAAAATTTTGTCCCTCTGTGGTTAGGTGCCTGCTGTCAGCAGATGCCAGGATGTTCAATCTACCAGATGAGTAGTGAGGAGGAGGATTTGGGTCCTTGATGCACCCTGAAACTGTGGGCAAGTCCTCATGTTGGTGAGAACTTGAAAAGGTGAGCATGATGTTTTGATAGTCCTACATTTATTTGGAACAATTCATTCTAGAATTTTCCTTCAATATGATCAAAGGGGGAGAAATGAATGGGTAGAGAGTTTAAGTTCTGAAACATTTCCCAGGATCCAGGTTTCTTGTGGGAGGAGGAGATGGATGTACTGTATCCACGTGTATAGCTGCACTGAACTCCCCCAGAACACTGCAGTGGGTACCATTCTTTGCATTCCTTACTGGTTGCGTGAACAGGGTGAGCACAGTTGGCGCTTGCTCACCATACACTGTTGCTTGTTAGTTCTTGTCTTCTGAAGATAGGTCTTTAGATGTGGAACTCTGTCAGCATATTCTTATATAGAAAGTTTCTGCTTCAAGAGGCAGCCAGGATCTGTAAACTTGTACCCAGTCTAGAATAGTTTTGGGTAAGGCAAGGCCCAATGTCATAATTACGAGCCAACAAAAAGCACACACTAACACTATCTGTGTAAGCCTGGGCTTCTGGTCAGCATCATTTAAGAGCACCAGGGAGTTCTTGCTAAGAGCAGACTAGCTTAGCCTGGAAAGCCATTGTACCCCAGTTCTTTTCTCACAACCTCTGTCACTGTGTTGTGTTAGGAAATGTCATCTTACAACTTGTGTTCAAAAAGTTTTCCCATTTTTCTAAGGGATGCATTTTCAGACAAACCCTCTGGGATTCTGTACAAATTCTAAGAAAGAAATTCTAAAAGCCTTAGAACAGAAGTAAAGATGTTTCTCAGTCCTCCTGTCTTCTGCTCATAGGGTGGGGCTCCCTTTGATGGTACATTCCCTTAGTCTCTCAACGTTGGAGAGGCTGGGAGTGTAATTTAAACTTTATTGAGTCCCCTGGGATAGCTATGTTTTCATATCTCAGGAAAAGACAAAATTACTGTAGAATCCCTTTGAGGTCCGTTGTGAGAGATGACTTGATAGTATAAAGTACCATTACAGCAAATAGACCCTTAGATCCTGTCCATGAGTGAGACTAGAGCCAACATTAACACAGCAAGGAGAATGACTTCAAACCTCCATTGACTCGGGTTTCTGCTAAGGATGCTCATTGTACTCGATTAGTAAATGTTTTCTCAATCCAGAGCGAGCTTTACTTTTCATATGAAGATGACTTAGCAAGAAACTGAAACTCGTTCTATCGGCAAAGACGGGATGAATCAAGTTCTGACACGGGATAAGCCCTGACACAGGCAGAGGCTTGTCCAGTGACACACATCGGTGTCAAACAGGAGAAGACTCTAGGTTTGTCAGCATTTCCCAAAGGACCGCAGACCTGATAATATTAATGTGCCAGCACCTTTAAAAACTCATAAGCCTAAAAGAAATTCTAATTTTCTTATGCATTAAACTGAAGAACAAGGAATTTAGTGTTGGCTTTATTATACATGTAACCTTGCATATTTCGATTACAAAATTCATGATGACAGAATGAATTGATTATTTTCCGTAGTCTATTTTCTTTAATTCCTATTAGTTTATGGATTTGAGAATCATTCCTTGGGTTCCATTGTGCTTTGGATGGAAGGGGTGTGCTGATAGATAACAGAATCATAACATACCACTTCACTTAGCAACAGATATTTATGCCATAGGTTTTTTTTATGGTTAGGTGTGAGAAAAACATTTCTTACTGCAAAGTAGATTTTTAGTCAATTTCTTGTTCAAAAGGCTGTGCACTGAGGGATGTTCACATTAATATGTCTTGTGTTGAGAAAGACACTTTGGACAATCTTGAAATACTGACCGAAGGCAATGTAACAGCAGACACATGGACTTTTGATACTGCTAAACTCTCTGTATATGGGTGCGGTGGGGTGTGGTTAGTTATACCAATCCTTTTTATGGGTAAATTTGGTTCTTATCAGTAGGAAATGAGACTGGGCTTTCCAGTCTGTTTTCTGTGTCAAAGGGGAAATGGTTCACAAGCTCCTTGTTTATGATTGTAACCCGAGGTGTTGGGGATTTAGCTCAGTGGTAGAGCTCTTGCCTCACAAGCGCAAGGCTCTGGGTTCCATCCTCAGCTGGTTTGGGGGAGGAGAGAAGTTAAATAATTGTAGTAACCCGATATCTAGAGCTGGAGAAGAGTGAAGTGAAGGGACCCTTTCACTCTTGCAAGCCACAGGGGAACTCAACCTGCAGAAGGGTTGCGAAAGCTTCAGCTTGCATCAGTGTTATACCTGTGCAGCTTGCTAGACAGGAAGTTTCCTTGATCTTGCTCTTTCCCATCTCAGGATGCTCTTCTTGTCTGGCTGGAAATCAGGAATTTCTAGTATACTGAGAGCAACTGATTGTTTCCCAACTTGCTTCATTTAGATGCTACTCAGAGAAATGTTCCAAATCATCACACACTAGGACTTGGGCTAGGGAGAAACCAGTGCCACAAAGGCAGCAGGGTGTGCTGCTTCTCATCCTTCTGACTGCGGTGTTGGAAAATGTGTCAAACAAGGCTGTAAAGTCTTATTTACTTGCTATCCCATATCATTTCCTCATCTTTGCTATACACACTCTAGCTTCACCCCTTCAGGTTAGACCCTCTTTATCCTCATCTCTTTAGAATGCTATCTGCTGTAGTTTTGCAAAAGTTCATTTCTCATAGCGAAATCAACTGCTTTAGAATATTCTTGGAATCTACTCCTGCTTTTATTTGAGTAAAGGAAGCTTAGTCCAGTGGCTAAGACTGCCTGGATTCAAATGCTTCTGAATTATCAACTAGCTGGGTGTCCTTTAAGAGGCCCTTTATGTCCTAGATTTGTTGTCTTTAAGATGGGATAATAAAAGCATCTATCCTATGTCTGCTAATATATTCAATCCTCACAGTTCCCAAACCTGTGTGTGTGTGGGGGGGAATAAATTACCAGATGTAGAACACCAGTAACAGTGGAAAGAATCTGGTAAAACCATTTAAGTGCTACATGCTATTCATCGTGCTTAGATCACTGGGCCATTTGTCTGGCCCTAACTGCTTGATGTAAAGGGTTTTACTCTTGGATTTAGGGAAATGAGGAATATTTGCTCCTTTACTTGTTAAAAGCTATTGGCTTCTTTACAGACGGATAAAGATATAAATGCTCTACAGAAAACCACAACCAATCAGTACACAGACTTGTGAGTCCAGTTCTAACAGATACACCTACAACAATGGGAACACGGTGGAAGAAGGGGCAAAAGCCAGCCAATCAGGGGATTTCTGTAATATCGTGTCTCCTCCTAATGTAAAAGGCTATACTTGTAAAAAAGTCTCACCAACATGACCACCCAAATGTGAGCTGAATAAAGAAGACACCATGAAGCCTAAGGAAAAGCCCACGAGGCCCCAACCCTACACAAAGAACTACAGGCAACAGTGGGAAATTGGTTGTTCAGTGCCAAGTGATCAGCACTGAAAAGAAACACACAAGTGACGTTATAGGGACTCAGTGGGTCATATTTAGGAATGCATATGCATATACAAATACATATGTGCATGCAATAATAATTGATTAAAAATGAATTTGAAAGAGAGCAGGGAAGGGCATATGGGAAAGTTTGAGGGGGGAAAGAGAAGGGAGAAACTAATTAAAATGCAATGTCAAAAAATTAAAATGCAATGCCAAAAATAAAATAATGCTAAAAAGGCATAGTGGTGAGGTGAAAGAAATTGCGGAAAAAGGGTGACGGCACAAACATTATTCGTAAGTGAAGCAGAGCTTTTTATATCCACATGGAAAAGTGAGTTCGGAAGATTCCTGTTTCACACAGTTTGGCAGCTACTCCTAATAACTTGTTTCGATTCATTCATTCATTCATTCATTCATTCATTCATTCACTCGCTCACTCAGACAAGGTGCTGTTACATAGCTCTGACTGACTTGGAACTCATTATGAAGACTAAACTGCTTTGAATTTGAGATATTCCTCTTGCCAATGTCTCTTGCTTGCTGGGATCACAGGCTTGAGGCACCACACCCCGTATACTTCTTTAAGCATCTGATGAGATGTTTTTATCACTGACAACATTTTATCAGCTCCACAAGTAAGTCACTTGGTCCTTATCAGATTGTCTTCTCGGGACCTCTGAGGTGGTGGTGATCTTTGCATTTTTCCAGTTAAACTTTGCTTTAAGAGTGAATTGTTTAAGGGAATGCCTTGATAAGCTTATTGGTGACATAAAAGGAGGATTCGAAGGAACACGAACAGAAATAGATAAGGAGACTAAGGTACGGGTGGCCCCCTCACCATTTCCCTTCGTTATAACTGCGTGTTGCCTCCTCTCCCCGCAAGCAGATGGTGAGATCCATTGCTGAAGATAGCACACACTGTTTTTGTGGGGCATAGAGAAATAACTGGGGCACTGAACTGGACTAGTGTCCCTTTGCCTGCTGCATAGCTTTCATAGAACTGGGGGATGCTATGCAGTCCAGCGGGGAAAAGTCATCAATGGGTTTATCCGGCCGTAGACCCTGTGTCTGCAATACATACCTGCCAGGCTAGAGGTGCTCACTGTGCGATAGTGGTATGAATGATGCAAGCTTAACCAGCTTCTTTCTGGTTGGATTTAAGGCCTGCTTCACATTAGAGAATTCATATCTGGTTCTGTAAACCCCGTCAAAAGCCCCTGGCTCTGGAAAGTATAGGCCCTGGGGGAAGCTGCTACTGTTGTTTTGTTAAATGGACATGTTGTCAAACTGCCTCATAAATATTCATGTTTATAACCATAAATTAGTGCTGATGTCAGCCTTGGTCAGAGACGGTTCTGTTTGTAGTGGGAGATGGTTACTGCTGAGTTGGGCTAAGAATAAGTGGCTGTTGAGCGCTTAGCTTTAAACAGGACATCTCTATCGCTCCTCCAAAACTCAGAGGATGTCACAGAAGAAAAAGTAGAAGGATTTGAAGAGCTGGAGGCTGGGGAGGAGAGCTGTGAAATAAAGTCTTTGGATATGGTATGGCTGTTGAACTCATGAACTCACAGCAACTGTGGTTGTCAGCACAAGACTTGAACAAGATGGGCCCAGTCAAGAGTCTATCATGGATGGGGGAAGGGGTTCACAATGCCCCTCCCTCTGGGGTGAGCAGTTGGTAGGCCACTCCTCTCTGATCTGTTGTTGCCAGGGGAGGAATAATCATTTGATTCAGTATTGTAGTCTCTAGTAAGTTGTCCTTGCTCAAGTAAATAAGCCTCCACCCAGGTTCATATAAGCAACACAAATTGAACTCAGTAGGTCACAAACAAGCAAGTAAGCAAGCAAACAAACAAAAGATGAATGTAAGCAAAAGGGGAACCTGTTGAGAAGCAGCAATTCAGCAGTATTTGAGGGGAAGAGAAAGCATATGAGGCAAAATGACAGAAACACGTTAAATACATGCATGAAAGTACCTGTATTAGGGTGCCTGCATTAGTTCCTTTACTGTTGATGTGATAACAATCAGTTACCCAAAGTAATTTGTAGACAGAAGTCTTTATTTTGCTTTAATGTTTCAGAGAAATAAAAGTATACCATGGTGGGGAAGCAAGGCAGGCAGTTGCAGGAGCAGAGAGACTATAGACTACATCTCATCTGCAAACATGAAATAGAAACCTGGCAATGAGATGAAGCTAACTCTCAAAGTCCAACCCCAGTGATTTATTCTTCAACAAAACTCCATGCTTTAAAAGTTTCATGACCTCCCCCAAACAGTGCCACCAAATGGGGATCAAGTAGTCAAACACACGAGCCAATGGAAATTTCGCACTCAAGCCACTACAGTGTCAAATAATCACTATATATGTATAATATAATGATATAATATATAAATAACCATGGGCTCATTTTGTGTGTGTGTCTGTAAAACACCATAGAATCAAAGAAAAATAGAGAAAAACAACAGAAATCTGGAACTACAGTAGAAAAGATTAAAGAAAAGTGAAGAAACCCATGACCAAGCATTTGAGAATAGCAAAAGCTATTCTCAAACTGTCCCCATGATTGACTGGGCAGATTGTAGGGTTTTCAAAGGTGTTCCTAGTATTGTAAGATTTTGTTTTGTTATTTTGCTTTCTAGTGCCCAACACCTCCTCTCGTTTCTCTAAACTCTCAGTGAGACCTGTTATAACCCCCAGCCCCTTTACCCTGTAGGATAGTTTTGTAGGGCCATACTAAGGAAAACTGTACCATTGACCACACCCAGACACACACACACACACACACACACACACACACGATGGAGGTGGGTCTTGTATTAATCTGTTGCTTTCATTGGTTAATTAATAAAGAAACTGCCTAGGCCCATTTGATAGGCCAACCCTTAGGTGAGTGGAGTAGACAGAACAGAATTCTGGGAGAAAGAAGCCGAGTCAGGGAGTCGCCGTGATTCTCCCACTCCAGACAGACGCAGGTTAAGATCTTTCCTGGTAAGCCAGCTCGTGGTGCTACACAGAATATTAGAAATGGGTTAGATCAATATGTAAGAGCTAGCCAATAAGAGGCTGAAACTAATGGGCCAGGCAGTGTTCAAAAGAATACAGTTTCCGTGTAATTATTTCAGGTAAAGCTAGCTGGGTGGCTGGAAGCTGAGTGGTGGGATGCAGCCCGGCCGCCGCTCTTATTTCAACACACACACACACTCTGGAATTCCAGGTGCTAAATATCCGGGAGGCATAGGACAGGTTAAGGAAAGATTGGGAGCACAACGGAAAGCTGCTTCCTGGTGGTCCTGCAGCTAGGAAGGCCACCTCCCTTCTCCTTCCCTGCTTAGGCAACCACATATAGTGGCCAAGTACTTCAAGTCACACACTTACCATATAATTTATACATATTATCCCATGTTCCACAAGAAACACCAGGTGGAGACTATTATTATGCCTTGAGATGGATAAGAAAGCAGAGGCAAAGTCACACTAATTCTCTAGTTAAAGATCTCACAACTCAGGAGACCCAGGCTGGCAGAATCAGTGTGAGAAGAAGCCTGCCCAAATGTCAGAGGCAGTGTGACACCCTTGGCACCTTGAGGGTGGGGGGTAGACGATGACCTATTTGTGTCTGAGGGCAGGAAAGTTGAACCTTGGGTGGGATGGGCTTCAAGTTGGATACAGATGAATATATATACTTTGTATATCCAGGGAGCTATGCAGGGAGAATGACTGCTGGCCAAGGTCATCATCCCCAGGAAGCTCATGGTGTGCTCCTTTCCAGACTTTTGCCTGTTACTGGGTTATGGTGTCATTGGAAAAACAACTCCATTTAAAGCATGTTCAGTGAGGAAATACTTAAAAGTGAAGAAACAAAGTCACTTAGATTAATGTAAAAACACGTGAGGCAGGCTTCATTTCACTGTGGCTTAACAGTATTGTGAGAGATGGAAAAGACCCCGAACAGCCATAAGACAGAAAGTTGGAAGAAACTGAAAAGGGACACAGAAAAAGAAACCTTTCTAATTGCAAATGACATTTAAATCATCACATTGTTGAACGCTGAATCAGCAAACAAGAGGGGGCTCTTTATAGAGGAACCTTGGGAAACATAGCTTTATAATGTATTTCATTTAAATATTTATACTCAAATGACTATGGGTCTGATTACTATACACAAACTTAGTCAATGTCAATATTTCCTTTTGTCTTCTTTACAAAGTTTTTAAATCCATCCTCAAGGCACTGCTAATCCTAAGTTCTTGACCTTGATGGTTAAACATTAACTCTGCATCATATTTTTCTGACATACGGTAGACCTTTGAACCAAGCAAATGAAATCAGTTTACAGGTAGATAAAGCAATTCAAAATGGCTTCAAAACAATTGAAAAGGAAAAGAAATGAATAAAAATCAATATATTGAAAAATAAAAATATTTCTAGCTCACACCTCCCTCTCCCTCCCCCCTCATACACACATGTCATATATATATGTGTTTCTGTGTGTGTGTGTGTATGGTGATGGGGATCAAAATGCTAGGCAAGTACTCTACGAATTGACCTATATCCCAGGGATGTTTTCTGGTCTAAGGGACATCTTTACAATTCTCCCTAGCCTGAGCTGTAGAACTCAGTAATTAATATATATGTGTGTGTGTATTTACATATACACACACATCTATATTAGATATATTATACACACACGTATATAATGATATCTAGGGTTTTGGGATGAAACAAAAGTAGAAAGAAACTTCCTTCTAGGAGATAGCTTTCTGTCAGAAGAAAATAAGACTTAACACTATGGCTAAAGTCCTCTTCCATTCACCCCTCTTCATTCACCAGCTTCCTTTACACCGGGACAAACTCAAATACATTTAATTTATAAATATTCAGTATGAAATAGAAGGGTCATAAAATGGCCTAAATAAAAAACACACAGCATCTCTATGCAGAAGGTTATGAACATTTACTAGCTTTTATAAAATGATTGCTTGGCATCTTAGCTCATTCTTGGTTTGGAAGACTAAAAAGTCTGAAGAAGTCAACTGTTTATGTGAACATCGATGGAATTAGAAACTTTAAACTTTGGTTCCACAGCTTAGGCCAGGGAGAACTATAACAATGTCTCCTAGAAGAGAAAACTTCCTTAGGATGTAGGCCAGTTGGTAGTTATAAGGGAGGAGGGGTGTAGGCCAGTTGGTAGTTATCGGGAAGGATGTAGGTCAGTTGGCAGTTATTGCCTAGTGCCTTGATCCTCATCACCACATGGAACTAAGCATGTGATCTGCCTGTCTGTCCTCTCAACTGTTGAGGTTACAGAGAAACATAGGCATGTTTTTAACATGGATTCTGGGGATTCATACTCAAGTCCTCATTCTTGGCAAGTGCTTTTACTCACAGAACGACCTCCCCAGCCCAGATTCCAATATCTTATTCCAGTCAAAGGGCCTCAGCCAGTATCAGTAGGCTCATATTTATGTCACCATTTACTAGCTCTCTGACTGGGAAGAAGTTATTTAAATTCTATGGGTCTCAATTTACTTGTCTATAAAATGTGATAATAATAGACCCATTTTCATGGACTTGTTATGAGCATGAATTGAGATAATACATATACAGAATTTAACAGTATGTTTAATGTGTAGAAGTCAAACAATAAATGAGAGCCATTATAATTAGTGTGGTGTTTGTGGCAATGGTGATGATTTTAGTCTAGTTCACCCATCTCTTACCTTTGACCCTTGGTTTCTGTTGAATATGGCAAAAGATTTCAAATATCAACTTACCATCTCGCCATTTCAATTGGACTATTGAGTATCCTGAACCAGTAGGTAGTCAATGGTTCTGAAACTCAAAGTTATGAGCCTAGATTTGAGATGGCGGTGTCAAATGTCTTGTGTGACATTGCTAGTGGTATCATCCTAGATGGTCTCTGTGGCAGACCATCCACTGTACTTTCGTGGGGTGAAATCTCCCCGACCACTTCCAGTTTGTGAAGCTGGTTATGAGCTTTTCTGTTGACTTTTGTGGTATGACTAAAGCTATGTCAATGAATTACTTTTCTAGTTTGCTAGCTGGTGTCCACTCCTCTGGAGGAACCGTCAATCTGGACAAGTGCATGGTATCTTTTTTCTGGGGATAAGGTCTCATATAGCCAAGGTTAGCTTTGAGCTTGAGAATGAGCTTAAACTTCTGATCCTCCTGTGTCCACCTCCTGAGTTCTGGGATTAGAGGCATATAGCACTACTTTCTGGTGATGGGAATCAGACCCAGGACTTCCTGCATGGTAGGCAAGCACTCAGCTATTTGAGTTTTATCCATAGACTCTGTTAACAGCTTCTTGAAACTTGATTTCCATTAAAGCACATGACTTCTTTATTTCTAGCCAGATGCTCCTCAGTCTCATCTTTCTATGATGTCTCTGCCAAACTTTTATCTTTTTTTCTCCCTCCACCATTTTTCTGTTTCTCTCTGTCTTGTTTCAAGAGAAGTTCTCCTTATATAGCCTCGGCTGGCCTCAAATTTTCATCTCCCAAATGCTGGGTTGATCTCCTAAATAATTTAATTTTATCCTGCTTCTCCATCCCCTTCCTAGATTTATGTCCGCCCCCATCAGAATCTTCCCTAGATGGAGTTCGTCCATGTCAAAATCTTCAGTTACTTTGACTTGACTATAAACAGTGTCTTGTAAGTTTTGTTAACTTCCTGAGTCTTATAAGTGTCCCACCTTCTTTCAGAATGGTATACTTCAATTGAAAAAAAATATTTACATAAGTGGGTTTTTAAATGAATAATTTTGGAAGGTCTCTGCAACTGATTGAAACATTTAGGTCTGATGCAGGTTACTCATGGACATCATGTTGGTACTACACAAGCACACTGACCCAAGATTAGACCTTAGCATGAGAATCTGAGCACCACGATGCATGGCTGTAATCCCAGTGCTAGCGAGGTGGAGACACCAGGATCCTTGGGATGTGTTGGCCAGCTAGACTGATGGAAGGAACTCCAGGTTCAGTGAGAGACTTTATAAAACCATAACCTGGAAAAGTGATTAAAGAAAACATTCTGGCCTCTACATGTAGAAGCACACACATGCACGCACACTTGCATATACACATACACACATAAGAACATGTACACACATATCACACACACAAAAGAATCCACATTCCTTGCCTATTGTATTAAGAATCTGACTCAGTAAATCTGTGGTGGACCAAGGAAATTGATACCTTCCAGAACACAAACCTCTGAACTTCTGTCTCTGGTAAACACTGGCTGAGGCTATCCCATACAAAAGGAACAAATGAACTGAGCTTATCCCATAGAAAAGGAACAAATGAACTGAGCTTATCCCATAGAAAAGGAACAAATGAACTGAGCTTATCCCATAGAAAAGGAACAAATGAACTGAGGCTATCCCATAGAAAAGGAACAAATGAACTGAGGCTATCCCATACAAAAGGAACAAAATGGACTGGTTTGCTTTCTTCTAATGACAAAACTTTCTCATGCTCACTTAAATTCTTATTTTTCTACTTTATTCACATGCATTTTTGCATATTCACAGTTTTTCTATTGGTTCCCTTAAGAAAATTCAAAATAAATTTGTTATATGTATATATGTTTTATCCACCTAGAATCATGTCTGTACAGGACATATAAACAATGACTTAGCGTGTGAAAATTTTTATGTACTCAATCACTCTCCACAGTAAAGCACCTATCAGGTGATATTTTGTGGGAGGACCATTAATTTCTTTTTCATCTTTGGACACCTCCTCATCAATTCTCAGTCAGAATATTCCATTGAAAGGAACATTGCATTCTTGGAGTCTGATAGCACCGAATACAGAATGGCAGGCAATCAAGCCTGTTTACTTCATATTCTATGACTTTCACCTCTTGATCCTTGTTCCCATTTGGGAGGTAATTGGGAAGGGCAGGGAGGTCTGTTCTGCTGACTAGTGTCTTCAAGGGAGTCAACCAATGGAGCTTTGCTCAAGCTGCTTCTTTTTAAACAACTTTCTATCAAGTAGAGATCAAACTGCAGCTGTCAAGTGCAGACGAGTTGGGCAGGGAAGTGGAGCTCCTTCTACATTGTCATAGTTTAAATATTGCATGCTGGTAGAACAGCTGCACGGCCATCTTAAGCCAGAACACCTGGTTCCACATGCGCAGAGTTCAGTAACCCTTCCTGCATGCTTGAGAATGGCACAGTGCTCTGCATCACATCCTGAACTCTTGAGACACAGCTGACAGTTCAAAACCAGCCTTGTCTGCAGAAAAAGACCCTAGCCACCTGCCTACCTATACTCAGCTTCTCCTTTCCCTCTTCTTAGTCCCTAATCTAGAAGAGAGGTACTCTGACTACTTGTATGGTTTGAGTTCTCAGATTATCCTAAATAAGTATGTCTGTGCTAATAGCTGACTTCTGTTACTTGACTCACATATATGGTATCCTAATTCATAGATCTATTCATAAACATTTGCAATCTAGAATCAGCATGAAATTCTAGAAACATACATCTCTCTTTTAGGAAGTAAATATGTAGTGACTGATACAGCTACAGAAAGAATTTCACACTTAGCCAATAGACAAAAGTGAGTGGAACAACATCAGGTCACGAAAAACAGCCAAGTAGCATGTTTCAGGATGATAGAATGTGGGGTCTCACTCTTTGTTTCTCTTTCACTGTGATCTCTTTGTTTCTCTTTCACTGTGATTTCCTTTGTGTTCAGAGCTGCCTGTCATGTAGCTATCCATATGGTGTGCTGCTCTACTGACTTTTTAACTTACCGTCAACCTACGCGTGTATTCTGTTAATGCTATAGGAAAGAGAAGTGTGTGCATTGTGTGTAATGTGTGTGATGTGTGTGTGTGTGTGTGTGTGTGTGTAAGGTCACTATCGGGGACAGAAGAAGATTATTGCAAAGCGCAGAAAATGAATCATCAGTGTTACACTGATTGATGTTTAACAATTGACACTGAGGAAAATGAGAGACCATTAGAGACAAATCCCTTATTCAAACTGTTTTGTTTTGTGTGGTGTAAATTTTCGAGTGTCTTTCTGCTTCTATGTTTAACTAATGTCTCAAAACACTTACTGGTACAAGACTGCACTGAAGGCTGCTCTTCTTCTGACTTCTAAGTGCTTCACATCTCTGAAGTGATCTCACCAGCTTCTTCCTGTGGCAGAGTGACACAAACAGCATCACTGTCCTTCCCTACCATGCTGGGTTACTGCCTCCCTTCTCTATAAGGTGTGGGGGTTGTGCTATAGCCTCCCACTCCCCACTGCGTGTCAGTCTTTTCCTCATCTGCTTCTTCGTTACTCTCTGACAAGACTAGAGCAGTTCCAGAGTCATAGAGAGGAGACACTAAGTGTCTTTTGAGAGAAGTTGTTCCTACCTTGACCAATTTCTTCTTCAGCCCATTTTACCCTCTTCCCTGTTATATATCTTTCCAGCTTACCCTCTTTCTAGAATTTTCCATTCCTCATGCAATCTAGCTCCAAACTAGATGTCAGCCTCCAGTAAAGGACATATTCTCATCTTTTGTAATCTCAGAAACATTTATAGTGAGGAAGACAAATTGATTTGTCTCCCTTACTCTGTGCGTGTGTACGTGTGTTTATACATGTGTGCCTTAGGCCAGAAACTGATGCTGGGTAGTCTTGTTCCACGTATCCCAGTCTACTTTGAACTCCTGAAACACTGAAATTCTATGCCTAAATATGCATGTGACCACATATTTCTTTTATTTTATTTTATACATAGACTCCCTTTCTGTTTGCCAGTAATGTCTTCATCTTCACGCACAGTTTCTCTTCCCTGCTCATTCTGCTTTCTTTACATTTTCTAGCAGCATTTTGGATACAATAGACGATTATTCATCAGTTCTAGACACGTGGTGGAATAACACTGTCTGATGACTTGCAACATATTGAGCCCATTCCAACCTGAATCTGGCTCTGAGAGTGGAATCTGGGTGTTCCCAAGCTCAGCATATTTTAGATTCATGTTCCCTGACCTATGACATTGCGGGAGGGTTGTCTGCTACCAATTGATTGCAGAAGCATCATAGCATAATGATAATTGGAGGCCAGTCACTAATTGAGGCTATTTCATAGAGGGTGGATGCTTTAATGAGTGTAGTTTCTTTTGTTTAATGGTAATCACTCTTAATTCATTTGCACAAAAGAAACCATAGTTAACACAACTGTAAAGTGGAGAAGTGTGCTCTTAATGGAACTTCTTCTAAAAAGATTCCCAGATCATTCCTTTTTCCATTGCATATTTATTCTATACATTATATCGTGCATATCTATTATGTATAGTATTATTATATCTATAACTATAAGGACCTCATTTACCTTATTAATGAGAATAGAAATAGAACTGTATAAAAATATTTCTTTCTAATGAATGTCTTGCTATTATATGGCACAATTAAGAATATTAAACATTTTAAGTGTCATCTTCAATTGAAATTCACCAAGAGAGTGCATAATCTGGAAATATGAGTGTTTTAGCCTATCAAGTACTTCAACATCAAATTCTGAAAATGTTTGACTTAAAAGAGTTAATTTAGAACATTGGGAACATAAAATACCTCTAGCTCAAGAAATAGTACTAAATCCACACAAAAATTATCTATAAAGTTGGTCCTTATAATGAGTAAATGTTAGGAATGACTTAAATGCTCAGTTAAATCGGTCATGATGCATTTACATGAAGGAAATCATGCTTCATTTAAGCAGTTTGAATTAAGTGTGCGTGCTAAATGGAGGGGGCCCTAATTGCCCTTGGATGGGTGCTGACATTTCTTTTCTTAGGCCTGACAACTGTTTTGATAATAATTTGGAGTGATCATTTTTATTTTATGTATAATTAATTAATAATCTCTGTAAGAACCCTTAAGAATTCATTCCTAGTAATTTTCACAAATAATTTATTTCTAAATTTAATAAGTTTTTTCACAGACAGTTTCGAAGTTCAATGGAATTTAAGGGCTTTTCTCTCTAGGTAGCGAGAATATATTCTCACGTTCAAAGGCAGCATTTAATAATGTGATGCTTAATGCAGAAGAACAACTGACAGTAAGGTTATAATTAAAAATAGATTTTAAATACTCAACTTTGAAGGTCACCAGAGAAAATTAATGTTTTTTTTTTTTGTTTGTTTCTGTAGCATACTGAAATCAAAAGACTCAGGATACTGGTTTCAATAGCTCAGACATCCTTTTTCCTTTGTTTGTATGTTTTCCCCATAGGAATGCAGTCAATATTTCTTCCACTGCAGAATTTTGGCTTTTTCCACTCATGTATAGCTTTATCAGTACAGTATTCCTACAGGTCTAGTCTTAGAATAAATGAGCTCACCTGGGAGATACCTTAGAGTTGTTTAAAATAGTAACTGTTTGAAGGTCTTGAATTTTTGTCTTAAGTAGTTCTTCCTTTAAATTGACCCCATATAATCAATTTCTCTGAAGTGTGTTGTCCTGTCTCCTTAGAACTTACTGTTTAGGTCATCGAGATGCCTTCTTGATGTACCTTAAGCTAATGATTAAAGAAATACATGCACTATGTGAGGCTTTACATGTTAAGCTTTCTCTTTATGACAGTAAGTTTGTGGTAAATGAGAGATTATGCAATATTTGCATAATAAATTAGCTCTGAATTATGATCTTAGGATCTGCTACTTACTTTGTTTTTAAGTGATAAGATCTTTAATATTTTGTAGTGTCCTTTTTTATCCTTTAAACTTTTATGCGCTCTCCAAAAAGTGGACGTATTTTTGGATTCATGAGATTTCCAGTTCTTTTCTCCTTAAATGATACTCCTTCTTAGCAGAGCACAAAGCTTGTTATGCGAATCTTTCAGTATTTGTCCAGTGGGTGCATCTGTTTACACAACTGTAGGTAGCTTCAACA
This sequence comes from Chionomys nivalis, assembly GCF_950005125.1. Classification (NCBI taxonomy): domain Eukaryota; kingdom Metazoa; phylum Chordata; class Mammalia; order Rodentia; family Cricetidae; genus Chionomys; species Chionomys nivalis. Next base: position 61,098,628 of record NC_080099.1, read on the forward strand.
AATAAGGAGATGAAATAAAAGGTACTACTTTGGTGGTGGGCAGACACTGTCTACTTGTTTTCTTTTAGGACAAAATCTCCTTTATCCCAGGCTGTCCTTTAACTTTCTAAACAGCCAGAGATAACAATGAATGTCTGACAACCTCCTCCACCTCCTGAGTGCTGAGATTACAGGCATGCACCACCACTCCTGGCTTATGTGGTGCTGGGGAATGAACCCATGGCCTAAGCTGTATGTCCAGTCCACTTTACAATTTGTTCAGGAACACAGGGATGTGGTTTACTTTCCCAAAGTTCTGTCATTTGCTAAAAGGAGCCCGTGTTGGTCTATTGGAAAAACGAACTTAAATGTCTGCCATGGCTCTTGATTTATAGCAATCGTCCAGAAAATGTGAACTTAGTTCATCTTTATACCTAACACAGAATACCTGGCAATATTTTGTCATTCTCCCCCAGCTTCTGTCACTGCTGTCAAAAACAACTGAGACTGAACAACTTGAATTAAAACAGAAGAAAAGACACTAAAGTTCCCACTGCAAGAGTCACTGGTGTTTACAAAACCTGAATGCTGTGACATCATTACACCAGCACTCTAGGTCAGCTTCCGTATTACTTGTAATACACAATTAGGGAGAATGGAATGATTTCATGTGATTAGTGGGGTAGATTTTAGTTGTCTTTCAGGGGGAGGGGCTAACAATACAAGAATAAAGTTTCCAGTGTAACAAAAAGAAAGCAATAAGGAAACTATGTTCTTGTTACTTTATTATTATTATTTTGTTTTTAAGAGGTTGATCTACTTTGGGATATTCCTTGTGATGTCTAGAGGACTGACTCCTTGGAGACAGAAAATAACAGGGGATAAACACAATGCACTGGGGGCATCAGCTGGAATGTCATCTCTCCAGCAAAGCTGTAGAGCTTCATGGCACAGGCTATACCTGCATGCTTTGATGGGGAGATAACTCCAGATGGAAGCGATTACACAAGCATACATCCTCTGATTTGCCAATGCACCCAACAAGGCATCTTTTTTTTTTTTTTTTTTTGTATGGGGTTTATGCACAATTTCTGTTTGCACCCGGCGGGGAAGGCAGGTTAATAAGGCCAAGAAGGAGCAGAGAATGTGGGAGGACATAATAACTGGGAGGACTTCACAGCCTCTACCTGGGGGGAAAGGGAGGAGGGCTGAGGATGGAGGGTGTTGTCTTCTGCTTCTGACTATGTGTTAAGTGGCAGGAGAAATTTTGAAAGCTGCTGTGAGGAGGAGCCAGTGGCTGGGCATGGGGTGTTTTGTGCCTCACTCTCCCCACTTGTAGGAAACCTCTCTACATTCAAAGGTAGTTGGACTGGAAGGAGGGAGAGCGGCCAAGGAAGAAGGCCATTCCGTCGCTCCTCCTTCTGTTACTTATCTCTTGTCTCCTGACTCTCTTCCAAAGCCACCTCAGCTGTGCCAACGTGGCCGCAGAGCATCTTGACAAGTAGCAGCCTTTGCTTGGCCTCCCTGTGCTCTCCCGGCCACCCTAGTAGCTGTTCACCATCCCCGGCCATTGGGACCTCTTCTGATGGCTGTGGCCTCCGCTGCCCCAGGGAGCACCTTCTCTAAGCAGCTCCTTTTCTCTCTCCTGGTGAGTAACCTCCAAGGATTAAGGAAGTAGGCATGCTCTCACCTGCTTCCTCCTGCCAGCTGGGTCTTGAAAGTGAGTCTTGGCAGGAAGGAAAGGCAAGGAGGCTAGAGAGGGGGGAAAAAGCCTGATGTGAGAACAATTTGGAGAAGAGTTGAGGGGCTTGGGACCTTGGATGGGAGGGGATAAACTTTCTCTCCCAGCTCCAGTACCTGCGTCTTAATGTCTTTCAAGGGAATCCCTCATTCAGGTTTCTCTCCCCCCCCCGCCCCCAAGGAGTGGTGAAATACCTTTTTGGAATTTGGTCCAAAGGTTTCTGAGATTTGTTTTAGATACTAGGCATATATAAAGCTCATGCATTTAACATGTTATTCTACTGAGCAGCAAAAAGAGAAGAGAATTCTGGGTGCAGCTATGAATTACTCAAGATGTTCTTAGTTCACTAAGGAAGCCTTAAAAGATGGATAGAATGTTTCACGTGAGGTTGTAGTTCAACTCAGCAAGAGGAATGTGTCAGTCACTGGAATAGCCATGAAGCTGCCTTCCACTTGGGTTGTAGTCACTATAAGCTGTTTATAAGATGCTGCTATGTTTGCCTTTGATGGGGAAAGTTTCTTTAACTTCCATCTAGAAATTTTGCACTGTGATTCCTGTTTGTTTTTTTTTTTGTTGTTGTTGTTGTTGAGTTTTTATTTTACCAAAAATACTTTAGTTGTAAATTATGTTTTCAGAATTTGGGGGTTTTCATGAATGAGCACATACATTTTCTTAGTATGAATAATTCATAGTGCAGGTTTGATGATCCACTTCTCATGCTATGACTATCTGGAGAAGAGCACACAGAGACCACTGGAGTTAGCATTGTTTAAGTAAAATGTGGTTAAACCCAGTTTCTTCTTGCTTTTGGTTCTGGTCCCTGCCTGGCCCCTTATCCCTTGGCTCATCCTTTGCCCTTCTACCCTTGACTTCTATATTGACTGGGAAGACCACAGCTCTTTTCAAGCCACTTAGACCCCAATTTCACTTGGAGGCAGAGGGACGACTGGTTTTCTGGAAACTTCCATTGCTTCTGTCTACAGAAGATGCATTTATGAGGAGGGGTTCTTAAGAGAGGGAGGAACTAAAATGAGGATAGGCTTGTAAATGTAGATTTATCCTATAAAATGTACGTACACTGATATTTGAATATATAAATGTATATGTTTGTGCATCTCTTTCTAATTATGAAGGGCTTTTCTCACATTGCCCCTGTAGACAATTGCTTACCTAGACTTTATCCCCAGCAAGACTGAGGCATGGTCTAGTGTAATTCTTGGCATTAGAGATGACTATATTTCTAAAAAGCCAAATGAATAAGAAGGTCTCTTGTTTTCATATGTGGTTATTTAAATTGCAGCTGTATGCAAGTGTGACCTATACAATGGCAGCTTGCCACATATATGCCTACCACAGTTGTAAAACAGATTCACAACCTGTTTTAAGCCGCTATGATATACCTAGTAGACTTGAGGAAGAAGGATACAGCACCCTTAATATGAGCATTAACCGTTTTGTTCATCCTTATGCAAATAACGAGTCCTGTAACTTTAGAGCTTTGTCTTTGAGAAAAACTGATCACAAATTGATCTGTGTGATACTAGAAAATCTAAACTGTGGTCTTTTTTTATGAGCATGGAATTATTTTAATAAAGAGGAAAGTAGATAAATATAAAGTGTCACAAAAGAAATAAAAATGTTTTGTATTTATAGAATTCTCCAAGCTCATAACTTTTACTCATTTTTTAAAAATAATTTGTCTGTGTGCCTTGGAATTCCTAGAACAGTAGCTGTGCCTTGAATATAATTAAAATTCAGAGAGTTCTGTTAATTTAAAACATGTAGTTAGGTGATTTGAAAACAGATTTTGGAGGTGTTTTTTCTTTTCTAAGGCAGTCTGAGCAGTGGATTTAATGACAGTGGATTGATTCTAAGTATTATTTTTATGAGCCTCAGAAATGCTTCAATGATTTCTCACTTTCTCAACAGTAACCTCAAAGAGCAAAAATAACAATAAAAAGCGGTTGGAGAGTTAGTGCCTCAATGCATATAGAGTTCTAGAATACAGTCCTTTTTCCAAGCTGAAGGCCTGCACAGTTTATGGGCAGTTGTGGAGGCAATACTCTATAAATCTGATGGTGTATAACACATTTTGCTGCAATTACATAATAGTATTGTAGTCCTAAGAACTAGTCACTTAATTTTTACATTGATACTAAATGACCCTGGAATTCCTAAAGACTGTACCAATCACTTCAAAATAAATGTTAAAAAAAGTAGAGAATTAAAAGGTTTATTTGTTTCTAAAATTACTAATAATTTTATTGACCAGACAAAATTGTAATGTAAAAAAAAATGTGATCCAGCATGATACTTGAATTTGTTCTTTTTTTTTTTTTTTAAGGTTCTGGTGTTATTTTGCAATGCCTGTCAAAAAATTTCTCTTCAAGTTCCCGCTCATCTTAAGGCTGAAACACTTGTAGGCAAAGGTGAGACTCTGTCATGGGAACTGGACAGTTGTTACTTACTGCGATTACTTTTTGGCTGCCCTTAAAAACCTTGGCACGGAAGTTATGTAATTGCTGCTCAGCGTTGAAACTTGCCGTACACTGGAAAGCAGCTCTCTTTTTATTCATGGTAGTTGAGAGTAGCCAAACTACCAAATTTGGTTTTGTGTCTTTCTTGCTAGAAAAATTAGAAACATCACAGAATGAAGAAAATCCTCTTGGTTTGAACATAGGGAAGCATCGAAACCAGAAGCTTATCTCAAATCAGCTCTTCAGGCGCCAGAACCCCTGTGTCAGGTTTCTTGACTGATGAAACATGAAACAAATCTCAAAGTTGGAACGCTCCATATAAAATCTGCATTTGTGGTCGGGAGCAATGAGTACATATTTACTGAGAATTTATATGGTCTATTCCACAGACTAACTTGTGAAAGTCAAACAAGATTTTAGTGCATTTTGCTGTTACAGTCATCAATATGCAATAAGCACTGAGCTTATCAAACTCAGAAAGATTTTATGTGAAGAGTATTTGCATTATTAATGAGAAATATTGCACAAGAACTTACTAGGTTTCTCACCTGTTGCAACATAACTTTTATCTTATTGCCAAATAAATTTTAACTTAATCTGAAAATCTACTGACACCATATTATGATAAATGCAGTTTAAAGCTATATAAGTCTATAATGTTGTATAGAACAGAAATTTACATATAGTTAAATCATGTATATAATATATACAAATTACACATGTATTAATTATATATATTTTGTTTCATAGAACATTGTATACATATATATAAATTTATGTTTCATAGTGTATTATATGTATATAGTGCATTGTATGTATTTATATATGTATATACATGTTTACATATGCTATCAATAAAGATATAAATACATATATATTAGCCTATCTACATCCAGATAGCTTTTGAATCATGATAGAGTCACCACATCCCCTTAAATCCACTATAAGTTGAAAGTAAGGGAAAATGCATTCAGCACACCTAGTCTACCAAGCACTGTATCTTAGCAACAGGGCCCACTGTACAGTTGTAAACATGGTCCCTTACTATCCCCTCATCTGGGGATCACTAGGAGCAGCTTATAACTCTGGCCAGCTTCAGAATGGAAGGTTTTTGCTACAAATACCTAGCTTGAAAAAAGAATCAGTATTAAAGCCCAAGCTCAAAGTCAGCTGCTCCCACACGCATGTCATTTTCATGCTGTCATGAAGTTGGACCACTGCAAGTCAAGGCCTTGTGTTCACAAACCTGTGGACACTAGGGAAAGTAGAAGCAACCCAAATCCAATAAAGTTGCAGAGCAGTTTGTTTCTTAAATTAATTCATGATGAAAGTAATGGGAGGAACAGGGATGTAGCTCAGTTGGTAGAGGCTTCACTTTTCTGGATGAGGTCCTGGGTTGGATCCTCAGCATTGCCAAAAAGGAAGGAAGGAAAACGGAGGGGGCAAAACTCCATTAGTCTAGTTTTTACAGCCCCCACGTTTCAGAAGGGCAGGTGTTCGGTGCCACGCCCTCTTTCTGCTCCTCCCGTGTTACTGGCGGTTGTCATTCCTGTAAGACTCGTTCCCTTCCAGTTGAGCCTGACATTGCTGTGAAATGTGTTCCTGCAGTGAATCTGGACGAGTGCCTCAAATCAGCCAGCCTGATCCTGTCCAGCGACCCAGCCTTCAGAGTGCTAGACGACGGCACAATCTTTACAACACATGACCTGCTCTTGTCCTCTGAACAGAGGAGGTTCTCCATCTTCCTCTCAGACAGTCAGAGTCAGGAGCAAAAGGAAATAGAAATCGAATTGTCAGCAAAAGAAAAAAAGGTAAAGCCAGTTAGGGCCAGAGGTCCTTACAGGGCCCCCATTGCATCTGCAAGGCTAACGTCATCCTTGAATGATTCCTTTGTCTTTTGCACTCAACATTCTCACAACCGAGGACTGGACTGTTAAAGGGAGTGGCATATACATTATTTACACAGTTGGTATTGCTGAAGAAGACCATGGCCCGTGAGCAAAGTCAGAATATCAAAGGATTCAGATACATTTTGAGGTGTGGTGGGAAGAACAGCTAACCCGAAGAACAAGAACAAGGCTGGGGAGTGTCTCAAAGAACAATGAAGCAGGCCACGCAGTTCCACCCTTCCCCGTGGCTTCCTTTCAATGGGGCTTATGTCACTCATCAAGGGGACCTGCTTGCATAGTAGAAAACTCTATAAGGCCCCTGTCTTTAGAGTGGCTATGTGGCAGGGTCAATAGGGGTATGTGTGTCTTGAATCCACTGTCTTGCATTTAAGAGTAATGAGTCCTAGGCATGAGAAGGTTGCCACCCTTCACAGCTGCCTTTGAGTAAACTCAGTATAATGACTTAGACTCTTAAAACTGATTAATTTTATAAACAGATTTCTAAACTAAACCTCTTTTGATCGCAAAGACCATTCTTCATTGAAGTTAATATAAGCTTCGTACTTACAAAACATTATTCTTTTTATCCAAATTGCATGAAAGCTGCTTGAACAGATGCTGTTCACGTTTTTGTGGTGGTACAGAAATATTTGTAGACAGGGTTTCCATGGATTTCACCTGTACCATTCTGTATGAAATGAAGCCGATTCTTAAGTATTTGCTAATAGATCATCAATGCAGGGGCCAGGAAAAGTCAATAACTTCACAAAGATATTTATATCACTGACCAACCAAATTCTGATTGCTGACTGGTTACATCAGGAAATAGATAGAACTAGGGAAAAGGATGTAATATGAGGTCTGTGTGTGTGTGTGTGTGTGTGTATGTGTTTATTGAAAAAGCATAATACAAATTCCTTAGAAATTGCCCATGATATTGTCATGTATCATCCTCACTTATTTTCTCTATCTTGCAGTACATGGAAAACCACAGTTTTAGCAATGCTAAGTAATGCTGTATTTCATTGCTCATCAAATGTAGGTATTTAGGAAGAGACATACCGAAGACCCAGTGCACAAGCGCAGTAAGAGGAGATGGGCTCCAATTCCGTGTTCGCTGATGGAGAACTCATTAGGCCCATTCCCACAACACGTTCAACAGGTCTGTCCCATGGTTTTTAAAAATTTCATATGTGTTAAATATTTTATTCATTTATATTTATTTATTTATTTTACACCCCAACTGCAGGTTCCCCTCCCTCCTCTCCTCCAAGCCTCCCCACCCCTGACCTCTTTTCTGTTTCCCTCCATCCACTCCTCCATTTCTGTTGTAGAAAAGGTAGGCCTCACATGGATGCCTATTAAATGTGGCATATGGAGTTGCAGTCAGACTAAGCACCTCCCCTCATATTAAGGCTGGGCAAAGCAACTCAGTATGAGCAATAGGGTCCTAAAAGTCAGCAAGAGTCAGACAACCCCTGTTTCTCCTGTTAAGGAGTAGCACGAGAAGACGATGCTAAACAACTAACGTGCAACTTTAATGGCTGGGGATGTGGCTCAGTGGTAGTATGTTTCCAAGCATGCACAGGGTCCTAAGTTCTGTTGTCACCTCCCAATAAAGTACATACATAATTAATGTATGAAATATTGAATGAAGGATTTAAGTTATTAGCAGTACAGACATCATCTATTCATCACAACGAGGAACATATATTGATTCCATAGAGCTTCTTCATTTCTTATACATAGTTTTTAAAGAGTGTGTGTTTAACGCTTTACTTACTTATTTGGGGTAGGGAGCATCAATGCACCATAGAAACACATGTGTATGGGTCAGGAGATGGCTAGAAGTGCTTGGCTTTCTCCTTCCACTATGTAGGTGCCAAGATTTAAACTCAGGTGGTCAGGTTTGGCGGCAAGCACCTACACTCTTGAGCCATCTCTCCAACCCTAGATGTTAGATTTCTAAGCATTCATTTGCAGAGAGTAGGTCTACCAATTTTGCAAAACTCAACTTTGGCTTAAATGAACACTTATCCCCTAAAACTTGGCTACTTTTTGGTTTAGTAAGTGGGCTGACTTGCTGTCACACAGTGATCTAAAAGCATAGGGCAGTTTTGGAACAATCTGTAGTCTGCTGAAATAATTGTGCACGAAGTTGTATCACCTGTGATCGTACAGTTTTCAACGCTAAATAATTTGAAATCACAGGAAAGACAGGACAGCAAAGGCACACTGCTCTCCAGGCCTCGGAACTGCATGGGAAGGAAAACATTAGGGATCAAACCAGGGACAGTCTGTGGCTTCACACATGGCAGGATGAAGATAGGATTTTGAAAAAAAAAATGGAAGATGTTGACTGAAGGAGCAAAGGAAAGAGAGAAAGTGATTGAAAGTAAATTCACACAAGAGCCTAGATTAAGATATTAATCAAGATCTATTTGTTCTGCTGGGCGGTGGTGGTGCACACCTTTAATCCCAGCACTCAGAGCTCCAAAGCTACGGAGAGAAACCCTGTCTCGAAAAACAAAAAAACAAAAACAAAAAAACCAACCCCAAAACATATATTTGTTCCTCTCTAAATAATCTCTTCCTATTATAGATTCAATCTGACGCTGCCCAGAATTATACCATCTTTTACTCCATCAGTGGACCAGGAGTGGACAAAGAGCCTTTCAATTTGTTCTACATAGAGAAAGACACTGGGGACATCTATTGTACTAGGAGCATTGACCGTGAGCAGTATGATCAATTTTTGGTAAGATTGCTGAAGTATTTATTTAAGAGTAGGTGTTTATTATTCATTTATTGATATTTTAAACATTATTTTTTTTTACAAATATTAAGTTCTAATAATTTGTTCAATATGTAGAATATTATTAGTATTCAATATAAACTTTAAGTTCCCTTGGCACTAGGCTGAAAAACAGACAGTATGTATAACAAGAGGGGCAATGGGTAGAGGAGAGAAGGATGTGTAAAAATACTATGACAAATTTTTCAAGCACAGATGTTCGTTTGTATACTCTGGAGAAGTGACAAAGATTTTCTTTGGGCTCAAAGTTCTCTATAATAAAATACTTCAATTACGGTTGCCCATGTTTTTATGTCATAAAACACATGAGATCTAAAAAACAAGATAAGCAAAACAAAACTGGTCTTGGGCTGATGCCCAGAAAGTTTGACCTAGTTGTTCTGAGCTGGACGCCATAACCCAAGAAGTTCTGAATGCATATATAAGTCGGTTGGGTCTACCATTTCAGGCCTTGCTAAGCATGGTGCTACTTCCTCCTTCTCCGTTCTTCAGAAATTTAACCCTTGAATAGCATTTTGTCTTCCTAGGCATCTAGAACTTATTTTCCAATCTGTCTTATTCTTCTACCTAAAGATGAACGTACACATCTGCTTAGCATTCTAATCTTTAAGGGATGTACAAGAGATATCTCCATTGGCTTAGGAGGATGATGTCGAGGGACATTAGTTAAGTTCTTACAATTCCCAACTTAGTTACCAACTAAGGGAGGTTAATAACCATTTAAAAAGAGAAGTGTCTAGGAAGGAAGTTCAGTGAAGAATCTTTAGTGGTCTTCTGAGAGCACAGCAGGAGTTGGTGACCACACAAAGCCACCTATGAAAGAAGTTAACTGCTGTGAGAAGGAGGGGTGGAAGACTCCTAAGAAGGTGTATTTGCCATAGAATGGCCTATTTGAAGCCAGGCTTATTGGACAGGTATGCCATTCCAGCAATGTGGAGGGGAAGCCAAGACAGGAGGATTTTGAATTCATGGCCAGCCTGGGCTACTTAGTGATAGTCTATCACAATAGCAAGAGAAGAATGGAAAGAAAAATGGGGGGGGGGGTAGAGTAGAGGAGAGGTAAGAGGGATGGGAAGATAAACACCTACAGCCAGCTCTAACCTGAGTGGTACTTGACACTTGGAATGTGAAATACAAAGGCAGAAGGCTAAATCAAGAGGAGACAAAGAGGAGGCTGGTGTTTGTTCTGGAATATTCATCAAAGAACTCATGAGGTAGCACAAGTTTTAAAACAACACAATTTTCACTGTAGATATTTCACCACGGCGTGCAAAGGGTGGGCTGTTGTGACACTTTCTTATCATTTTATGCCTCTTCAGTTCTCTAGATTAAACATGTCTTACTTCTAATAATCTAAAGCACTTTCTGAAGAATGTTTATTGAAGCTATAGCAGAGAGAAGCCAAGCACCATGTAACTTGTTCATTTTGAATTGCCGAAGGGTTGGGAGTGGGAAGCAAGCATGGGGCAGAGGAGGCCAGCAAGAGCTCTGCTGCAGAGCTGTCTCAAGCCCAGAATGCTTTCCATTTTCATCTCTGCTTTTCTTGATCCTGGCGATTGACCCCAGAGTCTTACCTATGTAAGCTAAATGTGTATCCCATACCAAGCCCCACCAGAAGTGCTTTCACCTTTCAATCCACACACAAGTGAAGCTTGCTAGAGATGGCACAACCATTTGCTGCCTTGACAGCACCTTCCCAGAAGCAGAGCAGTTACCCAGAAGGCACTCTGCTGGAGACTTAAGAAGCCATCTGCTGTGCTGTTGAGGGATCTACTTCACTTAACACTCTGCCAGAGTTCTGATAAGGGCTGGTTTTTAACCTTCTGTTATTCCTTGTTTCTTACTATAAATACTGCTGGGGGATTGTTAAAATGAGATTCTTTGGTATTTTAAAAGTTTTTATTATTGCTTGACATTTTCATACATTTACACAATGAATTTTTGTCATTGTCTGCGTTCATCCCCAGTTCCCTCACAGCCCCTTCCCCAGCCTCCTCAGCCATGCACTTCCTTCCTATGAATCATCATTCTGTGTGCCCAGAACTCCGTTCTTGCTGTGTACTTTGCCAGTTTTACACTTTTATGGGAGAGTTGAATCAAATAATTTGGAGTCTATATTTAATGTTAGGCTTTTGAGCAATTTCCCTTTGAGAACTACCCTGCTTTTCTAATGTTTAGGTCTAAATTGGCATTAAGAAACACCACTTGCAAAATACGTTATTTTTTTAAACTAGAATTTACTAAGTGAAGTATCACAAGAAGATATAAACACAAGGCAAACTATAAACTCACTAGAAGGAGAAAGGAATAGAATATTTTGTCAAAGGAAAAGTTTTAATTAATATGCTCTAAAATTATATATCAGTATTTTAAAATAGCAGTTTAATTATTTTTAGCTTACTATAAAAGACTATATAAATACATTTGTCCCTTTCTCTTTTATATTTAAAAATTATACTCTCCCTAACTCCTCTCAGTCCTCCCTACCTCCCTACTCATCCAACTTAATCTCTCTCTAAAAAACAAAACAACACAAATAAAAAATAAAGACACAAACAAACAAATGAAACAAAAACTCAGCAAGACAAAGGTATCAAAATGGGAAGAAAAAAACCCTCACATGAAAAACATGGCCTTTGTATTGTGTTGGTTAACTGCTCTTGGGTTGGAGCCTTCCCTGGAGTGTGGTTTATATAGCCAATGACGGTTCATTGAAAAACACGTAGTTTCTCTTTCTTGCGGGTATTACTTGTGAATAGCTTGTCCATTAGAGGTAGCATTTGTGTCCACTTCTTCTTCTAGTTTTCTAGAATTTCTGAATTTCTCTGTTTGACCCTGTGCAGCCCTGTGCTTCTACAGTCTGAGTTCACCTATGCATCTGTCCTGCTGTGTCTGAAGGACACTATGTCCTTGGAGTCATCTGCCCCCTCCAGTTCTTGTGGTCTTTTCCAACAATTCATTATAAAAAGCTATACTGTATGGCTGGTTCTTCCAGTACATCATATATCTATCACCTTTCTTTGTATCTTGGTGAGACATAACCTTCAGAAGTCGGTCTTCTTAATTTTAGGCTGCTACTAGCTATCCTACCTACCACAGAGGTGTTCCAATGTTGGATGACACAGCCTTGGCAATATCACATGCAAACATAACTCTTTAGAGACATGAAATATACATATTCTAGAATTTTGTTCTGGGGGCTTTGATGCAACTTCCTGATCATCCACTTTTATTTAATTTATACAAATGTGAGATTTTAATGATAAATGGCTGTGTTTAAAATAATTTCATTTAGCCAGTGACTGAGAATGACAGTCTTGGGACTAACTCAATATTTATTCTCACTGTGTTCATGTTCTGTCTTCTGCCCCATGCTGTGTTGTTTAATCTTGGCTTCTGAAGGTTTCCCAGCAGGTCATTCCATTATTACAGTTTAACAGGTTGTTTTTTGTTTAATCATTAAATTTACTTAATTGTATACGAATTCATGACATATAAGAGCATTCTGACAGCTTATCAAATAAGAGAAGAGCTTTTTATGTACTTTTTCTTATAAAAAGCAAGATTTCTTTACCCATTCCAAATTATTCCACAAATCATTCCTCTTTAGTTGTTGGAGATTAGCACCTTTGAAAATAATCTACAAAACCCTGGCCTCTTTTTCCCTTTTCAACCAGAAGCATCCTGTGGAGTGATGCTGATCCCGTTCCCAGACATGAGTTCTGTCCTTTGTCGTTCCGTGTGTTGTTATGGCCCTTGTGGGCCTGCTCAGCGTTGTCATTGCTTGTCCCGAGTTTTCACTCAGTCTACACTAGTTATTCTCACTGGCAGGCGAGACTTCAATTCCAAATCCTGGGTGAAGCTCTTTGAAATTTCTCCAAGATAACAGACATTTCAACAAAAGAAATCATGAAAGGGCTGAAGGAAGCATATTTCTCCAGAAAAATTGAAAAGGGAAAGGCTATAAAAATAACTGATCCACGGCACTGAAACCATCATAGCATGACACAAGGTCATGGAGTCCAAAGAAGAGAGTGTAAAAACATCCTTATATGCAGCCCAATATCGGTGGATAAGATATTATTATTTAAAGCTACATGTAGGAAACATGATCTCCAGGGGCAGGAAGTCACCGGAGCATTGGGAGATGTCTTAATGCCATAGTGATGGGGTAGAAGAATTAATACAGGAGGCTAAAGCCTAAGGAGTAATTGCCTTTATAAAAGGGAAAATGACTGAATGGAATATAAAGTTTTTTTTTATTTTTAAAAATTTATTCAATATAAGGCACTGTGTTGCTGTGTTAGGTAACATGGGGAAATACCAGTGACTCTCCAGCTTCACGTCTGAAGACATTTGTAATCTAATAGATAATTTTAGGCTTTTATCTAGTCTTAGATTTTAAAACCATCCTTTTGTGAAAAAAAAAATCCATGCAACCTAGCAGGAGAGGAGAGGAATTGTTGGAAGGCTGAATAGTGTGATATTTGAATGTTTTAAAAATGGTGGTGAGGGTACACAGTGTGATGAGGTTGCTGTTGTTATGATGATGTTGCGCTGGTGATGATGGTGGTGGTGATGATGATGTTGAGATGGTGATGATGGTGATGATGGTGGTGGTGATAATGGTGATATGCCATGACAGTTATAGTGGTGACGATGGATGATGATGCTGTGGTTATGATGATGTTGAGATGGTGATGATGGTGGTGGTGGTGGTGATGGTGGTGATGGTGATATGCCATGACACTTATAGTGATGATGGGTTCTTAGAGTAGGGATGTGAAGATACAGCATGACCAAATCATTAATTGGGGGCTTCCTTACAGTTTTAGAAGGTTGGTTCATAATTACTATGGTGGGGAGTAGCCCCAGGCAGGCAAGCATGGCACTGGAGCAATAGCTGAGAGCTCACATCTAATCTGAAAATTGGGGGCAGGGAGAGTAAAACTAGGCTTGAAATGAGTGTTTGTAACCTCAAAGCCCACCCTGGTGACACATCTCCTCTAACAAAATCACACAATCCTTCCTTACAGTCTACAAGCCAGGACCAAATGCTCAATATGTGAGTCTATAGGGGCCATTCTCATTCACACCACCACAATGGCTATGGGGATGATGATGGTGATGGTGATGGTAATGGAGGTTATGGTGATGGTCATGATGGTGATGATGGGTTGGTAGTGATGGGGATGGGATGGAAGTGTTAGTTAGAATAGTGGGCTGTTTAGTTCAATATCTACATACTGAAAATTCACTATGCACCAATCACAGAGTACAAAAACAGCTGGATAGAATTTAGAGGTAAAAACCATTAAATCATGGCAACTTGGATCAAGATTATCTTATTGTCATGTAGTTTAGGTGATACTAATATGTTTTTATTAACATTTTATTAGAAATGTTTTTGATAGAAAATATAGGTAGAGATACCACCAAGATATAATTGTGATGTATATCTGTGTATATTAAAATTGGAGCATGTTGTAAGCTTTGATAGTAGTTGTTATAAACATAACTGCAATGAGTCTTCCTGTGTTCTAACAAGTCAAAAGTCACACAATTAATTCCAAGAGCACTTGGAGCTCATGGTATGGGAGCACATGGGACTTTGGTAGGAGAATAATGAGAAATGACTCTTCAAGGTGGCTGAAACTGCATGGTGCATGCACACAGTGATATGCATTTTATACATTGCATTATTGCTTAGCTACACATGCCTGTGCATGTCGTTTTTAAGCAACACCTTTTGCCCTACTGCTGCGCTTGCATTGTGCATGTTTTGTCACATAGGAACCAGCTGATAATGTTGTCTGCCTTCCAGGTGTATGGATACGCAACCACTGCTGACGGCTATGCTCCGGACTATCCTCTCCCCTTGCTGTTCAAGGTTGAAGATGACAATGACAATGCCCCATATTTTGAAACCAAACTGACAGTTTTTAGTGTGCCTGAAAATTGCCGAACTGGTAAGTTCAAACATTTATAATTTATTTTTGTATGTATGTCCTATGTGTGTGTATTTGTGTGTGAATGTGTACGTGTGTGTGTGTGTGTGCATGAGGCTATCAAGGAGTTGTTCTCTGCACAGTGGATTTGGGGTCTTAAACACAGATTACCAGGCTCAGCAGCAAGCCCCTCAGTCATAAGCAGAGATTTCACAATGATATAATAAAAAGATATTTGCACTTTAAAATACTGCAAGGTAAAACGTTTGCCAAGCATGGTGGCACATACCTTAAACCCCAGCACCCAGAAAGCAGATGTCAGTGATATCTATGTACTCAAGGCCAATCAGGACTTTGTAAGGCTAGCCTTGGCCACATAGAGAGACACTGGCTCAAAAGTTTAATTTTATAATTTCATTTCATGTTGTTTTGGTACTTTGGATTATACTCATTTTTTTTTTTTTTTGGTTTTTCGAGACAGGGTTTCTCTGTGGTTTTGGAGCCTGTCCTGGAACTAGCTCTTGTAGAACAGGCTGGACTTGAACTCACAGAGATTCGCCTGCCTCTGCCTCCCGAGTGCTGGGATTAAAGGCGTGCGCCACCCAACGCCCGGCTATACTCATTTTTTGTTTACATGTTAGAAATGTTTTTTTTTATTAAAGGTTAGATTGGTTGGAGCAAATTTTCTTTTTTAAATTGTTTTTATTGAGCTATACATTTTCTTTCACTTCCCTCCCCTCCTCCGCTCTCCCCTTCTACCCTTTCCCATGACCTCCCACACTCTCAATTTACTCAGAAGATCTTGTATTTTTCTCCTTCCTATGTAGATCCATGTATATCTCTCTTAGGGTCCTCTCTGTTGTCTGTGTCTCTGGGGTTGTGGGCTGGAGGCTGGTTTTTCTTTGCTTTATGTCTAGAAGCCATTTATGATTGAGTACATATTATGCTTGTCTTTCTGGGTCTGGGTTACCTCACTCAATATGTTTTTTTTCTAGATCCATCCATTTTCCTGTAAATTTTGAGATGGCATTTTTTTTGACTGCTGTGTAGTACTGCATTATGTAAATGTACCATATTTTCTTTATCAATTTTTTGGTGAAGGGGCATCTAGATTGCTTCCAGGTTCTGGCTATTACAAATAATGCTGCTATGAACATAGTTGAACAAAAATCCTTGTGGTATGATTGAGCATCTTTGGGTATATACCCAAAAGTGATGTTGCTGGGTCTTGAGGAAGGTTATTTCCTAATTTTCTGAGAAACTGCCACACTGATATCCAAAGCAGCTGTACCAGTTTGCACTCCCACCAGCAATGCAGGAGTGTTCCCTTTACCCCACATCCTCTTCAGCACAAGCTGTCATCACAAATGTCCTTAAATTTCATCTTGCGCTTGACCTTAGGTCATATCTTTTCCTTTTTGTATCATGACCACAATTCTAGTAATCTTTATTTGATTCGGTTTTCCCTAAGGTTACTTGTTGGTGTTGGTGGTACAATATTACAGAAATATTGTAGTGGACAGAGAACTGCTGGGTTTTTATTCAGCTGGGAGGATTCTAGGAGAGGGGATCTGGCTGGTACCTCAGAGAAAATATATGAGGCCAGGATCGTGCCCTAGGCTTCTGGAAAAATGTAAGAAAACTGCCTGGTGTTTACAACATTTGTAAGAAGTGTTGTTACAGCCCTCTGCGTTCTGTTGCTGGGTCATGTCTAGATATGATGCTTCTCTCTCAGAAGTGACTGTGAGGCTCTAATGTCCAGTCTGTGATTATCCTCTGAACAGCAGATTTCTGTAATTTACATTTAATTCTCTCATGTGTGTGTTGACAATCAAATGCAATGATATCTGTATTTTTTGTTTATAACACAATTACATTATGATTTAAATTTTTGACAAAATTGACTTCATCTAAACAGGAACTTCAGTAGGCCAAGTGACTGCCATAGACAACGATGAGCCAGGAACCCTACACACTCGTTTGAGATTCAAAATCCTACAACAAATCCCAGATCAGCCAAGGCATTTCTCCATACACCCTGACACAGGTGTGATCACTACCACCTCCCCTTTACTGGACAGAGAGGTAAGGGCTCAGTGCCTTAATTCCGCAGTCACTGTTTAAGCCGGTAATTACCGCCAGCGTGATTACAGGACAGCCCAAGTGCTTACTCCCTAAGCATTCTTCCCAGGCTAAGCCCAAGGATTCTCTGGGGACTTTTTTTTTGCCTCTGCAAAGATGTTGAGATAGTACAAGGTGAAGACAGGTCTGACTTGCTCTCATTGTGCTGATACGTGGTCATGATAACATTGCTCTAATTTATTTCATTTTTAATTTTGAAAACATAATTTCACTATAATGTATGCCATTTAAAAAAGCAACACAATGCTTTTTAAGGCAGTTCTAGAGCCACTGGTAAATAGAGCATCCCCGTGATGCACAGGTCCACAGATACAGGGCTACTGTCTATTGGTACTCCCCCCTCTTTAACTCCTGGAATCACTGATGTATGCAAATATACGTCATTTATAGCTATTCATACACACACACACACACACACACACATAGGGGTGAAGAGAAGGAGAGAGATTCTTCATAGTCCACCCGTTCCAGACTGTCACAGTCTAAGCCATACAATGGGAAATCTTTCCAGACTGACTGCTTTCTCCTAGTAATCTTCACTTCCCCATGCCTTTTTACAGCCCAGTAGCTCATTACTTTACAGTACAAACTATCCTTCCATCATCTGAATATACCAGTCTTTTTACTCATTTCTCAGCTAAAGAGTACCTGGGTTTTGCTTAAGTTTTGCCAAATATGAATGGATAAGTTTAAATTTTACACGTAAATGTCTGCATTTGGGTACTTGGCATCCACGTTTTGGTAGTTGGTTCCTTTGTCGTGCCTCAACATCTGACAAGGAAGGAAGGGTTTGTCTGTGCTCAGCTATGAGAGCACAGTTCACACGGCAGGAAGACATGGTGTGAGGCTGCTGGTCACACTTCCTAGTCAGGAACCACAGGGAGCTGAACTCTCCAGCTCAGCTCTCTGTCTCCATTTCACCTTACACTAGTCCAAAATCTTAGCCTACAGGATGCTGCTGTCCACACTGTCAAACCTCTGGACACACCCTTTCAGGTATGCCAGGAGGTGTGTCCCCTAGGTGATTCTAAATCTAGGCAAAGAGATAATTGAAATTAGCTGTACTGTTTGTTTGATTTCTTGTTTTATATTTGTATTTATAATGTTATTTATTAAATAATAATCAGGGATGGGCATGCAGTTATATAAACACAGACATATAATTTTAAAAACTTATTTGTAATATAATTACAACACAAAGAGTATATATGATAACTCCAAGTGAGGGAAAATATCGTTTCCTAATAAAACCTCTCTCTTTCTTTCCTTCCATCTTTTCTTCCTTCCTTTCTTCCATCCCTCCCTCCTTCCTTCCGTCTTTCTTTTTCTTTCTTTTTTATTTTTATCTCTCTCTCTCTCCCTCCCCTCTCTCTCACTCTTTCTTCACAGAAATGTGATACTTACAAGCTAGTGATGGAAGTTCGAGATATGGGGGGCCAGCCCTTCGGTCTATTCAATACAGGAACAATAACAATCTCACTGGAGGATGAGAATGACAATTCACCGTATTTCACCCAAACTTCTGTGAGTAGACCTGTGTGTTGTTTATCTAGATTCCTTCACATTAAAAAAAAATCTAGAATTTGGCAGCTCCCTGAGAACAGACATTTTGTTTTAAATAGTAATCATTTAAAAGCAATAGACTGAGAAAAACATGGTTTCTGTAAGAATAATAGGTGAGGTGCTGTAGGTTTTGGATGTAAGGAAGTAGCCTCGCTCTTAGCCATTGAAGAATTCCTTTCTTTGGATGTGGTTCACGTGTTCAATGTTTTCTTAGTTCTTAAGGTTGCTCCAGTTTTGCGATTCTTGGACTTCAATTCTTTTATGAGTTGAAGAAGAGGTGTTCTTTCCCGTGCCCTGTGTATTACATGTTTTGAAGAAGGTACAGGAATTGGTTTTATATCCTCTGCCATGGTCAGAGGGAAGCCCTACTCCCAGATCCTCTTGTGTTGTGCCTTAGCTAGAAAATTATGTGAAGCATAATATATGATGATATTTCTAAGATGTGATTGGTTTTTTTGACTTTTAATGAGCAACTTGGCATTTTTCCATGAGTCTACACCAGAGTTTTAGTCAGAGAATAAGAAGCCTAATACAGTGATGGATGGTTCACTGTCAAAGATCTCATTTATACAGACCATAAATCAGAATAAGTAAGATTTAAATCTAGATCCAATCTTTTCCATCTTCTTATGAATTCATCTCTTGAAGATTATGATTTATCTTTTTAGTCTTTTAATATTTTAGGCTTCTGTCTTTTTTTTTTTTTTAGCTTCAAAGAGTGATGTCCATTATTTAAGTTCTCATAAAAAAGAGAGAAAACCTTTCTCTTAAAGTGTTTGGTGGTGAATCAAAATAAGTAAAAATAAGGTCATTGTGAAAACTGCTAATTCTGAGCTGTAGTCCTCGCTCAGGTGTAGAGTTCTGGGCCTGTAAGCTTGAGGTACCAAATTTAATTCACAATATTGTGAAGAAAAACCCATCATTTATGTCTCACTATCTGTAAGTATTGTGTGGTGAATATGTTCGTGGAACTTAATTGGTATTTGCTATCTCTGAAGAGGCAGACGAGATGTAATTGTCAAATAGGGTCAGAGAAGACCAAATCTGAGGGTCAGAGAGAGAGAGAATCATCTCACCAGAACTGTGGTCATTAAGACATGAATCACCTTTGGTGAATGGAAGAGATTTGTAAAGAGGATTAGAAAGAAAGAAGTTAGCCAGGCATAAAACATATATATTTTTTCCAAATTAGGAGCATCTATTACCTTTATATTGCATTCTTTAAATATGATTTTAAATATAAAGACCACTTTGTTAAAGGCGCAGTTATGTAATTAGAAAGCATTTCCCCCAGTATACTACAGAAGTAGAAGAAAACAGAATTGATGTTGAGATCCTAAGGATGACAGTCCAAGACCAAGATTTGCCCGGCACCCCTCACTCCAAAGCAGTGTACTCAATTCTCCAAGGGAATGAGAACGGGAACTTCAGAATCACAACAGACCCGAACACAAATGAAGGAGTCCTGTGTGTTATCAAGGTATGTAATAATCATAGACGTATTCTTTGAGGCATTCAAACCTGTGCTTCAGCTTTGATATAAAAATTACAACCTTCTATGAGCCTTTCTCAGAAGAGCTACAGGCAGTTAAAGGACGCACAGGGAGGGGAGTTACTTACTCTAAACCCAGGAGGAGGACTTGGGAAGAAGGGATTTTGTGGTGGGGAAAGGGGATGAGAGACGATAACTGGGTCTTTGACAAAAAGACATTATATGCAAGAAGTTGATTTATAGTAAATGAATTAGAAATAAATATTTCCAGTGTGTATATAATCACACAAGTGCAGTATGGTGCTGAAATGGTTTTCACAGACACTTTTCTATTATTGTATTCTTTCTTAGAAGAAACTCACATCAGACAGAAACTTCATTCCTCCGTAGATAGGTTTACTAAACTAAAGAAGAGCAATGCTGGATCTGACGCTTGCCTTGCTGGCCTGCTTTGAGTGTCCACGCTCCCTGGTGCTCTTTGAATCACTGGGCCCATGTCTCCCTCTTGCATGCCTTTTCTCTTTTAATTTCCCAGGGGTAGTTAAAAGCTTTCTGAAGAATTTACTTTTTGATAAGATTCTCATAAAATTATACTGTATATTCTTCTTCTTCTCTTTTTCCTGATCTTCTGTATTTCTTCCCTACTCTTTTTCCTTTAAATTTAACTTGTTTCAGGGGTCCTACTTGTATTATAAACAATTATGATCCATTTTATTAGTGTTTAAACTTACAAAAGAAAAATGAAGATAGGATCTTCCAAAGCAAAATAGGGAGGGAAGTGGTTGAATTTTAACTTTTTTTTTTATTATTATTATTTTATTATTTTATTTTTCTTTTTAGCCAGGGCTTCTCTGTAGCTTTGGAGCCTGTCCTGGAATAGTTCTTGTAGGCCAGGCTGGCCTTGAACTCACAGAGATCCACCTGCCTCTGCCTCCCGAGTGCTGAGATTAAAGGCGTGTGTCACCACTGCCTGGATATATTAAGAAGTTAATAATTGATCTTTGTGTCAGCATCAACCTTGGGTAACATTTTAACACTAAGAACGCCATTTCCTTTCTGTTGAAAGTTGGAATCAGTCGTGCTCTCTATAACAGTACCTTGACTGATGGATGCATGCTTGTTACACAGCCACTGAACTATGAATCCAGTCGCCAAGTCATTCTGCAAATCGGTGTCCTCAATGAAGCCCAGTTCTCTAAAGCTGCCAACGGACAGACCCCCACAATGTGCACCACGACTGTGACTGTGAAAATTAAAGACAGTGATGAGGGCCCCGAGTGCCAGCCACCAGTCAAAGTCATTCAGAGCAAAGACGGGCTGCCAGCCGGCCAAGAGCTCCTCGGCTACAAAGCCATGGACCCCGAAACAAGCAGCTCTGACGGCATAAGGTGATATACCTTCCTAAAAGCCCCTGCATTTTCACTGAGGCATGAGCTACTTATTTCATATTTCGAAATGGTCAGTGTGTCCACGCTTTGGTCATTTGTTGTTTGCTTTCTAAAACCCAGGTATCAGAAGGTAGGAGATGAAGATAACTGGTTTGAAATTAATGAAAGCACCGGAAACTTGAAAACCCTAAAAATATTAGACAGAGAGTCAAAATTTGTGAAAAACAACCAGTACAATATTTCAGTTGTGGCGATGGATACACGTGAGTGATATTTTCTTAAAATAAAATGTGAATATGGAATGTGTGTCTAAGAAAACGTGGGGCAAGGGCTGTCTGTGTCTAGGTCAAATTTTAGTCCAGTCATTGTTTATACTGTGGTGCTAATAGTCTAGAGTGCACAAAAATGTGTTCAGTATGCTTGCTCAGTTTACTCAGCTCACCCTTCAGTCCTCTGTCCACCCCTCAAGCAAAGCTACCTGAGAGAAAAGGACCGAAGTCTAGTTTTGAGTATTGGATTATTCATTTCTCCTGAGGGATCACTGGGTTGCTTCCTCTTTCATTAGATTACAATGATGCCTTGAACTTGCTCAACGGGCTCAACCTACCTAAAACAATCTAGTCCAGGGCAGGTTCATTCTGAGCATCTCTTAAAGGAATAATCCAATGTTGGTTGACACCTTTGGTGGAGTTTGGGATTAGTTCTCCAACCACTGACATAGGAAAAAGTAGTTTTCTTCAATGGAGTATCGCGGTGTAACCAAACTTAAGGGCAGTAGGTGGCTAACACAAAATAAACTCTGGTAGTTTTGAAGTTTTTGTATTCTTCTTCTTCTTTTTTTTTTGGAGGGGGGGGTTAGGTTACTATTTCTGTGATGAAACACCATGATCAAAAGCATGGTGCCTCCAGGAACCTGGAGGGAGGAGCTGATGCAGAGGCATGAAAGGGTGTTGCTCACTGGCTTGCTCCTTAAGGCTTGTGCAGCCTGTTTTCTTGTAGAATCCAGGACTACCAGTCTGGGGATGGTACCACCCATAATGGACTAGATCCTCCTGCATTAACTACTAATTAAGAAAATGCCCTACAGGCTTGCCTGTATCGTGATCTTCCAGCATTTTCTCAATTAAGACTCATTCCTCTTTGATGAATCTAGCTTGTGTCAGGTTGACATAGAACCAGCCAGGATGTTCACCTTATAGGTCTTTTGCTTATTTATGTATTATATACCTGGTTTCTGGTTTTGTATTTTTGTGTGTGCAAATGTGTATATTTCATAATCTATATGTGTTTCTTGTGTTTCCTTTGGCTCTTTTATTTTGACCTTTTGGGTTTGTAGTATTTTATCTTACCTTAGTATTATTATGTTTTAATAGGCCTGTTTTTTTTCTATTGAGAGAGAAAGAAAGGGTACAGAGTTGGGAGGGTGGGGGGGATCTGGGAGTAGTTGGGGGAGGGGAAACAGTTATTAGAAAATATTGCATAAAAACCTATTTTCAATTAAATAGCAACAACAATAAAAGATTAGTTCTATAACAAACTCTATAGAGAGCCTCTGTCAAATACTGTCAACCATCAAGTAGTGATCTCGAAACTTTTGAAATAAGCCCCTACTGAAACCATGTTAGATAGTTTAAATAAATATATACATATAAAATGTGCTAGTAGTGTGTGCTGGTGTACACATGTACTATTATGCAATGCATTATATAAATCTATATCATAGAAATAAGTGAAATGAAAGTTAAACAGAAGTTTCACTTTAATTATGTACTTCCCTATGTAAGACAAATCCTCGTAGAGATAAAGCAAAGTGACCTTGGGCTTTTTAGACAGAGCTAATTCTTTGGCCTCTTTGAGTAATCAAAAAAGGTCTCTGCTGTTTTTAGATACACTAACTACATAATGCCAGACAGTAACAGGCTATCTCTACACGTCTTGAATTTGCTTAAGTTAATAACATACAATGATTCCCCAGACCCTATTTAGGTTATAGTATTTTTACAATTTTTTATATCAAATTGTGTGTGTGTGTGTGTGTGTGTGTAGAATGTGGGTGCAGGTGACCAAAGAAGCTATAGATGTTGGCACCCCAAAGAGCTGGAGTTACAGGTGGTTGTGAGCGACTTGGTAAGGATGCTCATACTTGAGCTTAGATCCTCTAGAAGAGCCGCCCATGCTCTTCACCATTGAGCCGCCTCCATAGCCCCTTTGCTGTAGTTTTAAAGCAACAGCTGCATCTACTGAAAGAAAGAGAGACAAAGGTTAAGTAATTAAGATGCCAGCTGCTGACTGTTTGTGGAGACAGGGTAGGCTGACTCACACTCTCTGGGCTCAAGGCTTTTCTCACCTCTCAGTTCTCCTGCCTTCGGATAAAAATATCACATCCCCTTCAGGGAGAGGAGCATCAACATTATAGAACCCTCCTCCCAGCTAAGAACAT
Organism: Chionomys nivalis; assembly: GCF_950005125.1. Lineage (NCBI taxonomy): Eukaryota > Metazoa > Chordata > Mammalia > Rodentia > Cricetidae > Chionomys > Chionomys nivalis. Next base: position 61,122,502 of record NC_080099.1, read on the forward strand.
CCAGGATTCAAAATTTGAACTGTCTCCAAATGTGAATGTCATTACCGAGTAACCTACCTGCATATTTTCCTTCCTTTTGTTCCACACCTCAAACATATATTCTTTTCATACAGTTATTTTACTATAAGCTCAAAACCCTACAGAATAATGGAGAGAGAATTAACTGAGAAACATATTAACATAATAAACTTTCCAATTCGTGAAATTTGTTATTCTTTCTTTAAAATGTTTGTTATTCCTACAAGTAAAAATGAAATCTAAGTGGCTTACACATATATTTATGATGGGAAACGGGGCTCTCTCTCTACTCATTTACTTTTACATGTTGATTATGTATTAAATTCTAGCACAAGGGCATGGAAATTAGGGGATTATAGATGAGGATTTGGTCTTGTTACTAATGTAAGGTTTACTGTTTTATTTTCTCAGAAGAGACTCTACGGTATGGGAGTTTTACCAGTCGAGAGTGTTTAGATGTCATTACGCACAGAGAGAATTCAGAGACTCTCATATTGAAGCAGAAAGAAGCAAAGATTATAGAAAGGCTGGCAGTGGATGAAAGAAAAATGTAATTCTAATTTAGAGAGGAGGAAATTGCAGAGAGGAAAATATAAGAAAGTAACCTTGTTCTTTAGTGCAGAAAGTAGGCATGATACAACCTAGGTAGGTTCTGGAAAAGATGAGGATACCACAAACTTTAATGAGAAAGTCATATGGCAGCATAAAGAATAAATTGGGTTTTTTTTTTGAGTTTTAGTTTTTATGTAGGGATGTAAGAGTACTATACAATGGAACTTTGTTTTGATGCTCAAAGGTATTTCTAGACAATAAATTAGGAAGTCCTACTGACTTTAGAATCCACTTTAGAAGCCCATTCTTTGAATTTCTCCTGTGCAGCATCCTTGCCTGTCAGGCTGATTTCTGTGTGGTCAGTCTAGAGGACCCTGTTCTACACACCATACTCCTAGAACATGAGAATACCAGTGTCCCTCCAAGCCTCTCCCCAAACTCATATTCTTTAAATTATTCAAATGAGTAGCAATGACAGCTTCTTGATTGTTACCATTAATCCTTGTTTGATTCTTAACATTGCAACTTAAGCATTTGTGACTCTGAAAATATGCCTTCACTTTTTCTCATTCCTATTTTTTTACCCTAGATTGGTTATGAACTCAATTTTTTTTCTTTTGGTAAACTTTCTTTTTATTAGGCATCAAGATAAGAATTTGGTGTATGTATGTTTAATGAAGATTTGTGTGTATGTCCATATGCATGCACCGTCTTTAGGAAGCTAGAAGAGGGCTTTGAATTCCATGATAAAAAGATAAAGTTCTGTGGCTGTGCCCAGGAGCAGACTTAGCAAGATGGAGGCTAGGAATGGGGCCAGGGTGTCAAAGGAGTTAGGGTCTCAGTTCCTGAGAAGTTGGCTCTTTCCTGTGAAGAGACTGAATTAACAGTACCAAGGCCTCTGTGTGTTTGCCCTCTAACACTTTTGAAATATTCTGTGTTCCCCTTGTGTGCACTGCTTTGTCAGCTTTCTGCTGAATTTGCCCCGTTTGCCCCTAAAAACTGTCTAGAAGATGCTGTATTTCCTAATAAACTTGTTTGGCATAAAACAGCTTGCACAGTAACTACCGATACCAGTTTTTTTTTTTTTTTTTTATCTTCTTTAACTTCTCATCTTCTGGTCCTCCCCCTTCGAACTCTGTCACTGAAGAAAGACATACTTGTCTTTGTCACTTAATGCATATGTTACCATTTAAACTGGGGTCCTCTGAAACAGTAACAAGTGCTCCTTCCCAATGAGTTCCAAATAATGCAAATGTCAATATTTGCTATTTTTCTCTGTGTTGAGACGCTCATAACCCTCCAGGTCTGGGTTGTGAAATTCACTACTGAGGACACCCTATAACATTGAGGTGTACTTGATACTTGAAACAATTGAGCTCAACCTTTATAAAATACCTTCTTTTTTAAAAGCTTCTTATAAAAGTCTTAAAATTGTTATTGAGTGGCTATCATATCAAAGCAGTATTTTATTTCATTCCAAAAGGAACACACACAATGCTGGGAGTTAATGGGCATACCCCAACTTGAGAAGAAAAAACATGGTCTCTTTCAAATAATAAAGAACTCCAATCATTCAGGAACTGACTTTAATACAGAAACTTCCATCTAAGAATTAATATTTGAAGTCTAGTTCTAGTCATGGTTCATACAGAAAGAGTAGATTCCATTTTGTAAGCACGTCTTCACTTCTGTACAATATTAACATATTTGCAAAATTCTGAAAAACACATCTCAGAGCATTTAAATTGTGTATCTGGTGAGAATGTGGGTGATCCCTCCTATCTACAATGAAAGCTTGTATCATCAATATTTATTTTACAATGAGCAAGTTTTATTTTTACAACCCCATATTCCCTTTGGTTCGTTATATGTATGTAAGTGTTATCGACAAGAATCTCTAGTGCATTTCTGTAATTTGAGAAAATTTTATTTGAAGATCCTTATGTAGCATAAAACATCTACTTTTCATGTATCCACTCTCCATAATATTTGTCAGGCAAATACATAGTTGCAAGACTTAAAAATGATAGCTAAATGAATGATTAGTGTTTTTAAATATAGACTTAAATGAATTTCAATTTGCTTTGGTATGGAGTAACTTAGGTTCTATTTATCCTAGTTGGCCGGTCCTGCACGGGAACACTGGTAGTTCTTCTGGAAGATTTTAATGATCACCCACCGCAGGTTGACAAAGACCTCACCATTTGTCAGCAGGAGAAGGATTATGCTGTTCTGGAGCCTGTTGACCTAGATGGGCCTGATAATGGTCCACCTTTTCAGTTTTTCTTGGATAATTCTGCCAGTAAACTTTGGACTCTAGAACCACAGGATGGTAAGTGCTTAACGTTAAATCTTGTAAGCAATCCCGGCTCAAAATTGCTTAAGGTTTTTGCTTGCACCTTGGTTAGTCATCATAAATACATATGTACTGTAAGAAGTTATTGATTGCGGAAAAATAACACACACACAAACACACACACATATAATTTGTTTCTCTAGACAGGGTTTCTCTGTGTAGCTTTGGAGCCTGTTCTGGAACTCATTTTGTAGCCAGGGTGGCCTTGAACTCAGAGATCTGCCTGCCTCCTGAGTGTTGGGATTAAAGGTGTGCACCACCACTGCCCAGCTAAATAATAAGGCCTTAATATCTAAGAGTCTATCTGTCATCATTATAAATATATCTACCATAAATCTATTATTTATCTATATACATCATCTATTCTTTAATCAATTATCTATGTAACACCTATCAATTATTAACCTATGTATGCATGTGTCTGTGTATTAATCATTAGTTATTTATCTTATGCATGTTACACTTAGACTTTTGGTCTAAATATCTTTTAAGGAAATATAAAAATATAAAAATATATAAAATATAAAAATCATTTTTTTTTCATTTTTTGAGGCAGGATCTCTCTACATAGCCCTGGCTTTTCTGGGACATTGACCTGGAGCTCACAGAGATTCACCTGCCTCTGCTTCTGGAGCACTGGGATTAGAGGCACGCGCCACCACTCCCAGCCTGAGATTGATCTGTTTTTCGTGTAATGTCAACTCTTTTCTTAGTTTTTTGAAAGGTCATATCATTTTTAAGAAAGAAAAAGGAATCATTAAAGTTTTGATTGCAGATTAATTCCTTAAAGACACAGCAAGTGGGAACAATGTTGCTGCTGGGATATCATATTAATATATACTTTCTTTACTCTTTTTCATTTAGGTAAACGTGCCATTCTTCGCCAACGACACAATCTCAATTATAACTATTATTCTGTGCCAATCCAAATACAAGATAGACATGGTTTCTCTGCAAAACATATGCTATCAGTGAGAGTGTGTGACTGTTCAGTTCCCTCCGAATGTAGGATGAGTGCTAAGGAGGAAAGGGACATTAAACCAAAAGTAATCCTTGGGAAATGGGCCATTCTCTCCATGGTCCTGGGCTCCGCACTGCTACTGTGTAAGTATCATTATCCAAAGCGTGTTAACTCAAGTGTTATAGAGCACTTATGTGTTCATTTTCCATTATTGTAACAAAATCCTGGAAAAAATAACTTAAAAAGAGAAGAGGTTTGCTTTGCTGTCATTTCAGAGACGTTGGTCCATGACTAACAGGCTCTGTTGTGTTGTGTCTGTGACCGATAGCACCTGACCAACCAAAGCTACTTACCTTATGATAGTTAGAAACCAAAAAGGGAGTGAGAAGAGGTTAGTGTTCCACTCTTCCCTTGAAAAATGCATCTCCAGTAATACGACTTCCTCTCATTAAGGCTCACCCTTTGAAGATCCTGCTACCTCTCAGTAGCACTCTGAGGTAGAGAACAAGACATTAACACATGGGCTGCTGGGAACCACTTGTTCCAGCTACAGTAGTCTAGAAAGATGTGCAGCAGTTCTTTATATTAATGACATGTATAACTGTCGGCACATGTATAATTGTTACTGCATGTGCCCGTTAAAAACTTGACCCTCCTTTGTAAGTGGGCCTCTGAGTTATAGATGAAACAGCAATAACAGCAGATTAAAACTATTTAGAGGTCATGTTTAATTCTTCAGAAGTTACTTATGATACAGTGAAGATTTCTGAAAAGTTGTAGAGAAAGTTTTTAAAATCTTATTTTTATTTGTTTTTTAAATTTTTTGTTTATTGTCAGATTATTTTAATATCTACCAGAATGTAAAACAGTATTACTTTACCTTGCTTTCTCATTTATTTAGGTATTCTGTTTACATGTTTCTGTGTGACTACTACGAAGAGAACAGTCAAAAAATGCTTCCCCGATGATGTGGCCCAGCAAAATTTAATTGTATCAAATACTGAAGGACCGGGAGAGGAAGTGACGGTAATCAGAATTAAAATCCCACTGAATTCTTCAGTGATTCAATGAACATAATTGATTACTCTGTAGTAATAACAAAATGTAATAGTTATAGACCCTCACTGTACCAAGTAGACATTGAAGTACCCTGTATAGTTTTTTTTCCATGTCCATTTATATTGGTGTCAAAGAACGACTATAACACACCAAATGACTCAAACAATGAAAACACATGTTCTCACTGTTTTGTAGGGTAAGAATCAGAGATAAAATATTGACAGAGTCATGTTTTCCTCCAAAGGCCCTGTGGAACGATGTCCTAAGCTTTATTCACTTCTAGTCCCTTACTTTGTAACCACAAAAAGCGATTTTCATGGTATTATCTCTTGTGTGTTTTATAATCCAAATTTCCCTTTTGTTGTGAGTAGCGGCGGCGGGGCTGCGTCCTGCCACCCGGCTAGCTTTACACCCGAAATAATTACACAGAAACTGTATTCTTATAATCACTGCCTGGCCCATTAGTTCTAGCATCTTATTGGCTAATTCTTACATATTGATCTAACCCATTTTTAATAATCTGTGTAGCACCACGAGCTGGTGGCTTACCAGGGAGATCTTAACCTGCGTCTGTCTGTGTGGAGTGGGAGAATCATGGTGACTGCCTGACTCGGCTTCTTTCTCCCAGCATTCTGTTTTGTTTTCTCCACCTACCTAATTTTCTGTCCTATCAAAAGGCCAAGACAGTTTCTTTATTAGTTAACCAATGAAAGCAACAGATAGACAAATGACCCACCTCCATCACCCTTTCTGTAAGAGCACTGGTCATATTAGACCAGATACTCACCTAATCTGGTATGGCTTCCTTGAAACTTAACATGATCACATCTGCAGTGACCTTGAAGTGAGGACCTCAACACAAGAATTCTTGGGGGACAGAGTTTGACTCAGTATGTCCATGATATGGTTCTTAAGATTATCGTGATTTTGCATGTGAAGGACATAGCCAGCATGTGACTTATCTATGGTAGCAAAGAGTTGGTTTCAATGCCATTGATTGATTTTCAAACTCTCTCTTTAGGAGGCAAATATTAGACTCCCCGCACAGACATTCTGTGATACAAGCACATCTGTTGGGACTCTTGGTGGCCAAGGAATGAAAACACAACAAAACTTTGAGATGGTCAAAGGAGGCTACACTTTGGAGTCCAACAAAGGAGGTGGCCACCACACCTTGGAGTCCAACAAGGGAGGTGTGCTGGGAGCAGCAGACACTGGCCGATATGCATACACAGACTGGCAAAGTTTCACTCAACCCCGGCTTGGTGAAGTAAGTCCCCCAAGTTCTCAAGTGCCCACTACGTGAAATCCCAACATGATTTATAAACAGAATATCCCAAAGTACCATTTCATACACCTGAAACACACCTTTCCATCTCTTATACCAGTGCAGGCAATGATGTCAAGTGCAAACTCAGAGCAAAAATACTCTTTCAAAGTTCAGTTTTTAAAATATGACTTCCAAGACTTTAGGACTAGTTTATGCGGATGCCATTGGGATACTAAGAGACTGATGTCTTCTTCACTAAATATTATCAGAAAAAGATCTGTGAAAAATTGACTAGTATTATGAACAGATCATAAATTGCCAACATTTTGCCAGCATGTTGGAATTCTATATGTAAGGTTAGGACATCTTGCCTACCTAAATCAACTAGCTAGGTTTGTGAGCTTTAATCTTAGGTTCTATCTCAGGATTTTGAGTACTTTCCTTGTTTGTTTCAGATTACTCAGACTAGTGTGAGTCACATTAGTGTGTTCGATAATTATAGCTGCATAACATGTTATATATGTTCCTCATGTTATATATATATATATATATATATATACATTAATGTATTAGACTCTTACAAATATATAACAGTATAAATGCAAGAACCACAACCTACATTGGTTTTCTCCCCATACATGAAGAAGCAATTTAGGTAAATTTCAATTAGATATACCTTTATTCAAGTGGGAAGTTGTAAGTTATTCCTGTGATATATGCATAGTCTTAGATCTTATAAATGTGTTCACTCTGACCATTTATTTATTTGCTATACTTTAAAAATGAATATAATATAGACCAATCATGTGCATTTTTTATATGTAGGAATCCATTAGAGGACACACTCTGATTAAAAATTAAACAGTAAAAGGTAAATCCAAGAATCATTTTTATGCTAGTCGGTTTAGGTGTCTTTTAAAAGACATAATAAATTGTGTTTTTTCTCCACACAGAAGGTGTATCTGTGTGGACAAGATGAGGAACACAAGCATTGTGAAGATTACGTCCGTTCGTATCACTATGAAGGCAAAGGCTCCATGGCTGGCTCTGTGGGCTGTTGCAGTGATCGGCAGGAGGAAGAAGGGCTGGAATTTTTAGATCACTTGGAACCGAAATTTAGGACATTAGCAAAGACATGTGTGAAGAAATAAACATTTTGGTTAGTAGAGCGACATCTGCAGTGAATGCAGGGGCGTCCCTGGATGCAAAAGGATAGCAGTTTGCAGTAGCAACTATGCTTATTGAAGGTGACGCCATCTATAGATGAGGATGCTTTACCAACCACAGCTCTTCAAACTCTCCTTGTCTCCAGAACTTCTGTGTTGTGTAGGCAGGAAGTTGTCACTGCTCCTTCTCTTTCTGTACATGTATGCATTGCCCTCTCAGGGCTGGACTGTGTCTGCCGCTGAAACTGGTGATGTTTGAAACTTACACTCTTTTGCATGCTATGCAAGACTCTGTGGTGGAGTTGGGTATTGTGGAAGCTTAAAACACGAATCTGCATCGTGTATATACAAATTAAATATTTTCTTCAAAATTGGGGGGAGAATTCTGTTTCTACATTGTTTTCTTTTGTGCCAAGATATCGCTTTCCCTCTCCCAGATTAGCTTCAGATAGATTTTTAAGTATTTTTAGATGTAGTCTTTTGTGTGTCTAAATAGGCTTCATTCTTGCTATACTTTTCACTCTTCCAAGGAGCACTTTCTTCACTCAGGAGCCTATGTGGCTTAGTCCTCAGATCAGGCTCCTGGAGCTCCTGTTGGAATGACATGGGTCACAACATCTTGAGCTGTAGAGATTGGTTAAGGAGTCCATGGAAACACTGGACTCCTGATCTCCATAGGCTGGCTTAGGCTCATGGATATATTTTGTTTGTCTGACTTACTGTGGGAATACTTTACATTTACAAATACATGTGCAAGTACTTTGGGAAGAATATTAGCCACTTAATTTGATACTGATGCATTATTTCAGTGGTTTTCAACTGCTCTTCATCTTCAAACCTTTTTCCAATGAGTCTTAAAGTCATCTAGTTGTAACTGGCACAGGGTTTAACACTTACCATGTGTCAATGCTACGTTAGCATCCATACTGGAACTTACTACTCAGTACACTGAGTATTAATTTGGTAATTACTCAAAGAAAAACTGGAAGACTAGAAATAATTTTGAGTAGATATACATTAAAAATTTTGATCTATTGCAGCAACACGTGTTAAATATTATTGAATTGTGAATTCATAAATACTTTAATATGAGTGGATACAAGAAGGTGTGACATTTTAATAAGATGTTATTTTTACTGATCTATAAAGAAACTATATATTCGAATGATTTTGTGGAAAACTACAGATATGTGTCAAGTTATATCTCGTGGAAACTTTATATTTAAACTAAATTGACTTTCTTAACCCATTCCTTTCTGTTATCAAACTAGATATCTGTTTCATTTAGGTTTTGTAATTAGTCCTATTATCTCAGTTAGGAAAGGAGTTTTTATTGTGAAATTGGATATAGGAATAAAATAAAACATGGCTTTGATAAACCAGATTTGGTTTTGCAAATCTCCCATAATGTATTATTTTTTGCAATCCTTGTAAGATAATTTGGAGTGGTGAAGTGATTTTTGATTTTTGAAGAAATGTCAACTCTCACAATGTAGATTATGACACTTTAGAATCTAATAGTATCAATTTGGTGCATCAAATGCCACAGTAAGTTATATTCTTCAGTATAGTTATAGAAAGTTATACGAACAGTTACAATCATTAGCTTAAAAATAGCTTAATATGCATTATCTTCATCTTACTCTTATGCTTGCTGAATTATAGATGAGGAAATTTATGTCTCAATTAGGAAGCACAATTGACTTTCACGGTAGATCTTTTTTTATCAAGAGAAGGCTCCCTGAAGTGTCAGAGAGTTATTAGAAAGCAAGGGAAGTAATCTGTATTAAGCATTTTTAGCTATTTTAAACATTTTCAAGCTATTATCAAAACTTACCTCATAGAAATTATATTTATTGTTGGATTTATTTAGGCAACTCTAGCAATTCTCTTTTTGCATCAAAATTTAAATATTAATTGTATGATGAATTAAATCTATGAAACCCTACCAGACTATAATTTAGTTTACTAATAAAGTACTGTATTTCATACAAATGTTGAGTTAATCATTGATTTAATAAATTAATAGTTATAAAATGGTTTCTATATTTCAACATCTATGAGGACCAGACAATCTGGGCATTTTAGATGTTAAGAGTTTTACTCTCCTTTTTGCAGTTTATCAGTCAAAAGTGGCATTTAGAAATCCTAAATGAAATGCCAGCCATGGAACAGTCAGTCCGTATTGACCCAACCTGTTGTCTGCTTCTCTATTAAGGCTATGGGAATACTGTATGCGGCCAGACACTGCCTTTGTCTTTCTACTTAGGGAAGCACGGTAGAGGTCTAGAAGGAGTGCGCTCTCTGAGAATGGATAGACTCACAGTGTTAGGGACCAATCAAATAAGTGAAAATACAAAAGACACCCTCTGGAAAGATGTTATCGGCATAAATATAAAATTTATTACCTCAGAGCCAACAATAGCCATTTTTAAATATGTACGTATATGTGTGTCTGAGAATCAGTATGAAAATCCTCTGAAATGGCCCTCAGGCTTCTGATGTATTCATAATGTATGATGTGTAAAGATAAATTGTTTAAAATCGGTATTGCTTAAGTTATTAATGAATGGGAACAAGGTACCTTTTGATAAACAATATCTAGAGTTACAAGTCATTCACTGACTTGTAACTTGGGGTAAGCTAAAGAAAGCATGTCCTTCCTTTGGTCAATGCTGGGCCTGACAATATGAATACATAGTATTTGAAATGTGTCTTCTGTTGTCAGTGTACAAGAGTGAGATCTGGAACTGTGAAGTTTTATTGCTGATGTTTAGGAACTATAAACCATATAACATGACATTATGAATTTCAGAAATAAATCTCAAGGATGTAGTTGAGCTATGAAAGGTTTCACCTAGAATTCAAAGATGAAATTCACAGAGTCACCTTTTCCCTGTTGAAGTTCAGGAAAATTAGGAGAAGCTGCAGTACAAAATGGGAAAGAATAGAGGGGTGTGATTCGGGGGCAAACTGATGTTCCCCATACCTGGGCAGCTGGGGTTGATCCACAGGACTCCAGGGAAAAGGAAACCCAGAGTGGAAGCAAAGCTTTCTTTCTTCGCCTTTGCCTCTCATGAAATGTGTAGTGAGCGAGGAATTCCAGACTGGATAATGGTTGATAGCTCCCAGTTTCCTTAGACAGTAAGTCCATGAAACATTCCACATGTAGTTGCTATCCTACAAGAGGGATGGAACTGCCTTGGGTGCCATCATTGGTCTCATTGCTCATCTGGGAGACCAACATGGAAAATATTGTCTGAGAAATTCTCAAAAATGCAAAATCTTGAGTTTTGGCCTGAAGGACCTCCACTGGAGGCTCTGAACTGGACCCAGCCCCCAGATTTCTGACATAGTCCACCTTAGCGACCCTTCTGCTATCCTTTATCTCAGTGCTAGCTCTTTTATTCCCAGTGTCCTGTGGTTCCAGAAACATGGCCATTGCCTGACAGCCCGTCAGGGCAAGTGCGTCTCAAAGCCTACCTCAGCCTTAATGAATTAGAATCTGCGTTTTAGGAAGAGCGCCAGGGGATGTGTATACCCACGGAACTCTGATAAGCTTCAGGTAAACTATGAGGAGAGAGGAAAGACAGAACCTACTAGCAAGAAAGCAAAGCCATTTTAGCGGAGTACAATGGACAGAGCAGGTGGCCGAGAGCAGCAGGCCCAAGACTGCTATCCTTGCTGAGGGATGACGCACATTTGAAACCATCTCCCATCATTTGCAAAGGGTCAGCCTCTTCCCTCATGTGGATAACTGACTTTCTGAGGACTTTATGTCTCAATAAGACCTTACACTGTAAGGAACATGGGGACAGACAATGTGCTCAAACTCTAATAAAGGGCATTTTCATTGCCTCTTAATGAATTCATGTTTCCCACCCCAAAATGAGATTAAGGGAATCACATTTAACAAAATTCTGCAAATTTTGATCATGCCTATGAAAACTATTTGTACAATTTTATCTAATCACAAAGTTGAAGAGCCCCAGTGATTGACACAACACTACCAGGATCACTTTGATGAGCAGATGCTTTGCTGCAGTCTCTTTTTTGTATGGTTTATCATTGGTGTGCTCTTCAAGTTTTATTTTGTTGGGTGTGACTGATACAGAATATCATAGGAGTGGTTAAGACATTATCAAAACCAGTCTTTTGTGTCAAGCAATCCCATCCTGTCAAGATGGTTCTTCATCTTACTATTATTATTTCTAGTCTGGCAAATCATGTAGAAAAATACCAATGTGTACAAGGTCTAGAAAGATGACTAAGCTGATAAAAAGTACCTGCTGTGCAAGTCTGAAAATCTGAGTTCAAATCCTCAGGCCCCATCTAAAAGTGGGACTCCTGTACTCCTACAGCATAAATGAATGGTGGGGAAAGGAGAATTCCCATAAAACAACATGATACCTGCCTCATACAAGGTAGAAAATGAGGGACGAAACCCAAGGTTGTCCTCTGACATCCACTTCTGAGTGTCTGCATTGATGGAGGAAGGTCATTGGTTAAAAAATAAAGAAACTGCTTGGCCCTCATAGGTTAGAACATAGGTGGATGGAGTAAACAGAACAGAATGCTGGGAGGAAGAGGAAGTGTGCTCAGACTTGATAGCTCTCCTCTCTGGGGCAGATGTGATGAGGCTCCGACCCAGGATGGACGTAGGCTAGAATCTTCCCGGTAAGCGCACCTTGGGGTGCTACATACATTATTAGAAATGGGCTAGTCCAGGTGCAAGAGTTAGCCGAGAAGAGGCTAGATATAATGGTCCAAGCAGTGTTTAAAAGAATACAGTTTTTGTGTTGTTATTTCGGGGCATAAGCTAGCCAGGCGACTAGGAGCTGGGGTGGCAGCAACACAGCCCACAGCTCCCACTACACTGCATTTATACATACTAATGTGTATACACACACACACACACACACACTCAGACATATACACTCATACACAACATATACACACGTACTCATACACACTCATACTCACATACATATACATGTATTCTCACTCATGCACATACACATGCACCTTCAAATATTCCTACACACTTACGCACCATACGTGCTCATAAACACTCAAATGGTATTCACTAATATACACTCACATACACATACACTCATACATACATTTACACAACGCTCACACACACATCCCCTCACACGTATGCTTACATACTTAAAAGCACACATATTCACACACACACACACACACACAGACAAGTTTTTAATAGTTAATTTAAAAATTTTAGGAGCAGTGAGAACTCACTAAGTAAAGGAACTTGTTTTTAAGCCTGAGAACTAAATTCAATCCCTAGGCCTCACACAGTAGAAGGAAAACATGATTCCTGCAAATTGTCCTCTGACTTTCATACATTTCCCTTTGGTGTACACACACACATGTGACGAAACACATGAAAAATTAGTAGTCTGGTGCAATATTAATAAAATTCTTTTAAAAATATTGTATGCATAGCATAGGCATATGATTTAAAATAAATAAGAACTAAAATAGAATTCTTTTTATATTAAATCATATATTAATATTTATATATTAATATAAAATGTTGAATTTGATTTTTGTGTTTTGGTGTAATTATATTCGGCATTAAAAAGATACGTTGCTGATCCGCATACGTCTGCTGCTGTTCATGGCAGTTACGGCAGAGATTCCAGGGTACCGAGCATCCATCTCCTAATATCTATTTCTGAGTCTAACTTTATTGAGTGGATATGTGCCTAGATAAGACATCATTATTTACTAACCTTCTACACTAAATGTGGTATTGTCTTAAATTCTGACCAATGAGAAGTGAAAATATTATGCATGAAGCTCATGGGTAGAAATCTAAAGAGAATTAATTCCCCTGAAAAGAAGCATTTTTCTATCCTCTTGACTATATTTAATATGTGATGAATTCCCTGGTACTAAGTAGTCATTTGGTGTACATCAGATCAGAGGCTTTGAACCAACAGTGGCAGAAGTAAGAACTGAAAAAGACTAAAGCAAAGAACAGTGGCCCGCACTTTTAATTCCAGCAGTCAGGAGGCTGGAGGGTCTTCAGTTAGAGATGAGCCTGTGCTGCAAAAGGAGAACCTGTTTGTAGATAAATAAATAATAGAGGAAAGATAGACAAATGGAAGGATGAACAGATAGATAATAGGTGGGTGATAGATGATAGATAGATGGATAGATAGATAAAGAGAGAGATAGATAGATGGATGGTAGATAGACTGACAGATAATAGTAGATAGATGATAGATAGATCGATCAATCGATAGATAGATAATAGAATAAAGTGTTCCTTGGTAGCTTGGTGGCATCCTGGCCAGGCCATTAAGACTGTGTGCCGTTAAGCCTGTGTATCACAGACAAAAATAATCTTAGGTTTTATTACGATGTAGCTGATTCTAAGCTGCTACAGATAATATTTTTGAAAGTATGTTTTGATTCAATGAGTTAAATTTCTAGATCCTCCCCTGCTTTCCTCTGCCTCTTCCCCACCTTCTGTCTTTGTGCCAGGGTCTCATGTAGCCCAGGGTGGCTGGCTCAGAGTTTGCTGTGTAACCACAGAAGACCTTGGCCTTGGAGTTCTCCTTCCTCAGCCTCCCTGGTGGTAAAATCAGAGGATTGGGAGCCATGTTGACCAATAATTCATTTTTTTTTCATTCAAAGTTCAAACCAATGAGGGCAGATGATATTTTAGGGTTCTTTCAAACAACCCCAAAGCAAAGTGTGGGTAAGAATTAGCCACTACTGGAAATAAGACAAGCCTAATAATGGACAGCTAGAAGATACTGTATTTCTGCTCTACTGAACCCACAAGCCTGACTTTAGAGGATTTAGGATACCTGGTGTTTTCTAGTGAGCTGTTGTGTGATTCTGTCAGGTCATTGAACCTCATTGCTTCGACCCTTTAACATTAGGAATAATCTTGCAGTTGATTTTATCAACCAAATTATCATGCTCTTGGAATTTAAGGACCTGTGTTTTCCTTACTGGTAGGTAGCCCTTTCCAATGGGCTCAGCAAGTTTTTGCCTTTGCTTTTACTTTTAGCTATGCTGGGGATAGGAGCCATCTCATGCCTGCTACACAGCTCTGCCCCAGCGCTCTTCCCCGAGGCCTGAAGTTTTTCTTTTAATTGTTGTTATCCATGGTATTGAATACCTAATTGCTGCATTAAGTCAGACCTCTAAATGAGAATGACTTCTGTCAGTGTACACTGTTTAAAGTGCCGTGTGCTATATTTGCAGTGCTTTTTTTCTCTTCTCCTGTGAATGCATGGTACTGCCCTAGGCACCTCCAGTCTGACAGACACAATACTCACTTGCAATTTCACAGCCTGAGGCATGATCTCACTTTCAGTTCATTACAATTCTGTTTCTTTATTTCTATTACAATCCCAAACCTTTTCTGTGCTTTCTTGAATAGACTTCAGCCTTAGAGTCAGTAAAGTGATCTTGACAGAGATGCTGGCGGTTTCAGTCTGTGACAAAACAAATTTTATGGTTTTGTTGTATGACCAATGCTTATTACAGCTTCCAATGAGCTGCACTGGAATTCTATTGTTCTATGTCACAGACTATATAAGACATTCTTATTTATCACAATGGAATGGCTAGGACCTGTATTCGTCTGTAAAGGCAGGTGGAGAGTGGATTAAAAGTAAAGTTAATTTTTCTCTAGTGCAATTTAAGGCAGATGCAACCTAATCAATGTTCTTGGAAACATTATTTTTGTTTATTCTCTTTTGCATAAATTACTTCAGAAACACAAGATGACCAATGCAATTTCAACTATCACATATGTCTCTAAAGTGACTGTCTACTAATCTAAAAGTCTATAATTATCTGACTATCTAAAAACTGGAAGGTTAGAGACAGGAGATAGATTTGCGAATTTGAATTAGTTCTTTGGTAGGTTTTAATGACAGAAATGGACAAAAAATATCACATGGAAGAGTAAGCGGTTTTTTTTTTTCCTCTTTGAAAAATTGAGGCATGGCTCAGGCAAGGCAAGAGATAACATTTTATTGACACAGAAGTAAAGACCAGAGCCAGGAAAAATTAGAAACAATAAAAAGACAGAATCAAACACCCAAGAAGTAAAGAAGCCCCAAAGAGCAACTAGGAAACCTATATTAAGAGAACAGGTGAGAGATGGTGGTGAGCGGGGAGAGCAGGTGAGGTGGTCACATACACAGACGATCTGGGAGCTTGGTAAGAGGCCCAGGGAGAAGAGGCTGAATCACACGACTCTGATTTCTTGATCAAGTGGGAGGATGACCAAGTCAGTAAGTTCACCGAGGAAAATAGCAGAGCTCATTTTGATTTGGAGTGATGAAGGCTTTAGAGTAGATGCTTTGAACTTGAGCTGTTTGTGGGAGTTTCATGCAAACCCTTTCTGTCTCTATCTTAGTCACAAAGGACGCACTAAGTGGGCCTTTTTGCTACTGTTAGTACCTGTGCAATCTATTCCCAAGGGTTGGAAGTGCATTCAGGACTGGAGCCACTTTTAATATAACTACAAAAGTGACTATAGTGGTGTGATATATTTCATTCGTTGTGGATATTAAATTGTGTGCTTTTATTCTCAAGGACATGCCAAGCATTTTGCTCCTTGTCTATTTCTTTCCATTTACCTAAGTTTTCCTATCCTGGTTCTAGGCACTAGGATTCTGTTGGGAAAATCACACTAATAAGTTAGCTGTCATCATCATCATTATTGACAGACTCTCTAGTGTCCCAGAGTGGCCTTAGACTTTACAAGTAGCTGAGGATAACCTCTGATCTTTCTGCCTCCACCTATGTTAGTACTAGAATTACAGACATGCACCACCAGGCTCCATTTATGAGGTGCTGTGTATCAAACGTAGGGCTTTTGCATGCTAGGCAAGCAACCTACCAGCTGAGCTACATACAGCTCCAGTCCTGAGGCTTGCTTTCTAGTGAAATACAGTTAACATGAGAGAGAACAACTTGAGTTCCATCTCAATAAAAATATCACAAAAAGAAAAGCAAAATGAGGTAAAAACAAAAGAGTCCGATCACCAAGAGGTGGCTTATCTTCTGTTAGGTGGACATGGTTGACTAGAGACTGTGAGGAGGGAAGGATACATTTCAACTTCCAGGAAGCAGCAACAGTTGTGGATAGCCTCTTGAGGTGAGCCTCAAGAAATGACTCTCACACTTTCTGAACACCCTGGAATAGCCATTCAGCACTTGGCCTTTCAAATACTAGAGATTGTTGAAGATACTTGGCATTTGGTCTCTCTGGGATGAGAAACCTCTGTGGGATTTTTATTTGTTTTTTGGTAAAAAAAAAAATTGAAAGATTTTAGAAGAACTTAGTACAATAACATATCAATCTAGGCTATTTACATTTATTTAATTCTTAGTGATTTATTGAGAAAGTGCTCTCTTTATAATCCAGGCTGATCTTAAACTCCTGATTTTTCTGCCTCATTGTCTTGATGGCTAGGATTACAGGAGTGTGAGTTAGATTCAGTCCAAATTTGTTTAATGACAAAGACAACAAAGTTGCTTGATTTAAAAAAATTAAACTTAGGAGCATTGACAAAAAAAAGAAAGGAAGGAAGGAAGGAAGGAAGAAAGAAAGAAAGAAAGAAAGAAAGAAAGAAAGAAAGAAAGGCTAATTGAGAGGGTTTTGGTATAGTCTGGAGAGATTATGGAAGTTTGAAGCAGACAGTATTTATGGAAAAGGTGAGAACAAGGTGAAGTCCAGGGATGTTTCCCAGGTGCCTTTGGTAGAATTTATTGATCAGACCTAGAATAAAATAAAAAAAGAAGGGCCAAAAAGGTTGTTAAACTACTGGGAAGGGGGTATTTGTCTTGACTGAAAGAAGAAAGATGAATTTTGCAAGACCTTGTAAATACAAGAGTTATGACTGGAATATGCAGTTGAAACCTAAAAACGAAAGAGAGATCTGCAACAGATTTAGAGATGCTGGTCTCAGCATCCTGCCAAGACTTAAAGTTGGAGATTGGAGTGAGAAGACTGGGAACCATGATGTAGGAGCAGCACTAAGTCCCATAGCACTGCAATATTGAGAGGTCATACAAGAAAAGGCATCAATATGGGAAGGAAAAACAGAAGTCAAGAGAAAGATATGTTTCAGTGATGGTGGACCAGCTTCTCTTGCAATTCAGATACTAGACCAAAGTTGAAAAAAATCTGTTCTACTCAACTGTAAGAACATCACTTTATCCTTGGGATAAGGTAGAGTTGGGTAAGGGCTTCCTTGCTTTTCTTTTCTTTGGGGAGTAGAAAAAGGAATAATTACTTGTGAAAAATATGTTCAAATGTTCTGTGAATTTGTCATTCACCCATTTGCTCATTTGTTCATTCATTCCACAAACATTTAACTGTTAGCTGTTTGGGAAGTGTGCTTGTGTAGGAGATGTAAGGGCGAACCAAAACAAAATATAGGCATAGAAGTTAAATGTAATCTTTGGTGATGAAGAAATATAAATTAATTAATTTACAAATTTATCATGATAATTGTGACAAGTCTTCTGAACTAGTTAATGAAGTGGGTTTTACCTTGTTAGAGGATAAATGAAAGCTAATACTTATAGAGTGGACAGGAGTTAGCCTGCCCAGGGGCATAGGAGACGTCTTCAAGAGAAAGAAATAACACACCATAGCGCCTATAACAAAAGACACCTGTGAGTGCAGAGACCTAAGAAACACAGGCGTGTGTGTGTGTGTGTGCGTGCGCGCACACATGCGCGACACCAACACTTAGAGTGTAGCGGTACTTCCAAGTCAGATAAGGCACAAGGGCAGTCTATATCCAATCTGAAGAAAATACACAGGCATAGTCAAGGAGAAAGAAGAAAACCAGAACAGATAATCTTGGCTTGTTTGGCCTGGGATTTAATCTCAGACACACTAACCAGTGGCTGCCATGTATATATTCCACTTCACTGGGTTTTAATTTTGAAAAGCAGGCTTAAAGAAGTAAGTGGAACAGTAGAACATAAATAGTTTATTTAACAGAAAGGTAAAAACACTTTCCTTGTGTTACAAAAGAATTAAAATTGGTGCATATTTCCAAAAATACACAAACCTTATATAGTCTCATTTTAGCTTTATATAGTTAAGTAGTAGATGCCAGCAGAAGTCTTTGCTTGTGATTGAGAAGAGAATGAAGGCTTAGAAGTGATGAGTGAATTAGCATTAGAACTGAGTCCTAGACCAAATGGAGAGTCTCCTTCCAAAGCAGTAGAAAAGTAGGGGACAGTCACAAGAATGAGATGGAACATGTGATATAAGGGACAAAAGATGGGGTAGTACAGTTTGGAGAAGCGGATGCCCATGATAACAGACCCTGAAGGAATTAAAGACCATTTAGAGCATTTATTCCAAGTGCATCATACACCGCATCATTTAATCCTTAGGAGAACTTTCGGCCGTGAATAGGTGTGTCTTTGTTGTTACCACAGGGCTGGCTCTAACTTACATCCACCTCTGAGCTCTATGCAGTGCGTTTCAATCTTGTTTTCTTTTCCACCTTTGATTTGTGTCATACTTGCTCCACTGTCAGTTCTGGGTAAGAGACACACCTTGCATAGCATCCTTCTGAAAGCCACATTCATCCATGAGTTTCTCTTTCAGAGACCCTGGCAATTGCAGGAGGTGGACATGGGGAATTAACTCGCTCAGTGACAGGTGATTTTGCGCACACATCTGTGTAAGTGGGGTTTTTGTTTGTTTGCTTGTTTACTTCATTGTATTTAGTTTCTGAACTCTGAAACTAGAAATCTGTGAAACTATTGGGTAGACTTGGGCCCTGGAGTTAGGGTGTATGTTATTTCTCTATTTAGGGAGCCTTTGCTTCTGAAGCTCTGTGATATCTATGTATCCATCCTCTGTCTGCAATTGTCTCTTGGTAAGTCCCTCAGAATCAGTTCAGCAGTTTAGTTTAGGTGAAGGAGGTGGCGTGGGGTCACCTTTTTATCAAGTGCGAGTGCTGCTGCCAGAGGAGTTCTCGAAGCCGGGCAAGATGGACGAGAAGCTGATCCGACTTTTGATTCTCATGCTAGAGAGCTGGCATGTGTCTGCTGAGTTAATGTCCACAGCCAAATGACACTCTCAAAAAAAGAGTCATGTCTTCTACTCTCATACCTTCATGCTAGGGTGTTTCAAAACTGGCTCAAGGAGGAATTTGCATATGGTCAGCAAGGCTGACTTAGAATGTGTAAATTTTATCTAATACTTTGAGTAAATTTTCACGAAGAAACAAATAAAAACTGCCCTTTTATGAGCTTTACTTATCCGGCATCTGTGAGATGAATTGTCAGAGTGCTCTCTCACCCCTTTCTGGGATGAGAAAGAGCATGAGGCATCCCACAGGTATTGGAGGTTGAAGGTAGGCAAGAGTTTGGCAATGCCCTATTGTCAAGAGCTGTGATGCCGAAACCAGCTGGCTTCTGTGCTTTCTGGAAAGCTTGGAGCTGGACAATGTGATGTCATCACCAATGAGCTGATAGGCATTTATGAAATCATCATTGAGCAAACATGAAGTAAGAAAACAAAAGCATGACACAGACTCATGATCCAGGCTTATTTTACCAGTAATCACTGATAATTTTATAGTTATGGAGACGACAGGACACTCACTTATGTAGCATTCATTAATAAAAATCAAGAGGTCAGGGATTTACCATTAGACATCAGTGTTGAATTTAACATATAACTGCTGTTATCACCATTCCGGGTCTGCTCATAACAGGAAAACATTTCCATTATTAAAATGGCACTGAGTGATGTGTGCATCTCTTTAAACTTGTTTTCTGCGGCCATCTTTAAACCAGGTAACAGGGAAGGGACACATTTTTCTTCCTGGTGGAACTCCCCTGGTGTCTTAGAAAAGAGGTGCAGAAGGGTGAGTCAGAAGCCCATTCTGAGGAGTGCACAGCACAGGGTTCTCAAGCTTAATCTTCCTGGCTAAGTGCTGCTGTAATTCCTAGGCTTAAGTGCATGTCAAGTCAGAGAACAAATTCTCCTGTTCTTCTTCACTTTCCACCATGAACTCTAATCCTGATGACAACATAGAGAAAAATAATTGGTACCAGGATGTCCGGGACTCTCATGTGGCAGATGGCTCAGGAGAAAATCACAAGAAAACATGTTCACATATGACAAAGTTCTTAGAGAAAATGAATAGCCTGCATTTAGGTGATGGCTGGGCCTCAGTTTACGTGTTTTCTGTAGTAACTTCGATTTTGTTATGTCCCCTTCCTTCCCTCCCTCTCTCCCACCCTCCTTCCCTCCCTCCCTCTCTCCCTCTCTCCCTTCCTCCCTCCCTCCCTCCTTCCATCTCCCTTCCCTTCCTTCCTCCCCCTCCTCTCTCTCTCTCTCTCTCTCTCTCTCTCTCTCTCTCTCTCTCTCTCTCTCTCTCTCTCTCTCTCTCTCTCTCTCTCTCCTTTCTCCTCACCTTCCCTTCTTTCCTTTTTCTCCCTAAATTATAGAACCTGTGTCACTGTCAAACAGTGTAATTTCTGAACCTTGAGACCCTCTAGGATGGAACTCCTGTTGGAACTGTATTTACCCATCTGTTTGTGGGACTTTGATTTACACAGTAGAATCTCCCTTGAGTCCACATCTTATCAGGCTGGCTTCAGGCAGCTGTGAATAACTTCAGCCCGTTGATGCAGGGGAGTTGTGGGTCTGGGAGTTACCCCCAGGATAGGGACCTCCACTGGCTGTGGGCAGTGCACTGGGCGGGGCCACGGCCTGAGCTCTCCTGTGATTCTTAGTATAGTCAGGGCTTCTGCTGGGCAGGGCCAGCTACTAATCCTACCAGACGGTCACCGGGGCGGGGTGGGGGTGGGGGGCGGTGGTGACAAGGGACATATAGGTGGCGTCTGCTGGTGAGAAACACCTAGTACAGGTGAAAGGGTGGCGGTGAGAGGGAGTTCCAACCGGCTGAGTTCTTAAAGCCATGAAGACACAAGAAAAATAACAAGGAGTGGCCGACTGGAGTCTTTTGGACTTGCCTGGAGCTCCACCCTCGGCCAGAGGAAAAGCCCCTCGGGACCGAGGCGGGAGCATCAGACAAGCGCGAGAAAAGCGCCTGTGCGCGCTCCACCTCTACGCAGCGGGTGCGGGGCGGCGACCTGTCCTTTGGACTGGCTATGGCGTCTGTAGGACCTGTGCGCTCCGGGAGCCCAGCCCTTGGCCTTCCGCACCTACTGACCCTAGCGGTGAGCTCCGGGGACCGTTCGGGGAAAGGGACATCGGGGTCAGGGCGGCTGGCGCAGATGGGGTCACCGGGCCTCGCGACCTCTTAAAATGAAGTTGTTGGAGGTGAGGGAGGGCAGCAGGAAGCTGAGCGGCCAGCGCCAAGGTCCCGCAGGGGAGGGAGTGTGGCCGTAAGCCGTAATAGGCACGCGCGGCGGCTGGAGACGGGGGCGGGTTGCGAACGCCAGCCAAATCCCTGGCCCCGGGGTTCCCTAGGCAGAGCGGGGTGCGCCGAGGTTGTTCTGGAGCTGGAGCACGGTCCTGGAGCCCTGGGTGCCGGCCATTCTGACTAAAGGCAGCTGCCCAGGGGCTGACAACCGAAAGCCAGGGTGGTGTCCTTGGGGTCAAAAAAGGGACTTGTTGCTTTTGAGGGTTCTGTGCTAGGGTTGGGATTCGAGAGCGAAGTGAGAGGCAGAAGAGAAGAGGAGAGAGAGAGAGAGAGAGAGAGAGAGAGAGAGAGAGAGAGAGAGAGAGAGAGAGAGAGAGGCCTTTCTCTCAAAATTAGGAGATGGTGGAACAGGGATGACCACTGATCCCCTAAAATCCTAGGAAGAGAACTTTCTGACCCTGAGATCTTGTCCTGGGAGGGGTTTGGATTCCTTATCTCAACTCTGCTCGGATTCATTCTCCTTTAAGAAGTAAAACAACCAGGACCTCGAGCCCTATCGAGGAACCAAAAAATGGTTTTATTTGGACAGGACTGGATCTCTCTAGGAACCAAAAGACTTCAGAATTCACCACAGGGTTTAGGCCTTTGGGGAGTCTGGGGAGCTCCAGATTGTAGTTTTATATGGGTCCCTTGGACAAGGAAAAAGTTGATTGTACCAGGTGAACAACTTGATCGTGTTCTTTTATCCGTGCACTGTAGGCTCAAGCTGTCCCTGAAGGAAGCCTTGCAGAACCCAAGGAACCAAGTGTTTGTGTGTGGGGGGGAGGGGGGCAAAGGGGGGCGGAGGGCGGGAGTTTTAAAAGGTTGGGACATCCTTCCATTTCTCCTGGACTCTCTTTTCACGAAGGATTCCTGCGTTTTTAGTTATTGAAAATATGGTTGGTTACTGATTAGAATGTCAGTTCCAAGGAATGAATGGACTTTAAAGTTTTGATCACAATTCCCAGGAGCTATTCACAAGCACAGGTAGGGACAGGTGCCGCTGCACTCAAGATTTTATAGCTGAAGAAACAGCCTAGGGCAAACAATGGTCACAAAATATGCTGCTGGTGACAAAGACTGGACTTTGGTTGGTATCTAGTGGGGGAAGTTGCCACTTCCTTTTATACCGCAGGACCTTATTCTTTGAAAGGAGAAGCATCCTTAGTCTTTGTGACTTAGCAGTGGCCAGTGCAGACAGCACACCTGGGTGCACACGCCTCAGATCCTTTTAAAAGCAGTGAATGCTGGGAGGAAGGAGGGGAAGTAGAATCCTCACTCCTTGACATCTTTTGACTTCAGAGTCCAGGAATGGGTGCGGGGTGGGGGCGGGGAGGTTCTGGTTACTGGCAGCTTGCTTCCCAGCAGGAAAGTGTAGGGGAAGTCCCCTCAGGTTGTTCTAGACTCCAGTGTAGTGTGCGTGAACAGCCTTGCCGGCCTCACGGGCGTGGGAAGGTGTGAGGTCTACTGAAGAGGAATCACTCTTGGGGGAATCGGTGCGGCTCCTCCCCATCTCCTGTTTCCCATACACTCAGGTAATCCCTCGACATTCCACCTGTCAGCTTCTCTCCCCTTCTTAGTTCTGCCCCACCCCGTAGTGTCTTAACCACTGGAGCTTTCTTCCTGAATGCCCTGATGGCTCTTTGTTCTCTACAGCCGTCTAGGATCTCCTGTGACTAGTTCAAGTGACGTGTTTTACTCCTCACATAGTCCTACCCTGACTGGTTCTTTATTCTGGATGTTATCACCTTAGAAAAAACTCTAACCCTCAGAATCTGACTTCTTACCCAGTTTCTCCATGCTCCTGCCCTTCCTTTTTCCTGTGTATGATTTAAAGACGTAAGCATGAGATCTTCCCCTTTGACAGGGTTTTGAGTGCATAGTAACAGAAAATTAACCATAGGCACAGTGCTGTGCAGCAGCTATCTGGACGTTTGTGTCTTCTGTGACAGGAACGGTGTAGCTGTTCAACAGTGAACCCTCCTCTTTCTATGCCTCCTGCCCTGGCCACTGCCTTCTGTTCGTTACTTTTGTCTTTTTGACCCCTGTTTTTCTCACTTGTAAACACTAATTGTCTGTGTGGCCTTGTTCTAAGTCCTGTTTCCTGGAGTGTGTGTGTGTATTCTAGAGGCCATTCCATCTATATGCTTTAAAATATCACATTATCCTAAATTAATACCGCTGTTTCAGATATCACCTTCAAACAAGCCTTTATATTTCTATAGCATACCATTTTTTTTTTATGTTTCCAAACAGTGTTTTTCCTTTGGTGTCGGAGATTTCAGTGTACAGATCTCCTGTGTACTTTGCTCCTCATGGAAAAGTCTAGACGCTTGTCTCCTCATTACTCCTCTTAATCCTCCATTATCACAATAAGTTTATCCTCAAAGATATTGCATGGGTCTGTTTATTGGTATTACTTCTGTTGCTGGCTTTTGCTAAGTAGGTACACCTGGCTGTATACCGGTCATATATGAGCAGACATTCTTACGGGCGGGAGTAGCAAAATTGTATACAAAATACAGAATTGAATACAAAGCCAATGATGGTGATTTTGGAGATGCCCTCTCAGGATGGGTTGTATATGATTAGACAGAAAGCTGTTTAGTAGTTGACAGCGTGTTATATCAGTGCTTCTCAACCCGTGGGTCGTGAGCCCTAATCCAATTGGGAAATTTATACTTTGATTCACCAAATATTTACATTATGAGTCACCACAGTAGCAAAATTACAGTTAAAAGTAGCAATGAAAACGACTTTGTGGTTGGGGGTGTCACCACAACCTGTGAAGCTGTATTAAATGGTCACAACCTTAGGAAGGCTGAGAACCACTGTCACATCTTTAAGGATAGCATCAGTGTAAGAATGACTGAGATAGACCTTGAGGATACTGGAGCTAGACTGAAGTTTTGCAAACAGTAAAACTGAACCCACACTTTATGCAGAGCACCCTGGGAAACTTCAAGTAGATGAACTATTGAAACGTAAGACGACACCATGTGCATTACAGGAGAAACATGATGAGTCCTACAAATTTGCAGTTAAGAAAGCCTATGACCCAGATTTCAACTTTTTTTCAAGTTGAGAAAAGCAATAGTATAAAAACAAACAGAATTTCCATAGTAAAAACGCAAAAATAAAACCAAGCAAAACCAAACAACTATATAATTGCCTCTTAACACAGATATTTTAAAGGCCAGTATTGTTGTAATAAGAGCTGCAGGGCTGCGTCCCCGGCACCCGGCCGCCCGCATGGCTTTACCAGAAATAATTACACGGAAACTGTATTCTTTTAAACACTGCTTGGCCCATTAGTTTTAGCCTCTTATTGGCTAGCTCTTACATATTGATCTAACCCATTTTTAATATTCTGTGTAGCACTACGAGCTGGCTTACCAAGAAAGATCTTAACCTGCGTCTGTCTGGAGTGAGAGAATCAGGGCAACTCACTGACTTGGCTTCTTTCTCCCAGCATTTTGTACTGTTTACTCCACCCACCTAAGGGTTGGCCCATCAAATGGGCCTAGGCAGTTTCTTTATTAGTTAACCAATGAAAGCAACAGATAGATACAAGACCCATCTCCATCACAGTATAATACATTAAAAAGTTCTTATAAGTTGTGAAGGAAAATTCTTGTATGAACAAGGAAAAGACAAATTCTAGAAATTAAAACGTCATTAAAACATGAAGTACAAAAATAAGGAAAAGTGAAATGCCATTTCACACCTAAAGGTGTCTGAGCGCATGCTGTGTAGGCAAGACCGTGATGAATGGAGAACTCACTCGCTATTGGTGGCAAATGTTGTGTATGTCCTGTGTGGAGTGTGAATAGAGCAGGCGCAGGCAGGCTTGGTGTTTGTCCTTTGTAAACCATGTAACTAATGCTTTTGTATCCACATACTGATAGATGGTCCTGTTTTATTTAGTAGGACTTTGTGTGCTTTTAACATCCACATATCCCTTGGTTGCTCTTCTTTTTCATATTTTTTCTATGACCTTTTGAATCAGATTGTTTAGATCCAGGAAATAGTGTTGAGATTTTATGGGGACCATAAAGTCATAATTAAATTTTGGATTAATGTATGTATGTTGCTGATTTTTCTTACTGCAGACTAGATCTACATTTCTTTCTGTGTAAATTCACCTATCTGTTATGCATAAGTGTGTTTAGGTTTTTCTGAAACAGGCTAGTCTTTCATGGCGAAGTCATGGAAGGATGAGAAAAAGGCATTTGGCAGTGCCAATCAGGAAGCAGACAACGTGGTCTTGCCATTCAGCCTTGTAGGTGTCTTACTGAATTTACTCGCTGGCATTTCCACACATTTCACTGCCTTTTAAAAAATACTATATGACTGGTTTCATTTATGGACAGGAAGAGTAGCGATAACCACATTTTAATAGCTGCTTCTCATGGTAATTTGTTGATTGGTTTGCTTGAGTGTTGTAGGTAAAGTCAAAGCAAATGCAAATAGAGATATTTCCCCCTCTTTGCAAGCCCTAGCTCTTTTGTCTAAGATCTCTTCAGTGTGTCGTGAAGCGCATATGCTGACCTTAGAAAGCCTGTTATGTTTCTGGGTTTCGTGATGATGCCATCTACTTTTCTGGTGGCCGTGAACAAATACCTGACTAGAAGCAGCTGGAAAGGGAAGAGTTTATTTTGGCTCTAGTTGGAGGTCACAGTCTCCCTTGGTGGGAAAGTCGTTGCAGAAGAATGAGGCATCTGGTCCCAGGTAAGGGGCAGTCAGGAAGTAGAGAGCATGGGTGTTGGCGCTCAGCTTGCTTCCTCCCTATTACTCAGTCCTGCACCCCTGCCCTTGGGAGGGTGTCACCACATTGGAAATGTCTTCATAGACACACTCAGAGCTGTGTTTGCACTAAGTCCACGGAGAAGAACTGCTTCCAGAGCTTTCCCTCTGACCCTGTGCTCATAATACACAACAGATTTTTTACACGAGCCATGCATTTGAATGTGGATCCCAAATCCATGCAAAGACTGGATTAACCGTGGCTCTGTCTCATACTGATGGTGTAGTGGAAAGTAGCTCCCTGCATGTTATAGGTATATCCTGCCTTTCATTTCCCTCCATTTCTATCGAGGCCAACAAGGCAGAGCCAGTCTTGGCAGGTCAGAAGTTATTCTGGTTCTTCTTCCTTGCTGTCTGTGTTTCAGTTTTATGCACAGACCATGACCTTCGATTCCTTGCTACTTTTGTTAGTTCTCTGATGCTGTAGGATGTTTCAAAATGATGTTACTCATTGTTGCTAGTTAGTTTTCTCAATACATTCTTCAAGTTTTCTTACATGTCTCTATTTGAAATGAAAGTTCTTTGCCCTGATTTATTTTTCCACAATGTTCAGACTTACCATACTCCACTATAAAAGCTACTTAGACAATAGATTTACAGGAGACAAATCTTTGCTTTTTATTGGTCAGTTTTTTTTCAGTGCTCTGAGAAATACCAGAGAAAAAGATGTTAAAGGAGAGAAGAGGACTTAGAATTTTAAAAGCTTTTGTTTGTGGTTAGCTGATGCCTTTGCTTTCGGGCTCACGCAAGGCAGAAGCACCTTGGGTGAAAGTCATATTGGAGGGAAGCTATTCATCTCACGGCAAACAGTAAGCAAAAGGGAAAACAGGATGGAGGCAGGACAGGCTCCATCATCCACAGACTTCCCTCCTTACATGAATTAGGAGCCAGGACAAGCTTCCCACCACCTCCTAACAGTGCCATCAAATGAAACATTCATTTACAGCCACTGATTAAGTCACAGTTACACTATCTAGTTGCCTCCTAGTGAGTGAATGTAGCATCCAGAAAACAGCTTTGGAGTCCCAGCTTATTTTTAAGCCATTGCAGCCCTTATAATGTGTAAAAGAAAGTGCGCATGGCCATTGACTTTATTCAGAAAGTGCCCCACACTTCTTCTTCAGAGTCACTTGAATTGTTTTCTCCTTGTACTGTACACATCAGTCCCTATAGCAGTGGCTCTCAGCCTCCCCAGTGCGGTGGCTTTAATACAGTCCTTCATGCTATGGTGACTCCAACTATTAAATTATTTCCTCTGCTACTTCATAACTGTAATTTTGCTACTGTGATGAATTGCAATGTAAATACCCATGTTTTTATATATACATATATATATATATAAAATTTATTATTTAGCTTTATTTTTTGTGAATTGGTTTGAAGGTGTCAGATCCCTAGAACTAGAGTTACAGACAGTTGTGAGTTGCCATGTAGTATTGGAAACTGAACTTGGGTCCTCTAGAAGAGCCATCTATGCTCTTAACCACTGAGCCCTCTATCCAGCCCCAATATCTGTGCTTTCTGATGGTCCTGGGCGACCACTGTGGAAGGTCTGAGAAGCACCGTGCGATGGATTTCTATCGCGGTTTCTGTCATCTGTCATTCTGTGCACTTACAGTTTCAACCTTGCCTTCTTCCATCATGACTGACTCATGGCAACTCCTCAGCCGACCTCATCTTGTTCCTGGGTGAGCTGGCTTTCTTTCCCTGCTCTCCTCTACTCCTAGGTCAGCCCATACTTCCCTGCCATGCCACTTCCATACCCTATTGAGCTTACAAATATGTCTATGCTGGGCTTTAGTTTTCATTTGTGTCATTTGCTACTAGGTGTCTACTATATAGTAGGCATTCCTTGAAATTTGTTGTATGGATGTATGAATGGGTGAATGTCAGCAACATAGTTTCCAAAGGCGCTTGGGCCATTCAACACCTCTACCACTAAGACTTAGCGCAAGTACCATGGCCCTACCTGAGAACACTGCTACACCACTGCAGCTGCTATCCTGGCTCCTGTCCACATGTGTCCGCAGTCTTGTTGGCCACACCACTGCAGCTGCTATCCTGGCTCCTGTCCACATGTGTCCGCAGTCTTGTTGACCACACCACTGCAGCTGCTATCCTGGCTCCTGTCCACATGTGTCCGCAGTCTTGGTGGCTATACCGTAGCAGTGGCTATCCTGGCTCCCATTCCCATGTCTCTGCTGTCTTGTACCATGTTGATTGACTGCCTGTGAACACCAGATAAGGCCACTCTGCAGCTCCATGCGTTGTTGCTTTTTTTTGCACTCTGAACAAAACCTGCATTTCTCATCATGGCATTATAGATCCTAAGCAATATGTTCCAGACTGTTCTTTAAGTATGGAACTGTTTTCCCCACCAGTTTATCTATCCTCCAGCCTTCTTTATCATCTTCCTTGGCTTTATTTCTCCCATAACTGTTATCTGTCTTGGTGGGATGTGACATTTATGCACTTGTCTGTTTGCTCGTTGGCGCATTGTAACCTGGTCTGTTGAGGGCAAGGTCTTTGCTTTGCTCACTGTTGGAACCTGTGACTCAGCTTGGCACCTCCTTACCCTGAGTGTTGGTTGAATGGATAAGTGTTGACTAAGTGAATGAGATATTCTTTGTCAGTCTTCTTGAGCCACGATACTTAAAACATCTGACTGTTCCCCTGCTCCCTTGGCTATGCAGCCTATGAAAATTCTTTTATGTTAAATTAAAAAGTCTTTTTTTGGGGGGAGGGATTTCAATTTGATAGTTAAAATATGATCTTTTCCTTATTAGATCTCTCCTATATGGTTTAAATTGAATAATTATAGGTGCTTTAAGATAGATTGGAAATGAAAATTTTCAGCTAATCTAGCTGATTTTAGTTCATACTTAGAACAGGTGCTGGTTGGGCCAGTCATTTGATGAGCTGAAGAAAATGGAACACACATCTTTCAGAAGCATCCACAGAAAAAGTTCACAACATAATAAAATTTGGGTTTTCAAATGTATGACCAATGCTCACGGTTGACCACTAAATTATTTAAAATATTTGAAGTCTAACTGTGAGAAGCTGTGCCTTCCAAATAAGGTCCCATGCTTGCATGAGCTGATACCTGGATATAGCCCACCCCTCCCATGCAGTCACCGTGCCTTCCAGCAATGGTGTCCAGGTTTGGTTAAGCAGACTTTTGCTTTGTCTCTGCGGCTCCTGGGATGCTGAACGTTCATGGAAACTGTGGAGGGATGGCGGTTTTAGTTTTTCTCTTTCCTGTGTGTGCTTGGTGCAGTCTCACACATGCTGGACTGGATATTCACTCTGCTGTCCCTGGCAGTGAAGATGCTAATAAGTTCATTTTACAAAATGAAATAAAAACCGTTCTAAGAAAGAATATGGTTTTCTGAGTATAAAGTGCCTTGTTAAAGAAGGGAGCCGTGGGGACCTGTTATCTTGTGGCCCATCTCCTTCTTGTATTTCAGGTTTCTTACTCTGGTACATATTTCTTATTTTATTTTGTTACTTTAAATCAAATAAATTTTGTGTAACTATACATATACTCAAGTATTTAATGTTTCTTTTATGTAGGTAAGTGGATATTACTATGTAGTTGAGACAGGTAAACTCTATTCACTGGAAAGGTCTTGTGAGTGTATAACACTGATTTGTTTGTTCTAGATCCTTGTACTTGCCTCTGACGCGTGTAAAGAAGTGATCCTTCGGGTTCCCTCTGAACTACCTGCTGAGAAATTTGTTGGCCGAGGTAAAGAGCAGCTGCAGTGTGTGATAATCCCTAGTGTGGTATGCTTTGTGAAAAGTTACTGTGATGGTTAGGACCATGAGAGATCCATGATCAGTAGCTAAAAGCAAACAGATGCAAAACAAGCATTAGAAACAATATGGATGTTTAGGGAGGATCTTAACCATAGCGTTTCATGTATCATTATAACAGTACTAAATATTCCGGTGTGAATGTGTTTTTCATGTTTTGCTCCCCTTGCACATGCATACTGTATATACTTTTGAACACTATGTTGCTCAGTTACTGCTGTGTATATTTCCTCAGTGAACCTGAAGGACTGCCTGAAATCGGCAAATCTAATTCATCTGAGTGATCCTGATTTTCAAGTCTTTGAAGATGGTTCTGTGTACACAATCAATTCTGTTGTTTTGTCTTCGGGCCAAAGAAGTTTTACGATATGGCTTTTCAACACGGACAGCCAAGAAGAAAGAGAGCTGTCTGTCCACTTAGAGGGCCCAGTAGAGGTAAATAAGATGACATTTGGGAGATGTAATGGCGTGGGCTCTTTGGACTTGACTGATGCTACCAAGGACGATGTGGAACCAGAGAAGATTGGGTGGTTTGGGTGGGGGGAGAACAAAAGCCGTGGCTCAACAGTGTTGAGTGAAGGAGGGTTGGTTGTGCAACACAAGTCATTACAAGTTGTCACCGCTTTCATTTGGGATATGCTACACTAAGAACTTGACATAGGACACAAATGACACTTCAATTTTTGGAATGACTTTCCAAAAACAAGTTTGGAAACTACCACACCTTGATTAAATTCTTTTCCCTCATGCATATTAGTGTTAAAAGGTTCTCTTGTTCTTGTCTTTTTGAAGAAATGAATTCAGCCAAACGACATAGGTAGTTTAAGCAGTTGTTTATTTAGACAGCCCGAGGCAAGCGAAACAAACACCGCAAAGATACAATGGATTGGGCTGCCCCAAGGCAGTCATCAGCCCAGTGAATTCTGTGATTTAGATCTTAAAGATTTATGAATATTTGTGAGATGAGTGGCTTACTCTGGGGGAAAGGTGGTCCATTTTTGGTCAAGTTATGACGGACCACATATATTTTTAGGAGTTTTCTTTCCATGGTCCTCTAGGAAAGCCCACACAAAGAGTGTGGGGCCGGGTTCTGGGAGCATTAAGCTACAATGTAAGGGATAACATGATGATGTCTGGATATGGAGGATGTAGACCCTTTGCTAGGGACTTGTGTGGCAGAATGCGGTTGTGCCTTAGTTTCTATTATACCAAGAACAAAACTCAAGCTGTGCCTTCAAGGTGCTTAACCTCAAAGGGCTTCTAACCATCAGGAAGCTCAGCCTCATGGACACAGCTGCAGCTTTTCTGCTCTGCCTCACGGTTACCATCTGTCCTGCTGCCCTGTATCATTAGCATGGCTGGAGTCTTAGAAGACTGAGAACAAGGGAGAAGGTTTGGACCATATTATGTACCTATTGACTGTGACACCAAAGGTCAAGACAACCTCTCCTCAGTCCCTGGCCATTATTCACTGAAACTATCTGAGCTCTGTCACCATATTTATTTCTTCGTTCTGACAGATCTCTGTTGGTCTCCTGGCTCTGGCTAGTTGCTGGTGAGTGGACTCTGCTTATGCTACATATGGGAGTGAAGCCATCCCTGTCATTCTCATTGCATCTCCTTCCTCTTGCGTTCTTGCATGGCAATGTGGCAGCAAGAATTTGCTTTCCAGTGTTGCATCTCTTCTTCTAGCCCATCTCTCTGCCTTCCATATTTCCACCAAAGTATGTTTTTAAGAAGATGGCTGGCATAACAGCATCAACAACAACAGTCTTACTCTTTGCCATTATTCTTATTATTTCCTGTGTATTGAAGATTTGTTGGTTTTGAAACACTACCATGGGTTTACACCTTTCTACCCAACTGTCATGAGAAGAAACAAGATATCACATCAGCTCTAATGTCTGGAGATGAAGTCATCATGGACTTTAACAATTAAAGTTTATCTTTCTTGTTTTCTAAATCAAGGTACTAAATAAAAGACTGCAGGCAGAGAAAGTTCTC
Organism: Chionomys nivalis; assembly: GCF_950005125.1. Classification (NCBI taxonomy): domain Eukaryota; kingdom Metazoa; phylum Chordata; class Mammalia; order Rodentia; family Cricetidae; genus Chionomys; species Chionomys nivalis. Next base: position 61,154,924 of record NC_080099.1, read on the forward strand.
AGTCGTTCCAAGAGAAGATGGGCTCCTATCCCCTGTTCCATGATGGAGAATTCCTTGGGTCCCTTCCCGCTTTTCCTTCAACAGGTATAGTTTACTTTGGCTGCTAAGATTTGTCATTTCCATTTAAAAAAAATAATTAATGGCTATTTAAAAATAATTGTGTGAGGGCTGGGAATGTATCCCAGAATGCTTACCTGTTATGCTCAAGACCTTGGTTGAATCCTTACTAATTAAAAAAGATGTAAAATAGTTGCATGTGACCATCTTAATGGAAAGTTTAAGTATCATGTTTCAAGATATATGTGTAAGTAATTCTTAACAGTCGGTCATGTACACAGTTTTCAGCTTTAGTCATGCAAAAGCAATCTATAAGAACTGTAAAGCTCATCACCAAGCACTCTAAAACATGTTTCTTTAATTTTTTACCAGTCAATAGGGTATCACAGAGGTGGGGCACAGTCTATAAAATCCAAAAATGTATGCCTCAATAAAGATTAAAATTGAGTTAGGATAAAGGCACGTGTGTGCACACGTGTGCCCACATGCACACACATGTGCACTCTCACACACACAGACAAATACATATACACACACACACACACACACACACACACACACACATATATATATATATACAGTTTAGATTTATAAACGAGGAAAAATGTGATGTTTGTCTTTGGAGTTTGTCTTATCCACTTAGACATTGAGCTGACCTTACCTTCAGTTCTCCCATCTCTACTCTTCCTGTGCTGGAATGACAGGCATAGGCCACCATACCTGGTGAAACCAGTTTTAAAAATGCTTTGCCAAATACAGTTTAATCTCAGGACTTAACTAGAGTGGCCACAGATAATCATTCAAGCTCGTATTGCTGCATTTTCTAATGCAGAGAAATCTCAAGTGTTTGGTTCATGTGTTCAGCTCTCACAATAGTCCTTGATTTAAAAGATAAGATTCTTCTAGAGGATTTTGCAAGTGTCTTGTTTTCTGAAAAATTTCAGTCATAATTCCTTATTCTATTACTGCATTTTCCTAATATTGAATAAGACAGGGGACTATTGTTATTCTAGTAACTGGCAGTGTGATAGAATAAAATTACCGTTGAAAATTCTGATGAAATAAAGATATGTCTCATGCTTATAATTTCTACTCCCTAGATCCAATCTGATACAGCTCAAAACTACACCATATACTATTCCATCAGAGGCCCAGGAGTTGATAGAGAACCTCTAAACTTATTTTATGTGGAAAGAGATACGGGAAACCTGTATTGCACTGGTCCCGTGGATCGTGAGCAGTATGAGTCCTTTGAGGTAAGGTCTAAGAATCAAGTGTTGTATTAGCAGTTGTCGTAGTTTGGGTTTCTACCGCTGTGATGAAACACTGTGGCCAAACAAGCTGGGGAGGGGAAGGGTTTATTCGGTTTCTGTTTCCACATGATAGTCCATCATGGAAGGAGGTCAGGACAGGAGCTCAAACAGGACAAGAACCTGGAGGCAGGAGATGATGCAGAGACCATGGAGGGTGCTGCTTACTGGCTTGCTCATCTTGGCTTGCTCATCTTGGCTTGCTCAGCTTGCTTTCTTATAGAACCCAGGACACTATCCCACCAAGATGGGCCCACCTACAGTGGGCTGGGTCCTCCACCATCAATCATTATTTAAGAACATGCTTGAAGGCTTGCCCACAACCCGATCTTCTGGAGGCACTTTCTCAAACTGGGTTTCCCTCCTTTTAGAGGACTCTAGCCTGTGTCAAGTTGACATAAACCCAGCCAGCACAGCAGTTATTACCCTTGGCCACTGTGTCTTTTACTTTTAATTTATCTACTTTTCTTTTATACCCTGAGGTTTTCTGGGTGTTCTGGCTACAGTCGATGACAGAATTGACTTGAAACGAACAAATTCATTGGAATAAATAAAATTCAGTTCTGTTAGGTTATTCCTGGTTTTATGATTTTTTTTCCCTGTTTTTCCTGTTTTCCAATGTCCAATGTTGACTCGTTTGTCTGTTAGAGAAGCTCTTTGGGGAGGGGGGATGATGCAGGAGCTGAGGAATCTCAGCAGCTGGCTTAACCTTAGTGCTTTGCAGTGGGAGAGGTGATTACAGGGAGACAAGGAGGGCTGGGCAGCTCCTAATAAAGCTCAGTCAGTCTTTCAGACGTTTCATGGATTTCCTCTGCGGGGTCCTCTTTCCCTCTGGGCCTGTTGGCCACCAGGTCCAGAGGGAAAAGAGGCAGAGGGACAACAAACCTTTGCATGTGGCCCATGAGCATGAAGGGAGATAGCCCTCTGGGAGACAGATTTTGGTGAATCAGCTCAACTGTGTTCCAGAGTATAAGGAATGTATAAGACTGGGGAAGCTGGAGACAAGCCCTAATTTGCACTAAGTGGCACGCTCCTATAGTAAGACTTGGTATGTGGCAATAGGGTCCAATAGCTAGCAGAGCTCTTTAACAGAAGCCTTGAGCAGGAATCTGTGTCAGGGGTCAGAATAAAGATGAGCTATCAGCTAGTTTAGAGATAAGCAGCCGGGTTAGAGACAGCTTTTAGAAAAAGTCAGTCCTCCAGGCCCAGGCACATTCCAGATAAGGGCAGGTAGAGAGCAGGAAGCCTTGCTGGGGAGGGAGGGAGTTTCCATATTGCTGAGCTTAGAGGAAGTCTGTGGCAGACTGCGACCTCTAACCAGCCAGCAATGTATTCCAACAGGAATCTGTGTTTTCCTCTAAAAACCTGACCTCATGCTGGCTTGATTTCCAAGCAGGACCTGCTCATCTTACTTATCTGATTTTTCATTATTTTATACAATTTTGGATGAGTCATTCTTTATTCACGAGGAAAGCAAACTAACTATATAGACACACAAACTATGAGTTTTGTGTTTAAGTTGGGGATTGCTACTGTGTGGCTTTCTAAGTACACATAATGTTCTGCTGTGTCTACGATAGTTGTTATATCATGGTCAGATCTGGAATATACATTATAAAATTATAAAGAATAGATTGTATGGGAGGGTGGTACCCCGTGTCCATCCAGGACATACCCAGACCCCATATTCTCAGCACAAAAGAGATTTATTACTCCTGAGAGCCAAGCATGGGAGGCGGTGGCGGACTCTGGATTGGACAGAGGCAGATAGCCAAGCAGCAGCAGCAAACAGCAAGCAGGTGGTTTTTGCAAGAGTGGGTGTTAATAAGAAGGGAGAGTCTGTGCTAGGGTGATTGGTAAATCCTGATTGGACAGGTTAGCCAGATAATAAATTCTGACTGTTCTGTCTCAGGAATGAGTCAGTGATCAAATAAGGAAATGGACTTTGACGGCTAGCTTTAAGAATGTAGCCTAATAGTTTTTAGCAAAGAAGAGAGAAAGTAGGAAGACAGCAAGACATGTTGGCACTGTGTTTGCCATGTTTGGACCTGTGTTTGCCATGCTCAAGCCTGCTAGTACCCTTCATACAGTATCTGTAGCCACATTTTGTGCTCTTCCTAATTCCTGCTTTTCAAATAAAAACATTTGGGGAAAATGTTATTTGTATATATAACCATGGTTGGTACCTAAAATGCTAACAGAAATTAAAATAATATCTCAGTTAGTTGTGTCCAAAATTTGTACTGTAAATTAAGAAATATCTAAAAGTTGTACTTAAAGTCTATGTGTCTAAAATTGTCAGACAGAAAAAGAAATCAATATTTTTGGTAAATTATAACAAATATTATGCTTATGGATGACGTACAGCAGTGGTGAGGAATGAAAACTAAGCACACTAGTAGAGTAGATCAATATAAACATATTCTACCAATACAGAAAATCCGGGTCTCTTCCCACCTCACCGTCATGGCTGCATCCTGAAGAAATAACAGTGGAAGGCAAGTGCTCCAAGCCTCAGTAGTCTCCAGATGAAAGCATCATTTGAGGCGTTGTTGAGGGTGTAGCTCACTGGGGAAAGCATGCTTGACCTGTGTGAGGCCCTGAAATCCATCCCCAGCTCCACCCAAAACAAAACATGGTTATTTTCTGTAGACGATTCACAAATGATTTTCTTTGGGTTATAGCTCACAAAAAAATGACGTGGAGACTTATTATTAATTATGAAAGCTTGATCTTAGTTTAAGCTTGTTTCTAACTAACTTATAACTTAATCCATTTCTATCAGTCTACATGCTGCCATGTGACTCATGGCTTTTGCCTCTCCTCCTGCATGTTCTGTTTCCTCTGTGTCAGGTTGGTGGCTCCCTTTGCTTCTTAGACTTCTCTGTCCCCCGAAGCCCTACATAACCTCTTCCTGTCTCGCTATTGACTGTTCCACTCTTTATTAAACCAATCAGAAGGCACCTTGGCAAAGACACATCTTCATAATGAACCAAAAGATTATTCCACAACAACTTCACTTTTTCCCAATTTTACTCTGTTCACAGCTGACAGCGTTTGCAACAACTCCAGATGGGTATACGCCTGAGTACCCGCTGACCCTCATCATTAAGATAGAGGACGAGAATGACAACCACCCGATTTTCACAAAGACAACATACAGTTTCACAGTTCTGGAAAACAGTGCAGTTGGTGAGTTGCTACACCAAGGATCCAGGGCAGCTTGGATGGACTTTGGTTTATAAACTGAGAGTCTCTGTGGCCACAGGAAAGACCTCCACACTGGTGGCAAGAAGATGGGTCCTGGGAGAAGGTTTTTTCTCCTTCACTAATTTCCTCATTTGAAAAGCTTCAATTTCTTAGTTTCTCATCCAGTAAATGGGTTGTCTGTAGACTAGATTATCAAACCGACTACATGTATCCCGTTGCCTCAAGAAATAAATGACTTTTCATTTCTATGAGAGGGCAATGAAATGTTTCTAAGAGGAGTTTCTAAGGAGTCTATAAATGACATCCTGCAGCACCTGGACACCCGTCTACTGAACTCCTAATGACTAAATAGGATTCTGGCCATGATCAAGAGTCACTGAAAACAACACACAGAATTTCCCACTCTTGTTATCCTCAGGCCTGCATTGGTGAGATGTCAAGCTGAAGTTTTGGGGACTAGAAAGACTTGACTGATCTGATTTTTAGAGAGAACTGCCTAATTCAAGTGAAAGCCTGCAAATGGAAAAAGAGATTAAGAATAATTAGTAGAAATTCAGAATTCACAGAGGGACAGTGTAGTCATTTATAGGAGCCCACACCAAAATACAGTGAAAATAAGTAATGGGATCATCATTTCCAAAAATAGAACGTGAACGTATTTACAAGGAAGTGTTATTGTATGTAGATAGCAATTAACTTCTAAAAGCGGTGATCCTGGCCTGTAATAAGGTGCTTCAGAGGGGTTCTGAGCTAGGCAGAAAAGAGCGAAATAAGAGACACAGAGCACTCAAGGATTTGGAAAGTCAATGGCAGCTTTTCCTCCGCAGGCTCTGTCGTGGGAGAGGTCTGTGCAACTGACAGCGACGAGCCTGATACGATGCACACAAGGCTGAAGTACTCCATCCTGGAGCAGTCTCCGTCACCACCCACTTTGTTTACCATGCATCCCACTACGGGTGTGATCACGACCACATCGTCTCAGCTGGACAGAGAGGTAACAAATGCCAGTTGGAACAGCTGGATTAGAACAGCTGCATTAGTGTGGCTCTTCCGAGCGCACTGTCTCAGTTGGGCAGGGTGGTGACAGGTGTTAGCGGGTAAATCTAGTGATTTAAGAACACACATATGTTATCTCTAGTCAGAACTATCTCAAGGTGGAAATACCTCAAAACATGAACTTTTTTGAGCAATGATTTGATGTCACAGATAGACAATTCAACAACCAACCTCTCATGGACAGATTGCAGCTAAAACATAGGCATGCTATGTTTTATATGGCGTAAAATTCCCTTTGAGCTTTGCGTGACAGGAATGATTAGAAAACACAACAATTTCATGTTTATTTGTGGGTCTGACACCGAGATATCCTATGATGTGGATTCAAGTGTTCTAAAATCTATAAACATCTGAAACACTTCTGGTCCCCAGACCCTTTAGATGCGGGATGCTTATGCCTCTCTATCTCAGAACATTACCTGTCTGTGTGCTTCTGAAGTATGATCAGTTCCCAACTTTAGGAAATGTATTGTTTTTATTATGCAGAAGAAGGTCATTAAGTGGTTACTTAATGACATGCTAATTTAGAACACTGAGCTTATTCTCTCCTGACTTTTATCTTTGATGAAATCAAATTTTTCATAACAGTATATTTGTAGTATTAAACGGGGAAGTTTCAAAAAAAGAGCAGACCTTCTCAAGATGGACAGAAATGTGTTGTCTACGGAGAAAGAATTTATTTTAACACGGTCTCTTCAGCACTCTTCTTTATGTCCTTCGCCGTTGCATAGGTGAAACTATCTCCACACGTGTAGCCTCTGGCTCCCATCTCAACTAACTGCTCAGATTCTAACTGTCTGGACATCTGAAATCCATCTTAGATGCAGTATATATAAGATGTGACTTGATAGCAAACTCTCTTTCCCATATTTTCTTGGTAAAATGGCTTTAGTAAGTTCCCCTATTGATGATTTTTCTAGTATCACCATGGAGTCATGCTCCCAGACTGTGTTAGATGTCGTCCTTACGTTCTGGTTTAGACTGTCCTAAGCATGTTAACATTCTCTATGAGAATATTTTGCATGTATGCTCTGTACTTGTGACTACCCTAAGTCAATTACTTAGTGCCTAGAGAGCTATTGCATCCCCCAGCAAGTACTCGTCACCTAGATCCTCACAGCATTTTCGTGTGCTTATTTATCATCTGTGATCTTTAATCTTGTAGAAGTACGTGACTATTGGGTGTTACTTTGAATCTCAAAATTTCCAACAGGGGCTGGAGAGCTGGCTCATCAGTTAGATCTTTCTGCACTTTCTGCTGGGACCTGGGTTCAGTTCCCAGCACCACACTGGGTAGCTCATAATTGCTTGTAACCTTAGTTCCAGGGCATCTGACACCTTCTTCTGACGGCATGACGTCTGTGACATGTGCTGTACATACATGCACTCAGGCACATGCATAAAACTAAAATAAATAAAATAAAAATCTTTAAAAAATGACCCTTTCTATTTAGATATATATTTTCTGCCTTAGTGCAAATTTCCAGATCTTGACAAATGATTAAACAATATCAAGCTATCATGTGTACACTTCCCTTCATACCTTAACGGTTGAAACAGTTTATTCAAAGTTATCTTTGCCAACAAATGGTTGTTTTTATTGAAGTGATTTAACAAAATGTTTTCTAAATATTCTCTGGATAGCTGCAGGTTCCTTTCGTGAGTAAATACTGCCCTTTGCAGTAGAAACAGCAAGCAACCAAACAGCAGTAAAAAAAAAAAAATCATAATGGCTTGTTAAACTTCCAAACCAAACCTTTAAGTAAACACTTACAGGGTTGAGGAGAAGGCTGGGCAATTAAGAGTACATTCTCGGGTGTGTCGTGCTGGAGACCTTAGCTCATATCAACTGTACCACCAGCCCCAAGGGATTAATACTCTCTTTAGAAATCTCTGGTCACCCCTCTCCCCAAACACACACATACACATGGTGACATATAATGAAAACAAACCTCAGAAAGTAAATGAATGTTCATGGCAGAAACGGCTATAAACATTGAACATACAACGGAGTTTACTGGATAATACTTGCCTGTAATTTGTTGATCTCAGTTTTCTAGTTTTCACTTGTTCAGCCTTCTTAAATGTTGCAGTTTCTCTTTCATCTGCAGAAAACACCAATCAGCCTTTTAGGATAGTAAAAGCCTATTTTTTTTTTTTTTTTTTTTTTTTGCTTTCTCATCAACTGACTCTTTCTGATAAATCTCAATGTACCTTGATGCAAAGGAAACATGCTCGCCTCCTGGCAGACAGCAGCATTAGGTTTGTTAGGACAGTCAGGGGAAGTGAGCTGCAGACATAAGAAGAGGTTGTGTTGGAGGGGACTTTTGAGAGGTGCATGTGAGTAGCGTAGCTAATGGGTAAAGACAGGGAAGATCAACAGGGACTGAAGCCATGGCATAAAGGTGGCTGGAGAGGAGAAGAGCACTATTTTAATTATTATTCCGTTGAATGTAAAAATGTACTTTGGAGGGACTTAGAACATCTTTTGCATTGCTATGGAATATTGAATGCACTCATGACACTTATTTCCCTTTTGAAAGTTGGTAAAGCTAACTAATTATATGTTCCTTGAATTGATAGCACTTTCCATTTCAGAAGTGACTAGTTTTCATGTATTGATTTCATAGTAGTAGAGCAAGGCACCTTCTCTAGCGTGTAAATGCTGTTAACCATCATAGTGTTCCCCTAAAGAAGAGCATCAGAGTCAAGGTTCTACTTATAAAGATGCTGTGTTTGCCTAACAGTTACACTTTCTTTGTTTTCAGTTAATTGACAAATACCAGTTGAAAATAAAAGTGCAGGACATGGATGGCCAGTATTTTGGCTTGCAGGCAACAGCCACCTGCATCATCACTGTCGGAGATGTGAACGACAACCCGCCAACCTTCACTCGCACTGTGGTGAGTGTGTGCTGTTTGTTAGAGAGAAATGCATGGCTGTCAGCTTTAAAGTGTGCACACTCTTTGTGTCCCATTGTTTGGCAGGAAATGCTCACAATGACGTGAAAGTAGCTTGGGGTTAGTTTTAAACATGAGAACATGGTGCTTTGGGATTTGTAAGAATGAGCTTATTTCCCGTGGTGATCTTGTTTTGTGGTGATTAATTGATGAAGCTTTTCTCTTTTCTTTTCTTGTCTTTTAGTATGAGACATCAGTGGAAGAAAATACAATTGATGTGGAAATCTTACGACTTCCTATCCAGGATAAAGATTTAGTTAACTCTCCTAACTGGAGAGCTAATTACAACATCTTAAAGGGCAATGAAAATGGAAACTTCAAAATTGTAACAGATCCCAAAACCAATGAAGGCATTCTGTGTGTGGTTAAGGTAAGGATTAATTAGTAAATTAGATATTTGTGATTTATAATAGAGAATCACAGGCAAAGATTTAATGGGCAGAAAGATATTCTGGTTAATGGAAATATGAAATACATAATATAGCTAATTATACTATTTTATTCATATAGATTAAACAGAGTGAGCACGTTCACTGTGAGTAGGTGTTAGTTCACTTCCTATAGCTGTGATAAATATCTAGAACAAAAGTCAGCCGGGGAGGGAAGTTGCTGTTTCTCACGCCTGCATGTCCATGTCTTTTATAGCCTGTCACCAAAGGAAGTCAGGGCAGGAGCTCAAGGCAGGACTCTGGAGGCAGGAGCTGGAGCAAAGACCACGGAGGGACATTGCTTATTGATTTCCTCTTTTTGTCTGCCTAGTTTGTCTTCTTAGATACTTCAAGAACACCTTCTCAGGTGGTACCACCCATAGTGCACTGGGCCCTCCCACATCAATCGTTAATCAAGAAAATGCCTCATTGGCTTTCCTACAGGCCAGACTGATGGAAGCATTTTCTCAGTTGAGGTTTTTTCTTCCCAGATAACTCTAGCTTGTAGGAAGTTGGAGAAACTAACCAACATAGCCTTGACAAAGACTTGATTTTAAAATGTGTTTATTTGTGTTTTATTCATGTGGCGTAGTATGCATTTTCTAACATATATTTTAACACTTTAAAACTTAGCGTAGCATTAGCAGTAATGGACAGAGCCAGTCTTTTACAGACTATTCTTTCTGTTTCCAGGGCAAGGAGTAAGTACATATTGAGTTTCTTAAAAGAGTCATAGCTGATCAGACCCACAGGGAGACTATCACTGAGTCTATTGCTCTGTATCTTGTATATAGTACAGTCTTATCATGCAGGGTCATAGTATGCAACTCAAGCAGTCTGTGACATCCCCATTTCCAAAACATCTTTCTGATATCATTTTGAACATAAGAGTCAGACCTGGTGCGTGAAGCAACCCAAGATGTTTCGACCTTAGATGCTTATATGGCAGCATTAAGTAGAACATAATTCCATCCTGGTCTGGAGCAGTGGTTCTCGACTTGTGGGTCATAACCCCTTTGGGGATCAAACAACCCTTTCACAGTGGTTGCATATCAGATATCCTGCATATCATGTATTTATATTACAATTCATAACAGTAGTAAACTTACAGTTGTGAAGTAACATTGGAATGGTTTTATGATTGGGGTCACCACAACATGAGGAACTGTATTCAAGGGTTACAGCTTTGGGAGGGTTGAGAATCACTTGTTTAGAGTGTTTTCCTTTTGTACATGTTCTCAAGGCTGTGGATCAAAGATGATAAATCCATTTTCCTCTCAATGATACAAATTAGCTTCAGTTTCTGAGTTAGTTTCTGTTTCAAAACAACAAAGAAAGCCCTTCAAATCCCATGTCTTCCTTGACCCCACTGATGCCCCAATCCCAATGCCAGACTTTATCTCTGGGTCATTTCTGTCAACTGCTCCTATTACCTCAGCAACCAGGCAGATTAAAGGATACTTGCTCTTGACTTAGAGGAAGAGATTTCAAAAAGGAGCAAATAATGTCTCTAAGCTTTCTATACTCTTGTTCTCCACTGTTGTGGTGTTCAACTCCGTTGGAAAAGACCAAAGACTTAGACTCAATTTAGACTTAGGTTAAATGAATTTATTCTTACTGCTAGCAGGACAGCAACCTTGGAGTCAAGCAGCATGCTGTGCTGAAGGCCCAAAGGGAGGGTTTATAGGTGGATACTAAAGGTGTACATTATAATTATCTATGGAATCTACAGCTGGGCAAGAGGACTGTTTCACTGCCCTCAGTTGTTTCTCTTTCCCACCATATAGTAATGAAAGGACCACTTCATCCCAGTCCTGCAGTGAAAAGCAAGTTTACAGAAGCCAAAGGAAAGCAGTTCATTATCTTATTCTTATCCCACCTTAATATGGCAACATATCAATTTTCTTTAGCCCTCACAGGGGAGTTATGTGCGAATTATTACACAGGTCTGAGCATTCTGGGGCAAGTATCACTAAGGGCTGGGATAGAGCGGTTTATTTCTGAGCAGGCAATAGCACAGTACCACCAGGTTAGGGCTGGCTGTCACATCCCCACAATACTCATAAAAATTTTATAGGGCTGGGGCTGTAGTAGTGTGATGGTCTAGCATACCCAAGGTCTGGGTTCAAATCCTAGACCAACATAAAGTGGGCATGGCGCCACATACCTATAAATCCAGCATTTGGGAGGTGGAGGCAGGAAGATGAGAAATTATTGTAATTCTTGGCCCACAAGTGATTTCAAGGCCAATCTTGGATACAGGAGACAAAATAAAACTGAAACGAAAACAGAAAAACTTCTTTAAAATTTGACCCAGTTTTTCACTTCCAAATCTAGTGTAAAATAACTGTCCTTCTGAAGACTCTGAGACAAGCTTTCTAAAGTAACCAGTGTAAAATAACTTACAATCCACACCCGAAATTGGAACTTTGTTAAGCATCGTATCCAGATCTCTGATACCTTGTACTTTAAACTTTCAATTTTCAACTTTTTCAAGTTTCCAGGGAAAGTTAAATAATTTTTGTTTGTTGCCAGTCCCACCCAAATTCTCACTTGCTTGAAAGACCCCTCCCCCCCTCCCGCCATGTGAATGGTTCAAGCTTGTGTTTATTATTCTCATGATTGTTCCAGCCTGGTACTTACCAGTTTTTAACTCAGCAATTCCTGCGCGTAAGGAACTTCACCAGCTCTTCCAGGATTTAATCTGATTTTCAATGCATTTCCTACAGCCTCTGAACTATGAAGAACGAGAACAGGTGACCCTACAAATTGGTGTCGTTAATGAAGCCCCATACACTAGAGAGGCTACTGCAAGGTTACCCATGAGCACAGCTACAGTGACTGTCACCGTGAAAAATGTGGATGAGGGCCCCGAGTGTATCCCTCCAGTCCAAACTGTGCGGATTCGAGAAAATGTGCCAGTTGGAACCAGAAACAATGGGTATACAGCGTACGACCCTGAGACCAGAAGCAGCAGTGGCATCAGGTTTGGTTATACTCTTGTTCCTTTCACAGTTACAATACTAGAAAAGTCCATAACTTTTTTTTGTTATTGGCATTATGATTTGACTCATGATACTTCTTGCTGTGTTTCTTCACCACGGTGAATAGGTACAGGAAATTAAGTGACCCAAGAGGGTGGGTCATGGTTAATGAAGACTCAGGATCAATCTCCATTTCCCGAACCTTGGATAGAGAGGCTGAGACTGTCCGAAATGGCATTTATAATATTACAGTTCTTGCATTAGATGCAGGTAAGAAATCTGTTTATAAGACCACTGATGCATCTTTGATTGTATACTTCCTCAGTTTTAAAGTCAATGACATAGTTTTATGTTTTAATCTCATGGTGCAAAGGATCAGACCTGGGTCTTCCAGTTACTAGACAAAACACTTGGCTACCTTAACCCAAGAACACACTTCATCTTTTGAGACAGGGTCTCACTGTGTAGCCTTGACAAGCCTGAACCTCTCTGTGGAGACCATATTGGCTTTGAACTCACAGAGATGCATCTGCAACTATTTCCAAGAGCTGTGATTGAAGGTGTTTGTCATGTCCTGCCTACCAAACATAGATTTTTAAAACTAGCTCAATATATTCTCCATTTATTTATCCCCAGTATAACATACAGAGTAATTAATAAATTAAGTGTGCTGTCATTTATTAACTCTTTTCAGCTAATGGTATCTTTAGTATTAGATGCAGTTATAAGATAATGCGGCCTAAGATGAGGCCAGGCAGAGGGCTCTGCTGGTTATGGCCCTTGCTACCAAGCCTAATGACCTCAGTTTGATCTTCAGGTGAAAGGAAAAAATGGACTTCTAAACGTTGTCTTTTTGACCTCCACTGTCATTCATTAAACAAATGCAATAAAAATTAAAAGAAACATTAATTTTGTCTAAGAAACAAAGTTATAGTATATTAATGGTAGTCATCAAAACACGGGAAAGCTACTGTAGAAAAATGTATTCATTTATCTTGCAACATTCAGGAGAGTCATAAGAGGAAGAAGGTATTTAGTCTCTTAGTACATTTCTAGAAAACAGAACATTTTACAGGAAGCTAACTGCAAACTTGGGGGCTAGAATCCCAACTAAGCACATTATACAAAATTAAACCAGTCACAATTCATTGTGTGTTGTAAAATCAGAGGGTCAAAGTATGCGTTCACATATTCCACCCTTGTTTGTGTTGCTATGATGAAATGACCGGATAAAAAGCAACTTGGAGGAGAAAGGGTTTACCTCATGATTCCAGGTTATAGTTCATCATTTCAGGCAAGTGAAGGCAGGAACTTGAAGCAGATAGTAGTGTCCACAGTCAAGAGCAGAGAGAATGAGAGCACAGATGCTTAGGGCTCAGCTAGCTTTCTCCACTCCTGTATGGGCCAGGCTTTGCCACCACTGGATAGCTGGGTCTTCTGGGCTCAATTAAGGTAGTCAAGGCAACCTCCCAGACATGCCCACAGGCCACTCTGAGATTATCTACACCGTGACAAGCTGACAACTAAAACTAAGCCTACACCATAGAAGAATATAAAATATGTTATATGTTGTGCATCCTGAAAAATCACAAAAATATGAGTACATTGATTATGTATATAAGACCCATACAGTATTTAAAATGTAATTTTGCTATAAGATATCTTTGTTTGGGCATGGTACGTATTGAAAATTCCAGTACTTGGGTATTGGAGGCAACAGGATCAATTCAAGGCCAACCTCAATTACATAGTGCGTTTAAGGCTAGCCTGAGCTACCCAAGACACTGTTTCAGAAAAGGAGAGAGAAAGAAAAAGAAAAAAGAAAAAAAAAAAAAAACCCTTGAAAACCAAAAGATATAATTGAATTTTTTTACATTTGTAAAATGAAGATGCAATTAAATAAGCATAACTCATTATTCTCTAACTTGCAGAATTAAATAGTGTACATGATTTTAGAACCTGGCAGCATGGCATGCCCAGCCTGTGAGCCTCTGATGGCTCTAGAACTACAATGATTCAGCCACTGTGCCAGAGGGCCCTTGGTTAAGGTTCTGGGTGCCAGGCAAGCTTGGTTTCCATTTTCGTAGATTGACAGCTGTATGTAAGATGTGGCCACAGGCACTGGGTGGTGCAGTCTTTGTTTTTCCTTTTTCTCCATCTCTAGTGTCCAAGTCCTCCTTATTAAGTAGACAGAACAAATGGTTTCAAGACAGGAAACCTAGTTTCATGTTTTGTTTTAGACTTCATAACCTTCCGGACCTTCGATTGCTTCATCTTTGTCTTCCCAATGCTGTACCTTATATAGAATTGTCAAGAAGATTTATGTATGTATGACAGGCTAATTACAGAAGTTACACCCTCAGTCCTAAGTTCCGTTTACTTAGATGACCTGCTCTTCATGAGGTAACACCCGTAGCGATCATTTCTACATTTGCAAATATCCCTCCACCCTTCAAACATGTTTTTGAACCATTTTCTGTTAAAATCTTCCAAATACATCTCATCTACTATTCAAAACTTCCCTGTTTTAAACCCTTAAGCATTCTCTTCATGTATGCTAAACTCCAAGTTCTCTACTCTAACTTTCAAAGGTCCTTAGCTCTTGTCCATGTCAGCTCCTACCTGCCTGCTTTCTCCATTTTCTCTCCCTCACAGGTTGGTGTGACATGCTGTCCACACCCTGAATTTGAAGTGTACTGTGTACCCTACTGTACTCTCTTTTTGTCTCTTCAACATCAAATAAAACTTCTCTGTCTAGAATTTTCCATGCCTAATGTAATGACATACTGAGTGGATGAAGTTTTTCCTTTGGTGTTCCCTGTGTCACTGCTCATGTCTGCATTTATTGTGGTAACTTATGCACTATAATTGATTAATATAGATATTAATTTTCAGTGTGTGATTTTCCAGCAAAAAATAAAGGCACTAAAAATGTGTTCTTATTGCTCTGTGTCTAGCTGGGAGAAGCTGTACTGGAACTCTGGGAATTGTTCTTGAAGATGTGAATGACAATGGCCCCTTCATCCCCAAGCAGACGGTGGTAATTTGTAAGGCCACCATGTCCTCCGCTGAAATTGTTGCAGTTGATCCTGATGAGCCAGTGAACGGCCCACCATTTGATTTTAGTTTGGAGAGTACCGATTCAGAAGTACGGAGGATGTGGAGATTGACAAGGATTAACGGTGTGTGATTTCAAACATTGCCTTTCCTTTCTACAGCAGGCTGCTGCTCTCCTCTCCTCCCCACCCCTCTGGAAATAAGAGAAAGTTTATATGAGAACCACTCAGGAAAAAGATGTGAATTTTGCTGTAATAGGCCCTGAGCCTCTCCAGTGTTGCTGTTGATATCAGGATTCTCTTAGGTTGTCTGGAGATCGACATCCAAGACCCACCTGCATGAGTGTTTTGTAACTGCTGTCAAGCAGCTGGGAAGTGAGTCCCTCCTTGCAGGGGTGTCTGTCCCTGACAATGTCCACCACTTCTATGCTTCTGTCTGTCGCTGTGTTGACATCTCATTGTTTTGTGTCTAGTTCTTCTTGGGAATCTTTCTCGCTTTGGTTTGCAGTTGATGATAGCCCAGAAGGGTCCTGTGGTACAAAAATGGCTGAAGTTAAAGTGGCTTTTCCCCACTGCTTCATTGCGTCACACCTGCACCAGAACTTAATTCTTGCCTGCTATCCACACTGCCATGGACTGTGATGTCATGGCCTCATAGCTTTCCTAACTCAAAGACCTCAGTCACTTTTTGGGTGATTTGAAACTTGAAAATACCAAAATATTTTCAACCTCAGCTCTCAATGGCCATGCCTCAGTTTCCTGTTATGACAAATTAAAAGGTTAAAAAAAAAAGTTCAATGCAAGCAGAGCCTTGGATGGGGAAAGAAGAGCAAGGGTGTAGCCAAGCAAGTCAAGACAACCTGTTTTGAACCCTAATAATCTACAGACTGATAAGATATACATGTTAAAACAATATTTTCCTGGGTGTCTTGGGGAAGAGGAGAGAGATTTTTATTTATTCTTTCTTAAGAAAAAAGATAACTTTATTCTTGAATTTTATCCTTCCTATTTGTTTGAAGTCAGAGTGCTTTAGTTTAAATGACATTAGAGAAAATGTAGGCTTTTTAGACGTTTCTCCTCAACCAAGCAATGTTCTAGTCAGAAGCCTTGTGCCATCTTGTCTCTGTGGCACAGGAAATGAACCCATGCGGGGCACGTAGTCTCCTACTGAGCTGTAACCCAGCTCCAGAACTTTGTTATTTTATAAATACCAGTCCTTGATAACATATGAAAACTTGGGCGGTGCCAGAACAAGAAGAATGTATCCAGCAGAGAGGTCTTGGCGTTCCATGGCTTCATGTCAAGTGCCAGATCCACCAACTGTTACATAAATCTGACCATGGTTTTTACTCTCTGGGAGAATCAGTTCATTCTTGTGTAAAATTGGATTATGTCTAGAAGTCAACAAGACAATGAAAGAAGTAGACATGACTCACTCCTAGTTCTGTGTGTTGGCTCATGATTATGTCTTAGACAATACACTGAATAGATAACTGTGGTTTCTATTAAAATCCCAGTTCTGTGGTTTCTTATCCTAGGTAGCCTAATTCCCATTGGAAACTTCAAACACTATACCAAAAGTGAGCAGGCCACATCAGGGAATTAAGTAATGGAGTGATTGTCCTGTTGCTTTTGTTAATCTGCAGTGAGAATCGTTTTACATATTTTGCACTGAGCCTGGGATCTGGATTTTTGATCTGAATATTTCCTACTTTTAATCTAAAAAAAAAAAAAATCCATCTAAACAAAACCGCAACAAAAACATCCACTTGGTCCCAGTGACCCATAATATAGTGTGCTTGTGTTCCTGTAGTGTGCGCATGACCTGCCCATGGAGTACATTTCTTCCGAGCTGTCAGAACAAGTTCTTGCTGATAAACCACAAGTATTCATGTCCACATTGCAGAATTTATGAAAACAAATGAGAGATAGCAAATTTTCAGCTCTCCAACTCCCCGATGAATGAAAATCTAATATGACAGGTTTAATTGAATATGTTATAGATAGGACAGAAACTAACCTCTTACGACATCTATTAGTTATGATAGGAAGAATTTGTTTATGAATGGATAAAATACTTTATTGCAAGAGCCAAGCACTGCCATAGACAGTGTACTAGTTTCTTTCCTCAGTGCTGAGACAAAATAGCAGGCGGCAGAAGCGTGACGCAGCTGTTCACATTCTATCCACGGTCAGGAAGCAGCGAGCGAGGAAAGCTCATGTTCCACTCTTTTCTTTTCTCTCTCTCTCTTGTCCAGGACCCCAGCCCACAGGATAGTACCACCTGCATTCATCACTTCAACCTCTCTGGAAATGCCCTCAGAGGCATCACCTAGGGGACTTTAAAATCCTATCAGTGCATGCTAACCATTGCAGGCAGCATTAGAATAACCACAGTGTGTTTGCAGTGGCTGTGGGTCAGAGGCAGTCAATCCAGCCACAGCCAGGATCACAGCATTTATGATAACCCACGAGTGTCCATTTTCAGGGAAATGGGTGTCTGTTTGATAACTGAATGTTTTTTGCTGAGGAGATGTTGGTGGCTTTTGTATCACCTGGTTTTATTGTTTATGCAGATACAGCGGCTCGTCTGTCCTATCAGAATGACCCTTCATTCGGATCCTACGTAGTTCCTATTCGAGTCACGGACAGACTCGGTCTGTCCTCAGTCACTTCACTGAATGTCCTCGTTTGTGACTGCATCACTGAAAGTGACTGCACAGCCCGCTCAGGAGAAAGGACCGGCTATGCCGATGTGAGACTCGGACCATGGGCTATTCTTGCTATACTGTTGGGCATAGCCTTGCTGTTCTGTAAGTCCTTTCTTGAATCTATTCCGGAACCTTTAAAGCAATGCTAAAACATATCCTTAGAATGAATGATGATTTGGACAGAGATATATTTCTATATGTTTAACATATGTAACACAATATATTTAACATATTTATTGAAAAATTTTGCATATATCTCTTTTATTTTAGTGGGAATGTGCCCTATGTGGAGGTCAGAGAACAATTTCCAGGAGTGTGTTCTCTCCTTCCACCTGTGGAATTCTGGGAGGGAACATAGGTCATCTGTCTTGGTGGCATGCACTTTTTCCTAGCGAGCCACCTCACTAGCTCATATATTTAATGCGTACATGTAAATGTACTTATGTGTATACTCAGCAGAATATACAGCTCACTGGAGAAACATATCATGTGGTATATGTTTGTAGCATTTCTGTTAAGGACACACATGCTTTGACACATGCAATCGTATGTTCTTGAAGGTGTTTTACACCTTTTGATTTGTGGTTTATTCATATCGGATGCTGTAAACACAGTTTTCCATTATGGATGAGAGACTTAAGGGAGCTCCTTACCGTCTTCCTTTCTCCAGGTATCCTGTTTACGTTAGTCTGTAGTGTCTCCCAGGCAACGAAGCAGCAGAAAGTTATTCCTGATGATTTAGCGCAGCAGAACCTAATTGTATCCAACACCGAAGCTCCTGGAGATGACAAAGTTGTAAGTCACTCATCTGTCCCTTTAAACCAAGTACAGAGGACGATTTAGTCTATACTATGTGTTCATTCTAAAACCAGTTTGGTTTGGTTGTTTGTTTGGTTGTTTTTTTTCTCAACAAACTTCTTTTGGTGTCTGGGGACTTAGCAGCAAATGCCATGCATCCCAGGGAATCAATAAAACACATATGGTTCCCATGGATGTGCGGTATTTCAATTTGACCATCAATGCTGCTTAATATGAAAAATCCTGTAGTATGCATTTTTCCCATTTCATGTGTCTCATGGGTTCAACACTAGGCCTGTATTTCTTACAAATCTATCTAAACTGATGTTTATGCTTTAAAATATCACATTTAATTATGAACAGTTCACCTGTATAATTGTTTTTTTTTTTTTAAACCTGGCTCCAGCAATAAACTCTCTACAGACTTTGATCATGGTGGGAAAAGGTTTATTGGATTCTTCCTGACTATAACGTGTGTTAGAAATGAGCCCGAGGCGGGCAGTCCAAAGCAGCAGCCAAACAAAAGACTGATGAGTGGTTCTGATTTTCTATTCTAATATGTGAAGAAAGAACAAGTAAATATCTCCCAAAAAGCACAGCTGATGACCTCAGACAAACAAACTACAAAAACCTAACCATATCTGAGAAAAAGACCGAGGGGAAAAATTTAAATTATATTTCAGGATGTAAACACACAACCTGGAAGAGGAGTGTTGGCATTTTTGGTATTTTTTTCTGCCTAGTTCATTGCTTGATTTATGTAGATCTGAAGAGATTTCGTGTTTATTGCAAATTTTCTTTGTATTTGAGTTGGAAGGAACTGAGTTCGTATAGACCAAGAAAGCTTGTCGTTATTTCTGTCCCTTCTCTTGAATGGGATGGGTTTAGCTGAGACAGAAGACCCTGTGACACAGGAATGCTGCTTTCAAAGCATTGGAAAGCTGTAACGGGACCTGCCCAGCATGCTAAGGAGTGTTTAAAGGCGGAACCTACATCAAGCTTTGGGATTTGTGCCTGCAGTTTCTTTCTTGTGTTAGACATGGCATCTAGTACAGGGCGCATGCTAGAGGTACTCACGGTTGAAAAGACAGATAGCTGATCCAGTCCGTGTGTTTGGAAAGATTGCCTTGTAATGCCGACCTAAGCCAGGGCATTGTCTGCACCTGCCTACTTCTACTGTGTTTGCTCCTCTGTATATTTAACTGATGCGCACCATTATCTTTTCAGTATTCCACAAACAGCTTCACAACTCAAACGGTTGGAGCTTCTGGGCAGGCAGCTTTGGGAATGACGGGAGCAGGAGCCAAAAGTGGAGGGCAAGAGACCATTGAGATGGTGAAAGGAGGACACCAGACCTTAGACTCCTGCCGCGTGGCCGGCCATCACCACACCCTGGATCCCTGCAGAGGAGGACACGTGGAGGTGGACAACTACAGATACACTTACTCTGAGTGGCACAATTTCACGCAGCCCCGACTTGGTGAAGTGAGTTTCTGAGCTGCTCCCCAAACTTTTGTTGCTATAATTTAAATTTTACAAAAGGTTCCAACTTAGTGTTTGTGTAGACAGCTACTTTTAGTTAACGACGAATATACTGATTGAAAGGTTACTATTTTTAATTAATTTGGGCTTAATTATGTTCATATTAATGTGGTCACTTTCCTTTATATTCTATTGATTTTATTACTCTTTTTGTTGCTCCTTTTTGTTCTTTGGAGACATGGTTTCTCTGTGTTGCCCTGGTTGACCTGGAACTTGTTCTGTAGACCAGACTCGCATCAAACTTAGATCTGCCTCCCTCTGCCTCCTGAGTGCTGGGATTAAAGTTATGCACCTTCACCACCCAGTAGCTTTTATTACTATTTAAGTAAATAATTTTGTGCTATGACTTTGTGTCTGACCCAACATCTAGCGCAAGGCAATGTGTACCATCACTTTGCTGTTGAGAGAGAATGGTGCCCACATCAGTTTGGGTTCAGTTTACTGAGTGTGCTTTCACTTTTATCATTATTTAGAGAGCGGGAAGCAATGGCCACTTAAAATGAACCCTTGGTTACTTACTGCCATTCAAGACTTTTAGAGGCATGCTAAGACTGACTTTCTGGTGTCATTTTATGATACAGACCAATCATGTGCATTTTCTACACATAGGAAACCATTAGAGGACACAGTCTGATTAAAAATTAAGCAATGAAAGGTAAATCAAAGAAATTCTTTTTCTGTAAGTACATTTTGGTGCTTAAAATAATAAAAATAAAATGTGTTGTGTTTTCTCCCTGGCAGAAGGTGCAGTTGTGCCATGAGGATGACAATCAGACGCTCGCTCAAGACTACGTCCTCACGTACAGCTATGAAGGAAGAGGCTCGACCGCTGGCTCTGTAGGTTGCTGCAGTGAGCAACCGGAAGAAGATGGACTTGAGTTTTTGGACAATTTGGAGCCTAAATTTAGGACATTAGCAGAAGTATGCACAAAGAGGTGAAGAACGCCTACCAGGATAACGAAACTAATGGATTGATTACTTTTTCCTACCTGCTTTTAAATATAAACTAGGCTTTTTCAGAAAAGAAGATATTGTATTTGGGGCTCTCCCCATGGCCTGCCTTGGTCTGCAGAATCTCTAGAAATGCACATTTACAGAAAGACCTTGGACTTTAGTACATTTGAGCTTGAAAACCATTCTGCATGGGTTTAATTACTTCCTTCTTACCCCGGTGTCATCTATAGGAAAATCTTCAAGGAAATTTGCATTATTGTTTACATTGGGCATAATGACATCAACCAACTTATTCTGCAATAAAATTCAATGGATCTGAATCTATTTATGGACTACTTGACCTATACCCCAATTGGAGACTGTAGAAACCGTTATTTCCAGCTAATGGGTTAATTGATTTTTCATATGGTGCTTGGGAACTGTTGTTTTCCCAAACATTCTAAACTGTATATACTGTGTCTTACATTTGTTGTATTCTCGTAGCATGGCTTGACTTCCTAGTACGAAGGTGGACTGCCAGAGTGTGTTTATTGTTCCATTCCAGTGGGGTTTGCTTTTAGGTTCTATTCTGGGTGAAATCCTGCACTGAATCTACATCTCCTTTGTATTGACTTTGTTAGTTAAATTTAGATTTCAAAATTTCTTTAAAATATATTTTTATTACTCTTTTCAAGTTTTTTTTTTTTTCTGTGTAATACCAAATGGTCTACATTCCCATTCCCTTTCTGCTTTCTTTTTTCCCCTCTCCTGTCGATTCTGAACTTGTATTTGGATTGGGGAATCCAAAAGTTCTCAAAAGTTGTCTCTTTTTATAAAATAGTTTTTCTGTGGTATGTAGGCATGTGCTTTGTCAGTTTTCTTAAGGTCAATGTAATAGCCATTTTGCTTTGGAATTTTGGGTAATTGCTACATTTCTGTCCTTAGTGAAGAAGTTTTAATTTTTCCATTGAAACTGAGGCTCTTTCATGATCTGTTAGAAGCAACATTCTATATACCAGAAAGAACAATAATGTAGTTAGAAGTAGGATGTGGCTATCTAGTATAGAAGGGCACATTTATGATTTCTATCTTTAATTCGGGGACACTGGAAATAGGAAATAGTGATGGTCTTTGAACTAAACTTCTTGGCATAAGAATTTCAATCCATCTCTGGGATACCAACTTCATAACTTTTTAGATGCTATAGCTATTCATAATTACATGACTGTAAAGTTATTTTTAAAATAGTTTGTAATTACAGCTCTTACCAAATATAAAAATGGGCCAAATGATCTAAAACTGTCAAAAATTTATACATGAGTAAACTTCATAGCCAACCATAGATCAGAGGTCACAGCTCCTTCAGTGAGCCCAGCACTTACACTCGGTGCACGGATATTCTAGGTGCACTTGTGATGTGTGTGATTGTTCTGGTGTGTCTGTCTTGAATTCACCAGGCTGGCTTATAACAATTATTTTTCAGAACAAAGTTTTGGAAAAATTTGGAATACCAGTTATGTTTGCAGTAGAGTCATTACTATTTTGTCAAAAATATTTCCAGTTATTTTTAATAAATTATGTACAAAATGATTGTGTGCTAATATTGATGAAAATATAAACGAAGCAACTTCAAGCAACTGGGTGGGTTTGTTACTCTTGGGTCTCATAGGAGTGGATATAATACAGGGAAGCGCCTTCTCTTTCCCAGCTGTTGTTACAGATCATAGAGCTAGCCAGATTCACAGATGTTACCCTCACACCCATTCCTGTGCTGTGGTCTTGGCCAATTCGCATACTCTCTGTTTCTTTATTTTTATCATCTTAAGATTGAAGATAATTTTAGAACTTTTAGCTAATATGTTTTAAAGACATTTGAATTAAAAGAAAAATGTGTGATTGTGTTTTAGTTGGGGTTCCTCTTGCTGTGTTGAAGCATTGTGATCAAAACAACTTGGGGAAGAAATAGTTTATTTGACTTATATAGATGAATTTTTAAAAAGGGACAGAGTAAGGAATAAAAGTCATACAAAATGGTATACCTAAACTTACCCCTAATAATAAAAAAATTTTTTAAATAAATCATACATAAAACCCGTTTTATATCAATAAGAATCAAATAAGAAAATGGGACAATGGAGACTGTTTTGAGTTGACATTTGCCACTTGAGAATGTGTATCTTCAGAATGATCAACTGATAACTGGATCTCATATGTGCTGTTTTTCAGAACACATCTGCAGACATTGTGGCACATGCACTGGCCTGCATAGTTTGTCATGCTATGGATGGACATGCCAGGTCCAGGAAGATGAACAGAAGAGTATCCACTTCTTATACGGTTGATAATTCGGAAGTCCTCTGAATTAAAGCTTTACCTGGAAAGCCCTTCCTCAGCTGCTCTTTTACCTGCCCCACCAGACATTAGCAATGGGTTGCTGCAAGTTTGTAGTTCCCTCTAGTCAACACAGCAATCTACAATACATAGGCTCCAGAGTGGATTCCCTAATGCAAATCCCATTGCTCTCCTTACTGGGCACGGGTGCCATCTAAACTCTCTGGGCCTGCTTTTGAGCCTTGAGTTGAGAGGGGAGGAGACTTCTCAAAAGGACAGTAGTCAAGGACGAGTTGATTCATGAAGACTTGCAGCAGAATTGCCCTGAGTATGCCTGGACGGCCACTGCTGATGGGCTGAATACTTGCTTGGGGGCAGTCACCACAGCTGTGGTCTCTGTTCTGTGGCTGTCTGCCACCTGCCCCTGTCCATCTAGCCCAGAAGCCTGACCAGCGTTTACCAGGGATGGATTTGAGACTTCATGGCTCAGAATCATTTCTCCATCTTGTTCTTGGTATCTTCAGCAATAGGGACTTACTCTCCTCCTTTGGGGGACAGCCAAGTACAATAGCAGTAGCCTCTAATGCTTGGGGAACCTCCTGAGCAGCATTGATCAGCAACTCAAAAGGGCTTCCCATGCATGGTGTTGGGTTTTTGCTATATGATCTTTGGCTCTTGGAGGGAGCATTGTTAACCCAGATGAGAAAATTTTGTTCAATATATATATTTATACTATATAAATATTTATATGTATATTTATACTCAGACTTGTTGTAATACAGTTTTTAGGAAGATAGTTAATAGTATAATTTCCTATGACTTTTTCAGATACCTTTACTGTTATTTTACCCTCCTCCTCCTGTTCGTACCTCCCCCTCCTCCCTAATTAGAACCCCCTCCTTTTCTCCATTTTCCTGATCATATCACTTGTACCCTGCTATTCCTTTTTTTTTATTGCTCCCCCACCCCCCCTACTCCAGTAATAGTCCCCTTTAACTTCCCTGGTTTTGGCAGCCACTCCCAGATTAGACACAATTTTTTAATCTTGGGTACCGATTATCTCATGAAAAATCTGACTCTGACCTTAGCCTTCCTTATTAGTCTCCATTGCTAGCCCTTTTTCTTGGATCCAGATAAAAATTCCTTCTGTTGCTATTTTCCATTGTGGGGACTTGAACTTAGGGCCTCTCATATGTAAGGCAAGTGTGGACCACTGATCTACATTTTCAGCCCCAAGCTGATGTCTTGGCACCTGATTTCAATCTGGCCAGCCACTCTTGTGACTTCCCGGAGTAAACTGTTCTTTCCTTCTGTGCCGTTCAAGCCTCCTTTAACAACAGAGCCAAGGGAGAAGACTTGGTGTCTGTGGAGCTTATAGGTCGTGCTTAATTCTGAGACCCCCTGATAATACTCTAACATTATTCACGGTGTGAAAAAAAGAAATACATTTGCTACCCTATCAGATGTGGCCTTCCCATGCTCTTTATGTCCTCAGTGTCCTTCCAGTAACATAGACTTGAAACCTTTAATTCCCCGGTCTCCTGCCCAGCACATCTTCTTTGTTGTTTGCATTGTCAAACTTTCTGAGAAGTTTTTTAAAACAATCTTATTCATGAGACCAGCAGGCATTCGATGCCTTTCTTGTGCAGTCACCCATGGCCTTCTATGACGTGCACACAAGAACTGCTCCCCATGAAAAAGGACAGGATGAGTCAGCTCATCAACCCTCCCACATCCCCTTCTGCAAGTAGGGACATGCAGGGTGTGGATAAGGTATGGGCGCAAGCCTGTAAAACTCATAAGATGCCTAGAATCTGGTAAACACTCAACACACGTGAAACAACTCCAAAGAGTGCAAGCAGAAGCTGTAGTCGGGGAAGGTTTCCTCTCTCCAGTTCTTAAAGAAATGCATACATACATACACATATATAGGAATTATTTTTAATTATGCATGAATGTATGTGGGAGGACAGAGTATGTATGAGTGCAGGTGTCTTTGAAGGCCAGGGGAGAGCTTCAGATTCCTGAGAGCAGCAATTACAGACAGAGGAGCACTTCACTGTGTGCTCCTGAAAACTGAACTATGGTCCTCCTCAAGGGCAGTGCTCACTCTTAGCTGCTGAGCTGTCTCTCCAGAACCCTCGCTCCCAACTATAGTCTTTTCATCAATACCTGCTCATTCAAGAATATTGATACCTAGAAAGTGAGCATATCTACCTCTGCCTTCATCCAACTACCACTGAAGAGCAGACATGACATTTCCTCCCATGGGTCTCTATCTTACTGTGAGTCTGACACGGAGAATCACATGGAGCTACTGATCTCTATTCTCTACATGATCTCTGCTGTGTAAATGCTTGTGCAATTCCTCCAGGTGGGCGGTGTTGACCTGACCTAGACCATTATGTACAGACAGTTCTGCCACAAACCCGTCTCGCTCATGGTAGGCCTCACTCACTCTCCATTTCTTCCTTTGTTAAAATAGGACTCTGATGGAAAATAGTTCAAATATCATCTCCTTTAAGAGGGAAGACATCTGCCTGTTTAGAGCACAGCACTATAGATTTCTCTCTTAGATTTGTATATATCTATGTGTTGTGAGTTTCTTGTCATGTGAGAGATTCATGAAGAACAGGATGCTATTCACATTTTTATGTCCTTAGAATGCTGCTCTCAGCACATTTTAATGAGATCAAGTTTTATTGTCTAGGTCACAAAGAGCAAAGACATCAAAAGTGACACATTAGAGGTTTGGTTTGCCCATTGCTTTCTCTTGGTATGGATTTTTTTTTTCCTTTGGACAGATATGGCGCATGCACTATTCTTTCCTCATACTGGGACATTAAATAAATAGAACATCTGGCATTTGCATTTGCCATGCATCACGGGAAAGGTTTTCTCTGTAGCTTTTGGTTCCTATCCTGGAACTAGCTCTTGTAGACCAGGCTGGCCTCGAACTCACAGATATCAGCCTGCCTCTGCCTCCCGAATGCTGGGATTAAAGGTGTGCACCACCAACGCCTGGCTGGTCCAGTTTATTTTTAATTGATTTTATTGAGCTTTACATTTTTCTCTGCTCCCCTCCCCTTCAACCTTCTCCCATGGTTCCCATGCTCCCAATTTACTCAGGAGAGCTTTCTTTTTCTGCTTCCCATGTACATTAGATTCATGTATGTCTCTCTTAGGGTCCTCTTTGTTGCCTAGGTTCTCTGAGATTATAAATTGTAGGTTGGTTTTCTTTGCTTTATGTCTAAAAGCCACTTATGAGTGAATACATATTGTATTTGTCTTTCTGGTTCTGGGTTACTTTACTCAATATGGTGTTTTCTAGATCCAGCCATTTGCCTGCAAATTTCAAAATGTTTTTTATGTTTTTCTGCTGTGTAAATGTACCACGTTTTCTATATCCATTATTTGGTCAACAGGCATTTAGGTTGTTTCCAGGTTCTAACTATGACAAACAATGCTGCTACAAATATAGTTGAGCACATGTCCTTGTAGTATGATTGAGCATCCTTTGGGTATATACCCAAAAGTGGTATTGCTGGGTCTTGAAGTAGGTTGTGTCTTAATTTTCTGAGAAATCACCATACTGATATCCAAAGCAGCTGTACCAGTTTGCATTTCCACCAGCAATATAGGCATTTTCCCTTTGCCCCACAACCTCTCCAGCATAAGCTGTCATCAGTGTTTTTGATCTTGGCCATTCTGACAGATGTAAGATGGTATCTCAGAGTTGTTTTGATTTGTATTTCTCTGATGACTGGAAAGAACATGGACAAGACTACCTAAGAAACACTTGACAAAAAGAAGTGGTTGGCCCCACATCTGCAGCTAGGCAGTAAGATGTACATGCATTGGGCTGTATGTATGCCAAAGACAAAGAGGGGCAGCCAGGTCTTCAGACATGAGCTCACCTGGTGGAGCAGACGACTACCTAGGAGGTGGCAATGATTTGGGGTGCTGTGTGATTACATGGAGGGTGTGTTGTGAAGGTTTAGGTAATCCTTATTGGATGGTCATATAGGCCCAGACCTACACTAAGAAACATGAAGGGTAATAGGCAGAGCCACAACTTTGCAATATAAACTCCCCACAGGAAAGGGGCGATTAGAAATTTCCAAGAACCAAGGCCTCAAAGCTAACCTTTAAAGAATGAGAAACCAAGCAAGCCAAAGCTGAAAGGATCTGAAGCAGTTAATGTGCAGAGTTCTGATACAAAATTGGAAGTCAGATTAGATAAAGAGTTTTATCAGAAGACATAAGAGAATGATGGAAATAGTTTACTCACTCTCAAGAGTGGCTCTCTATGAGTCATTAACCAGCCGTAGTCAGCGAAATTAAAGGCACCATGCTGGGAAAAGTGAACGATACATTGTTGTGAGACAGTGACCATAATGGGGCAATAGATACAAACATCACAGCCACTCACTGTAGTCAGAAAGATAGATCCAAATTACAGCTTTGTCAAGTTCTTAAGCCTCCATTTTTTACATAAAAAAGAGTAGAATAACAAGTAATGAATAGAGTAACAAAAGAATAGAGTAACAAAAGAGAGTCAGTTAAAGATCTATGTTTGCGTTCCCCCATGCATTGAGAAGCACTGGCTTTTATTACTGGAATAATGTTGGTGATGGAGAATCACGTGATGGTCCCAATTTGAAGTGAATTAAGTGGAGAAAGTCACTAACATTCCCAATAAGAAATGAGAGGGCTGGGGATGGAGCTAAGCACTAGAGTGCTGGCCTAGCATGGACAAAGTCCTGAACCCAATCTCTAACATACTAGGGTAAGAAAGGAGGGAAAGTTTCCAGATCAATAGAATTTGAAATATAAACAAATATGAGGTCATGGATGCTCACATATTTAGTGATAATCTCTTAATGATAGAAATATTCACTAAACATTTCTCTATTCTTATTTTATAATGAACATATATTACTTAGAAATTTGAGGAGAGGAGGTTATTGTAAGTGAAACATGGAATAATAAAGTTCACAGGCTTTGAGAGTTTTCAAGTTTGGGGCCAAGGAGATGGCTCAGTGGTTAAAGCACTTGCCACACAAGCATGAAGTCCAGAGTTTATATCCCCATATTCTACATAAATGCCCCGTAGGGTCTGCAGACCTACCTGTAATACAGTGTTTGAAGGCAGAGACTGGATTGGCAGAGCAAGCTGGCTTGCTGGACTATCCGTATTAGACGGCTCTTCGTTCAACGGGGGGATTCTGCCTCAGTGTAAAGGTAGAGGGTGGTGTAGGAAGACTCCAGGCATTATCCTCCACATCCACAAATATGCACACTCTCCTGCACCCATATGTATGTCCACATATTTTCACAGAATGCAAATACATGTATGCTACACACATGAAGGAAAGAAAAGGTTTTTCAAGTTGTGCATGGAAGGCAGATCTTTTAACTTCCACATACAAGGTCCCTGCTAACATGTACAGTAAATGACCACACTGAAGTTAGAAAAAGATGTTTCCTCCTCCAAAGTTGTAATTGAGCATGTTCACATATTTTTTGGTTTGAAATATACTTTAATATACTTAATAGGTGTGATTTGTAACTTCATATACCCCATACTTACTTACTAAGTAAATAATTTATTAGAAATTTCATGTTACATGAAATGATCTCACAGTATTTGAACAATGAATATAATTTTAAACCAATTCAGTTGTAGAATACCTGGGTCCTTGCTATCCTGAATCTCTTGGACTGCAGCGGATCCCAGATAAGAGCTCTGATACAAGTCACCTAGGAAAATCTAACCTCTTTGGTCTTCAGTTTTCTCTTTTGTAAAATGAATAATTTAATCCTCATAAAAAAGTGTAAGGAACACGTGATCTATACAAAAATATTTTAAACTCTAGCCTGAGCAAAATCTCATATGTGTAGTCATTAGAGTTTATTCAGGGCACACTATCAACATGTATGGCTTTTGCACTCATGATGTGTATGGACTGTTAATCAGAGTCATAGAAACATTTGTAAGAATGTTCTTGCAAACATTCGGTGTGTGTGTGTTTATCAAGAGGTCTATATACTTACTTCTTACATCCAGTATGAGACTCCTTAGGAATCGGCTGTGGCTTTCTCCCAGTTGGAGGATAGATGGGTGTCCTGAAAGTGTCCCCGTCTTTTTAGAGAAAGAGAAATTTACTAGAAGAGTCTTCTTGTTTTAAGATTTTAACAGTTATGTTGACTATTGAAACTTTTAGTTGGGAAGTATTCAACTGACTCTTCGCTCTGAATGTTTGGTACCTTTAGTCTATGAAATAACCTGACAGTAGACAGATTCCAGGATGAAGAAGATTCAAATTATGTTAGACATCAGTCACAGAAGCATGAGACTCAGAAGAGACAGGTGGCTGGGCTCTCCGTAGAGTGATCCTGATAACCAGGCAAGAGCTGGACTGCTGGGCAGGAAGAGAGGTTGCGTAGACAGGGAACCAGTCATAAAGTTGGGAGACAAGCATGGAGAGGCAGCAAGCATCTTCCACAGCCAACTGTCAGATTCCCCAATGCCTTCTTCAGTTTGAAATTCCTTCCTGGGCAGAAATGAAGGGTTTAGGGAGGGAGACATTGATGGAAAGGCCTCTGCTATATCTGCTGTGCATTGATGTAGAGAGAATTTTCTTTCCAAAACAATGGCTTTTCAGAACCATTCCTGGGTCACAGAGGCACATGGAAAGATGTGCTTCCGACAGGTTATAATGCTGTGTGCCATGCTGACAGGTGTTTG
This sequence comes from Chionomys nivalis, assembly GCF_950005125.1. Classification (NCBI taxonomy): domain Eukaryota; kingdom Metazoa; phylum Chordata; class Mammalia; order Rodentia; family Cricetidae; genus Chionomys; species Chionomys nivalis. The sequence goes on from NC_080099.1 coordinate 61,185,051, forward strand.
TTATGCGTTTGGATGGAGCACATCCCTTAGGCTCTCGTTCTTAGAACATTTGGAGTAGATTTTACCTTAGGACTTACCTATAATCCTAACTAATGTGTGACTCTGTGTCCAGTGTCCAGAAGAGCTCAATGTGGAAAACTTCTCTTTTGATATATTCAAACTCCAATAAATATGTAACTCACCAAACTTCCCTTCTGTGCATGGGACTTCCTGAGGAAACCAGGAAACAGAGGTGGTGTTTTTCCTACCTGGGTGACAGAGACAGGACATCAGTATCCACTACCACAGCAGTGACCCTGAAGGGTTTGGAGTGAGCTGGTGGGTTTCCACCCTATCACTCTCCCTTTTGTTGAAAGGTGTTTCATTGGTATAGTTGGTGACTTCATGGCTGCTGATTTAACTTTAATGGAACACCTAGGCCTTAAGTGGAACCCAAGGGCCAACCTTAATTAGGTGTGATCTGTAAAAGAGTCATAAATCTAAACCTATGATGCTTGACTTTAATGGATGACCCAGAGCCACCAGGGAAGAAGGTCTTAGTAAAGTCATTGTCTGCATTGGGTTGGACTGTGGGGGAGGGCTGAATAAAGTTAATTGATGTGAGAAGATCCTGTGTGGGCAGCACCTGTCCATAGGCAGGGATCCCGAACTATGTAAGAATGGAAGAGCTAAGCTACACATGAACAAGTGGTGTTTGTGTGTGTATGTGTGTGTGTCTTCACTTCCCCACAGTGATAGACTGTAACCTGGTATCGTAAACTGAATCAAACTCCCTTCTCTCTTCAGCTGTTTGAAGAGAGAATACTCTGTTTCTCGTCAGAGTATTTTCAACACAGGAATAAAACTTAAACTAGAAAACCCAAAAGTCTTATGAACATAATGTGGTCATCAGATTTCCTTCTCTCTCGAGGAAAGGAGGGAACATAGAGATTTCATTGCAAAGCCAGCTAACAATTCTGCATCCTAGCAACAGAAGGAAATCCTGGTTTCTGGAGGTGGGGGAGGGGCTGGAGTGGAACAGCACCCAGAGTCCAAAGGGTTGGTAGCTTCTGAAACCATAAATCAGAAAAGGTAGAGGATGTCTTATCAGGAAAACACTGTTGGAAATCTCTTGTGATAGCCACATTACTCATATTTCTCAAGAAGAGAATATGAACTATGGTCATTATTTTGCGTTATTAGCATATCCTTATGGAAGTCTCATAATGTGGTCCTGGCTGGCCTTGAAGTGATCTTCATACTCTAGGTGCCTGAGTGCTGGAATGATGGGTGTGCACCACCATGCTTGACTGAGCAATCATTTCTAACTCAGTTGATCTATCTCTTATCTCACAGAAGCTTTTGTATAATCATCAGTCAGTTCAAACTCCTTCTTACATAGCACCCCACACACAAACTTTGTGAGACTAGAGACCATACTACTAACACATCTGTGTATACAAATATTGTTGAATCTCTCTCTCTCTCTCTCTCTCTCTCTCTCTCTCTCTCTCTCTCTCTCGCTTAGTAATCTCTCATAAGCCTTGAAAACAACAAATTATAGAACAATAAAAATTCTGGATAATTTCCTAGAGACCAGAACAGGATTTAACTTGCAAGTATTGCTTCAGTTTCTACTATTATAATTAGGTATTCTGTTTCTCCCAAGAATGACATTAGTAATTTAAACCTTGCCAAGGCCTTTTTAGTTTAAAGTACAAATGAAGAAAATGATATTATCACTTTGGTTTTGATTGACAGATTAATTTATATTTCAAGACTTCTTTAAGAGATTGGAGTAGGACTAAGATTCTACATTTTATCTCAGCATCTCTCTCTCTCTCCCTTTCTTCCTTTCTTTTACTTTTTTACAATGACTCCTGTATCCCAGGCTGACCTTGAACTTCCTTTGTGGCTGAGAATGACCTTGGATTTCTCTTCTCCCACCTCTACTTGAACACTGTGCCATTGCAGTTGTATAGCTCCATGCTGAGAATTGAACCCAGGGCCTAGTGAATGCTAGGCAAGAGCTCTACTAAATGACCTACATTGTCCCAATTCAATCCTGCCTTTCTTTAATCTGCTGTGTATTTAGGTAAATCACATAACCCCTTCTTGGGGCATTTATTTCTTCAGTATAACAAATAGTCAAGGCTAGTAAGATGGCTTAGAGGACAAAGGTGCTTTCCACTAAGCCTGAGGACCTGAGTTCATACTCTTGGAGGCATATGGTGGAAGGGAAGAGGCTTAACTTGTACTTTAAGGTTCCCAGATGCACTGTGGCTTAAGCAGGCCCATATCCACACACACATATTCCCACAAAATAAGTAAGCAAATATGCAATTGAAAATTTAAATAAGGAATTAGATCAGACTAAATATAAAGTTACTTTCAAGTGTTTTTTATAAGTCTATGTTAATTAAATATGAAAGAAATAGCATTCAAATATCATATTAATAAAATATTGATTTTCTACATTCTCCTACTTACTATCATACTTCAAACATCTGTAGTGTGTGTGTGTGTGTGTGTGTGTGAGAGAGAGAGAGAGAGAGAGAGAGAGAGAGAGAGAGAGAGAGAGATTTTGCATCCAGTGGGTATCAGGGTTGCTGAGTAGCTTTAGTGTTGGTTTTACACCTCAAAGAAGCTGGCAAGAGGCTCTGATGATAAGCCACAGGCTTGGGTTCAGTGCTCCTCTGACCCCTTCTGTACCATTTGTCTGTGTATTCTCCCAGAGGTTGTTACTTAGGAAATTCCCCTTTACTTTTTTTTTTATAATTTAATTAACATTTCTTCCATTTATTTTTCATACCGACCACAGTTTCCCCTCCCTCTTCTCCTCCTGTTCCCTCCCCTGACTCCCATCAACCCCTTCTCCATCCACTCCTCCTCCTCCTTCATTCAGAAAGGTGCAGGCCTCCCATGAGCTTGAACAAAGTATGGCACATCAAGCTGAGGTAGGACTGGGCCCCTCCCCCTGCATCAAGGCTAGGCAAGGCAATTCAGCAGGGGAACAGGTTCCCAAAAACCAGCTAAGCACCAGGGACAGGTCCTGATCTGTGGCTAGGAGCCTTGCAAAAGACCAAGCAACACAACTGTCACACACATGCAGAGGGCCTAGGTCTGTCCCATGCAGACGTCTGGACTTCAGAGTCCTTGAACTCCCATGAGCTCAGGTCAGCTGTCTCTGTGGGTTCCCCATCATGACCTTGACCCCCCTGACTTGTACAATGCCTCTTCCCTTTTTTCAGAAGGACACTCATTATTCAACCCAGTGCTTGACTGTGGATCTCTGTATCTGCTTCCATCAGTTATTGGATAAAGGCTTTATGATAACATTTAGGGTAGTCACCAATTTGATTATAGTAGGTGACCAGTTCAGGCACCCTCTCAGCTATTCCTAGGAGTTTTAGCTCAGGTCTTTCTTGAGGATTTCTGAGAGATTCGCTGGCACTAGGTTTCTCCTTAACTTCGAAATGCTCCCTATCAAGAAGTCTCCTTTGATACTCTCACACTCTGTCCAGCCCCCAACCCGCCTCCCAGCCTTCGCCCACCCAACCCATTTTCTCAAGTTTCTATTCTCCCTTCCCCACCTCAACCCCTAGTTTAGGGATCTCTTCTATTTCCCTTCTCAGGGAAATTCATGTATCACTCTTTGGGTCCTCTTTATTATCTAGCCTCCCTGAAACTGTGGATTATAGTTTTGTTATACTATACTTTACTTATAATATTCACTTATGAGTGAATATTATATCATGTTTGTCTTTCATGAGGTCATTGATTTTTACAGTCAAGCAATCTACAGATTCAGTGTAATCCCCATCAAAACCCCAACACAATTCTTCACAGACCTCAAAAGAAGAGTATTCAACTTCATATGGAAAAACAAAAGATCTGGGATAGCAAAAAATAATCTTATATAACAAAGGGACATCTGGAGGTATCACCATACCTGACTTCAAGCTCTACAATAGAGCTATAGTAATAAATACAGCTTGATATTGGCATAAAAACAGACATGTGGATCAATGGAATCGAATTGAAGACCTTGACATAAATCTACACATGATTGTCAACAAAGAAGCCAAATTATACAGTGGAAGAAAGAAAGCATATTAAAGAAATAGTGCTGACATGTCTAGATGTCAGCATGTAGAGAAATGTAAATAGATCCATATCTGTCACCCTGCACAAAACACAATTCCAAGTGGATATGTCCCCAACATAAATCCAGTTACACTCAACTTGATAGAAGAGAAAGTGGAAAGTAGCCTTGAATGCATTGACACAAGAGATCACATCCTGACTATAACACCAGTAGCACAAACACTGATATTGATAATTAATAAATGGGACCTCCTGAAACTAAAAAGTTTCTAAAGATCTAAACAGAGAATTCTTAATAGAAGATTGTCAAATGGCCAAAAGACACTTAAAGAATTGTTCAACATCTTTAATTATCAGGGAAATACAAATCAAAGCACCCCTGAGATATCATCTTACTCCTGTCAGAATGGCTAAGATCAAAAACACTGATGACAGTTTATGCTGGAAAGGATGTGGAGTAAGGGGAACACTCATTCTTTGCTGGTGGGTGTAATGATGAGTGGTGGGCAGGCCTGCTTTCTGTCCTGCCCAGCTTCCCCCATGGCTAGCTTTACACCCAAAATAACAACACACAAATTGTATTCATTTAAACACTGCTTGACCCATTAGCTCTAGCCTCTTTCTGGCTAACTCCCACATCTTGATTAACCCATTTCTATTAATGTGTGTAGCACCACGAGGTGGTGGTTAACTAGGAAGATTCTAATCTGCATCCATCTCAGAGAGGAGAGCTATGGTGTCTGCCTCATTGTCTTCATCCCAGCATTCTGTTCTGTCTACTCCACCCACCTAATTTTCTACCCTATTAAAAGGCCAAGGCAGTCTCTTTATTAACCAATGAAAGTAACACATAGACAGGTGACCCTCCTACATCAGGTGGGAGTGCAAACTGTACAATTGCTTTGGAAATCTAAATAACCATTTCTCAGAAAAATGAAAATCAATTCACCTCAAGACCCAGCTATAAAAATCTTGGGCATATATCCAAAAGGATACTCAATCATACTATGAGTTCACTTGCTCAGCTATGTTCATAACAGCATTATTTGTAATAGTCTGAACCTGGAAATGACCTATATGCCCCTTAACTGAAGAAAGGATAAGGAAAATGTGGTACATTTCCCCCCTTTTACTTTCACAGTAGGTTACTAGATGCTTTTCTAAACATCTTTTTTTTTTTTTTTTTTTGGTCTCTTGTAGTTCAGACAAAATTTCCTCCTTGACTCTTGGAGTTTTCATAGAAAATTTAAATTGCTATAAATTGTAATATGTTATCTTTTCATTTTCCTTAAAGATATTTAAAAAGGAAGGCAAAATTGCAAAATAAGACTCCCTACTGTAGATAGGGAGTACTTCCATATTAAAACTCATAGTACTTGACATGAAATGGAGGTCAGACGTTTATGCCTCTTAACATGATTACCTGTGATTACCATGTCAGACTTCTTTAGAGTCTCATTGGCATCCCTGCCTTTCTCTTTCTCAGAGTCTTTTCTATCCTGAGGAATCCTTCCTAACCTCTTCCTGTCTGTCTAATAAATGAGACATTCCTCAATTATTAAATCTATCAACAGCTGCATTTTTACATAGGCTATTTATGGGCTTCAATACATGTTCAGATTCCTTCAAAATCCAACCGTTCTTTTGATAGCTCAATTTCAAAGACTCTTTTGTGTCATATTTCTTCTATCTGCTCTGTTGCTATGCTTTTGATGACCTCATCAAAAATTTAAATTTCAAGTATAATTGTTAACACATTCTCTCAGTCGTCTGAATCTCTTATTTCTGTTTCTAGCACAATTAAAAGACTAGAAAACAATGCTACTTTATCCTTTACTTACTCATCTTCCTATTTCCTTTATTGCTTAGTTTAAATTTATTTTCCCATTGCTTAGTCTGTTGTCCCACACCCCTTAACTCCTGTTTTTATCTCTTTCCCCTTGTACTCACTAAGCAAAGACTTATTATTGGGTGAACCCATTTGCTACCTACATCATAACTTTTACTTCTGGTCTAGAACAGGGACCCCAGAGAGTTGTAACTCTGTATGTTTGGTTTGGTTTTTCGAGACAGAGTTTTACTGTGTAGTCCTGGATGTCCTGGAACTCACTCTGTAGACCAGGTTGTCATCAAACTAAGAGATCTGCTTGCTTCTTCCTCCCAAGTGCTAGGATTAAAGGTGCATGCCCCCACAGAAGTTATAACTCTGTATTATTACCTACGTTCAATGCTCTTATAAATACTGAGACAAAACTTAGCTTTAAAAGGGGCATTATCAATTATCAGCTATTAGAAGACGATGAAGAGGAATAGCATATTATGAAGGTATAGTATCCATTGTTCATGAAGGTTTTGTTTCAGATTATATATACTAACTACACACCAGTATTCAACAGTAGAATATTCATTTGCTTATTTGTCTATTATTAGTAATACTAAGGACCAAATCTAGTTCCTTGTGTATTGTAGACCAACATTCTGCTGTGAGTTAATACCCATCCCTGAAAATATTTTTTAAAGTATATTAAATTCAACAATTCAAAACACTGAATGTGTCAGTCATTTACTTCATATATAGTCTGTCTTCAAATCTGTATCTCACCCTTTAAAGTTCACATTTACCTTAAATTATGATCCAGAAGCAGAAAAGTCCTTCATCTTCCCATTGTCATCTGCACAGCATCTGCCAGCATCCCACCATGTACTCTGACTAGCATCCTTATAATAAATGACCTCTCTCTATGTCCTTTGATGCAGTGCCTTTGTTATTACACTGGTTTCCCATGCCCTTTGCTTCCTCAAGAACTCTATTCTTCAAATTTCTGCCTCCTACTTGTCACTTACTCACTCTTGCCTGCATGGTTTCTAACAATAAACGGAAGTGATTAGTGAAAAAATACATCCAAGTGTAGAGCAGCTAGCATGCACCATTTCCTGTTGTAGAAATGGCATGCCTCTCAATTCTTTTTGTCCTCACCTGGATAAGAAGTTGTTATTTCCATTTTTATTCTGCCAAAAGTATTAATGAGGGTGGAGGTGTATTCTTTCCTCTTTGACTCTCTAGATGAAACTCCACCTATTGAAAACTTCAATAGCAAACCAAAAAAAAAAATGCTAATGCAGTTGACTTAGTGAATTTAGGTGCAGACTTCTGACATGAAACAGTGGAAATTAATTGTAAATGGAGTCTATAAAATAGTCCCACACTAGCTCAGAATTGAGTATAATAAAGGGTTCTTTATTTAGGGGTAAACTCACAGATCACAGTCTTCTGTGTGAGTGGGGAATAGGAACCAAATCCAACAGCTGAGAGAGAGAGAGAGAGAGAGAGAGAGAGAGAGAGAGAGAGAGAGAACATTTTTAACCGGATCCAGCATCTCAAAGTCCATTGACTGAAGAAGTCCCCAGCACCTTCTCCTTTTGTCTAAATAAAAGAGTTCCAAACCCATACAAAACTATATACAATAAAAACAGGTATCAAGTATAAAATTAGAATCACAAGCAGCATAAACAATATTAAGCAAGAAACATATGCCAAATGTTTTAATAATTATTCTATCCTAAGGAGTCTAAGTCCTGTATTAGAAATGGCTTGGCTAAGTCATTATAGGAAAGTAACTACAACTCTCTAATCTTCAACCCCATCAAAGACCTGAGAAGGAAATAATATTATTTGAGTACATATGAAGTACAATCAATTAACTTCCAAAATGTGCAATAAATGACTGAGACATCTAGCTACCTGTGCAATCACCCAATGTCTTATGTGCAACGTTGGAATAACCACGTTTTACTAAGGCCTAGAGTAACTGACAGACCATATTCAGAGGCAGAAATTTTTCAAAAATGTCTTACTGTCTTTGCAAGGTTTGGCAATCTTTTTCTGGTGATTTGGATTTCCTCTCTGTATGCTGTGAATATGTTTTATTACCATTGATTAATAAAGAAGCTGCTTTGAGCCTCTGGCAGGGGAGAAAAGAGCAAGGTAGTAGGCATTCCAAACAGAGATAGAGGAGAGAAATAGGCAGAGTCAAGGAGACACCATGTAGCCACCAAAGGAGAAAGACACTAGCCGCCAGCTGGAACCTTGTCAGTAAACCACAAGCCTCGTGGTAATAAACAGAATAATAGAATTGGGTTAATTTAAATTTAGCTAGGAATACATTTATGCTGTTCTCTAAAGAGTATTGTAATTAATATAGTTTCTGTGTAACTATTTCAGATCTGGGTGGTCGGGTAACAATCAGCACCATCTACAATTAATGTATATCATTTTGAGTCTGTGAACTTGGAGGTACTTAATAATGTTTTTTTTAAGATCATATGTGTCTGAAATGCATTTCATCTGTTTCTCAAGGATTTATCAATAACTTTCCTCCTTGCTGTAATCCAATACTTGAGAAAAAGCAATTCAATGAAGCCAAGATTTACTGTGGCTCATGATTTAGGGGTCCAGTTTATCACAGTAACAGAAGGGTGAGGCTGATGGTTCCATCTGAGCAGATGAGACAGACAAAGGGGAATTCCAGGGCTCACTTGACCTTATCTTTTTATCGCTTATATTCTGTCCAAGACTCTACGTCTTGAGATGGCTAAGGTTTTCAGACTGTGCCTTCTTCCTTTAACTAATCCTCTCCGGAAACACCCTTGTAGACACACCTAATGGCATATGTCCTCAATTACATCTCATTAGGTGTTTTTACTTCCAATCAAGCTGACAATCAAAATTAGCCATTGAGGAGTAACCATAACTGGGGAGGTTAAGCCCATTGCACTGATCATCTCAGCATCACACCCTTTGTTAAATCTACATTTTCTCTTTCTACCTCTGGGCTTACCTCTAGACAAACTAGTTTCTCTCAATCCACATTTCTGGTTCATCTTTCAGGAAAACTAATGGGGCAGAATAGAGGAGTGACCAAAGAAAGATTAGCTATGACTCTATTTTCTTATTACCTCATTCAGTCTGTCTTTGATTCACTACTATTGAGTTCTCACTATCACCAGAGCAATAAATCTGACCTTCTTGTTACCGATGATTTATTTATACCCAATTCAACAGTAAATTATTATTTTTTTTAGCCCCAATATTACTTGACTTCTCAAATGCCTACTCTCATAGTTAATTACTTCCTTCTGGTTGACAAACCTTCCTCCCTGGCTGATGGGACACAAATACACAAGCTATTCCTCCTAGGCATTAATCTAGAAGAACTTATTTACTATTTCTCTCCTGAATCTGGTAGCTGGGCTTTATCTTTTCTCATTCCTTAGACATTCTGTTTTGGTCTCAAAGTTTTCAATAATACAACTCTACTTGTACATCTGATACTTACCTCAAACTTCTCAGTTCTATAAGTGTCCTTGATACTTTAATCAAAACTACTTTCTTTCCTTGACTTCATCATTTCTTCATTCTACTCAAACTCTTGCTTAGTCCCAAGTCCCCAGGTAGCATCACTATGTTTTCTCTTTTTCCCATACCCCATCTCTAATCTATAAATGAGTTCTGTAAGGTCTAACTTTAAGTCATCACAAACCCAAATTATTGCCTTTATCATCTTTTTTCTTTTATCCTACAGTAATCTTAGTTACTTTCAAAATGAAAATCTAACCATTTCCCATATATTGCAGAAAGAGTCTTCTTTAGTAGCTTTGTGATTGGAGTTAAAGCCCACACCTTTTAAGGCATGCTGTGAGACCACTGGTTTATCATTCCTGCTTCTTGTAAGCACTCCCTGTTCTTTCCCAATTGTTATCACTACTGCCTACTCATTCCTCTTTGTTCTGTGTGCTTGTCCTTGACAGAAGTTTCTATACCACCTGGTCCCACAGCCATTCAGTCCCAAAGAAACACACAGAGGCCTATATTAATTATAAACTGGTTGTCTTATTAACTCAGGCTTCTTATTAACTAACTCTCACATCTTACATTAACCCATAATTCTTGTCTGTGTTAGCCACGTGGCTTGGTACCTTGGTACCTTTTACTAGTGAGACATTATCATCTTGCTTCCTCTGTATCTGGGTGACGACTGCAGACTGAGATATTCCTCTTCCCAGAATTCTTCTATTCTTGTCACCCTATATTTCCTGCCTGACTACTAGCCAATCAGCATTTTATTAAACCAATACAAGTGACAAATTTTTATAGGGTACAAGAACATTGTCCCACAGTAACCCAGAGCTCTATTAAGTGAAAATGCTTTTCTTCCCACTCACTGGTCATTTCTGAAATCTGAGTATTGAGTCAAACTTTGTATTTCAGTCTTTCATTGGAGACCTTTCTAAAATAGCCCTCCCCTTCTTTTTAAACTAGTACAGGTGTCAGGGAGTTTGGACCTTCCTAACAAGCTAGCAGTAAAATTGTGGTTTCTGGAATAATGCTGCCATTGCTGTCAGATGTCTGTTACCTGAGAGTTCTTACCATTCCAGTTTAGAGAGAGAGATGCTAAGATGAAAGGTAGGAAGAACAAGAGACAATGAGTCTTACTCTCTTGTTGGAGATGAAAGAGCTATTTCAAAGAGAAGCAGCGTTTGCTTGTAGGACTGTCCTAAGCCCCTGATTAGTATGGTATTGTACTTTAGTAGTTAGCGTATATAAACTAAATATGTTTGCAGTGTATTTAGTTACCTGTATGTACCAGACGCTGAAAGCATTATATGGGGATTTAGTTAGACAAGATAGAACACAATGTGAAAGTAATGTGGTGGTTCCTTTCGATGGCTTCATACATCAAAGTGAATTATAAAAATCTTGTCTGCTGTTAACAGAGAAAATTTTAAAGGGAATTGTATGAAACAATGAGCCATGTTAGAATATGTTTTTTCCCTGGGTATAGGAGATAGAGCCACTGGGGGTTTTGCAGTAGTGGATATTTCTCTGAGGACAGGAAACATCTGGATTTGAATAGCTGTGATGGAGAAATTCTTCCTTATTATGGATCTCTATTTGAGTTTCCTTAAATTAGTGGAGAGACTTTCAAAAAAAAAAAAGAGTAAGAGAGTACAGACAAAAGAAAGGCCAAAACTATAGCGAGTTCAGTCTCATCCATCATGAAAGGGCCTGGTCCTTTACACAGTCGTCAATACTTTCTTATAAAAACACAGATCACTTTGGGGTATATATCCAAAGGATGCTCAATTGTGCCACAAGGACATGTGTTCAACTATGTTCATGGTACCATTGTTTGTCATAGCCAGAACCTGGAAACAACCTAAATTTTTTTTTTTTTTTGGTTTTTCGAGACAAGGTTTCTCTGTGGTTTTGGAGCCTGTCCTGGAACTAGCTCTGTAGACCAGGCTGGTCTCGAACTCACAGAGATCCACCTGCCTCTGCCTCCCGAGTGCTGGGATTAAAGGCGTGCGCCACCACCGCCCGGCAACCTAAATATTTCTTGACTGAAGAATGGATAAGGAAAATTTGTGGTACATTTACACAATGGAGTACTACACAGAAAAAAAACAATGACATCTTGAATTTTGCAGGAAAAATGGAGCTTGTAAACATTATTTTGTGTGAGGTAACCCAGATACAGAAAGACAATTATCACATGTATTCACTCATAGGTGTTTTTTAAACATAAAACAAAGAAAACCAGCCTACAAAACACAATCCCAAAGAACTTAGACAACAATGAGGACGCTAAGAGAGACTTACATAGATCTAATCTACATGGGAAGTAGAAAAAGACAAGATCTCCTTAGTAAATTGGAAGCTTGGGGACCTTGGGGGAGGGTTGAAGGGGAGAGGTAGGGAGGGGAGCAGAGAAAAATGTAGAGCTCAATAAAAATCAATATAAAAACCCCACAGATCAAATGCATAGTAGAGGTTCTGTAAAGTGGACCAAGGCTTAGAAAATAAAGAAAACATTACTTTGAATTAAAAATAAAACTGATTTTACAGAAGAGCCACTGGAGAACCTACCTCTTAAAACTCCATACACTCCATGGGGAAACTAAAGTGAGTAAACTCTTCCAGATATGTCCCAGTCACTTTCTGGTTTCTGTATTTCTTTCATTCTCTTTCAATGTAAACAAAGGGGTCTCTATTCTTACTGATGATGGAAGAACCATAATTAGAGGACTGTAGATCTAAAGCAAGAATTGTGTCCTCCACCTTCACAGTACAGCACCTTGGGAAGTTGTCAAGTAGCACAGAAAAATACAAAATTCAATCTGCTTCCCAAGATGCTTATGCAGTTTGTCTGAGATGGGGCTGCTTTTGGTGTTTATTAAAATCTCACCAAGAGACATCTGCATACAACTAGAACTCAGAACGATCTTTCTTGGTGAAAGTCTCCTAAACTTATAGTGTCACTGGGGAAGAAACAGGCCTTTGTCTTGGCCCAGCTACAGCTAAAACTTCTTTGTGTTCTAGTCATGTTCAGACCTGAGTTTCTTCTGTGATGATAGATTTAATCTATGTAGATAAAGAATTTTGAACTTTCTATTTGCTTTTTTTCCTGAATTTTTTGGAAACACTAAGTTTTCCCCCTGGGAGATCTCCTTCTTCCCAGTCTCCTACTCTAGTCTAGGAGCCCCACGTCTCTTCATTTAAGATCATCTCAATATGGCATCAAGAAATTGCATATGGGTTAAACTCTATGAGATCTATGACACATCATAAGTTCTCTATTCACTTTTTTCAATGACCAGAGAATCTATATCAAAATCCTTAAGTTTGTCATAACTCTGCATTTTCAAACTCAGTCCTTTTTTGACCTAAGGACTCTGGTGCCATACACCACTGTGGATGCTCAGAATAAGTAATAGCTACTCCATGGCAGTGCCAGCACAGCTCTCATTCACTCTTCAGTATTTGATGCCTTTGATACAAATGCCCTCATGGCCCAGGTCCCTTCACAGGTGTTCTTCAAGTCAACAAGATTGGAATCTCTGGCTTACCTGGGTTTCTGAGAATTCCTGGGTCAAGAGAAGAATCAGCCATCTTCACAGACCAGCTCAGTCTTATGACAGGGAGAAGACTGAGCAAAAAAAGAAGTGTGTGTGTTTGTGTGTGTCTGTATGTGTGTCTTTAGTGTTTGTGTGTGTGTGCATAAGTGTGTTTGAACGTGTGTGTCTGTGTATGTTGGGATGTGTGTGTTTGTGTGTGTGTGTGTGTGTGTGAGAGAGAGAGAGAGAGAGAGAGAGAGAGAGAGAGAGAGAGAGGTTCATCAGAGGTCAACATTGCATTTTGCTCCTCAGGACATCATCCAGTGTGTGTTTTGAGCCATGGTCTCTCATTTTTAACAGGAACTTACTGATGTGTCTATGTTGATTGACTCATGAATCCTGGGGATCCATCTATCTCTACCTACATAGCATGGGATGATAACCATTGCTGCCATGTCTGTAAGATGTAAGAATGTAATTTGTAAAAATTAGTTAATAAGAAGCCCAAGCTAATAGGCCAACAAGTTTATAATTAATGTAGACCTCTGTGTGTTTATTTGGGATTGAATAACTGCAGGACTGGGCAGGACAGAAACCTCTGTCAACAAATGGTGCCAATGTGGACAACTAAATCTTCTTAAAATCTGAGAGAACTTGGGAAGTAATTCTAGACACCAAAGAACAGTTAAGCATGGATTCTTATAGCAACATTTTCTCAGGTGGGTTCTGTTTGCAAGAGGCAAGCACATCTCATTTAAGAGATATTTCCTGACTTAGCTTTAGCTGCAAAAGCCTTGCAGATGTTTTAAGAGGACTCACCAGAAAATACATAAATGGTGTTTATAAATTTCCAACAGTATGCTTCTTGGTGGTGGCAGGGACCTTGAAACTTCATAGAGTTGTGGCAATAAACATGGCTCTGGCTGGTACATTTGCCATAAAGCTAGACTCTCAGAAAGCTAGGGAATGAACTGGATTCAGTTGTCAAAGTCACAGTCTTAATCCTAGTCATATTGCTTAGCAAATTAAAGACTCATGGTTAGAAAAAGATATTCAGTAAAGATAGATTCAGATGAAGAATCTAATCTCTAAATTATTTACAGTGTGTTAAGATATATGTAGTCTTGGGAGAGAAAAGAAAAAGGATAAAGTCATTCAAATATAAAAGAAAGAGAATAGCTGGGTATGGTGGCACACACCATTAATCCCAACACTTAGGAAGCAGAGGCTGGCAGATCTCTCTGTGTTCAAGCGTAACCTGATCTATAGAATGAGTGCCATGGCAGCCAAAGATAAAGAGAGAAATCTAGTCTCAAGAAAACAAAAATTAAAAATAAAAATAAAAGAAATAGAGTTTAAAATAAAGCCATATAAAGATGGAAAATACACAGAGAGTCTGGTACTGTATGTTATTGTGTTATCTTTAAATTGTTTGGTGGCTGAGGAAGGAGAAAAAGCTGCTAAAAGATATTTGATTATAAATGCTGCTGGATTAATCCAACATATATATTTTGAAAATGTCTTGACTTCAAAATTTAAGTCAAAAGGTATGTTACTTTGGAGATGAGGTTTTGCTTTTGTTTCCACAGGAAATGAGAGGCTGTGGATTCATTCTGGGCTAAGAGAAATCAGGTTTGATCAAGGAAGACCCCCCTGAAGGATCTCTAATAGGAGCAATGATCTAGATGATCCAACATTTCAGAGGACTTCTGTTGTAGTTTCCTCTGAGTTCTGCATCCAGAACAGTTTCAAGACTGCAGACTGAGATAATCAAGCCTCATACAATATTCCATTCAGGACTTGACCATATTTCAAAATTTTCTTTAGGTCTCCATAAGTTTATCAGTGCCCCCAGTCAGCAGGAAGTAGCCTGGAAAACATCATCCAGATTCCCCCCAAAAATGGATTATGAATGTTTGCCTTTGTTTAGAGTGGTGGTTACAAGTTGTTAGGGCTAATGGTTAGGATAAAACTAAATGAAGGAGATTCAACTCAGAGTTCTTGTTTTAAAAAAAGGTCGGGAGTGGGGAGTGCTGTGGAACAATGGTCTGTACTCTGTGACTTATATTTTAATAAAACACTTATATTTTAATAAAACACTGATTGGCCATGAGTCAGGCAGGAAGTATAGGCAGAGTGATGAGAACAGGAGAATGCTGAGAAGAGGAAAGTTTCAGTCTGCAATCATCACCTGGATACAGAAGAAGCAAGATGAGAATGCCTCACTGATAAAAGTACCAAGTCATGTGGCTAACACAGGCAATATGGGTTACTATAGGATGTAAGAATTAGTTAGTAAATAAGAAACC
Organism: Chionomys nivalis; assembly: GCF_950005125.1. Taxonomy (NCBI): domain Eukaryota; kingdom Metazoa; phylum Chordata; class Mammalia; order Rodentia; family Cricetidae; genus Chionomys; species Chionomys nivalis. The sequence goes on from NC_080099.1 coordinate 61,200,341, forward strand.
TCTTATTAACATTATAATTAATGTTGACCTCTGTGTGTTTATTTGGGACTGAAGGGCTGTGGGACTGGGCAGGACAGAAACCTCTGTCAACACCATGCCTGACTTTATTAGGTGGCTTTGGGGATTGAACTCAGGTCTTCTGGTTTCACAGCAAGCCAAGTAAGCTTTATCCCTAGCCTCCACCCAAGAAGAAACTTTAAAATGATATATTGATTCCAATTTTAGTCACTGAATAAGATGGTTTTGCCTTCTTTCTACCACAAATTCAAACTATGGAACAGAAAAATAAGAAGTTCCTATGAAAAGGAAGAGAAAGAAGGAATAAGGTTAGGTTTACAGCAAATAAAAAATACTTTAGTCAGTATACAAAACTTTAATTTTTAACTAAATATTTAAGTGGTTGATACCATTATCATATAGTATACATAATTATGTATTCAGAAATATTTGCCAAATATTAACATATAAGATATTATCACCCTGACAAGCAAGCCCATTGAACTCACAACTGATAAACAAGCTCCCACAAAATTGCTCAACCCCATTAGTCATTAACACAATGTAAACATAAGCACAAAGAACCAGAACTCATCAAAGGAATGCAATTTCAGTCATAATGATGTCTGTGGCTGAAGTTCTCAGTCCTGTAAAGAAATGTTGAGAAGGACAGAGAATAGCTGGACTCACAAGAAACAAATGAAAAGAAATAAAAATAAAAAATAAAAAGCAGAAATAAATAAAACTTATGCACACAGACAGAAATGTGCATAATGTTCATGGCTTGATACAATACAAATAAGAAATATTTAACATCTTCTAACATGTTCATAAAATATAATTCTGTGGGACAAGAGATGGAGCGAGCTGCTGACACACTTGACCATAGACAGTGGGTCAAAGCACGTGAACTGAACAAGAACAGACATCTGACCACCAGGCCTTGCGACAGGTGGTGAGCCTCTAAGATGCTAGGCAGTAGGTTCTGCCCCTTAGTATTCACAGACTTGTGTGGTGCTCACACGCTATCCTAGATGAAGGATCGCCTAATGATTTGCTCCTAGTTAATAGAAATCATAGAAGTGATGGCTACTCCTGATATTGAGTCTCTGACTTCTGTTGGGTGTCTTTTCTTCTTTGCTTCTCTGAAGGCCAGGTGATTGCTGCCTCAGAAAGGCTCCACATTAGCCATGCACGGTGATGATGCCCCCAATCTTAGCATTCAGAAGGCAGAATTAGAAAGACGAGTTTGAAACTTAGGCTACTTACGGAGACCTTGTCTCAAACAAACAAACAAACAAACAAAAACAAAGTCCATAGTGTCTCCAGATGATGATCACCAGGAACCTGAGGCCTGCCAGCTGACACACTATTGAATTACAGGCCAGGACTGCATTGAAACTTGAATTAAGAGTAGCCCCAGCTAAACACTGTGACTGCATGCTTGGTGGAGGTCCCCATGCAGAGACAGATCAGAAAGCTATGTTCTGGTTTCCTCTTATATATGGGATGAGAAGCTCTTGCTTAAGGCACTAAAGTTTGCAGCAATGTAGAAGTGATATCCAACATACTGACAGAGATGTATCCTAGGTCACCACTAAAGTCAAGGGTTTCCTTTATGAGAAACTCTAGGGAGCTTAGAACTCGTCTAGGCATGGGAATCAAAACAACAGTTGTCACCCCAGGCTAAAGTTGGTCTTGATGGGAGTGAAGGAAATGTTCTACAGTGTTGTGAATGTGACACGAGCGTATACATTTACGCTCTGAATTTTATCATATTCAATGCAACTCGTGAAGAAAAATGAATGACCAAGAGTGTCAGTATTCGATCAACTGAGGTGGCTTTGAATATATTTAGATGTATAGATGATAATAAATGAATCAAATGACAAGGAAAGAAGTCTTTTTCAGAGTGCTTTGTTTTTGTAAGATGAAATGGCTAGAGTTTTGAAGAAATACCGATATGACGCACTTTAAGGCAACTGTGCCAAATGAGTTAACAGATGATTTAAAACTTCATTAAAGCCTCTAAACTGATGAGGCCTGAATAGCCTCACAACTCAGAAGCACAAAATCCTTATTGGCGATGGCTTGAGATCCTTAGTATCGGAGAGGCTTCTTTATTTCCTAGTACAATGTGATTGCCAAAACAGTACCTTTAATTTTGTTCCAACAATACCAAATACACAAAGAAACTGAGAACTAAAGAATTTGTCTCCATTTGCTCAAAATTAAAAGACACCTAGGAGTGCCTTAATAATAGGCTAGGGCTCCTGGCTAATCTTGGGGAACAAAAATGGTCCCCATCTAGTCAACTGCTTGAGCACAATGTGCCTCCAATGAAAAGAATGTTTGGGAAGTGGGCCGGTCGGAGGGAAGCTCCATAAGAGGGCAATATAGGAAATTATTTACATTATTATTATTATTTTTTTTTGGTTTTTCGAGACAGGGTTTCTGGTGGAATGCTCAGAAAAAAACGATACTTTTAACTTGCCTGTGCACAACCGCTATCCTTTCAAGATCCTTCAAGAGGGAAAGAAAGCTCAAATAAGAAAGGAAGCTCAAGCAAGGATAAATGGAGACTGAATGGCACTGGTGCCAGATGTCATCAGAATTTTACAGAAAGGCAGGTCATCATAAAAGATAAACAAGGACACAGTCCTAGCCAGAGCACCTATCCACCTAGTCTACTTGAGGACAGCTAGGGCGGGTGATTTAACCCATGTAAATGAGAAACAAGCACTCTGTGACTGTCCCAGACTCAGCACTGTCCGCCACTCCAGCATGGAAGAGTTGGGCAGAAGCAGGTAGACATAGCACAGCACAGAAGTCAGATATCCATCATCAGAGAAACTATCCGGACACCCCCTGATCAAAGCACCAGTCTGTCTGGAGCTGAAAATGATGCAGCTCAGGCTGATGACACGTTCTTTGAGTTTGGATCATTATTCTGAGAATTATTTCAAACATTTATTGGAACACTGGAGGAGGTTAATGAATACACTATATATTATTTCCTGTTTGGAGAATCTTAATTTAAAACTGAAGTATAGTTAGGTACAAAGATTTTTCTGACCATAAGCCATAGAGAAGTGGGAAGTAGGGAGAAAGACAATGATGTAAAATATATCAAGGATGTTGAATTCTTACTGGAAAGTGTGGATGAATAACTTTGCTGGTACATCCCTACACGTCTACTAGGAAGACTGCTGGCTCTCCTTCCCTATTTTGAAAAATATTTATTTTTATTTTATGTATATAAATGATTGCCTTATTCACCAAAAGTGTACCTGATGCTCACAGAAGTCAGAAGAGGGAGTTGAAGCCAGTGAATCTGGAGTTATAGACAGTTGTGAATCTAAACCCTGTTCTCTCCAAGATCAACAAACACTTTTAACCACTGAGCCATCTCTCCAGAGTGTCTGCCTTAAATGTTCAGCTAGGACCACAGAGTAGGGATTTATGAGGGAATGAGTCTCTGATGTGTTCTTACAGATGAAGTTGGGAGCAAGATGTAGGGAGGGCTCCTGGAGAGCTGGAAGGGAAGAGTGAGATACAGATGTGACTTAGACACGTTGTAGTCATCTATGCACCTGTCAGACTATATTTAAAAGACCTGGAATTCTCAGCCAGGAGTGGTGGTACACACCTGTAATCCCAGTATTTGAAACACTGAGAGAATCAGTGGCTACACGTGAGTTCCAGATCATACTGGACTGCTTTGGAAGACTCTACCTCAGAGGAAAAAAAATCCCAGAACAAACAAGACAGCAAAAAAGAATACAAACAAACAAAAAGGCTTTGAAAATCAGGGAGGGACAAGTAAAACTTAGGTACAATCATCACTGAAGCAAAGAGTAAAGAAATGAATATTAAGTAAAATTATGTTTTTCCCATAGGGAACCGGTGGGAAGCTCCTCTTGTGCTCCCGAGCTAAGTGGCAAGCTGGGGACTTTGCCACCTCCCTAGGCAGCAGTTGAGGAATGGTCCTCAGCTTCTGGGAAAAGAGAGGGCTGATGGGGCAGTGATTCAAGCATGACGCCTGGATAATGACACATGAGATCGGGAAGTCAGCCCACTCACACCTCAACTTTCATGCTTGGGCAATGTCCTGGATGCAAACAGAAGCTCACAGGGAGCTCCAGAAACACTGTCCAGGACTACCTAGAGTTTCAGCCGGTAGGAAGAGATTCTTCCCTGTGAAGGAAATACAGTTAGAGACTTACAGGATATTTCAAATGGGGTTTTAAATTAATTCTGAGATCTGGAAAGACAGCTCAGCCAGTAAAAATGCTTGCTGCGCAAACACTAGGATTTAAGTTCAGACTTCCAGAACTCATGTGATGGTCACCACTAACCCCCTCTCTCTATCTCTCTCTCCCTATGTTTGGGGTGGGGTGGATACCTGTGTCAGAATGATTGCTTTGGCTTTGGTTACCAGTCTAACTCTAGGTTCAATGAGAGATTGAGAGATCCTGTTTCTAGGGAAAAAAGATGAGGGTGTGATAGAGTAGGACATCCAACATCTGTCTACTTCTGTTCTTCATCATGTACAGCAGAACACACACACACATACACACACATACGCACACACCAATTTCTCTGAATATGAGCTTTTGTTCATGACTGTAAGACATCATCATCGACACAATGGGCTTTTGTTTTCTGGGTGGAAATTATCATTCCTCCCAGACCAGTGGGAAGTCACTGGGGCCACTGCCCTGCCTCCTTGAAAGGACTGTTTGCTGAACAGTCTACTTGTGAGGAGCCTCCAGACTCCGGTGGAAGGAGGAAAAGCCCTTGTAGCAGTTCTTGACTCATGTATTAATAAAGGGAGACTGACAGACTTCCAAGCTTGGCACACCCTCTATGAATTGGACTTACTGTCATCATCCCTAAGACTGCATGATGGTGAATCTGGGTGACGAATAAGTGTCAGACTATTGTGTGATGGTTGCTGAGGGAAAGCCAGTACTCTGAATAGTAGAGTTTTTTGTAGATAACAATGGACAATCCTGTTGTCAATCATTCTGGGGAGACATGAGTGCCAGCATTAGAAGTGAGACTCTTGGGTTCCATTACAGAGCATAATGAAGGAGAAGCACCTCTTTTCTTGGGAGCTATTGTCATTTTGGTCTAGAACTGAGATTTCCCTGGCTACCTGGAACACTTCTGTGGGAGCAGAATAAAAGCTGGGAAGAATGTGTCTCGGCATTTAGAAAGACAGTCAGATAGTTCCTACATGCAACAGAGGGTCTTAAATAATGATTCCATATGATACTAGCTTCTAGCAGCTTTTTTCAGATGACTCCCCCTCTCCCCAAGTTAGGGGATTTTATTCAAACTCATTTTCTGTTCTGCTTGCTCGTCACTAAAGCTGTGTTTCAATTTCTGGTTTGCAGTTTTTGTTTGTTTCTTCAGGCTCAACATTACTGTAGTGTTTGAGTTGACCCACACTTGCTTCATCCCAGACCACAGGCACAGAAGTGAGTGGGTGTGCGAAGACGGGTTGGTGCTGAGTTGCACAAGGTAGATTGGGCCAGTGGATCAGGGGTCAGCCTTTACCTCCTAAGATTAGTTACCCCTTGTCAATGCCCGGGACTCCTCCCAGGTTCAGGCACATTACCCTGTCCCTCTGCTTCTTCTCCCTTGTCCTCTTCACTTGTGCTTTGGGCTTGAGATGATAGGCTATTTCTTAGTAGCCTGTTTGGGGTGGAAGCTCACTGTACAGCCCATGGTAGCCTCAAAGTCACAGTTCTCCTGCCATTACTTTTTGAGTGCCGCGAATACAGGTGTGAGCCACCACATCCAGCTCAAACTGCTTGTTTCAAGTTTGCTTTCTGTTGGCTATATCATAACTCACCTGGATTACTGTAGCTTTGTGTGTTTAGCTCAAACCTCTTCCAATTATTGACTCTTCTCTGTCATTTTTCTTATCTTTAAAACAAATACCAGAAAAGCAGATAATAATTTGCTTTTCTACCTGGTCCATTGCTTTAGCAGTGATTTCCAAGTGATTTTGAAGAACAGAATATTAAAAGAGACATATCTGAAAAGTGCTTTGTGCTTCCTTGTGTTCCACAATGATTTAAAGTTGATTTTTCTACAGATAATACTCAATTGTAACTACATTCAATACAAAAATCATCTAAATAAATATATTTAAAAATATTTTAAATAAACTTTCAAGATCTGTTTTAAAATATAATTCATGTAAAAACATATACAATTGGATCTATCCCCAGGGTGTTCTACGTTGCCATTATAAGTGATGGAAGGATGTTTCCCTAAATTACAAATGCACATTGCCTTATGGTAGAAATTTAGACTAATAATGTGCACCAAATGGGGAATTCCAGGCCATAGCTAATGTTAATATACTTAATATACTGCACCTAAAACTTAATAATGCAAGTTGAAATATTGCTCCTGTGCTTCCTTAGTGTTTATGGGCTAGATTTGAACCACTGTTACTTTGTAAGAGGAGTTACAAAGCAGCTTTGCTATCGGTAGACTTATCAGTATTGCCTATTCAGACAGCACAGTGCAAACAACCAAAGACACAGTCTTGCTGAAGTTTCAGTCACTTGGTAGACACCCATAGCCAGTTAGATTGTAGTTAATCAAAAGAGCTAGTTAAGGCCATTAAATACTTAGGAGCATTTAGAATAGAGCTGAATAGATCAAAAATATCTACATCTGTGTCTGTGTATAGAGACATGCACATTTCATAATGATCAAGGGAATTGTGGGTAATGAATGTGGCAGCTCATTACAAACCCCTAGTAATCCCTTTCATACCTTAAAGTTGAATGAATTACCATTTCTTCCAGGACAAGTTCTCGCTCCTCAGTATGGCTTGTCATGAGCCAGTCATGCTAGCTTTATTCCCAGTCACAGGGGTTCTCCCCCAGCTCTTCTGAACCAACAGCCCCTTCTGTCTCCATCGTGCAAGAAGCTTACCTAAGTCTCTCTAGTGCTTCTGGCCTTGCTGCTGTTTCTTTACTGGATCACTCCCCCTGCCCCACCAACCCTACCTCCTTTCTGTTCTTATCTCAAGCATCTTTGCTCTATACAGAACTAAGAACCTGCTATAAAGTGTCTTAACCCTTCAGCCCTTCGACTGGAGGAAGAATACTGAGGAGGACAGAGAGACATCTCTGTGCTGGCATGCCCTTTCCTCCCTGTACTGCAGAAAAGCCAGCTCTACGCTGGCTCCCAAACATTGACTGGGACTGGAGAAGACGACACAGTTTTCCCTGAGGTCATGGGCAAAGAAAGACAGGAGAAGATGAGCTGGAAATCTCCAAAGGGGAAAAATTTGGAACACTGTCTCTGAGACTAGAAGGCCTTCCCCGCAGACTTCAGCTGATAGTGGCTTACATGTGTCAGGAATGAGACTGGAAAGCAAAACCTAGGAAGATATGAGTCTTGAGAGCTCAGGGAAGCCCCACTCTTTGAGGAATGCATGGCTTAGATAAGGATGCTCTCAGAAGTAAGCATGGTAGGGTGAATGAAGGCAACCACGTGCTATGCACCTTAGTGTGGACTGATCCAGGGCTCTGATCATGGATTTTGAGTGGGTTTTGGGGATCAGCAATATATCTGACACGGATTTCTTTCTGAATTCTGCCAGCAGAGTTCCAAGAGTATGGCCTCTATTGTCACAAGCCGGTGGCCAAGGGTTTTCCCACCTAAACTTTGAGTCACCTTGAACAGAAGTGGGGTCTGTGTGACTCCTTTCTCCAGCTTTAGGGTAATGTTGATGGCTTTTGATCCCTGTAAATGTTTGTTGAATGATGGATGGTAATATTGCAAGCCCCATTTTAGAGTACATTTTGTTGGGGAGATTTCCCTGTGACCAGATTTGAAAATTTTTTATCTTAGTAAATCACATTTTAAAAAAGAAGAAAACAAAAACAAATGTGCAAACAGCAAAAACTCAAACAAGTAACAAACAAAAAATCAAAAACCTAAATCAAAACCCCATTTGAACAATAAGTGAAAGAACATGTTTTTTTTCTTCTTTCATTTCTTACCACTTTCCTTCCTTGCTTTCTTTTCTTAGTGATCCCATAAAGGTCACAAATATTGCCAGTAATTACAGCGCAAAGGTAGTCATTTTGGGTATGGATAAATGGTCAGGTAAGCACTTCTTTTCTCTGACTTTAATATCTGGCACAGATAATCCATGGCATTCGGGACAATTTTCCTTCAGTGGTTTATTTTATCATGTTAATGAGATTTGGAGAGACTGCCTGGGTTTTGTTTCAACTTGTGAAGTGGTTGCCCAGATTTTGCACACAGCGGACTGGATGGGAGGATCCCATGATCCGAATCAGGTGTGTTCCTGGCACCAAGTAGACTCAGAGCAGGCGGGTCTGGGTTTGGGAGTGGGGATGCTCAGAGCAGTGTCAGCGAAGAAGACGCGGGGAAGGTTGGGCGGGCAACACCTCGAGGCAGAAGAGGGGCGTGGGAGAGCCGGCAGAGGGAGGACCAGGACCGCTTCCCCAGGGAGTGAGCTCCCTGGCGGCCGCGGGGAGCGCAGGGCAGGCTCAGGCAGTTCCAAGGCGGCCCCGGAGGTGATAAAACTTGAGAAATAACTAGGAGGGGCCACCCAGCGTCTCCCTGCTCCAATCCAGTTTCAGGCGAGAACAAGCTCCTGGGTAAAGAAGCTTGAGAGCAGCCAGAACGACTTCTAGACAAGCAGCTGAGAAAAACCTCCTGCGCCCTGGCTCTCAGGGTCCCCACTAGGAGCCAGCCTGCGTCCTTCTGAGGTGCACAGAGCAATGGCCATCGCTGGGCTCCAGAGACCCTGGTGCGGAGCCCTCTGTGCACAGCTGCTGCTGGCCCTCTGGGTAAGTTACCCGGGGTGGGGTTGCAATCGGATGGGGACTCAAATGGGGAAGGGAAAGGGATGAATCCACCCTGGTTGCCGCAGGGACACAACAGGCGACGAGTGATGGGCTAAGTGTCTCAGATCAGTTCCTGACTGGTTCAAGTTCGGTCTGGAGGGGTGACAGGTGATAAGTTATCATGCGATCCCTCAAAACTTAGATTTTTTTTTCTAGGCCTCCGTAGGCGATATCTGAATTAGGTGTCGTTTTCTGACTACTCTGCGCTGGTGTCTTGGTTCTGGGTGGGCAGTGGATGCTATTTGCTCCTTGCTGGCAGCTCCTAAATTGGAGTGGTGATTGGGACTAGGGAGCCTTGAGTGGAAAGGAAGGACAACAGTTTTTTTTTTTTTTTTTTTTTTTTTGCGGGGGATGTGTTTAGGAGACTGGACCTAGCAAAAGACAGATGTGGTGGGACTCAGGAGCTTTCTTGCCTCAGAGTTTGGTAGTGTAGGGCCAAAGTTGTGTCCCTGGGATATTATCCTTGGGTTGCCTCTGAGAAACCGTGTTCTCAGCTATTCCTCCCCTAAAAGATTACTCCCAAGGCTTGCTTGAGCTGCCACCCCCGTGCCTGCTCGCTCGTTCACCTGTGCTCTGTGTGCCGGAGATCCAGGTGTGGGAAGGCTGCAGAGGGTCGCACTGGAGTTCCATGGGGGCGACAATAGGACTGGGGTCGCAGGACTAATAGAGCAAGAGCAAGATGTGGTTGGTGTCTCGGGTCTGGCTCTGGAGAGACACTGCTCCTGTGCAGAGCTTCTTCCGGGATCTCCAGTGTTCCCAGATCTCGGGGTTAAACTCCTGATCTGCCCGGAAAAGAGGTTAATGACAGTTTTCTGAGAACCAGGAAAACTTGAGGGGAAAAATTAGGAATTCTGAGTGCATGATAGCCTGTAAAGCTTCAGACCTATCAAAGGCTAACTAGTGACACACACAAAGGAGCTGAGCATGTGACCACTTCGGTGTTCCAAAGACAGGCAAGAGGTTCAGGGGACCAGAGGCCCTCTTCTGACCAGGGAGCTGGGCCACTGTGTTATGTCAACCTTGTTTAGTTCTTTGCTTTCTTACTTATTAAGAATAGTTCAGGTTGACCTTGAACTGGCTACGTAAAGACAGCCTCGATCTCACCATCTTCTTGCCACCACTTTCTCTGTGCTGTCATTACAACCATAAATCTCCTTCTCTGCTTCTAAGTTGATGGCGGTGGGCCCAAGTCTCATCCCCTCTTGAATCAGAGAGCTACAGACAGATATCAGACTGTATTCAAGATGGGGAATATATTAGGAACCAGAAAAATTGCAGACGAGCCCAGCGATCTTCCTGCAACAGTTAGAGTTGCGGTTGGAAGTTACTGTAAATTAGGTCCCCTCAAATGTTGTGCTTTCCTGGGATAGATGTGTTGGAAAGAATTTCCAACAGCTTTGTTTAAAAACATGACTTTGGTGCTTACATTTTCACTGAGAGAGGAATTAGGAAACAAGGTGAAGAGACTTCAAGTGTTTTGTTCTGAGGATTAGGGGCACTAGCCAGAAAGGAGGGCACAGGGCTTTATTACAGGGACCTGTGGATCAGGGTTCTGGTGGGTCGAGGCCAGACGGTGCAATAACAACAGAATCAACTCAGCTCAGTGGCGTGCTCCTTCCGGTTGTTGAAAGAGGAATTGCAGAGTTTAGGTTAACAGTGGACTCGGAGATTGGAGCATGTATACAGGTTGGGCGTTTCTCTTCCCAGAAGCCCCCAGTTCACAGATGTGTTGAATTCCACAACTAAGTCTTTCCCCCCCCTTGCAGTCTTTGAGCATAACATTAATGGGGCATTTTAGAAACACCTTTAATTACATGTAGATTAGTCATGAGACTCTAAAAACAGTGACCTTTCTGAGGAGGGCTTTTCAAAGAAAGTCTTCAGCACATGTCAAAGACTCTTAACATGCTCAACACCTTACCCACCTCCCCCCCCCCCACCGGTTATCGGCAGGTGGAGGAAACTTCCAATTGGCAAGTTCCTGCAGCTCTTTCCCACCTTCACTCTGAACTGCCGTAGACACAGCTGAGGGGGGAGACAGATTAGGAAAACAAAGTAGGAGAAAGCCAGCCGTCTCACTATTAGTGAAAGTCCTTAAGTATTGGTTTTAGCGCTTTTCCCATTTAGTGTGACAACAGATTATCGGGTGTGACGAAACTAACACCAGATCAACTGCTTTCCACCTGTCACGGAAGATGGGATCTCTAACCTTTATGTTTAATGCAGTTCTCCACATCAGAGCTATTATTGCAGGCCCATGCACTTTTATACTTTATAAATGGTATGTTTTTGAGAGAGTCTACCATTTTCCTAAAGGGCTCCTCTTTCAAGATTCCCCTGTCCATTCTGTCTTCCCTTCTTAGTGTATACATGTACCTGCAACCGATGTTGGCAAACATGCCTTCCATCTTTTCAGGTTGTATAATATTAACTAATGGGGGACCCTGTTACCAGGAAGATTTTGCTCTTGAGGACATTTGGCATACTTAAAATAAAAGGGAATATAGAAATTTATATTGACTTTTATTAGTGAAAGTGGATTACAGCAAATAAAGTGATTAAAGGGGGAGAATCTTTATCTTAAAGCCTCATTGTAAGAAAGTCAGAGTGTAAGCCATACACAGTGACATTTGCCTTTAATCACATAGACTGAGTCAGGAAGATTGCTAGTCTTCATAGCCTTGTTTACATAGCAAGCTTTAGACCTGTGGGACTTTATAGTAAGATCCTACACGGCAATAAAAGGAAGAAAAGAAAGTCAGAGTTTTAATGTCTGTTTAGATTAGACTGCTGCAGTGTCTCTCCCACTCCCAGGGAATCCCAGAGCTCACACTTGGTTATTGACAACTTTGTAAACGAGGTTGTTAATATTGTGATGACTAGGTCTTGATCAACTTTTGACTGTGGAATGAATGCAAAGCCGTGTACATGTTTTGACCCTGTTGTAATCCCCATGCCCAGTGACTTCCATATAAGGAGTCGTTGGAGAACTGCGGTTAGTCACACTTCCCACTGAACCAGAATTCCATCTTACAGTGAGTTTGGTTAGGAGGAAATTTATTAGAATCATCAAATGCTGTGACTTCAGAGTTGTAGATCTTAGTGTTTTGTTTCATTTTTCTGGAGGTGGTAAACATTTGAATGCTAGTGTTCCCATGTAGTGGAGGGTAAGTGTCCACAGGAGAAAGGAAAGGTCTAAATTCTAGTGTCGATTACTCTGCTCAGTCTGGGTATCCTTGGTACCGCAGGCCGGGCATCCATGGCATCAACTGCCATTCTTCTTCTGCATCTCTGGTTACTGAACCCAGGGCATGTGCCCTGCCACTGAGCCACACCCAATCCCATTCTGTAGTTCCATTTGCTCTGGTGGGGGAAGGTGTACAAAGCAAATCTCTTTTCTGCATTGAAGTCCTAAAACCAACCTTCTCAAAACCAAACAGTTGCAGATGGCTATTTTAATCTTCCAACTTTCACTTGGAGTTAGATCTTTGCATCAGAATTTAATGATATTTCTCATAATTTTGCAATCACATAACTAAAAAATTATAGAGTACTATAAATTAAAAACCAATTTTGTTACATTTTAAGGCTATTTTAACATTATTTTCCAAATAAGATATTTGAAGTTACTCTTGAGAGGTCTCTTTTTATTCAAGTTGTCAATCAATTCATCAATTTTTTTTAAAAAATAAAGCTTTTGATCTTTTATTTTTTAGATGTATTGCACTTATGTATTTATTTTTGGGGAGGCTATATAATGGTACATGTGTGGAGGTCAGAAGACAACTTGTGGGAATTAGTTCTCTTCTTCTATCATGAGTTCCAGGGTTAGAATCTAGGCTTGTATGTGGAGATCAGAGAGAAAAACTGGAGAATTTAGTTCTCCCTTCTACCATGTGTGTTCTGGAGACAGAACTCAGGTTGTCCAGCTTGCAGGGTAAGCCCAAACGTTCTCTTCTCCTTTACAGTCAGTACCCAGAGTTATACAGAATGGACACAGAACAGAAGTGTGTGGACTCTTCTTAGCTCCCTTTCTGAGGTCTCTGTGCAATTAGAAAGTCGTCTCATGTTGCCATGGACGTCATGTATGGGAAACGATGAAATACTTAGCAGCCAGCAAAACCCATGATGGATCTAAAAGTTATGTCATGAGAAGCATTGCCCCAGGAAATGGAAAACAAAACTGTCGTCAGTTCAAAATAAGCAGACAATTAAAATTTATCATTTAAAGAAATTCTTGGCAAATTGGTTATATGGGAATGGTCTCTCTTAACTCAGTGAAATATACTTAACAAAACTGAACTGGGCTGGAGAGACAGCTCAGTGATTAAGAGCACATACTGCTCTTGCAGAGGATCCAGATTTGTTTTTCAGCACCCACTTAAACAGGCTCACAACTGCCTTTAACCCCAGCTCCAAAGAATCTGATGACCTCTTCTGGCCTCTGTGGGAATTTCCACTCAGGTGCACGTGCATACACATACACACATTCTTCAGCTCTCTTTCTAGCTATATCATCTATCTATCTATCTATCTATCTATCTATCTATCTATCTATCTATCTATCTATCATCTGTCTATCAGCTCTCTCTCATTCACTCACACACAAATTATATAATTCAGTTTTTTAAGAATTTAAAAATAATGATTGAATGTAATGAAAAAAGTAAAAAGACACATAAATAATGGTGAAATGGTAAACATTCTCTTTAAACTTAGAAACAAAGAAAATTTGACCATTGTAACTTTTTTTTTATATTTTATTGGAAGACCAAATAAACACAAACATATGATGAAGGGAGTTATGGAAGAGGTATAGGGAGGAGTGAAAGAAAATAATACCAGCCGACACTGTTTGAGATGCAGGACCAGCTTTGCAGAAGGAAGATCAGGTAACCATACTATAGCTAACAAAAGTCAGCAAATTCCTTTCATATAAGGTCAATTTAAAATAATTTAAAAGTTATTCCTTTAGACTGTCAACAGACAGATAATATAGATAAAAGACGAAACCTATTCATGGTAGTGTTATCATTGATATATTTAAAAACAACCTAGCACGCTGACTGTGGTGGTACATATGAGCAATCTCAAGACTCAGGAGGTAGAGAGGGAGGATTATCCTCAGCTACAATGTGGATTCAAGGCCAACTGGGGATATGAGAAGCTCAATCTCAAAGAACAAAAGGACATAAATAAAAACAGTCTAATGGATCCTGGAAGAACTTCATAGTGCATTCAGAAATCTCTTCAAATGGCATAGCACAGTTTACAATGAATGAAAGCATGTGTTCACCATGCTTAGGGGCCCTTCCATGTCAAATTCTTTTAAAAACGTAAGTAAAGTTTCACTGAAAGCTTAAGTAACATAATCATAAAGTTTCTTTGAGGGACTTGGATGGTAAAAGAGCTTTCTTTAAAGAGAAGTGATATAGGTCCTGGGGTCACTTTCATAGACACCAAGATTTGATATAAAGCTGTATTGAGTAAAACAGTAAAACATTGATGGAGAGATAGATGTATACAGATAGAACCATGGAGAAAGAACAGAAGATTGCATGTAGTGGAAGTATGTTTAGGTTTATTTGTGTATGTAACACCATGAGTTAAGATTGGGAGAGTCATTGTGAAGGTGATGTCAGTAGTGATCTCTGCAGCAGGAAGTAAAGATATTTATCACATGGGTAGAAGACAAAGATAGAAATGGTTTTACAGTTTGAGAAGAAAATATTGGATATATGGTTATGCTGGGAGCTATTAAGTCATATTAAACCCAAACCAGAATAAATTATTAACACAATTGATTAAAATTGCAAAGAAAATAATAAAGTTATCTATTTTAAAATTGTAACCACATGTATAAAATGTTCCACAAATTATGAAAAGTAGAAATTTTGCAAGTAAGAAACCCTATAATTAAAAAAGTAAACTAAACTGAGTGTAGTAGCACATAACTTTAGTTCCATTATTACAGAGGGGGAAGCAGTGGATTTTGAAGGCAGCCTGATGAATACAGTGAATTCCAGGATAGCCAGGGCTATGCAGTGAACCCCAATGAAGATGAGAAGAGGGATAATTCAGTGCTGCAATAGAAGACAAATGGCAATAAGGTGAAAAAAATATTGTTTCAAAAAATTTTAAAATGCAAATGACACAGTTATCAGATTAATATATTAAAAAGAAATCAAAATAATTTCAAGATAGTATAAGAAATGCACACCATTGTTCCAGCTCCATGAATAGTAAGACTTGGAAGACAATTTATCAATAAGCAGTGAGACAGAGTATTCATAAGAGCAAGGTGGTTTGTTTTTTAACTTTCTTTTTATTCATTCTTTATGTCTTTCACATCATGCTTCTCCATCCCGTTCATTTCTCTGTTCCTTTGTTTCCACCCTCTGCCCCTGCAACTTCCCAACCAAAATAAAATAAAATAAAATTTAAGAGTAGAAAAGAAAGAAAAAAGAAAAAGGAAACATCAATCTCATCATGGAAGCTCCAGTGTGACACTGTGAGTCACACAGGAAACCTTTTTATCCACCTATCTTTACTTGCAAGGGTCCAATGCAAAGAGTCATTGGTCTGGTTTCTGCTACACTGTTGATGCTGCTCTTACTGGGACTCCTTTTGGTTATCTTTCTGTCACCCTGTGTCATGAAGATCCTGCAGCTTTGGGTCTGCACGACCAGTCCTTTCCTGTGCTTCCACAGATCACAGATGGAGTAGATGTCGGGGCAAGCTAACACATAACCCTGGTTCTGGCCCTGGGTAGCTGCAGGGTGGATCAGCCTGCCAGCTCTCCCTTGTCTTCACACCAGTGTGAGCTCCCTTGTCTTCATACCAGTGTGAGCTCTCCTGCAGTGCTTTGGCAAGTTCATCCCTTTCATCAATGAGCCAGGGGCAGGGCCAGTTCTGCTTTCATGTCCTCAGGGTGGGATCTCCCACACTTACACCTTCAGGGTCAGCTCTATTGTGTTGCTCAGGCATGGCGTAGGGGCCACTCTCCTGAGTGCAGCACAGGGATTTGTATGGTAGTTTATATCATATATTTTAGTTCCTTATACCTACAAGGGATACTCAGTTTATCATCTTAGAATGAAAAAAGAAAACAATATAAATAACCATAAATATTGAGTAATGATAAAATTATATTAAGAATTTCAATTAATGTTAGAATACGTCAATATTAGAATAGGGCTCTTGATCATTATGTCTATACACAGTGTTAAGTTAGCATGAGACAATCATTTAAATCCTAATGTACTTGATTATATCAGAGCTGAAATTCTTTCTCATGGTTTTACAATATTTCTTGAGATTCCATATGTTAATCTGTAGATCTGAAAGAGGTAGAGGTGTATGTGTAAGGAATAATGATTTTGCCAATGATGTACCTTTTTTCTGTTTCAAACATACTTTCTGGTGTCTGCCTGAAGCAGAATTACACTCTTAAAGCATACAATTCAGTGACTTTCAGCAAATATACACTGCACAATGATCACCATAGTCTAACCCTGGAGCATTTCCATAGCTTTCCCAAGAAGACTTGAGTTCATTTCTAGTTGCTTCCTTTTCTTTCTCCCATTGTAGTCAACCAGCACTGTTCTCTGTCTCTACATAGCTGCCTGTTGGGACACTTAGAATGAAATCATATTCATGCACACAAACACACACACACACACACTACATTGCCTCTATTGTGTCAGGATCTGATGGATGTAATGATGACAGATTTACCCATATTTTAGAATGGATCAATAGTATGACTTTTAAATAGCAGAATAATATTCTATTGCATGCTAGATCATATTCTGTCGATCTATTCACTACTGGTTGGGTGTGTTTGCCCATCTTGCTTCTTATCAACAATGCTGTTATGACTATACATGTAGAATTTGGTGGACACAGCTCTTAAACAGCACAGAACTGCTGGCTATCTTTATTTAATGTTTAATTCTCTTAGAAACTGCAACTGTGTCCAAATATCCACATCACCATCTAATTCCATGGGAAATACAGGAAGGTTCTAGTTTTTATGTATTTTTAACATCAACTTGGCATTTCTGTTTTGTTTATGCTAGCTCAGCAGGCATCTCATGGTTTAGAGTGACCCATGCCGTTGGGCATTTCTTCATCTTCTTAACCATCATTGGTACATCTTTGAACACCTGTATTCAAATCTTTACCTATTTTTTCATTAGTTACCATTTTTTTGGAGTTACAAAGTATCTTTATATACTACATATATGTCACTAATTGTTCTTTCATTTGAAAGTATTGTCTTCCATCCTGTGGGCTTTATTTTCACTTTCTTTACCATATTGTTTGAAGCACAAAGGTTTTAAATATCAAACAAGTCCTGCTCATCCAGTGCTGTGTTTTGATATTGCAGCTAAGAAATTATTGCCCAATGTGGATTGAGAAATTTTCTTCTAAATCAGAGGTTCTCAACCTATGAACTGTGACCCTTTTGGGGGATGTATATCAGATATTTACAATGTGATTGATAACAGAAGAAAAATTACAGTTATGAAGTAACAATGAAATAATTTTATGGCTGGGGTCATCACAACATGAGGAACTGAATTGATGGGTCGCAGCCTTAGGAAGGTTAAGAACTACTGTTCTAAATAGTTTTCATTCTTATCCTTAGGTCTGCAATCCACTCTGTTAATTTCTGGGCATGGCATGACTTAGGCGCTCATTTTCACTTTTATCATCCCAGCCCCATTTGGTGAGATTTCTGATCCTTGAATTATCTGGGGACTATCCAGAAGAGAGGCTTATTTCTAGGATGTCAGTTCTAATCAATGTTAACATCATTTGACTTTGGTTAGTGGGACTTTGAGCTGTTTCAAAACAGAATAATGTCAGTCCTTCAATGTACTTGTTTATCTTGTGTGTGTGTGTCGGGGGGGGGGTCTTTTGCATTTCTTTAAGTATTTTCTCTCTCTCTCTCTCTCTCTCTCTCTCTTTCTTTCTCTCCCCCCTCCTTCATTTCCTTATTTCTTTTTCTTCTTTCTTCTTTATTTTTTTGTCTGTGTTTGTTTGTTTGTTTGTTTGAGGCAGTGTTTCTCTTTGTAGTCTGCCTTGGGTATTCTGAAACTCCCTCTGTAGATCAGCTGACCTTCAACTCAGAGATTCACCTGTCTCTGCCTCCTGAGTTCTGGGATTAAAGGTGCGTGCTACCATTTCGGGATAAATGGGCAGTTTCTTCTACAATGAAATTTGAGATTCAAAGGATTGTTTTTGTAGAATATGCCTCCAATCCATAATGATAAGCCAACTTTCCAATTATTTGGGTCTTTGAAAACTTCTCTGACCATGTTTTATTGTTTTCAGGGCATGATCTTGTATTCTCTTGACAAATTTATTCAAAAGTATTTTATCCTAAATAGAACTGTTTTAGGAGATTTTTGCTAGTTTTCGGGGAAAAAAACTATTTACAGTATTTATTTATTTGGTGTGTGTGTGAGAAAGAGGAAGGAGGGAGAGAGAAAATGTATGTGTGTGTGTGTGTGAGAGAGAGAGAATGTGTGTGTGTGTGTGAGAGAGAGAGATAATGTGTGTGTGTGAGAGAGAATGAGTGTGTGTGTGTGAGAGAGTATGTGTGTGTGTGTGAGAGAGAGAGAGAGAGAGAGAGAGAGAGAACTAGAAAGTTTTACTTCTTTCTTCTCAATTAATTTTTTATTTCTTGTTTAAATGTCCTGGTTAGAATCTCTATTATAATATCACATAGAAGTCATGGAGTACGCACGATTGTCTTGTTTAGTCGTCAGTTTGCACAGATACTCTTTGTTAAGCAGGTTCTTGTATCTCACTAGGATGTCGAGTCCATTATTATCAATGTAAGGAAGAGTTTGTCAATTGCTTGTTCTTCATTTACTGAGATGACCATGTAGTTTGTATTTTCTGATGAATTAATGTGATATTTTAAAATTTCTAGGTCTTCAGTTTTGTTGGTGAAGCCTGTAAAAAGGTGACATTAAATGTGCCTTCGACAGTAGAGGCTGACCAAATAATTGGAAGAGGTGAGGACTTTCTGCACAGCTGCTTTGAAACAGATGTGGAGTGTCCCTAGTTTGCGAGAAGTGTGGTGTGTCATCTTTGCCCTCTGGAGCTAGTCTACATTGCCTTAGAAATGGATACAATTCAGTATTATTTCAAACACACATATTGCCATTATATCTGTTGGATTTGGTGGTTAATTCTAATGTGAGTTTTCCAATCCACCTTTTTGCAATCATTAATCTTTCAACAGTTTAAAATATCACATTCTTAACACTCTGAGTACAAGAATCTCATAAGTATAGGTGAGTATTGAAGAGAAACACTACTGCAATCCTTGATTTTAAACTTAGATTTTATTTATTTACTTTGTGTTTGTTTGTGCACATGTACATGTGTGTGTGTGTGTCTGTGTATATTGATCAGAGGACAACTTGTGGTATTTTGTTCTTTCTTTCTACCCTGTGAGCACCAGGGATAAATTCAGGGTGTCAGGCTTGGCAGCAAACACCTTTATCCATGAAGTCATCTCGACAGCCCTGTAGCAGTATTCTGATCAGTGTTATACCTTCACTGAGAAACAGTGTTCTGATGAGTGTTACACCTTCACTGAGAAACAGTGTTCTGATGAGTGTTACACCTTCACTGAGAAACAGTGTTCTGATGAGTGTTACACCTTCACTGAGAAGCAGTATTCTGATGAGTGTTACACCTTTACTGAGAAGTATAGCAAAGTGTACCATTCTTCTCTGGACTGGACATAGTCAGCCATTTTAAAATGGAGACCTGAAAAACTGAATGACTTTCAGCTTCTCCCAAAAGCTGGGCAGTTCTGCCCAGGTGATTTTGTTTGTTTGTTTGATTTTAATGTGGGTTTGGAGAAAGTAGAGGAAACCACTACATTTTTTGATTTTTTTTTTTTAAAAAACTAAATACTTGTTCAAAAATATGGAAATGGCCTTTTCAACAAAGTGTTCAATTTCTGGCTGAGCTCTCTTAGCTGATTTCATCAGATTAATTTCACTTTTTCTACTGTGAGGAAGAAGAAAAGAAAGATGTAAAGAGAGGTAGCCTGTTCATCTGGGAGAATAAATCAGATGAAGTCATTCAGCTAAGACTACAAAGACCAGAGAAATAGATTGTTATCTTTTAAAACACTCCCTGCCTTTCGGTGAAACCTCCATCATTTTGCTAAGTCTGCACATGACAGACTCAGGTTAAACAAAGATACACGCCAAGCAAACGGCCCTGAGGTGAGGTCATTGTTTGGGCATTGTCAGTTTGATTTCTATAAAAGCAGATGAAGAACGGGATGGGAAACAGTTGTGTTTTGATACTTAAAAAGTCATCACCTTTTATTAGGAGGCAAAACCCCACATAGGAAAGATGCTATGTGGTGTTCCCATAGAGGCCCAGGGGAAGCTGTGTCTTTGGGGCTGGAATGTACCAGAGTGCTATGGGAAGAAATCAGGGACTGGTTTTCCTTACTTGACTGTCAGCCCATATGTTCCTCTGTTCTTTGTGTTTCTCTGTGTGTCTTCTTACTATAGGCAGGTGTCTCTGAAGACACTGTCAGTGTATTGTTGAGGGAAATTCCACTGTGTTGATTCAGGTGCACCTTGCGGGTGTGTGGCTCACTTTTGTCATGAGAGCGGTGTGTGCTAGTCTTTGGTGGATGATCATTTCATAAGCTACGAGAAGTTTGTTAACATTTAAAGCTTCTTGTTCAACAAAAATATACAGTCAAGAACCATCATTGTTAATTGAAATGAGAGTATTATTTTTAAGAATGAGAGAGGACTATTAAGGTATTCTACTAATGCCAACTGCTTGGTTTTCATGATCACGGAGAGTATTTTAACATATATATTTCCTTTATGCATGCATCTCCACCTGACAACTGGAACATTTCCACGGGCAGTTAATTTGAAAGAGTGTCTCAGCTCTGCTGATTCCATCAGGCCAAGCGATCCCGATTTCCGAGTTCTAGATGATGGGTCAGTTTATCCAGCCAGAGCTCTTGTGCTGTCTGGCAAGAAAAGATCATTTACCATTCAGCTTTCTGACTCAAAGACACAGACACAGAAAGAGATCCCGGTAATGCTGGAGCACCAGAAAAAGGTACGCAAAGTGTGGTGGACATTCTCAAGCATAGGGCTTTTTCTAGTAAAATTCCTTCCCTTAAAAAACAGCATCTTTGCTCTCCCCTTCTGTTCCCCTTCCTACCAGCCCTCCCTCCACCACTCCATTCTCTTCCTCCTCTATTGTCCTGTTTTGATCCTATTGTTTTTCTTCTCTCCTTCCATTCTTTTGCATTGTCTTTTGTTTCTAAATTTTCTCAACACCAGTTAAATGTTGCCTTTGTTTTTTCTGGTGTTAAATGTAATGATATCCTCCTTTGTGAAACCTTTGTCTAGCTCTGATTTCTACCTAAGACAGTTGTGTTTCAGGGTCGGTTTGAGACCCCCTTCATCATAGCCTTTAGGATTTCTTATTAGTGCAAGCACTTACTCATGAGAAATAGCATTGTAAATGTCGTCACAAAATAATGGACAGTTTCAATTGGCCTACACCTAATCTGTGCTAATAAATTGATGGTAAGGTTAATTAAATGACTACTTAGTACTTTATTGAATATTTAATAAAATTATTAGTTGTTAATAATTACCATGAAACCAAGTGTCTCCCTTTGCTATATAAAACAAAATTATTACTTCTGAAGCATCTGGTGGAACATTTTGCAATGATAGAAATATTCTAGAATGTTCTGTTATCTCCAGTGTCTGGTGCAGTGACTTGGTTGCTGGGTACTTAATGTAAAACTAGTGCAAAGAAAAGATAGTTTTTCATTTAAATTAATTTTAGTTAACACAGATCATCCTATGCCTAATGGCAGCCAGTGGCTACCAAATAGGACAGCGCATGTAAAAGGAACGTAAGGGACATGCATTTTCGACTGTGATGCTCCTGATACTTAATTTTCTCCTTTAAATTCAGGTCCTAAAGAAAAGACACACCAAGAATACTGTCCTCAGGAGAGCCAAGAGAAGATGGGCACCCATTCCTTGCTCCATGCAAGAGAATTCCTTGGGTCCCTTCCCATTGTTTCTTCAGCAGGTGAGTGTTCTTTCCTTCTTTGTGTGGTCCAGCTAAGTGGAGGGTCTGTTTGACTCAGATTTAGCAAATAGTTAAGCACTGAAAAAAAAATAAGTAGAAGCCAAGGCAGTGGTGGAACCCGCCTTTAATCCCAGCACTTGGGAGGCAGAAGCAGGCAGATTTCTGTGAGTTTGAGGCCAGCCTGGGCTACAGAGCAAGTTCCAGGACAGGCTCCAAAGCCACACAGAGAAACCTGTGTCAAGAAAAGCCAAAAAAAGCAGATATGACTAAAGTTGCTAATGAAATACAACACAATTCAAATGAATACAATCTGAAAATGACTGATATGCTAACGGTGTAGGACAACTACAGCCTTTGCATGCCTTTAATGACTTATTTGATGATTTAGAAGATGGTTACTGGGTATCTGTATCGATTACATGGTGTTGTAGATACTGCTATATGCCCTGGAGATGGAAAGAAATTGAATCCTGATCATCAGAATAGCTACATTTCACTGGAATTATAGAACGCTTTAACCAGGTTTAACAAGGGAGATGCTCACTCCTCTCCCGTGAACGTGTTCACTAGTGAAGCAGTTCTAGAGTATGAAGACAGCATCGAGAGCTAAAGCTTCCTCTTTTCTTTCCTTCATGGAAGGGTACTAGAAGTGAGATGAGGTCTCAATATGTAGCTGATGCTGGCCTCAATCTTGCAATCCTCCTGCCTCAGTCCCACAAATGTTAGAACTACAGACTTAGCTTGGTCACCTTTGCATGGTCAAAATGGTTATCCTTGTGTTCAGAAGTAAGACTGCTTGCTTCACTCTATAGAGTCCAAATCTTCACAAATCTTCACTATTTGTTCACACAGTCTATTATGTCGTAATTATTTATACTATTACTAATATTGCTACATTTTGTTATTATATTGTTTTATTGTTCATATTATTCTGTGTATTTTTCGACTACCCTTGTGTAGCCATGCTTAAGTGCAGCTTTGATGGAGTTTCTTCCCACCATCTTTGGACTCAGCTGTAAAGAAAATGGTAGGGAAGGGTCTGCAAAGTGACTCAGTGGTAAAGGTAATTGCCACCAAGCCTGACACCTGAGTCCTGTCCCTGGGACCCACATGGTGAAAGGAGAAACTTCATTCTTGCAAGTTATCCTCTGACTTCCATACATGGACTATGGCCATATCCCTATCAACTATATTATATTGCTCTTTTCTACTGAAATATTGTCATTAAGATTAAACTATGCAAAATACTTATGTATATATATCACAAATTAGCATTTAAATTGAATTTTAAGTGCTTACTTCTGTGTATTTTTCTTTCAGGTTCAGTCTGATGCAGCCCAGAATTACACCGTCTTATACTCAATAAGTGGGCGTGGAGTTGATCAAGAACCATTGAATTTGTTTTTCATAGAGAGAGACACTGGGAATCTGTTCTGTACCCGGCCTGTGGATCGTGAGGAATATGACGTTTTTGATGTAGGTGCTTTATCAATAAATATGGCCCTATATTAATGGACCATCTGTCTCCTGGGGCCTCACCTGCTCTTTTCTTCCTGCATTATCTTCTTAGAGGGTGTTGTAAAGTCAGAGGACAATAGCATGCACTGTACGTTAGAATGCTTGCTCAATCCTTTATCTCAGCTTTGGTTAGGCAACCCTGAAATGAAGCAAGGAGGTTTAATTGTTTGTGAACATAAAACTCAGAGCAGGCAGCTGTAAGAGTCGGGTTCAGCTTGTCAGACTTCATCTCTGTTTACGAGGACGTTTTCAGTTTTCCAGACAGATGCACAGCTGAGCTTCCGCCACGGCTGTTGCCTTTCTCCCATGTATGCTACTCTCTGATCATGTCTGATAAGCAGATGAAGGAATAAAAGTGAGAAACGAAGCCTAAGTAAAGGGCTAATAGCTCAGTTTTCGGGTCTGGATAAGTGTACACTCGGTGGGGCACTGACTTCAACAGGTTCCGCTATAGAACAGAATGTGCTCTGCTGTCATGAACCAAGTTCAGCAAGAAGGATCCCCCATTGGGAAGATGGAGTCTGTTTCTAGAGGACAAAAGAGGTGCGGAGGAACCAATCTGACTGATGTCCTCATGTCACATTCTTTGCTTTGGGCTCTAAGACATTCAATTTGATGTAATTACATACTGAGCAGAACTACATTCTGTCTGATCTTGAATTTCCTTTGGTTAATGATCAATGAGGAAATTAATAAGTGTGTTTTCTAAAAAAAAAATCTGTTTAAACATACAATCTATGGGGTATGCAATAAGAATCCAGAAACAAGATTGGGAGGTTGTTTTTCAGATAATGCAGAAGATTTTTTTCCAATGGCCATGAATTGACCATACTCCCAATAAACCTTACTGATGACAACAAGATAAAGACTGTGAACTGAGTTACAAGTACACCCAATGCCTCACAATAATGCATGTGTGACTTCATCTCCATGTTCTCTACATTCTGACCTGTTCTTTGTCTCAAGCAGAGCTGTTTCCTCCTTATCCTGGGGGGCTGTTGCTTTAAATATCTCAGTGTGGAGCACTGACGGGCTAGCTTTCTACTGAACGGCCTTCAGGGAAGGGTACGGAGCATGAGCATCCATCTCCCTGTGCTGTGATGTTGTCTGGCTGCTGACACTGACTATCTCTCTTCCACAGCTGATTGCCTATGCGTCCACGGCGGATGGCTATTCAGCAGACCTACCGCTGCCACTGCCCATCAAAGTAGAGGATGAAAATGACAATTACCCTCTTTTTACAGAAGCGATTTATAATTTTGAGGTTCCAGAAAGCAGTAGACTTGGTAAGACTGTTTCTATGCCAAACATGTTTGTGTATATTTTTGAGACAGTGAGATTTTTTATTTTTTTGTTTTATTTGCATTGTGTGTGTGCATGCATGCATTTGTGTGTGTGTTTGTGTGTGTGCTTGTGTATTCATCTGTGTGAGCATGTGAAGACTAGATTACAATCTCACCTGTCATCTTCAAATTACAACTTACCTTGTTTTTTGAGACAATGTTTTTCTCAGTGGCCTGGAGTTTGTCAAGTAGACTAGGCTGGCGGCCACTGAGCTCAGCAGATTTACCCATCTCCGACTCCTTCTGCTCTATAGTTCTGAGTACAGCATCATCACCAACTTCTTTCTAAATGTGGATCCTGGGGATCAAACTCAGGAGTTTTTATAATCATGGCCAGTCAATCATGAGATAGCACAAATCTGGGATCTACTTACCAGAAAACATTAGTCAAATCCCATCAATTCTAATCAACATTCCTCTTACCAGATACTATAGGAATTTCTGGTCAATGTGACACTAATTATCAATTATGGGATGCAGCCATTAGTCAGACTTTGTATGCTGTATGTAATATGTACTTTACTATCATCTCATTGTGTGGTTTTATCATATCTTCCATTTCAAGAGGACCCATAGGGTAGAAGGAACAGTAGATACAATTGTAGTATAGATATTTCAGCGGGACTGTGGGAAACTATTAAATGATAGAGACTGAGAATGCAGTTTTTAGGTTCTTTTTAAATGTCTATTTTCTTGGACTACTTAATTATATGTGATTTAGAATATGTACTAGAATAATTTGAAGGATGCATAGGTCACACATGTTCCATCCTAAGCATTTCCCTTCAACGTGAAAGAAAATTGTTTTATTTCTGTGGCATTGTCTTATTTTGATTCTGAGGCTTGCATTATGAAGTGTGCACACCACCATAAGGCGAGACTGGGGACTTTGGCGTAAAAGATAGCTAATATTTTTTCTGCTAAGATTTCTGGTCATTGCTTGTGTCCTTACTGTATTATACCTGTGTTTCTTTTTCTTGTGTTACTGTGACAATTTGATTTGTACAGTGTTAACATCCTCTTAGTGCACATGTGAAATTAAGTTAAGATGAACAGTTTAGAGTTTAGGAAACACACTTTCTCACACATGTTCTATTTTAAAGTCTCTGAAAGAGGAGTCATGGTAGCTTTTGAATTCTCTCACTGGTATACACACACACAGACACAGACACAACCATGTCAAAGGAACATGAGACGTGTGTATGTGTGTGTGTGTGTGTGTCTGTGTGGCTATGGCCCCATTGCATTTTTTCTGGTTTCTAAGAAAAACAATTGACTTTGATCTTTCCTTGAGATGAAGGACAAACACATAGGCTTCCATTAATCTGGGTTACTTGAAGCACACTTTACCATTAGGTTCTTATTTATCCATGTTGTGAAGCTCTTGAAGGAAGACAAATCAAAATAAATCAAATCAGAGTAGACAGAGCAAGACAGTGCAAGAAAGAAACAAAGAGAAATATCTTCAAATGAGTAGAAGATTGAAGGAAAGGGTGAACTAAAAAAGATCACCCTGAGGGCCTATGGCATGGCGCAG
This sequence comes from Chionomys nivalis, assembly GCF_950005125.1. NCBI lineage: Eukaryota > Metazoa > Chordata > Mammalia > Rodentia > Cricetidae > Chionomys > Chionomys nivalis. Next base: position 61,226,776 of record NC_080099.1, read on the forward strand.
CAGGTAAAGGAACTTGCCATCAAGTCTGATGACAAGAGTTGGTTCCTGGGACAAACATAACAGAAGAGAACTGACTCCTGGAAATTTTTCTCTAGGCTCTACGTACATGCTTTGGCATATCCCCCAGTAAATTAATAAATTAAAGTAAATTGAAAAATAAATTTCAACATTTACATAACTATACTAAAATGAGTCTAAACTATTAATTAAATCTAATGGACTGAATTACTTTAGGAGACATGTTTTATGTCTCTAGTTGACTTATTATTGCAATATGTTGGAATTCATATTGAAATTATTTTAACCATGTTTATTTGTTTTGAGATTGGCCTTATTTACAGCTCAGGTTGATCTCAAATTCCTAATCCTCCTGCTTCAGTCTCCTTAGTGCTGGTAACAGGAGTATAACTCCTGTACCCTGCTCTGAATTAACTCTTGACTGACATATAATTTTTGGTAGTTTACTATCAAACATTTTAATTTGTGACTCTCAATGACAGGATATTTGGCTTCTCCATCAGGAGTCTTTTTCCTAGATCCTCTTTAAACTTGTGACCCATCTGGGTAGATTCACGATTTAAATAAGGTTTCTGCTGTCTCTCTGACATGTTGAAAAGTGTAGACAGCAAACCCATTGTGGTGTTCTGGAAGTTCAAGTTTGCTTTTTGAACACATAGGTACTGTGGTGGGAGTGGTTTGTGCTACGGATAAAGATGAACCTGACACGATGCACACGCGCCTCAAATACAGCATCTTGGAGCAGAACCCACGATCACCTGGGCTCTTCTCTGTCCATCCCGACACCGGCGTCATCACCACTGTCTCTCACTACATGGACAGAGAGGTATTGTCCTTACTATAGAAAGTCATTTCACTATGGGTTTAACTCTTTTTCAACTTACTTTAACTTGCTATTCTGTTTTATTTTATTTGAATTATAAGAAAATATGAATTCCTGGAGTGTTTTATAGTTTTTATTTATAGAATAAATAAATAGAAATAAATAGCATTATTTCTATTTCCAAATGTAAAGAGAAATGTTAAGAAATAGAGTTTGATTGATGTTTAAAAGGGAGAATGCTTCTCAGGAAAACTATTGCATAGTATTTTATTTCCTTTAATGTGTGAGGTTAGTTGGTTCCAGAGCAGTAAAGGCTTCAGAAGTCATGCAAGGTGATAAGGCTTAACTGTTTTGGTGACTGTTGTTCTTATCCTGACCCTTATTCAGTCAGTCTACCCATATGCGGTTTTTAAATAGGAAAGTATTAGTTGGGAGAAAATCAAATTTGCTAGTAATAGCATGTGGTCACATGTGCAGTAATTTTACTCAACTTCTTTATGTGAATATTACTTGATGTTTAAAATTATTTACTTGAGTTATTAGGAAGGAATAATAAATAGTCAATCTAGGTAGGAGAAATGTGATAGTTAGAAAAAATTGATTGGTTCTCCCAAGTACAGTTGTTTCAAGAAGTTTTTGAATCTTTTGTTATTATTTCTCAATTTGGTCAGCCTGTTTAACCCAGAGCCAAGCATTACTCACTGAAGAAGATGAGTCCCATGTACAATTAACTTTATTGGGACAAATCCACAGCCTCCAGTATAGCTAGGATAGTGTACCTAGAATGATTACTATGGCAAGCACAGAAGAATCAATGGGGTGTGACTCCAAAGCAAAGAGGAGAGAAGGTGAGAATCTACAGAAAGGAATGCGAATGAGTATAAAGGTTCTCGATACCACCATTTAATTTTGTATTTAGTAAAGTATGAAGCAATACTGTTTTAATTGCAAAATATCAGATGACAGCAATTTCAGGACAGAGGGATTTAGTCCCAGGGTGTAGTCCATCAGGGCAGGAAGTCATGGTGGCAGGTCCCCTTGAGGTGGCTGGGCACAATTGCTCACAGCAGGAGAGGGGGAGATTCTGCTGCTCCACTCTTCTCCTCCTGTGCTGCCCAGGGCCCGTCTGTGGAGCTGCGCTGCTGCCCACATTTAGGTCATCTTCCCATCTCAGTTCACCCAAACCATTAGCTCCCTCACAGACAGACAGACCTGGATGCTTTGTCCATGGAGATTTTAAATTCCATCAGGCTGATGGTGGAGATTAATTATCATAGCAACAAATGGGGAAGTTGTAAGACTTACTATGGACATTTCTAGTATGTAAAATGGGCATGTTAATTAGTTGAAAACAGGGCTTTCCCTCCTCTTACAGATTCAAATTGACGAGGGTAAGCAATACGACATAATTCAAGACTATAAGACTTGATTATTATCCTTTTAAAGGCCCAAATTCACAAACCTGATCCATCTTCAGGTTGCAAACGCAAATGTCATGGGACTCTGTGGGGACAGGCGCTTTGTGCAGAGCAGCATAGGGAGTGAAGACACGGATGAGCAAAGGAGGTAACAGTTAGGGAGGTTAGATGAACCGCACAGGCTACTAGAGTCTCCAAGACTGCTGACGGGGTGCCTCCCTGGGAGAATGCTGACTCTAGTGAGAAAGCGGGGCACAGAAACAGGAGCCTGAAGGAGGAGAGGAAGACTCCAGAGGCGGAAAGAAGCAACGGAAGGAGTGGTTGCAGAAGAGTTAAACGAGAGAAGTCAGCACTAGTGACTGTGTCTCTGATAGATCTCTTCCCGTCCTGGTCAACACTAGTGATTGTGTCTCTGATAGATCTCTTCCCGTCCTGGTCAACACTAGTGACTGTGTCTCTGATAGATCTCTTCCCGTCCTGGTCAACACTAGTGATTGTGTCTCTGATAGATCTCTTCCCGTCCTGGTTAACACTAGTGACTGTGTCTCTGATAGATCTCTTCCCGTCCTGGTCAACACTAGTGATTGTGTCTCTGATAGATCTCTTCCCGTCCTGGTCAACACTAGTGACTGTGTCTCTGATAGATCTCTTCCCGTCCTGGTCAACATTTCTTGCCCAGAGGTTGTCTGTAACCTCCTGATGGCCACGTTTAGCAGTCTTCTAGTCCCTACACTCAGCACATATTAAAGCCTTTTACCTCGGATTGATGGTTCTCATCTTGGTCCTTTGTCATTGGCATATTAATACTCTTTGCTTAGCTTTCTTTTCGCTGTGCCTGGGGAGGCTGTTATTCATGACGCCTCAGCTCTTCTCGTCATAACCTCTTGTGCACGATTCTATCCACCCACCTGGAAGGGCGCCTACCCATCACCACCTCCTGCCATGAGGGATGGACCACATAGTTAGGTGTTACTGCTTCATGTTTATTAGATCTCACTAGGAAATAAAATCCTATGTGTGCAAAAAAAATCCTCCAAACAAGCAAACAAAAAACCTGTCATGTTCCCAGCCCTCCTCATCCTCCTCTGTAGTGTTGCTGCCCTTAGCGAGCTGTCTTGTTCTGGACTTCCCATGACGGCTGCTGGGGGCCTTGTCTACCTACCTAAATAACTTGGCCCACTCAACCTCCTTTTTAGCTCTTAAGTGAATAATTGATTATCAAATTCTACTCTACTCTAACTCCCAAGTACATTTTATCTCTTTCGCCATTTGCTACCGTTTTTACTGTTTCAGGTTTGGACCACTTGTCTAATGTAGGGGTGTAGAGCCTCCCTACCTGTTCACCATGACACTAGGTTAGGTTACTCTAGACCAGTGGTTCTTAGCTTTCCTAATGCTGCGAGCATTAATACAGTTTCTCATGTTGTGAGGACCCTCAACCATTAAATTATTTCCGTTGCAACTTCATAACTGCAATCTTATTACTGTTGTGAATTGTAATGTAAATATCTGTTTTTCCCACAGTCTTAGGCGTCCCCTGTGAAAGGGTCATTCGACCCAAAGGGGGTGCGACCCACAGGTTGAGAACCACTGCTCCAGACAATGCTAACATTTTTCTGAGTATTTTAAAATTCAAATGTCATTACTCTGCACTCCATCTTTGACTTTTTTGTTTTCTGTTAGAAAATGTCTAAATTCTCAGTATGTCTCTTAGTAAAGTGTTACCTTTTCAGAATTAGCTTTCTCTACTAAATTTTAAGAGTATTCCCAAACATAGAAATCAAATAAAAACAAACAAAAGAATATGTGCAACACAGGTTTCATTTATGAATCTAAACAAGTGTCTGAGTCAACTAAATAATTATTTTACTTTCAGGTTGTGGACAAGTACACACTGATAATGAAAGTTCAAGACATGAATGGTCAATTTTTTGGACTGATCAGTACATCAACTTGTATCATAACAGTGCAGGATTCGAACGACAATGCACCCACGTTCAGACAAAATGCTGTAAGTTCAGAACACACAAATCTATCTTTGTTTTGCTTATCTCAGTTTTCTAATGTGGTTTATCAAGTTTTTGGCATGCTTTGAGGCAAGTGCTCATTTATGAATAAAACTGAATTTCAAATAAACTGTACACACATCTACACATGACTTCTGTTTCCAGATGTTACGATTTATGCTATCTACTCTTGTTGAAGGGCAATGACATCAGTCTACAGATGTAGGAAATAGTCTTTGTCGAACAGTTTCGTGAAACAGTACTCTCTGTGATCATGCTTTTAGGTAATCTGTGTAAACACCATGACGACAAAGTTCTTTTGGAAATTAGGAAGCATTTTACGTGGTGAAAGTTTTCTATAGGAACTACAATTTTTAATGTTTTCTTTTCCTCCAGTATGAAACCACTGTGGAGGAAAACACATACAATGTGGAAATCCTGCGCATCCCTGTGGATGACAAGGACTTGGTTAAGAGTGCCAACTGGAAGGCAAATTTTACCATCTTAAAAGGGAATGAAAACGGGCGCTTCAAAATCACAACGGACTCAGTGACTAATGAGGGTGTTCTGTGTGTTGTGAAGGTAAAGAGATACCAAGTTGGTTAGTCTGATGGTTCCCATTTGACGCCTCTCTCTCTTTTCTCCTGTGTATGCCAGAATAAAGATCTCCACCTCCGAGGCACACCTCCTACAATTTCTTTACAACTCACATCTTTGGCCTTGGTCTATGTCTATAAGAGATACACAGGTTTTTTTTTTTTTTTTAATGTTTCTGTGTCCATTTGCAACTTATGTTTTTTAGTAGGTATTTCTGGTGTAACTTAGAAGGCCCATATTCATCTCATTATCTCTAGGATATATGCCTGTTATCTTATCCCTAGTAAGCAATACCGAGGGTGAATACAGTATTACATAAAACACAACCAAATGGATGTATTTTATTATATATATTGCTATTTGATTGCACGTCGTATTCTTGGTTTCAAGCTATAAGGGCAGAAAGGTCTTTTTTTGACATGAACTTTTTTTTTTATTTCTAGTCTCAAATAAAAAGATAATAGTGTCCTGTAGATGGGTATTATGTCTCTTCACTGAGTAAGGGCCTCTTATCTATTGATGAGAATATAGTGTAATCTTGCTGGTTTTAGTTATTTTCCTATGTGAGAGTTCTAAGGGGTTATATGTCAAGACCTGGAAGGTTCTGTCTAGACGGGAACAGTCAGATATGCAGTCTCAATATCAGACGCCTATTTTTGCATGTCTCTGCTTTGCTGCTGGTTCACATTTGCTATATTTCAGAGTACAAAATTGTCTTCCCAGCCAACCTTAAATGTATTTATTTCCATTATCTATAACATGACAATTTCAATTATATTTATAACTATGTGTGTAAATACATAGAATTTTAGATTGGGCATAATTTATATTACTACATTTAGTGAATACATTTAGTAGCTAAAAATAAACAGTAGTTATGAACTGTGCATATTGTCGTGACAGGCAATGGATGAGACTTAAGTATAACTTAACTTTAGATGTTGTTTCTCCTTTAAGACGAAGTATTAATATCCCAAACTCATAGTAATGATAATGGATAATGATAAAATAAGCAACCTTATGGTGATGAAGGCAAATCAGTTCCTGAAAGGCAAATATAGCAATTATCTATCCTAGAGTGAAAATCTAGTTTATAACTTCCCACATCGGTGATCTTTCCATGACACCATGCCCCAGTAAGTTCATGGAGCAGAGTGGTCACATCCTGGTGACTGCTTGCAATCTCTACTCACAGAGCCCAGTTATATTTCCAGTCTGTATCTGGCTAGTAAACCAACCCTGAGAGTAAATTGCTATTTACCAAATAATAGTCATATCAAGCGCTTACCTTGAACTATCTCATTTAATTGGCTTAAATGAGAATACACTATTTTGCAATTCAACTTAAGAATCAATAAATTTCTTACTTACTTTAATTTGACTTTAATAAGTAGACTATTCATAAATTTAGTTTAAAACCGCACACAGACACGCAAGCATGCACATCTGTATACACACATGCACACACACACAAATATATATATATATATATATATATATATATATATATATTCATATATGTATGATGTATCCCTACCCAAAAGGGAAAAAAAAAGAAACGAGGGGTAGTGATCTGATTATTCTGAAAGAACGCTTCATTTCAAATATCTCATTTTGCATTGTTCATAACAATCACATACTAGAGATATACTTTAATCCTTCTTCTGTACCTGGAAGGGATGACTAACTGGTAGACTGAATCAAGAATTACTTGGGTATGTTTCTCTTAGTTGTCTAGAGCTTGCCAGTTTGTTTTGATCAGTATAACTTTGAGTGGAAAAAGTATAGATTTTGGTGATTTTTTATGGAAGGTCCTGAATTCTACCTCCAAGATTTTCCAGGGAGTTTGTTAGCACTTCTTTGCACATGTGGGATGTTTATGAATACATTTTTAGTGTAATGAAGCAAACACATGCCTTAGTGTGAAGAGAACTTGTATTCCCTACCTCATTGACTTTGAGCCCACGGAGCTGGCAGGAAGATATTGCAAGGCTGTAAGAAACAGCTTGGGATCTGGCATTCAGCCAGAGGTGCCATGGTTACCTGCATGCCCTTCACTTCCTCATTGCCCAAAGTTGTCCTTGTTCCTGTATAGCCACCCCAGCATATGATTTAGGAGATGGTCCTTGGTAGCATCAAACAAATGGATCATCATACTTCTTGCTTGCTGAGATAATCATAAAAATATTTTTATGTGCATGTCATAGGTGCTAAGATTCATCAACAGTTTTGACTTTCTAGAAGACATATGAGTATTAGTTTCTCACCCTATAGATATGTAGGTGCAGGGACAGTATGAAAACAATTTTATTTACCATTTTTAATATATATATATATATATGTTCCCCTGGAACTGGAATTATAGGTGGGTAGATGTGAGTTGCCTGCCAAGGATGTTGATCCTTTGGGACAGCAGGAAGCATTCTGAAACAGCAAGCCATCTTTCTATTCCTGGTGTGTATGTTTCGATTTTGTTTAACATTCAGCAAGCTGCTATTTTCATCAGTAGAAAGACAGTCAGAGAAAACTTCCTGTGATGTCCTTCACAGTAGAATGGAAAATAGTGTTTTATAGATTTTGTTGGATTTTTTTGTCTGAAAAACACTTATAACCAAGGAACTGATTAAAATATTTCTGGAGGCTGATGAACTAAATTAATTAACTTTGTTATGTAAGGGAGATTAAAATGTACCCATTAAGGAAATGGTCTGAGGCCAAGCCACCTGGCTTCAAACTCTTGCCCAAAGGAAATCTTTTGACTTTAGGAAGACCGGTTTCTCTTCCTAGTCTCCAGATTGCTACTATGTAAAATGGGGGTAATAGGAACTTCTGTGAACAGGAATGGGGTAATAGGAATTCCTGTTGTACACAGGTGTGAGGACTCTGAATTTACACCGCCTGCTTAAAGCTGGGTCGTACATGAGTGGTGAACACCACGGAGCTGATCATGTTTATAGTCTTCTGCATCTCTGTTGAGAGAAGTACTTGTGATAGAGACAGAGATAAAGTACCATTCCTAAACTGTCACGAGTGTCCTTTTTATAACAGGAGGTAGTGTTACATCATTCCGGAAGGAATCTTCACAAACTGAAGTGGATTCCTAAGAAGAAATGAGATCCTGGGTACATTTCACTTAAAGAAAAGACAGACTAGGGATGGCTCAGTTAGACGTCTTGTGTAAGGGTAGAGATGGCTCTATTAGATGTCTTGTATGAAGGGACTTGAAACAGATATTGGAAGCTGAGTGAGGGCACACACACCAGTATTCCTGAGCTTTCAAGGCTGAGAAAGGATCCTCACCACAGGTTTAAGCCAGCTGATTGGGCAATGCAGTGAGTTCCAAGGCTGGCCTGGGCTGCAGAGTGAAACTCCATTTTAATAACACAGATGAAAATAAGCAAACAGCAACTGAAACAAACCAACCAGATTCCCAGAACCTCACAAAAAGGAAACAGACATTTAGAGTATCCACCAGTCAGAAAGTAAATGAAGTATTTTCACCTTTTGGAATTTGTTGAAATTACTATACGATTTTACAAGTTTTGTCAAATACCAGGGTCAGCCTGTTAGACTTTGACATAATTCTGCAATACTTCCAGGCTGAGAATAATTTTCCTTAAAAGAGTGAAAGAATAGTTGAGGAATTTCTTTCCCATGGCTCTGTAAATTCATCTGTGGAGACTTTGGAGGTGACCCTTAGAAAAGGACAGTTAGCACAGGATCACAGGTCTAGCAAGGAAGGAAAGTCACTGTTATCAAAATGTGAGCATGAATTTGCTATGCAGTCCTGGCCATAATGACAGCAGTGCCCAGCTTCTTGCAGTTCCAGATGTTCTCCACACGGAGCTGACACGCATATCCTTTATTTTAAAGCCCTTGGATTATGAAGAAAATCGTCAGGTGACCCTAGAGATCGGTGTGAACAACGAAGCTCCATTTATCAGAGACGTTGCAAGCCGAGTACCCACTATGAACCGGGCCTTGGTTACAGTTCATGTGAGAGACCAGGATGAGGGGCCAGAATGCAGCCCCCCTGAACAATATGTGCGGATCAAAGAAAACTCAGCCGTGGGATCCAAGATCAATGGCTATAAGGCCTATGATCCTGAAACCAAGAACAGCAATGGCTTAAGGTATACAAATCTGGCAGCCATGGGCTAATGCAGTTGTCGTAATTAAAAGAGGTGGCTTATTCCTATATCCCAACCATCCCAATCCCCCGAGCTCCTCCCATCCTCCCCTTCTCATATTTCTCATCCCATTTCCCCTTTGCCCCATGCCACCTCACCCGCAAGTTCCCAGTTTTTGCCCTGCAATCTTGTCTACTTCCCCCTCTCCATGCGGATGACTATATGATTTTCTTTGGGTTCACTTTCTTATTTAACTTCTATAGGATCACACATTATATGCTTAATGTCTTTTATTTATGGCTAGAAACTGATTATGAGTGAGTACATCCCATGTTCCTCTTTTTGGGTCTGGGATACCTCACTCAGGATAGTGTTTTCTATTTCCATCCATTTGCACGCAAAATTCGAGAAGTCATTGTTTTTTACTGCTGAGTAGTACTCTAATATGTATATATTCCACACTTTCTTCATCCATTCCTCCATTGAAGGGCATCTAGGTTGTTTCCAGGTTTTGGCTATTACAAACAATGCTGCTATGAACATAGTTGAACAGATACTTTTGTCATTTGATGTGGCATCTCTTGGGTATATTCCCAATAGTGGTATTACTGGATCTTGGGGTAGTAAAAAAAAAAAAAAAAAAAAAAGAGGTGGCTTATTTTGAGATGTGTTCTGATGCCAAAGACTTATAAAATTTTATTTTATTAACAGATACAAAAAATTGCAGGATCCTAAAGAATGGGTCAGCATTGAAGAAGTTTCAGGTCTGCTGACAATATCAAAAACCCTAGACAGAGAATCCATGGCTCCAAGAAATGACTTGTATAATATTACGGTCATGGCAATAGACCAAGGTAACAAAGTTTTAATATAGTATTTTATAATCGAAAGGAAGAATAAGTTGTAATTATTTTTGTGCAGAGTTAATCTTGTGGTAACTATACATAATTCTTGAAAATTACTTTTTGGAAGCTCTCTTCTTGTTCTATTTAACAACTTTGGTAAGAAGATACCATTTATTTCTGGTTTTGTTTGTGTGGTTTGGTTTTTGATAAGATGATATCATGTAACCAAAGCTGCTTTTGAATTCATGGTGTAAACAAGGATGACCTTTGTTTTTCCTGATTTCCTGCCTTAGCATCCTGGATGCTATGATTTCAGACTGGCACCCCACACTCAGATCCATGCTTTTGTTGTTGCTGTCAAAGTCTTTCTCCGTAGTCCAAGATGGCCTCAAGCCCACTGTGTAACTCGGACTGGTCTTGAAGTTGTGGCAGTTCTCCTCCTTAGCTTATTCTGTGCTGGGTTTATAAAGTGTGAGCCATCATCCTCAATTAAATAACACACCTCTTATTTATCTTTATATTCCATATGCAGGGACTTAGTTCTTGTACCGTTTGTGGTAAAGGGCAATGATCAAATCTAATGTTATGAGACTATGCCACTGTCTCCTCAGACTCCTCCACATAGCTCTCTGTCACTTTACCTAGAAGTTTTTACTCATTCAGGTGACTGCTAAATGCTTCTAAACTTGAATTCTGGTTTTAAAGTAAATTTCCTATACCTGTGGCTTTAATTTAAATAACAATAATCTCAATATGTAGATGTTACCTTGTACTCTTTGAAATAGAATCTTTGGTTGTTAACCCTGGGTGTAACATACTAAAACCTCCTTACATATTTGAATGTGTCTTGGGATTAGAATAATATTTCTATAACCACTTCATCATGGCTCATTAATATCCAGGAACCCAAGGAAAGAGAACTTGCAATTCAGCATATGTTTCTATTATTTATATTAACTCAGGCAAAAATGTTTGTTGAAACTTGTATCTGATATTATCAGCAGCAAGAACCATATTATATAATCTTAGCTTTAATTTACTTGCATTCTTATTTGCTATTCATCTAATAACCAAAGATTATGTGTTCAGGAAAAATAGGTTCAAGTTGTACCACTCATGAGTATATACCCACAGGACTCCTCTAACATACCACAAAGTAACCCATGTATCCATGTTCATTGCTGCACAGTAACAGGGAAATAGAAACAGTTTAGGTGGTTATCAAGGAAAAATAGATAACGAAAACATGGTAATACACAGGTTGGATTTCATGTCTCTGTAAAGAAAAACGAAGTAGCAACATTTGCAGGTAATGGATACAATGGGAAATCATGTTAAGAGAAACAAGCTAGACTCAGAAAGACAAATGACATGTTTTATCTCATTTATAGAAGCTAGACTTAAAATTATAAACTATATATATATGGAGAGAGAGAGAGAGAGAGATTGAGTCAGGCTGTGGTGGCTCTCGGAAGGCAGAGGCAGGAAGATCTCTGTTAAGTTTGAGGCCAGCTTGGTCTACAGAGCTAGTTCCAGGATGGGCCCCAAAGCTACACAGGGAAACCCTGTCTCAAAAAAACCAAAAAATAAACAAAATAAAAATAGAGAAGAGACTGAAATTTATTTTCCTAATCGGAGACTCTAAAACAAGAACATGAGAACTGCATTCAGCCTTATCCCTTTCCCTTCCCAGAGGGTAAGTCATGCACAGGAACACTTGCAGTGAACATCGAGGATGTGAATGACAATGCTCCAGAAATACTTCAAGATTATCTTGTCATCTGCAAGCCAAAGATGGGGTATACGGACATTTCGGCTGTCGATCCTGATGAGCCTGTCCATGGTCCTCCCTTTCGCTTCAACTTGGCAAGCTCTTCTCCTGAAGTCAACAGAATCTGGACCCTCAACCCAGTTAATGGTATTCCAGAAAAATAATGATTCATATGATTTGATGTAGCAGATTAACTACATATTAATTTATACGAAGTACAATGCAAAAGTTTAGGATAGTAAATAGCCTTTTCCAATGCATATGCCTGTGTGTGCATGTATTAGTGTATGTATGTGTGTATGCATCTCTCTCTGTAGTATCTGTGTGTATGTGTCTGAAGGTGTATGCATGTGTATGTGCACACCATGGGTGTGCATATCAATAGAGTCTAAAAGAGGGTGTCATATTGTCAGATTCCCTGTAGTTGGAGTTATAGGAAGTTGTGAGCTGTCCAATATAAGTGCAGGGAACTAAACTCTGGCCCTTAGGAAAAGCAGTAAGTTTTCTCAACCATGGAGCTATCTCTCCAACTTCTGATGCCATATTTTTTATGCTACTAAGTTTTATGTACGTTGTCCTTTCTACCTAGAAAAGTCACCTTCACTGTGTCTTGGTTTCAGACTAACATAACTGAACACATTACTTACTATTGGTTGGAGAAGCTGCAGACCCTGAGTGTTTGCATAGGGATGAGTCAGGAAGGCACTACCTCAGCCCAGATGTTCGACCTCTGAGAACTCACCTCCGAAATATAAGGAGAGCCCTGGGACCTGTTGCATCACGTGTTATAACACCTCGTACCTTGTATGACTGCTGTTTTCCAGCTCTCCATATTCTCACTTTCAGCACTGAGCCCAGTGTCTAGCAGCTAATAACTACTTAAAAAGTGATTGCTTAGGTAATGTTTTGATAAAAAAACATGCATATAGGCAAAAAAAAAAATCACAATAGGACAATGAGTAACTTAGTAGCATCTAGGTTTAGAAGACTTTCTCAGGAATGCTGAGTGTTTGGGTATTAGGAAGGGTGAAGTTAGGTGGTGGTGAGTCTTGTGTCCCAGGCTGAGGAGACTGATCTTTGTATGGTAGATGACAGTAGAGTATGCACTGGGACTGTGGAAAGAAGGTCATTCTTTGTCCAGATATATGTCTTGTACAGATGACAGCAGTGTCAGGAGATAGTTAGAAGAGGGCAGAGCTGATTGATAAGGAAAACATAAGGTCGTTGAACTACTGTGATGTATGACATGGCTATGGCTTGGCCAGTGGTCTTGGAAAGGTCAGTGATTGCCCCATTTTTCCTTGGACACTGCTGATGCTGAAGTATTCCAATATAATCCAAGGCCCAGTCACAGTCCTCTAGCAAGTGTTCAGGCCCAAGGTACAGCCCAAATCCCAAAGTTCTATCAGACATTTAACCTATAGAAATTCCAGGTGCTTCCTGGGCTATGTTTTATGCCACTGTGACATCGTTTTTGTCTATTATAAAAGCCCAAGGATGTTATAATTGCCACTAAACATCTATAGAGCTTTGATAATTAAGAATAGCATTATTCAAATAATCTATCAAGACAATTGTGGCATGTTGACTATCATAGTTGATAAACACAAAGTATTATGATGCAAATGGTTATATTTTTATAGGATAAAGTAGTATAATTAGCTCTTGGAGGGAGGTTATTTCCACATAAGGCATTAATCATATAGGAAGTACTACACTCTTGGAAACATTGCCTTTTCCAGAGGATTCATGGACAGACAACCGAAGGTAAATGGCTTAGAGCGTGAAAACTAAGAATGTTCTCTGTGTATCTCAGGTATAGATTCTTAAATAGCATATGAGCTGGAATTGGGGGAAAATTTTGACCTTCTACATTAAGAACCAACCTATTATTCTTATTCTGTGTTGATCAGGGGAAATTATTGCTGGAATGTTGTTAGATCAACATTCTATGCCTGATTGTTATTCTTAAATTTTATTATGGCTTTTGCCTTTTGAAATAAGATCTTACTATATAGCTTGGGCTAAAGTTCATCGTCCCCTTCTGGTCTCCTTAGTTTCGCATGCTAGGAATTCAGGTGTGCATTTCATGCTGGGATCTAAAAAAATTATTCATTAAGGCTTTTTAAAAATAGAACTATAAGGAGAAATATGTCAAAGATAATATTAATTCTTGAAAGGGTGAAAGGTATCGAGGCAGCCTCTTTCGCATTTATTTTTAATTTGGCAGGTGGGTGTTTTACGATAAGAATGGTGGAACAGATTCTAAGGCAAGAATATGTCATCATTAAAAATAACGCTGGATTAGCGAGAGTTCAGTCTGTAAAGTGACTGTCACGCAAGTGCGAGGACCCAGTTCAGTCCCCAGAACCCACATGAGCAATTAGGGTAGGGCAGTACCAGTTTGCAATCTTAGTACTGGTGCTGGGGAGGAAACAGTGGGATCCCCAGGCGTGGTGGCCAGCAGGCCTAGCTTAAGCTGTGTGTGCTCGGCAATGGAAGTGCCTAACTCAAAACTCAAGGTGGTCAGTTCCTGGGGAATGATTCCTGAGGTTCTTACGGAATCTCGAAATGTGAGCACACAGATGTGCACAACTCTCCCCCAGAAATCAATCAATCAAAGTGAAATCTGTTTATTTTCTTAAAGATACAGCCGCCCGCTTGTCCTATCGGAAAAACGCTGATGTTCAAGAATACGCTGTTCCCGTCACTGTACAAGACAGAGCAGGCCAATCCACAACCAAAGTCTTGCGAGTTAACCTGTGTGATTGTACTCATCCGAGCCAGTGTACGGCCAGGTCAAGGAGTGTAGGGGTCTCCTTGGGGAAGTGGGCCATCCTTGCCATCCTGCTGGGCATCGCACTGCTGTTTTGTAAGTACTTTCACCCACTTGAAGTTAAAATGCAAAATAAAAGATCTGGGTATCGAAGAGGCTCTTGAGAAGTAAATACAGATAAGCGTCCCTCGAGTGAGCTCCTTTTACAAGTTGCCGTGTATTCTGGGGTAACTGAGTTGTGCCTGGATAGTCAACCTTTGAAGGAACATGATCCTTTCTGAGATAGGTTTCACACTTGGACAGATTATTAAAACGTCTTTAGTTTGCTTAATTCTGCTTCCCTTTTCTCATTTAATGGGACCGTGGTAGTAACTTACTCTAACTCAATTCATAGTTGATTGAGCTAATTGATATGAAATTGTTAGATTAGAACATTCTAAATTTTGAACATACATTTATTATTTTTTTATTGACCCAATGAAATAACTGTATCTTGAAAGACTATTACATTTCAGGAAAATGGTATACTAGGTAGGATTCATTGCAGAACAAAACAGACAAAAACAAACAACAAAATGGAACCAAAAAATTTAACAATCACCAAAAATTTATTTTTGACAGGAGGAAAAAGTTGGCGTCCAGTAGGTAGACTTATTCATGCTGCTGTGTATGTGTGAGGTCATCGATCCTGGTAGTCACATGTTTCAAGATCATTAGGTCATGCCTACATGGCATGATTTTGGGGAGTCAGCAGTGTTGGTACGGCCAAGGAGAATTCAGTTGGAGGCAAAAGTCAAGTCAAAGGCTGTATGGTGAGGTTATGTCTAGAGAAGTCAGTCAATGGCGTGGAGGCTCCTGTGTCTAGACAGAAGTAGATGAGGTCAAAGGAATCAGAAAACACAGCCAGAAGGTAGTTCAGAGAGGGGAAGGGAGGCACGGCTGTCCTTTCAAGGGACAGATGGTACACAGCTCAGAGATGTCTGGGCCAGCTGAAGTCTGTGACATCTGTAATAGGAAGGCCATTGCTGTGTTCCCTCAGCACTTCAAATCTGAAGGCTAAAATTTGAATTTCCTGTAATTTGGTGTTTGCATTTTTCTTTTGGTTTGGTTTTGTTGCTATTTTGTTTGCTTTTGAGACAGGATCTTACTATGAAGTCCTAGCTGCCCTGGAACTCACTATGTAGACTAGACTGGCCTTGAACTCACAAAGATCTGTCTGCCTCTGCCTCCCGAGTTCTGGGATTAAAGACAACTACCACTGTGCTCAGTTTTCTATAATTTTAATATCATGAATTATTCCTATTTTTGTTTATTTCTCTTTCATTAACTTTAAGGCTTAAAAATCTTAGGTCATGGGTTATACTAAAACATACAGTGAGCTGGAATTGTAGCCATGACTTGACAATATGCTAGAGCAGGTCTTCTGAAGCACTGCAAATTGCGGCTATTACTGTCGCTTTAGTGATCACATTATTCTAAGTCTCCTATTATTACCATGCAGGATAAAATTCTAAGGTACAAATGTGCTTAATTATGTTTATTGGAGACAAATCTGTTCTGAGAAAAAGTTTTTTTTTTTTTTTCCAATTGAAAAACTGATATTTTGGGAATCAGTAAACATCTTTAGTGTTTGATTTAAATAAATGTTAGACACTTTTTTATTTGTCCCCCCCTGCCGGGAGTTTTAAGATCTACAGTTGAACTCGTGATTCTAAACACTTTCCCATATGATTATTGCACCTTTCAGACTGTGCCTGTGAACCTAGCAAGACTAGGATAATTTGATCAAAGGCAGAGTTAATATTCTCCTTGTTTTCTTGTGGCCCAAGTCATAAGCAATAAAGAATGGTTATTTTTGTATGTAAGGCAAATGAAGTATGTCCTTTTAAAACTTTACTTCTTCTTCTGTTTTTGCTTAGCGGTACTGCTAACTTTAGTATGTAGTGTTGTCACTGCCCGGAAAGGAAAACATTTTCCTGAAGATTTAGCACAGCAAAACTTAATTATATCCAACACTGAAGCACCTGGAGATGACAGGGTGGTAAGTAACTTCCTTGGTGGATAATTATTCCTATAGTTTTAAAATGCATCCCTGTGAAGTTATTTAGGAGTCAATTTATATTTGTAAGTAGCTGGAATCTTGTAAATTGTAAGTCGCTGTGGGACTCTCAGTGTCCCAGCCCTTATGGAGTGGTACTTATTGAGGTTTACCTTGCAGTTCCGTTTTTCCACTCTTTGTTGTATTAATTCAAACGTAGTCTATGCTGGGAATGATTACAACAGTAATCACTCTGACTGCTTTCTGCTACGTGTGACATTCTTTGAGCCCCCACTGTTGTCTTGTTTTATTCTAATGAAGTGCTCTGCCAACGGATTCACCACCCAGACCGCCAACAACTCCAGCCAAGGCTTCTGTGGCACCATGAGAAACGGTGGGCAGGAGACATATGAGATGAAAGGACACCAGACCTTAGACTCCTGCCGCGTGGCCGGCCATCACCACACCCTGGATTCCGGCAGAGGAGGACACGTGGAGACTGACAACTGCAGATACACTTACTCCGAGTGGCACAGTTTCACTCAGCCCCGGCTTGGCGAAGTGAGTGTCCCTAGACGGTTTACTTTGAAGTAGAGAACATTAGGACACTGATAATGTAAATTTCCAGAAGCTGATTTGCCAGTGTTTCATGTGTCTTCTCTTGTGCAGTCTAGACATTTTTTAAAAATGCCTTGATTTTGTTAATTTAATCCTTCAATATTTTGATCCCTCTGTCTCATTCACTCAGTTTCTAGAATCTTATGAGAACCCGGGACTTCTGATATCTGTCTGTAAAGATTCACTTTTCGGTGTACAACTGTCTTATAAACCCCTTTGATAAAAATATGAAGATAATTTCTAGTTCTTCAAAAATACATTATTTACCAAATCAGACTTGTACTTTGCTATGAAAACATAAACATCTGAATGCAGTTTTAGGTGAGATATTGACATGTTTTACTTAGGCCATACATTAACTTTTTAAAATTATTTTATTTTTCTGCTGCATTCTAAATGGACCTATTGTTGCGCATATTTATAGGTTGTGGTGAGTGGCCACATAGCTATGCAGTGTAGAATGGCTAAAGAACCCAGTGGGTAAGGACATTTGAAATTTATTCTTAGTAATTTTGAAACATAGAAAACACTATCATATGAATTATTTTCAACTCACAAAGCATACCATGCAAATATAAAGTGTGTCACCTAGAGAGGGCAGTCCTGTGAAAGAAAGGGGTAAATGAGCGACTTGGTCTACACCAACACTGGAAAGCTTTTAGAAATGCTAATGCCTTTGCTTCATTCTGGAAGATTCTAGTTTCACTGAAGTGTGTGCGCGTACACAACGTCTCACATGTGATTTGTGTGTGAGGCCAGGGTAGGAGATCCTGTTTGAGCATTCTTGCTGGCATTGATTCCATGTCTTTCCCAGGGGGCACTGGTGTCTTTGGAGCAAACACTGTACCAGACACCTTTAGTTTTGGGATGGACAGAACATGAGCAATATTCTTGAAGAGAGCTTTCAGTTATTGTACGTCCGTGGCATTTGTTTTGTTTTTATTTCGTCCTATTCAAGTGGTTTTGTGTTTTATATTTGCAGCCTGCATACATGTAAGATCATGCTAAGGGACAGAGCTCCAGATACTCCCTAAGAGACACCCTGTAATGGGAGGTGTGGGTGGCAGCCAGCCAGAGCTGAGGGCTAGGGGAGGACTGCTCTCCAGGTCAGCAGAGGGAGCCTTGCCTTTGGAAGACAGGTCAGCGGGACCCTGTAGTGCAGAGGTGTGTCTGCCTCCGTGTGTCTGCCCAAGGCCTGCTGCTTTATAGTGAAAGCATGGTTTCTGCAGTGTGCATTTTACTGATGATTTTATTAATGATTTTTCTGGGGATTTATCTCTGGCTTTTGGCTACTTTGGAGTGCAGTAATTTTTTAAGTGTATTGCACACAATAGAGGTTGAGTTTGTATCCACTGTACACTGCTGGGCATAAGAAGCAGGCTTTCAAACACTGCATTTCCATCAGTAGTTTCCAAAATAACGAAGTGACATTGGAGGAGAATGTAATTTAAAGTGACACAAGTTAGTAAACTCAAGTTACTCAAAACTGGGACCATTTGATAGCCACATACAAATTCCAAAAACTTAGCATATTATCTCCACTTCGTGAATGACCTCAACTATAGACATAACATCTGGGGATAAATATCTCATGATGACTTAAATGTATGTAGATATAACAGTTGGAAACCTGTTTTTTATTTTTGTGGATTATTAAAAATGCAAACTATACTGATTTATAATATGGCTGTAATATAGACCAATCATGTGCATTTTTTGTGTGTAGGACTCCATTAGAGGACACACTGGTTAAAAATTAAACATAAAAGGTAAATAAAATAATTTTTCTGTTCATAATTGAAGTTGTTTAAAGAAATAATACAATCCTGTTTTTTGGACTTTACAGAAATTGCACGCGTGTAATCAGAATGAAGAGCACATCCCATCCCAAGACTATGTCCTCACCTATAACTACGAAGGCAGGGGATCTCCAGCAGGTTCTGTAGGCTGCTGCAGCGAAAAGCAGGAAGAAGAGGGACTGGACTTTTTAAATAACTTGGAACCCAAATTTCTTACATTGGCAGAAACATGCACAAAGAGATAATGCCACCGGGTTACAATCAGACACGGCCTCCCAGTTGTCCCTGACGTTTGAAACGAAGAGACTGTAAAATAGAGTTTTTACTCACTCAAAATGCTCTGGAGTTATGCTGGCTTGTGATATTTTGACTTTATTCTAGTGTGCAATTGACATATATTCAGGAGAAAGTGTTTGAGGAGTTCTGATCTTTTTTAGACTGGCTGTGTGCTGTGTTTAATCTTCCTGCCACGCTCAACAGGGCAGTGAGCTGCAGTTCCCAGTCTGCCACAGGTCCTGACCCTGGCAGTCTGTTGTGCTCGCATCTCCACTGAGAGTTCCTACGATACGGCTGTATCGTGAGCCAAGGAGTGTGTGCACATATAATGAATCTTTCTACATTTTACAGTCTTTCTCTTAGTAATTTGTATTGTTAAAGTGGTTTGTTGCTGACCCCTTTTCTAAAAGCACAAGTATTAAAATAGAGAACCAGCAAAGCTCACACTACAGTACTGGAGTTAACTGAGGTCTGTAAAGGACCCACCCTGCAATGAAGGTATTTACCTAACAAATGAATTGGGTAAAACAGTCTAAAAACAGCTAAGTTGTACCAATATTGCAGCACCACACACTCATAAAAATGGCTTAAGAAATGAGCAAAACATTAAGCAACACTATTTGAAGAATGTTTTAGGACAGAAATAATTAATACTAAATTACAGTAAACCTTTTGCAAAGCAGCTGCCTCTCTCCGATTTCACTATCAAATACTTTACTGCACTTTGGAAGCAAGACTTGGCCAGCTAGTCTATTGTGCAGCAGTTCCTTTATTTCAGCATAGTCTGAAGCCAGTGGGTATTTCTACAAAGTGCACAGCAGAACAGCATTTAAAATGCAGTGTAAACGAAGAGAAAATGGCAAGGATCGAAGACAAGACTGAGTAAGGCTCACCTTGTAACAGGAAATCGGGATTTTAAAGGGGCAGACTTCCTCCTGCCTGGTTACATGAATGTGTCAGCCCATGCCTGCCTGTGTAATTTGTTTAAATTCAGAAATATAGATTCGACTTTTGGTGTGAAAGAGATAGGAACATGGAAGAATGGATTCCCTTTGCAGGATATATAAAGACTTGTACATGCACTTATTAGAAGCTCCCCTCTGTTCCCTACTGCAGGGACTCACAGCTTGCTGGTGGTGTGTTGACAAATGATATGGCTTTCTTGGGACCTAGTGCTGACATTTGCTGAAGTTACATAATCCTCCATCACCCTTTTCTTGTTTCTTCCTTTTTCCCCTCTTCCTTCTCTTCGTTTTGTTTTTTGGGGTAGCTCTTCATAAGTCAGACTAGTCTCAAACTCACAGACCTTCTGCCCAATCTCTGTATACTACAATTACAGGCAGATGGCACCACTCTTGTTCTCGATGCAGAGCAAATTGGTCTGAACCTTAAGTTCAGAGACTTTGGGAGTGAGCTGATGCCAGTCCAGAAGCCCAGGCCTCCTGGATTCCTTTCCCTGTCTGCCAAAGCTGCTTGAATGAACTCCAGCAGATCCACCTAGGTGACAAATCGTCCAGAAACTCAATCATCCTTCGGTGTGAGTGAGGTTTCTATCAGTTTGCTTTGTTAGGGGGAGTTTCTCAGGACAGAAGTTAGGATGCATGGAAGGAAGAGATCAAACTCTCATTTAGGGAGGAAAAACTGATGGAACATTTTGGTGTTCAGAGACAAACAAGCAGGCCAGGAGTGAAGTGAAGCCAGCAGACCCATGAACAGCCAAGGTGGCATCATATGCTCTTCGCATTTCCGCAGGTCTCACCCTGCATTTTCTTCTTGCTCTGAAGACAATATAGCTGCCGTTTAGTTTGGTGAAGCATCAGGCAAGCCATTGTTAAGACCTCTTCTTATTTGGAATGCAGTAGCAGGAAAGAAGGCTACGAAGGGGGTGTAGCTCAGTCAGCTGCATGCTCGCCAGGCACGAGCGAAACCCAGGATTTGATTCCAAGCGCGGCATAAAACAAGCATGGTTTCAGCACTTGAGAGGTGGAGCAGGAGGATCAAGAAAGTTCACAGTTCTCTGTAGTTATGCAAGAAGCTTGAGGCCAGCTTGGGCTACATGTGGGGAGTCTTTGAATGGGCCAGAAGTGCTGTGCTGACCAGACACAGGCTCCATGAGAAAACTGTTAGCCCTTCTCCAGCAACGCTAAGGTCTTCAGTTACATGTGTATCTAAGATTCTGGTTTGATTTTACATTTTTCATGTTTTCATTTTGCCCTGAGAGTCATTTTCTTGGTAGACTTTTGAAATTGTCGTTTTCCCCCATAGCATCATATGATATTATTCTTTCCTTATATGTGTAAGGTGAAAATTGTGCTATTTTAGTGTGTAAGAAAAACAGCTTGCTTTTTTTTAAACGCCTTCATCCCCCCACCCGGGTTTTTATGTCATTGTACAGACCATTTTTTCTTACATTTATAAGGAAGTAGGTAACTGTCTAAAGAGCAATTGAAGTTTATTTTTCAATGTTTTAAACAATCTTAATTTGACAATTAAATTGCTTTTGAAACTTGTCAGATAGAAATAAGCATGCATTGAATGTGTAAAATAATACTTCTTATTAAAGAATGTAATAAAGTACTTCTAAATTGATTTCCTGTCTTTGCTGTATGTAGATACTAAAGGATTGAAGGTGCTAACACTGCAACCTCGAAACATTGAGTTTCAGGCTAGCAAGACAATCAAAATACTCCACAGCGTCTGGAAAAATTCATGGTGTGGTTGCAGTTGCAGAGATGACACACCGGTTAAAAACTTGAAATTGGGGACCAGAAATTGCTATTAACGACTGAGCTATAGCTCCAGCCCCTTTTAGCACTTGGTATAGAAATTTACTACTGGAAGAATAAAGGAGCAGTACTTTTGAGACTGGAATGCACTGACATTCTTTCTACCCTTCATACAAAGAAGCTGTTAGGAAATGGGATTCTGAGAGGCAAACTCTTTCCCAGTGTGCTTTCGACTTTGCTTTCTGGCAAGGCACATTCCTCCTGAGTTCTGCTGTCAGGGAGGCTGGTGTTCTGCCTTTACTTGTGGCTCCCTCTTCCCACAGCTTTTTTTCAAGTATCTACAAGTGAGAATGGGACACATCCTTCAATGACTCAGACCTCTCCATTCTCAAGCAGACAGGATGAACACACTGACGGACAAGGATGCATGACATTTGTTATGCCCAGATCTGTGAAGTCCCCCCAAAACCAACAAGGAGACTGAGTGCCCTATGTAAAAGCAAAGAGCCTTTATTTTATACAGGCTTGCAAACTAGGTCTCTCCCTGTGTTCAACGTATTGGAATAATCAGAGAGCCCTGAGCTCAGTTAGAATTGGGTTTTCATAGTAGTAAAGGTGGAGGTTAGGGATTTCTAAGGTTCAGGACCCTTGATTGGCTGGCATTTGTCTAAGGGTGTCCTAGTGAGTACCTGCTGAAAGGTGATCCTATCTTCTACAATGGTTGGAATGTTAGGAATTTCCTTTGGGGATGGTCTGTTCTTGAGTGGTGCCTTACTGATCTCAGTTTGTGGTCCTTCCTGCAACCAGCTATTGCTTCAGGGTAAACTACTGAGACTCAAGCCTCCATTAAACTCAGCCTGAGTCCTACACTGGAAGGTGATAATGGCTAGAAGTTAAGGACCTCCTTTGGGTGTTATGTTCCTATTAAGCTTATCATGGTTGGCTGAGTCCTACACTTCCCCCTTCACAAGCACTGATGACAGGACCCAGTCATGGGTCCAGCTTGCCCATGGTTTTAAGGAGGTATTATTGGGACCTAAGAACTATTTTAGTTAATAAATCCATTAATTGACAACTTTGAACCTATTTTTCTGGTATATCAACAGGCACTATAGGTAGTTATTTTGTCCTCCATGTCAGAGAATTTCCTCGTCCCACCCTTTCAACCTATTCTGGGCAGGGAACATGAAATGGCATGTTAGGTCAGTCTTTTCCAAGTCTGTCTTCCACAGGAAAATAATTGTTTTTCACCTTATGGGCCTGGCTAAGACTGTAAGACTGCTGTTCTGGATACTTCTGCCTCCAATGCTATGGAGACCTGGGTGTGACTAACTGTATATGGACTCTGGTCCCTGTCAATTTTAATAGATTTGGAAGCTACTTGGTCTGTGTTGTTCTTTTGGAGACAAGGCCACGCATGCGCAGAAAATACAGTCTCCAAGTGGACTACAAACCCCAGTGGTACAATGGAAAACCACGCACGCGCAGGACACTTCCTCCCAAAATGCCCAGAGCCCTTTAAAAATGGGCGTTCCAACCCGCCTGCCCCTCTCTCCTCTCTCTCTCTCCCCTCCCTTTTTCCCTTCCGTCTCTTCACTCCCGCTCCTTGTATGTTACCCTCCCCCATTAAAGTTTACCCACGTGGGACCCCGCGTGTCTCGTCTCTCCTTCCCCAACCCCGCATGTCTCGTGTCTCCCCCTCCCGAACAACACCCCCGCATAAAAAATAATAACATTTTGGTGCCGTCTGCTCGGGGACCTTCTCGCCCCGGGGCCCTCACCTGAGGCCTTGGCTCTGGGTTTTGGCGTCTCCTGGAGCTCAGGGCCTCCCCCGGGACAAGGTCAGAACCGGACGACCTGCGACCACTCCACGTGTTCCAGCCATCTCGACACGGCCCTCCCTCTCCAACCGTCAGCGGCTAATTCGTGAGTTTACCTGGGCTGGCTAACCATCCCCTCTCACCTGGAGGAGGCCGGCCGAGCTCCCGGCTTCCTCTGGCGTGTCCTGGGTGTGGTTGCTAACCCCCCCCTCTTCCCCCGACCTTCCGCCCTAGGCTAGACCTGTTTTTATCCGCGCCCAAGAGTTCGATGCTTTTGGTTCTCTGTCCTCTGTTTTATTCCTTTTCTTCCTTCTTTTCATCGTATCCGCCGCTACGGTGCGGCCCGCCGCCGGTGCGGCCTGACCTTGGCTGAATTCGACTCAGCCAAGGTCCTACCACCCCCCCTGTGAAATCGGACGCCTTTTCACAGGGCCTGGGTGTTCGTGCCATTTACGGCTTCGGCTGCAATGGGCAGCCTTCGGGCGTAACTGTCCCCTCCTAGCCGAGACCCCCGTCTCCCGTCGAAAACTAGGACTGGGTCAGCTAGCCCATAGCACGGTCCCCTGGGTACTCTAACGCCTGTGTCCAGAGCAACTGTGTTCGGAGCATCTTCGGGTGCCTTCTGCGGATATTTTCACGGTTCTAGCCATGGGCGCTAAGTCTTCAAAACCAATTCCCCCTTCTTCTCCTCTGGGACAGCTGCTGGAAGCTCTACAGCCCCACGCCTTAATTCCTTCTGTTAAATTATCTACACTCATCCGTCTTTGCTCTAAGGTGTGGCCTTCCTACGGCCTACAGGGGAACTTTAAATGGCCATCGTACGGGTCTTTTGACCCCGATATTCTACGGGAACTAGCTAACTTTTGCCACCGTTCTGCTAAATGGAAAGAAATGTTGTATATTATGGCATTCTTTTACATGGCTTTAAAAACGGATCCTTCTACTGTCTCTCAGTGCTCACCTGCTCACATGTTCTTAGCAATGCCGCCCCACCCGGAACCTCCTGCTCCTGCTATGGACCCCGCGGACGAACCTCCACCTCCCCGGCCTCGCGGGGCTACTCCTTCCCGTTCTGCCAGATCTAACGATGGTTCTTCCATTCCCCTTTCCTCCAAAGTTTCTTTTAGGCACAGAAAATCCTCCTCCAGGTCACCTAACCGTTCTCCGTCTAGTTCCCCAACAAGCTCCCGTTCTGGATCTACAGGGATTTCGCCCAGTTCCTCCGATGAGGCTTCCACCCGCCCCCGCCGATCCCAGGAGCGATCCCGGGAGCGGCTGGAAAATTCTCCCCACCCCCACCGCAGGTCGCGGGGGGGGGTGGAGGCTTCCACCCGCCCCCACCGCAGGACATGCAGACAGTCGAAAACGTCTTCGGATTCTTCCCCATCCCCCTCCCGCCCCGTCCCTCGGCCGCGATCTTCCAAAGCCCCTCTGGGCTCCACTCCCGCCCACCACCTCGCTCACTCCCTGAGGATATCAGGTTCCTAAAGGCTACCACTGCCTCCTGTGAGATCTGCCAAAAGTCAGATCCCAGGACCAAATATCGTAGCTTTCCTTTCCCTACTCACCAAGCCAGGGGCTCCCTTCCGGGAACTGACTGGCAGCTGGATTTTACTCATATGCCCACAGTTAAAAAAATTAAATATCTCCTGGTGTTGGTGGATACAATGTCTGGGTGGGTTGAAGCTTTCCCCACCTCTAACAAGAGAGCCCAGACAGTTTCTGATATCCTCCTCCGAGAAATTGTTCCGTGGTTCGGGCTCCCAACTTCTCTTCAGTCAGATAATGGCCCAGAGTTTACTTCCCAGATTTCTCAGAATCTGTCTAGGGCACTTGGAATCCCCTGGAATTTTCATATACCATACCACCCCCAGTCTTCAGGTAAGGTAGAACGGACTAACCGCTCTTTAAAGGATGCCCTCGTTAAGATGTCACAAGAACTTCACCTTGACTGGGTAAGGCTTCTGCCTCTGGCCCTTCTCAGGCTTCGGGCTCTCCCAAAGGGACCTCTTTTCATTTCACCCTTTGAACTCATGTATGGGCGGCCAGTTTTAACCCCTGGCCTCCCATCGGGAACCTCTCCCCTTCCTGATCACCTGCTCACTCCCCTCCTTTTCCACCTACGTTCACTGCTGTGGGACTTCACGGATCACTCACTACCTCAACCATGTGCTAACACATGTCCACCGCCGGTTAAAATAGGAGATAAGGTTTTATTCTCACCTCCAGGTCAACGTCCCTCATCCCTTTCCCCTAAATGGCAGGGTCCTCTCAGGGTAATTCTTCTAACTCCCACAGCTGCCAAGCTCGAGGGAATTCCTCACTGGATTCACCTGTCACATCTGAAACCATTCATCCCTACAGCTCAGAACAATCCTCCTTACACGGTAACTCAGACGGGACCATGTTCCCTCAAGTTCCAAAGGACAACAGGTCCAACCCCCTCTACTCCAGCCTAAGGAAAACAATGGTCTCATTTTTCATTTTTTCCTCCTGTGCTAATACACCCTCCCTTTTCTAAATTCCTAAATAACCATCCAGTTGTCTCTACAGGAATCATTATCAAACTCAGAGCCAAGAGGTTCAGGTGATAAGCAAATGCTTAACCAAGTTCCTGACATAACAGGTTTGTCACTGACTGCAGCAGTGACTCCTAAAATGTTAAGGAATATATGATTAAAATCTATTTCTTTTGAGACATTTTCTTTAAGCTCCAAGACACCAGCCGGACCCACCTGGACAAAGCAGACACAAGCAAAACGGAATAAGTATCATTCAATTAACGGAATAAGTATCATTTACCTTTTTTATTCTTATTCTTAACCCCTGGCCTCCTAAAAGCCCCCCCCCTCCACCCCAACCCCCTCCACCCCAAATCTCCCCTCTAACTTTTTCTCTCTACTAATGCGACTTTTGCTTTCCAGCATCCTAACGGTGACCCAGCTACTCAAGAGCCAGACAGATACAATCTCCAGACAGATGCGATTTCTTCAATCAGCCACTTGATCATCAGGACAATAGGACGCTCCCCGGACCCCTCAACGCCCAAAGTCAGCAGGAAGCAGTCATGAGAGACCGGGCTATGCCCCTATTCCCTACCCGTTAAGACCCTCAACCCCCCCCCTCAATTTTTTTTTTTTAATAAAACCAAAAGGGTGGAATGTTGTTCTTTTGGAGACAAGGCCACGCATGCGCAGAAAATACAGTCTCCAAGTGGACTACAAACCCCAGTGGTACAATGGAAAACCACGCACGCGCAGGACACTTCCTCCCAAAATGCCCAGAGCCCTTTAAAAATGGGCGTTCCAACCCGCCCGCCCCTCTCTCCTCTCTCTCTCTCCCCTCCCTTTTTCCCTTCCGTCTCTTCACTCCCGCTCCTTGTATGTTACCCTCCCCCATTAAAGTTTACCCACGTGGGACCCCGCGTGTCTCGTCTCTCCTTCCCCAACCCCGCGTGTCTCGTGTCTCCCCCTCCCGAACAACACCCCTGCATAAAAAATAATAACAGTCTGTACTCAGATTTACTTTATTTGTCCTTCTGGGATCTCTGATAGTATTGATGGCTATGGCAGTTATAATGGCAGTTTAGTAGCAAAAGTTATCCAGATCCTTCCATAAAGTATATTCACAAAGTTGTAGATAGCTTGTTAGCTCATTCTAAAAACACTAGGTATCTTAAAAAATGTTTTAACGTCCGAGGATACAAAAGTTCATAAGCTTTGGGGGTCAAAATATTGACTTAAGATGCAAATACAGCTTAAGATATGGAAAATGTTTCTGATTTCTTCTCCCTCTATGGTATAATTCTAATAAGGTGATAGAGCATTGACTATTTACTGTTTGGGTCACAAACTCAAGATTTTAGATTTATTCTAGTTGTCATTTAAATATGTACTAAGGTGTTTCTCATCAGGACAAAGGCATTTCTGTCCAAACCATACATGGTTCTCTGGACAGCAGAAAAATATACGTGCTTTTAACCAAAATCTGTAGTTTTTGCTAGGACTCAAAGGTATGAATCTATTCCTTCTGTTTACAGATACCTGTTGAAATGGATTAATAAAAAATGTTGCAGGATTCCCAGTGGCGGCATCAGGGCATGTGGCAGCAGGCCGCAGGTCCTGAGAGCAGTCAGTCCTAGGCAGGGATGGCTACAGGTACCTGAGTGGTGGCTGGTCCAGGGCAGGGAGACATGAGGCGGGGGTGGGGTGGGGGTGGGTGGGAGGGGAAAACCAGAGACATGGATAGGCATACCATGCAGAGTGAGGTTGGATATTTATTCAGTGGGTTATGAAGGGGGAAGGGAGAAGGGGAGAAGAGCAGAGAGAGAGAGAGAGAGAGAGAGAGAGAGAGAGAGAGAAGGGAGAGACAGAAGGGGGAAAGGGGAGACATGGGGAGAGGCAGAAGCTGCCTCTTCAAGATGGAGATGAAAAAGAGAGGGAACTCAGGCTGGCAGCTGAAGATCAGCCTATCACAGCAGACAGGGGAAGGAGTGGACATGGCTTGTCTCTTAAGGAGACAGAACAGACCATTACACCCATTATCTGCTTTTTTTCTACCATATGGATTTTTCTTTAAGTACATAAATTTTAACTTCTGTTCCTAGTTTAAACTTATTTCAATAAGCTTCCACTTGGCTGGCAGACACATCTAAGCATCAGTTGCTGACTACAACCTGCTCTAAATGGTGGAGAGCCCCGAACTTCCTGAAAGCTGATGTGGACCAGTCCAGCTGATATGAACACTCCCTGTCTCTTCAATGAAGTCTGATGAGTGCTCCATTACCTGAATTCCCCCACTACCTTTGGCTAGCCTTTCAACCTACTCGGGCCCTGATAACAACACCCCAATGTCAGCTTGAAGTAGTTGCGGAAAGGAACATGTTCATCCCATGCTCCCTGCCCAGAATAGGTTGAAAGGTTAGGACAAGGGAGAACTCCCCGGCATGGCGGACAAAATAACTACCTATAGTGCCTGTTGATATACCAGAAAAATAGGTTCAAAGTTGTCAATTAATGGATTTATTAACTAAAATAGTTCTTAGGTCCCAATAATACCTCCTTAAAACCATGTGCAAGCTGGACCTATGACTGGGTCCTGTCATCAGTGCTTGTGAAGGGGGAAGTGTAGGACTCAGCCAACCATGATAAGCTTAATAGGAACAGACCACCCAAAAGAGGTCCTTAACTTCCAGCCATTATCACCTTCCAGTGTAGGACTCAGGCTGAGTTTAATGGAGGTTTGAGTCTCAGTAGTTTATCCTGAAGCAATAGCTGGTTGCAGGAAGGACCACAAACTGAGATTACCCAGGCACCACCTGTTCACCCAAGAACAGACCTTCAGAGACCAAAGTGTACATCAGTTCCTTGGAGCTGGAGTTGCAGGGAGTTGTAAGCCATCCAGCAGGGATCCTGGGAACTGAACTCTGATCCTCGGAAACAGTAACTAGCATTTTTGCCTACTGAGCCATCTTTCCAGCCCGAGAAGAAGGCATCTATCTGTTCTCTTAGGCAGTATTTTTCACTGGCCCATTCTAATAGATGCAGTAAGATTCCACGGGGAACATTTGCTCTTACATTCTGGCACTTTTTATGTAGATGTTTGCTATTTTCCTTTCATAATGCTTTATGCTAAATGTGCTGTGTGATAAAAATATATGCACATTAATTTTGTTAAAAGATAGGTTTCAATTTTACCTTTCATGGTTTGGATTCTTTTATGTATGCAATCTGCATTTCCCTCGTGAAACGGAATTACTGGTTAGAGAGCTGTTATAACTGAAATTATGCTTGAGAACCATGTCTACTTCTCTGATATGCAATCTACTGGAAGTTAAGGACAATCTTACAGATTATACTTGTTACACTGGAGTGTTTTTTAAAAATATGAATCATTATAGACAAGTTACAGCAGACATATAATAACGTAAGTTTCCTTGGCCATTCTAAAAAGCCTCAAGCATCCCTGACCTAGAAAGAGAGCCCAGAGATAAAAACAATGGTGCATTTTTAAAGTGTATTTATTTGTATCAAGCTGGTTTAGTACATTTTGCCCTGAGATTCTAAGTTGGTAGCATGCACAGCATGTCTGAGTCAGAGTCAGCATGGTGTTTCAGTGAAGTGTGAATATGCCTGAGCTCAGACCCTGAAATGCCATGCTACTCTTCAAAAGAGAACCCTACTAATTTGGCCTCATCCAACCTGAATGATGTCATTCAGAAGATCTATGTTTTATTTTATTTTATTTATTTTATCTGTATGTGAACCTGGGTGTGTGTCTGTGTGTCACATGCATGCAGAAGACCATGGAGAGCAGAAGAGGGCATCAGATTCCTGGGCACCAGAGTTGTAGATGGTTGTGAGCTGCCATGTAGGTCCAGGAATGGACTCAGGATTTTCTTTAAGAATGGTGAATGCAATTTACCACTGAACTATCTCTCCAGTCCCAGGATCTAAGTTTTATGTGTTATGCTAATCTAGGCTTCAATTCATATCGCCAATGACAACCATGACATAGAAATAAACCTTACTTTCCTCATAACTTGATCTGTCTTTATATTAAAAATATTTAGGCAAGTTTCAAATTTGAATGCAAATGATGCTCTGATTGTTAGTCCCAGTGTATGGAAATACTTAGCAACTTGTCACATAACCTATGTAAGTGCTAGATCGACTAACGCTCCTTGTTTAAAAGATGATTACTCATTCAGTTACTTGGTCAATTATCACATGCTTGTCATGGTTTAAATAATAAACACAGAGCAGTGGGGAGAGTAGCTGAAGCCCACGCTTCCTGTATGCTTGCTTCCAGAAGGGAGAGGAAACTGCTTGGTATGTTCCTGTTTCAAGCAGGGTGGAGCTTGAATGGAGTGGGGAGGATCACGGGAAGTTAGAGCTCTGTGTCCTGTGAGCACACAGTGCCTGGAATCTTACCTTGGTGAGACAAGGGATGATGGGTTTCTTCCTTTCATTTTCTACTTCCATCCTTTCTCCTCATCCCCTTTCCTCCTTCTTCTTACCATCTTCTTTTAATTTCCCTGGCCAGTTTCATTTCTTTTACTTTTCTGCTCCTTCTCTCGTCTTATTTTCTCTGCTTCCTTCAACTAGAGCTGAGCTTGCACCTGGACTTTGAGGGCTGCCTGACGTCTTTATTTGCACGTCGCGTGGAGGTGCCTTTGTAACTGACTACACAAGAAGACATGTGCCAGCAAGTGTTTTAGAGAACCTCATTGCCAATATCAACATTTGGCATTTTGCTCATTTTCCAACAGTGGGGATCAAACTTGTTTTTCAGCATGTCTCTACAGTCAGTTCAGAGCAGAGCAGAGCTGTTTGCCCTCCAGCTGGCCTATGTCACCTTTGAGTGTTTTATCTCCACCCAGGGAAGCAAAGGCCATTCATTTATTTTTATTTTATACTCTAGAGTATGTAGCTTTTCTACCCATCTCTGAACCAATAGCTCTAAAATGTTATCTGTGCAAAAAAGGGAAGAGATGGAAATGTTTGTGCTTGCGTGGATCTTGCAAGCACACACATTAACACCAAAATTCTAAGAAGGCAGAAACAAACAGCTTGCAGGACTGGTCTGCAGTTGAAAGTCCACATAGTTGTGCTACAGTCATTCATTATGATGAATGATGAGGATATTTGTCAATTGTTTTTTTTTAATTGGAGAATATGGCCAGAATATTAAGTGATTTTTAGTTTATCTGTTAATTATGTTACTGCTATTTTAGTGTGTGTATATGTGTGCGTGTGCATGCATGTGTGTGTGTGATGCATGAGAGAGTACATGTGCATCACTGGGCATGTATGCAGGTCAGAGGATCACTCCAGTAGGAGCTCTCCTTCCATCTGCAGGTAGGGATGGAGATCAGACCATCAGGCTTGCTCTGCAGGCATTTTGCCCATCCTATAGACCCTCTACACCAAGATAAATCACAGGCCCTGCTGGACTAGAACAGATGGACACCGAGTCATTAACAGAAAGTTGAGTCACCACTAGGACTCACTTAGGGTCTGTTACCACAGTCTCTTCCCATATTTCACTAAAAATGCAGCTTTAAGGTCTGGTTGAATCTAGGAATTACTTCATGCTACACAGTCGTCCCACCACTAAACTATATGCCCAGCCCTAGCTTGTTCAGCTTATTTTTTTAATGCTGTTATATGAAGGCAGAAAGGGAGAGAAAGTGCCCTCTTATATAAAATCCATTGGTAGAAGTTGCAATAATTTACTGAGACAGTGATTGTTTCTTTCAGCCACATAATACGTTTATGCTGTGAATTTATCATGTTCTTGCTTTAGTTACTTTATCTTAGGAGAGTTACAGGTAAAAACAAGAGTCTGCATTGTTTGGGAACACAGAAGGCAGATGGAAAACTAACATTATTGAGTGTATGTGTTAGATAATTAGTCTTTAATTCTGCTGTGTATTCATACTTATTCTCTAGATTAGAACTGGACTCTTCAGAGGTAAGGACTAAAGACATTTTGAGAAGTAGCGAGGGAGGGTGGGGCAGAAGAAATCCTACACTGAGCCTCAATATGACTCCCTAGAAAATTCCTTCAGTTTCCACTATAATATTTCTGTTTAATGAATAACAGCTACCATTCATCAATAAATAAAAGCTATATAATGCCCTCAAATCAATGTGGTTAATGATAACTGTACATTATGAAGCTGCTCAAGAAAGTATAACACAGACCCAGTTCAATTTGGCTAACTAAGTTGTTTAACTACTAGGCTTTCTTACCACATATTTTGTTCCCACAGGTAAAGAGAAAGAAAATGTGGTCTATTTATACACACAAAAATAGCACAGAATCCAGCCATCCTCTGCCGCATAGATGAAGCTGGAGATTGTTGTGTTACATGAAACAAGCCAGGCTGATGTTCTCACTGAATTATAGAAGCCAAGAAATCAAACATGTGGAAGAACAGAATATTGGTCCCCAGTGACTGAGAAGGACAGGAGGGCAGAAAGATCAACCAGCAGCATAGGAGGAATTACCTTCAGTTCTTGCTTATGTCTGCACATTTTTTTTTGAGTGGGCCCTGTTTCCTGTTCTTTATATAATTTGTGGATTTTTATTTTTGGAAATTGATTATTTGATAATCATAATGTTGTTATGTTGAAAATCAGATATGTCCCTGCCCTGCATTTCTCCCTCCCTCATACTTTTGATGTTAAAACTTTAAGTAGTAGACTGCCTGTTTTGAGATGTCTCTTCTAGAGATGACTATGGGTTTTGTATGCACTCATTGCTGTTTGTTGCTGTAATTACCTTCTTCTTCTTCTTTTTTTTTTGTTGTTGTGATAAAATCCCTGATAAAAACACCCCAGAAGAGAACAGATTCATTTTGGCTAAGAGTGTCAAAGAAATAAGAGTCCATAATGAAAGGGAAGCCATGGCGACAGACAGGGGAGGCATGATAGTTGGAATAAGAGGCTACTCACGTTGTGCCTCTGAGGATCTGACTTTGCAAACTCCATTTTAAAGAGGGGGCTTCATCTTAAGCCATAAAATGAGCTGGGAGTGGGCGATCTCAGCTCCAGAAATGTGCTGCCATAGCAAAAACTTGAACAGATACTCTAAAAATGGCCAATTAAGAAGATAGGAAACAGGGCCATAAAATTCAACAAGGTCCAGATGTTCTTGGGAGGAATCCTGTCCGTGAAGATACCTTGTCAGTTATTAATAGCTCTTTGTTAGGTTTTCACTCCCAAAACCTGATTAATGGGTTCAGAAACTACCTTATCTTAAGTACTATTCACCCAATCCCCTGACTAAGGCCTCTCCCCTTTAAAAGTTTGCTCCTTCCCCTGCTTTGGGTCTGCACTTCCCTTACCCACTGTGTTGGTTTGGTGGAGGTGAAGTCCAAACTCCAGTTTAAATATTATTAAAATCTTCATGTAATTTCCATCAGAAATCCGGCTCTGTGAATTCATTTGGTGACCAGAAACTTGGACATTAAACACCCTTACTCAAGAAGCAGACAGTAAGCTGCAAGTGTGGCCAGGCTATAAACTCTTGAAGACCTCAGACTTCCTCCAGCAAGGCTTCCTGTCCTTGTCCTGCTGTACCCATTCCAAACAGCACAAAAGTTGGGGACCGAGTACTCAGACATATGGGCCTCTGTGGGCATCTTCTGTTTAAAACACAGCAGACAGCAGGAGTTCCAGCTCACATTCACCAACTGCTTTGACAGAGATCTTCTTGATGGCCCAGAAATCAGACAGACAGACAGACAGATGGATGGACAGATGTGTGAGCATGCATACACTTTTGGAAGATTGTATACCTTTCCTGGCGTATGCAGACCAGCTCCATGCTCAACCCAGGCCTGTCGCTCATGCAGTCTTGCTCTGGATGAAAACTGCTGATCTTCTCAGTGTAATGGTCTGCTCTGTCCCTTTAAGGGACAAGCCACGCCTCCCACCCACCTTCAGCTTTCCAGCCTGAGTCCCTTCTTTTTCTGCAGCTTTCTCCCTTCTCCTCCCTTCTCCCCTCACCCCTCTGCCTCTCTCTCTGCTCTTCTCCTTTTTCCCCTCCATAACACACTAAATAAATACCCAACTTCACTCTGCGTGGCGTGCCTATCCATGTCTGTGTCTCTTGCCAGCCACACGGCTCCCTACCCAGGCCCAGTCACCTTCAGAGACCTGTGGCATGGTCTTGTGGCATGCCCATCTATCTGTCTCACCTCGTGGGACTGGCTGCCCATGTAGCTTCCTGCCTGGGACTCATGGCCAGCTGCAACCGCTTGGGGAATGCGCCATTCTCAGAACCCACTGCCCACTGCCTGTTACCTCTTCGGGGACCTGCGGCGTGGTCTCTGGATCAACTGTCCACTACAGCCACTTGGGGATCTGCAGCATTTTACTTTTACCATTAGACTCAGGACATTTCTAAACACGTGTTGCCTGAGCAGACATCTGTGACTCTCTAAACATCCTTCATACATATTCGTGGTTGCATATGAATGCGCCTTTTCTAAGGAGTCTCACCTCAACTTCTCTTCCGGTCCTTGGTGGTCTATAATGTGATCCCATCCACGACCTTAAACGTGAGTTTCCAACCACTTTGGAAAGCAGTGTGGCGGTTTCTCAGGAAAGTCGGGTTCAACCTACCTCTCGACCCAGCAATACCACTATTGGGAATATACACAAGAGATGCCCAAACATACAACAAAAGTATATGCTCAACTATGTTCATAGCAGCATTGTTCGTAATAGCCAGAACCTGGAAACAACCTAGATGTCCTTCAATGGAAGAATGGATGAATAAAGTATGGAATATATACATATTAGAGTACTACTCAGCAGTAAAAAACAATGACTTCTTGAATTTTGCATACAAATGGACGGAAATTGAAAACACTATCCTGAGTGAGGTAAGCCAGACCCAAAAAGAGGAACATGGGATGTACTCACTCATATTTGGTTTCTAGCCATAAATAAAGGACATTGAGACTATAATTCATGATTCTAGAGAAGCTAAATAAGAAGGTGAACCCAAAGAAAAACATACAAGCATCCCCCTGAATATTAACCTTCATCAGGCGATGAAAGAAGACAGAGACAGAGACCAACATTGGAGCACTGGACTGAAGTCTCACGATCCAAAGGAGGAGCAGAAGGAGAGTGAGCACGAGCAAGGAACTCAGGACTGCGAGGGGTGCACCCACACACTGAGGCAATGGGGATGTTCTATCGGGAACTCACCAAGGCCAGCTGGCCGGGGACTGAAAAAGCATGGGACAAAACCGGTCTCGCTGAACATAACGGACAATGAGGACTATTGAGAACTGAAGAACAATGGCAATGGGTTCTTGATCCTATTGCACGTAATGGCTTTTGGGAGCCCAGGTAGTTTGGATGCTCACCTTAATAGACCTGGATGGAGGTGGGTGGTCCTTGGACCTCCCACAGGGCAGAGAAACCTGCTTGCTCTTTGGGCTGAGGAGGAAGGAAGACTTGATTGGGGGAGGGGGAGGGAATGGGAGGTGGTGGCGGGGAAGAGGCAGAAATCTTTAATAATTAAATAAATTAATTAATTAAAAAAAAAAGAAAAAAAAAACGTGAGTTTCGTTAGCCCTTGCCACTGTCTTGATAAATGCTATCTTTCCCCTTGTCTAGATTCTGAGGTACGATTGAGAGACTAGCAAACCAGGTTCTCAAACATATTCTAACTTGGTTAGAACACACACACACACACACCTTGCAAATGAGCTATCTGTATTT
Source organism: Chionomys nivalis (assembly GCF_950005125.1). Taxonomy (NCBI): domain Eukaryota; kingdom Metazoa; phylum Chordata; class Mammalia; order Rodentia; family Cricetidae; genus Chionomys; species Chionomys nivalis. Next base: position 61,262,685 of record NC_080099.1, read on the forward strand.
ATCAGCTTTTCTCGTTACCATGAACAAATACCAACAGAATAATTTAAAGGAACAACAATTTTGACTCATATGTTTGCTGAAGTCTTATTCTACAGTCTGAGTGTGGACAGAGTTTCACTATAATGGAATCATGGGGAGATGATTTACCTTGCAGTCCATATGAAGGAGTGGGGGAAAGGGGAGGTAGAAGAGCAAGGCAGGGATCAGAGGCAACCATCCAAGGCACCTTGCAGAGGTTTACTCTTTTCAGCTAAGACCCTTGGTTGAAACCTGCACCACTTCCTCAAAATAACCTGGGGGCCACAAGTTCAACACAAAAGCCTGCGAAGAGCCAGTTATATTCAGTGCATTTTGTTCTTTACTTCCAAGATGAAGGGAACTGGGTTGCTGTTGGTGAAGACCAAGACAGGGTCAGGGAGGGTTTGGAGTGAGTTAAACCTTACCAAGCCCTACTCTCATTTTGGAGATAGTTCCTTCTTGGTTTGCTTTACTATCATAAATCTTTGTTTTAAAGCTCCCAGAGAATTGTTTAGAAGCATCTGTCTTCTCAGTGTTTCTCCAGAGGAGGGACGGCTTGTAGTTCAGTAATTTATCACATTGCTGGTAAAGTCCTCAGAGTTCTTTACTACTCCAATGATTATTTTCCCAAGTTTCTAACCATCTTCTGGCATTTCATGTTTTAAAAGATATGTTAAGGGACAATAAAAGCATTATTTAATCCAAATCTAGCATTTTCTTCTTTGAGTCACACATAATATTAAAACCTAAAGACTCAGGCTAAATGGTATAACTTGCTTTAGAAATTATTTGCACAGTGCTTCCTGCTTATAATGATATTTATGTAGAAACACTTATGATGCTAGACTTGATTTCCCTGTAGAACCTACAAATACCCTTGTACTTCTAAAGCTCCACCAGATGTCTCAGGTGTCACTGCCTTCAAGTCAGAGCTGGTTCTGTTCAGTCTGTAGAGCATGAGACCCTAGTTTCTATAGAGCAGGTACCCAAGTTTCTGCTTCTGTTACAGACTATAAAACAATTTGTCTTCATTTTTAAAAAGTTCAAAGTGATTTTAGGGATTTCCTGTGATTTTCTTTTAAAAGAAATGGCAGCTTTTCTTCTGCGAAGTCACATTGTGTGGATGTTGAAGCATGTCTTTGTGAAGGTAATTTTCAAAATTATGCTGATTTGATCAACTCAATTAACGTTGTAATTATAAAATATCTTCACAAATAGGTATGGACAGTTGAGTTTGGCTTCCAATTCTCTTTTCAATTAACTAAGAAGTGCTTCACAGATAAAAATTTGTTCTAATAAGACAGTTGAGAATGAAAGAGTCATTTTGAGAGAATGTCAAGGTGACACTTGGAAGGGATTATTTTAATAATGAAACAAGGGTTTAGAGACAAATGAGTTGCTTCTGGTGTCAGGTTCCTGGAAGAATGTGCCAGAATGTCAAAATCCAAGTGAGTCAATAGCTGCCTAAAAATGTGATATCATTAGGCACATGTTTCTTAAATATTTAAAGTTTTGATTTTATATATAAATATCATTACATTTTCTGCTTACTATTAACTATATAATGTGGAAAAACGTATAATGAACAAAATGCATGGCATTCTCTAGTGTTATGGGCAGGAATCTTTTTATTCTTGTGTTTTTAGTCTCTTTCTGTCCCTTGATTAGTGCTGGGCAACATCAAAGACTGGGTGTGCTCTTTCTTCTCCCCCCTCTCATTTTTCATCCTCCCTTCTCCTCCTCTTCCCTTCCTCCTCCTCCTCCTACTCCTCCCTGTCCCCCTTCTCCCATCTCCTCCTACTTCTCCTCCTTTCTCCTCTACCCCTTCTCCTTCTCCTCCTCTTTCTCCTACCCCCTCCTCCTCCATCCCTACCTGCCTCCTCCTCTGCTGAACCACATGACCTTGACTCTCAATGACTTTTCTATTCTCAAAATTTCTCCTCTATACAATGCTTCACACACGTGGCAGTTGGTTTCTGAATTAAAGGGTATAGGACTGTGTGGGACTTTAAAAACAACTTTATTCTTTGCTCAGAGGTTTTAGTCAGATGTGAGAACACTGAGAAGGAAAAGCGCATTTAAACCATTCTGAAGCAAACCCCAACACCATATGATTCTTAATATTTCTTCTTTAGATAAAAACTTAGATATTCTTAGTCATTATTTGTAACAGGGTTCCAGACCTTAGCACAACTTTCTTCATAATGGAAGTATCACTCAGGCTGTAAAACAACATGGAGACAGCACCACCTGCCAGAACCCTCACTACATATCATCAATGCAGTCCATTTTCAGAGTCCAATCTGTGATCTAGTAATAAAGACCTAGTCCATCAAAGTCTATAGCTTTGGGGAAGTTTCTGAGTGCACCAATCTTGTTTTTTGGCTTCTGTAGTCCCACTTCTGGCTAAGTGTTCTTGTTAGCTGAACCCAGAACACAGTTTTTCTGCTTGGACACTCACCCTGAGAAAGGCTCAGGGTGCACAGGAGTCCCAAACACACAGTGTAGTTGCTGGCTAAGAAAGGCTTTCAATTGGTTGAAACACCTGTCTGAGCAATCTTCTCTGGTGAGAACCCCACAACATTATTCTTTTATGTTTAAGCATGTAACCAGGTACCAAGTCAATGTTATAGGCATGTACATATCCCTCAAACTCTCTATGTAGCTGAAGATGAATCATCAACTACTGACCCTCTTGCCTCTACCTCCCCAGTGTTGGGAAATCCAAATGTTCAGCTGCATGTCCACCCTAAGCAAATATTTTAAATAACTGAATGAGAACTCATGAAAGGCTAAAGTAGGCTCTTTGATGGAGTACAGAACTGACAAAAATCCCTTGATTTTAGTTAATTGCAGTTAATTGATGGGAGGATTATTTCTTCTGAGAGGCAGTCTGACACTCCTGCCTGATATGGTGGAAAATTCATAAATTAAGCTGCATGGGAGTCTCCATGTGTAAATCTGAATGGCTATTCAGCAAACCAGCACGCCAGACATAGCTCCTCTTATTGGTACACATCCATTTTTATATCACGCCCTCTCAGCAAGTGTGCAAATAGGAAATAAAAAGTTTAAATTAATTGTTACCATTTGAATGCAGCGATTGTGTACACTAGAACCCTAAGTAGTTATAATCAATGTGGTTTCATTTTGAGACTCCAAACTGTGATCTAATATATGACCACTAGATGGCAATCTGTATTGATAAATTCTGTAGGTTCCCTTGTTGATAGGGTGGACAATTTTTACACACTAAAATATTTTAAGATACACTGAATGATTTACATTAGTTGAAGCACAAATAAGATTGAAATAGCTTTTAAAATTTGCCTTTTTGGAATTTGTTGGAGTTTTTACTCTGTTCATGTTTTGGATTGACAACTAAGTAGCCAGCGTTTCTGGCACCAAACTGCGAGTTTTGTGTGCGAGAGATAGTATGGCTCTTGCAAGAAAATAATAATTTCAGTTTTAGGTCATATGTAGAAAATGGATCAGCATCAGGATTTATAGGATTGAATTGATTAAAGGCCAATTGCCAGCCCCCCCCCCCCCCAGGCTTCCTAGAGAAGTTGTTACAACTCCGATCTGTTGCTATGGAGTGTAGCAGCTCTGCTCTGCCAGGGGAAACTTTCCCCAGTGAAAATGTTACAGCCCTGCTCTGCTTAGCTTCTGATTCGTCTTGCAAAGTTGCAACAACTCAGCACTCCTAGGGGAAGACTTTCCAAGAGAAAGTATTACAGTCTGGCTCTGCTCCATCTCTTCTTTGGTGAAAGAAGGTCTTCACCCAAACCTGGATCAAGAGATTTATTCGGAGCGAAGAGACCAGGAGACTGGCTGCCTTTACCAGGGTGGAAGAAGAGCTTCCACAAACCGAACAGGCACAGGGCTTACATAGGGATTCTTAGAGGTGGAGTTTTTCCAGCGAGAAGAGGGATTGGTTAGCTTATTGGTCAGGGGCAGAGATGGCTGATTTCAGAGACAGACAGTGTTTCTTTCATTGGCCTTTTAAAAGCTTTTTGGCTCTTCCTTTGGGGCCAGGGCATATTTCTTTCACTGACTCTGACTCTAGGGACAAAGTGTGTTTCTTTGGCACTGGTTTTCGAGTTAGGGTGCATTTCTTTGGGTCTGGGTTCAGGGCTAAAGCATTTCTTTCATTGGCTCTGGTTTCAGGGTCAGGGTGGGTTTCTTTCACTGGCTAGGGTCTCAGAACCAGGGCATGTTTCTTTCACTGGCTCTGATTTCAGGACCAGGGGGGGTTTCTTTGGCTGGTCCTTTTACCCCACACTTGGAGCTTGGAGGTAAATTACATCTCTCTTGCAAGGAGTAGCTGGAAAATGAACCAATGTGGCTATGAGCTAAATCAAGTTGTTGCAAACAGTGTGGATTTGGTACATTTTCATTTTTTTTGTGTGACAGGAAAATGGAACAGGAAGGGGAACTAAGCATAGACTTCTGAAGCTCTGTGGACTTAGATTTTCTATAGACTTACATTCAGATTAATAAACCTGTGAGATTACAAACTGAAATAGCAAAGACAGATTCTGTCACAGACTTTTAACTGAAATAATGGATAAATCACGTGGTGAACTGTCACTTCAGCCTACAGAGGTGCAACTAAACACCACACTTGTGCTTTCCATGAGTAGATTTGATACTGGTCCCGTGTCTCCAGCAGAAAGAGATTCAAGCCTTATTAGTCGCTTCTGCTGGCTGATTTTGAATTAAGCAGTCAGATTTGATATGTCGTCCTTTGCTGCCATCCTGTGGATATTTGAAATATGAATAAGGAAGAGAAATTCACGGCTAGAGCGCTCTGCTTTGTGGAGTCGTGCAACCGTAAATGTCTGAATCGGACATGCACCCTCTCTCTGCAGAAAGAATGGTCTTTACTGGCATTCGGTCATTCACTGTTCCATCTTCCACCCATTCAGACACAGGTCTGCTTTAAAATGGTCCTTGAATAATGCACAAAGGAGAAAACTCCCAAGACGACTTACAAATTCTGAGAAATGATGCTCTCTTATTCTTCAATAGGTCTGTAGGGGGTGGGCATCTATTTCCATCTTAATTTCCGTCTGGACCAGGAGAGCTCCTTCTTTCCTGAACAGTCTGTCTAAACTAGGCTCTGGAAGACATCTGTCATACCCGTGTGGTAATGAGAACACTGGAACTGATGGGTAAAGAGCTGGACTGATTTATTTTGGAATGTCGATACTTCAGGTCCTATCTTCCTTTTATATCTTAATGAAACATGCCACTATTATGCTGGTGTTCTTGCTGATGCTGCAGAATAATATGCCTGCAACTGAAGGAAAGTCTCTTTTAGGCAAAGCAATGTAAAAATACTTTCCTTACACAGGACAAGATAATGAATTATCTTCTAAAAGAAGGGAGCTTTTGATCAATCACTATTTTTCCTTTTTTATTTATTCTCCACATTACATCACGACGACAGTTTTCCCCCATCTCCTCTCCTCCCCTTTTTCTCCCAGATTCCCTCCTTCTCCATTTCAAGAGCAGGCCTCTCAGGGATATTAACCAAACACAGCACAGCAAGTTACAGTAACATTAGACACAAACCCTCTTATCAAAGCTGGATGAGGCATCCCAATAATAGGAAAAGGGTCCCACAAGCAGGCAGGAGTCAGAGGTAATCCTGCTCCCACTGTTAGGAGTCCCAAAAGAACAGCAAGTCACACAACCATAACTAATATGCACAGAACCTAGTTCAGACCCATACAGGCTCCCCGTCAGTTCAGACTCTGTGAGCCCCCATGAGCCCTGGTTAGTGGGTTCTGTGAGCCGTGTTCTTGTGGTATCCTCAAATCCTTTGGCCCCTACAATCCTTCTTCCCCTCTTCTGTAGGATCCCCCAAGCTTCACCTAATGTTAGGCTGTGGGTCTCTATCTACACTCATAAATTGGTGGTTTAAATCTCTCTGATGATTATGCTAGACTCTGGTCTGTGAGTATAGCAGAGTATCATTAGAAATAGTTTCACTGCTTTTTTTTTTTTTTTTTTTTGCCAGTCATCTTTGCTTCTAGCCTAGGTCTCTGGGCCATCTCACCTCTGTCTCCTGGCCCTCTGGGCAGTGTCAGGCAATGTCTCGTTTTGTGGTGTGGGTCTCAATTTGGACCAGTCCCTGGTTGGCCATTTGCGCAAGTTATTGATGTCAAGTGAACTCTTTGCTCTTGCATAGTTGTATTCAATGAAAAAAATGGTCTAAGGGGTCATACATTAATGTAAACAATATTAGTATTTGCTTTGTAGTGTTGAGGCAAATAAAACCATTAATCAGTACCTACTTATCAGGATTTTTTTCTGTAAACATTTCTATTCCACATTAAAATATCTGATAAAGTTCACTATATAGAGTGACATCATAGAAGAAAATTAGGATCCAACATTATTTCTGTTTTTCTTTCTTTCTTTTTTTTTTTTTTAAGAAATGTTTTCAGCATATAGCTCCAGTTGTCCTGGGCCTCACTATATAGATCAGGTTGACCTCAAACTAATAGAGATTCACCTGTCTCTGCCTCCCAAGTGCTGGAATTGAAGGCGTGCATTACCACACATGGCTAGGATACAACACTGCTATGTTTACTAACTTATCATAGTAACCTTTGATACTGCATTTCAGAAAATAATAAATATTATTCTTTTTATTATATATTTATTATGCTACTTTAAAACTGTGGTTTCTATAATCAAAAGGAACACCATAATGCTAACTTAGGAGAGCTTCTTTGACCTCACCTGTGCCTTCTACTTGCTTCCTATGTAGGGTATTTTTTCCCCAGATACCACTGTTCCAAAACTCTAGTAAGAAAGAATACTGCAACTGAATCAGTCTTCTATCTCTGCAAAGCAGTGTGACTTCAGTAAACCTCTTGTTAGATGCCACCCTTTATCAGTTTTGAGCACATAGTCACAATCATTATTTCATATTAGACCTAGTTTCCTTCTGTAGGCAGAGAGCTGTATGCATAGCAAATCAATAGAAAATGAAGGATGTAAACAACAGCTTGCTAAATAAATAACATAAAGTGATTCTCCATCAGAGCCTTAGTAATCACTTGGTGGAAGAGGCTGCCCCCAATAAAACAATTAATTTTTCAAATGAATTATGCAAGTCAATATTTTCCTTCATTAATGTTTTGTTGAAATCATTAGGTTTTATTAATGAATAACAAAGAAGGAATTGGGCCTTTCTTCTGGCTGATATATATTAATGTGCTTAGCTCAAACAAAATGTACTTCCAGTATATAATGAAATTTGAATCAATCAAGTCAATTTGCTAGTCAAATGTTCTTTTGGAGCCCAGCTTCTCCATGGGAATGGCTGTCCACAAAGAACAAGCTGAATATGATCCAGAGATGCCATGGTTGTGTCAAGTTCTACATCAATTTTTTAGTACAACGTCTCTGGTTTTCTCAAGTAGGCAACTAGTCTTCCAGGCAGAACTTTATTATCTGATCTAATTAGCATGAAAACATAACATTCAGCTATACAAAACTGACCGCCATTTACTCAAGTGCCAGTTCTTGAGGAACTGGCAGAGAAAGCCATGCTTACCTTAATCCTATATGAACCTGAACATAAAAAGTGGTTTCTATGCCAATGTCAAGATGTATGGTCATAGATCCTGAGTGTGCCAGACATGGAAACCATACCTACAGAACATTTAGAAAGTGAAAAACAACAAAAGTTTATTTTTGTGTTATTTGATATAGTTTAATACAGTATTGGTGCCAAGGGCATGATTTTTATCTTTTAATGGTTAGACTGAATCCTATCATGTTATGTTTTTAAACTCCTTTATCTACTGATGGACATTTGATTGATTCCATATCTTGGCTATTGGGCATACTGTTGCAGATAATACCAGTGCATGGGTCTAGGTGTATAAACGGAGACTGTCTTTTCCTTTTCCATTCACCCAGACCCGAATAATCACACAAAACTGCATTAGTTACAGCACTCCTGAGGACAATGGTTGAAGTGTATTTCTAGCTACCTCTTACATCTTAAATTAACCCATTTCTATTAATCTGTGTGTTGCCACAAGGTTATGATGTTACTTCATTTTCTACATCTCTTTTTTTCCTCAGTGGTTGACTGGCATTTTTCTCCTTTGGCAGCCACATGGCATCTCCCTAATCTGTCTTTTTTCTCCTTGCATTCAGTTTAGTTTTCCTGCCTACCAATATTTGGCCCTGCCATAGGCCAAAGCAGCTTCTTTGTATTTACAGCATACAGAAGGGAATCCCACATCATTATGATCATTAATCACATACAACAAACCCATTTAAAACAAAAATAAATATTATAAACAATCGTTTTGGGAATTTGTGTGTAGTTTTCTCCAAACTGCTTCATGCTGTTTATTGGGAAAAGTATTTTTAGGGTTCATGAAGACCTTTCATGAGGTCTTATTTTTTTTTTTTTTCATGAGGTCTTATTCCATCAAACCAAATTAGCCTGGAAGGAATACACAGGTTATCATCTTCTGTAGAAACAAAAGCAGAATCTTTTTTCCAAAGTAACACATCCTTAGACTCAAATTTTGAAGTCAAGATACCTTTAAAGTATACGTGTTGGTTTACCTTAGCAGACTGTACAATAAAATGTCTCTTTGTAGTTATCTCAGTCACAATAAAAAAAAATTCAAAGGAAACAATAATGTACACAATCCAGATTCTGTGTACATTCCATCTTCATGTGACTTATCTTTTTTTACTCTATTACTTCTTAATATTTACTTTATTATCTTTACTCCTTTAATCTATGACTGTCTGTACTCTTTTTTCCTCCTCTCCTAAGCCCATGTACATTTACCTAACACTGTGACCCATTTAGAGGTCTTTTTTGGGTCTGAATCTGTGTTTATTGCATACCTGTAATTTTTTTTTAAACCAGGAATGCTTCTTAAAATGCTAAGCAGCATTTCTAAGACTAACACTGTAGCCTTGCCTGTTGGCTCTGCCAGTCCAATATGGTGGAATTATGTTCACTGCCAGCTCTGCAAGCCATGCTCACTGCCCCAGTTTCAGGGATGCAGCAGGTCTATGTTGCCATCAATCAACTTGTAGTACTCTGCTTATAAACCCCATTTAAGTACTCTGTAGTGGTATCTCTTGAAAAAGTCAGAGTTATTCATGCCTCCAGCATGGTTCTTAAAGAAACTGTACCTCTGCTTGCCACCAGCAAACAGCCTATCTGAACAAATATAGCTGCCAAAAAGCTCCAATTGACTCCCATTTTTGTAGGTCTAGAAACCCCACCCCCCTGTCTTAAGCTTTTTTAGGTCTTATGTGAATCCATGACAGATGGTGGGTGACATTTGCAAAATGAGATTGTGTGTTGGTTTCCCGGCCACCCAAACTCATATAATCATGCAAAAGCTGCTGTTAATTATAACACTGCCAATGGTTCAAGCATATTCCTAGCTACCTCTTATGTCTTAAATCAACTTATTTCTATTGCTCTGTGTATCACCATGAGGCCGTAGTATTACCTCATTTTCTACATGTTTTGTTTCCTTGATGGTTGACTGGCATCTTTCTCCTCTGGCAGCTACATAGCATCTCCCTAACTTTGTCTTCTTTCTCCCTGAATTCAGTTTAGTTTTCCCATTATTTATATTCTACCCTGCCATAGGCCAAAGCAGTTTATTTGTTAACCAAAGGTAATAAATCATATTCACAGCATACAGAGGGAAATCCCACATCATATGTGTCTGTCTGATGTAATTTCTTCCATTTATCTATCCATCTATCAGCAATGCAATAGTGCGGTGGTTGGATTATAGGTAGTTTTGTTTGCAGTTCTTTTGCATGATCTTTGCCTTGTTCTCTGTGACAACTGAGCTAATGTACCCAGCTATAGACTATGACAATTCCCGCTTCCTCATTGTGCATTTGTCATTTCTTTGTCTTCTTGATAACATTGTTTTCTTGATAAACATTGTCATCTTTAACTCTTTGTTAATGATCTCATTATGATTTATATTTTCCTACAGTGTTGATGAAGAGTTGGTTTGCATATTTGCTTAATATTTGTATTTATTTTATTTTTTCCTCTTTCATGTATGTGTGTGCATGTGTGCTTTACATGTGTGTATGAATGTTTGCATATGTGTAGGCACATACGTGCATATGAAGGTCTAAGATTAATGTCAGGAGTCATCCTCTACTGCTCTCTATCTTGTTTAATGGGTCAAAGTCTATGAAACTCAGCGCTTGCACATATGGCTAATTCTACTAGCCGGCTTCTTGCTTTGGGGGTTCCCAGTCTTGACTTGTGAGGCCAGAACTTCAGATAGGTTGTTCTACCCATCTGGCATCTGTGTGACTTTTGGTAACTTGAACTCCAGTCTGCACATCTGTGCTTCAAGCATGTAACCACTATGCTGTTTTTTTCAGGCCCCTGCACATCTTCTTTGGAGAAATGTCTGTTTAGATAATTTGCCTAGTATTTCATTAGGTTACTTGGTTTTTGATATTATGCTGGCTGAGTGCTTTTCACATCTGGATATTGCCTCCACATTTTCCACAAAAGTTCTTGTATTCTGTATGGTCAAATCTCTTGACTCTGTTGATGATTTCTTTATTGTCCCCAAATCATTTTACTATTGGTAAACAACCTAAATAGACCTGTGAGTCGTGAAGAATTAGAAGCTGTTATCAAAAACCTCCCTTTCAAAAAAAGTCCAGGACCAGATGGTTTCAATGCCTAATTCTACCAGAACTTCCAAGAAGACCTAATACCTATACTCCTAAATGTATTTCACAATATAGAAACAGAAGAGTCATTGCCAAATTCCTTCTATGAAGCTACAGTAACTCTGATACCAAAACCACACAAAGACTCAACCAAGAAAGAGAATTACAGGCCAATCTCACTCATGAACATCGACGCAAAAATCCTCAACAAAATACTGGCAAACCGAATCCAAGAAATTTTCCATTATGATCAAGTAGGCTTCATCCCAGAGATGCAGGGCTGGTTTAACATACGCAAATCTATCAATGTAATCCATCATATAAATAAACTGAAAGAAAAAAACCATATGAGAGTTTCATTAGATGCTGAAAAAGCATTTGACAAAATTCAACATCCCTTTATGATAAAAGTCTTGGAGAGATTAGGGATACAAGGGTCATACCTAAATATAATTAAAGCTACTTACAGCAAGCCGACAGCTAACATCAAATTAAATGGAGAGAAACTTAAAGCCATCCCACTAAAATCAGGAACACGCCAAGGCTGTCCACTCTCCCCGTACCTCTTCAATATAGTTCTTGAAGTCTTAGCAATAGCAATAAGACAACATAAGGGGATCAAGGAGATTCGAATTGGAAAGGAAGAAGTTAAACTTGCGTTATTTGCAGATGATATGATAGTGTACTTAAGCGACCCCAAAAACTCCACCAAAGAACTTCTACAGCTGATAAATACCTTTAGTAATGTGGCAGGATACAAGATCAACTCCAAAAAATCAGTCGCCCTCTTATACACAAAGGATATGTATTTTATTTTTAAAATTGCATCTATCATCTATCTATCTATCTATCTATCTATCTATCTATCTATCTATCTATCTATCTTGTGTGTGAATGTCTATGTGTGTGTGTGTGTGTGTTTGTGTGTGTGTGTGTGTTGATGTACCATGGTGCCCATGTCAAGGCTAGCGGACTTGTAAGGAATCAGTTATTTTATACCACCAAGTGAGTCTTAGGGAGTGAACTCAGGTCTTCAGGCTTGATCAAATGCTCCTTCACCCACTGAGTCATCCTGCTGGCCCACGTGCCAAAGCTTCTTACTGTTTCTCTATTTAGTCAGTCCACATGACTACTTTTGCATTACTGCCTGTACTTTTCAGTCTTATTCTTAAATCTCATTATATGTAAAAGTTTTTCATCAACAGTAGCTCCTTGGTCTGTAGAGATGACTGCTGTGCCTGGGACATTTTTCACTTATCTCTGTTCTTCAATAAGATACTTCAACATTTCTTTTCAGTGTGACATCCTAGTCAGCAGTTTTATAGTCCTGTAGTGACACATCATTAATTTTTAATGATGGAAAACCGAACACAAGATGACAGTGCATCAAAGTCAACACTATACATCTGAAAGAACAATGAATGCTTAGAGGTTCATTTAGGAAAGCTTGAACAATTTGAGTTTCGTTCTGCTTATGTTAAGACATTTAGAATGACAAGCCATCTGGATAGAAAAGTTCTGTGAATTAAGCAGATGTGTCCAAACATAGAAATCTGCAACATCCAAAGGCTGAACTTTTTATATGAAGATAATTAGTTTCTTGCCTGACTGTAAGAGCAGAGGATTATATTACCAATGGAAAGTGACACTCAGGTGAAATTAGCTGTCATTCTCTTCATTGCAAGCAGTAGGTTAAGGGTCCCAGTTTGTAGTGGGTCCTTGGAAGTTAGACAGTTTCTGGGCTGAATCTTACTTCTCTCTCCTGTTAGATGGATACTTTTGGACAAATTGTGAAGCCTCAATGTTCAACTTGTGAATTGCTCATGAGAAAGATTTTGATCTTGTCTGGAGTTGATGTGATACTTAACAGAGGTAATAAATACAGACATTGTCAGTATAAAGTGAGATCAAATAAAAAATGAAAATTACATATGCATGTTTTATGTCTCCCACATACCAGTATTATAATGACAGGCCTGGTTTTATGCTGTATATAATCTATATTATATAAAAAATACTTGATACATATTTATATTACAAATTTTCTTTCTAATATAGATTTGAATTTGAATTTTCTGTGTATATCTTAGAGTATCATTAGCTGATCTGTGATGTCTCCTTTGAACAAGATGGTTGGAACAGAAACAATATTCAGGAAAAGGTTAGTTGAGAAAACTAGACACTTATTATTAGCATGTTTTAAAACAATGTCAGAATTTTTATTTTGCTTATTATTGTTGTGGAATAAAATTTTTCTTCTATAGATGAGTACAATGTGGATCGGAAATTTGCTGACAGCTGCTCAAATAACAAAAGGGAAGAGTAGGATTTGGATTAAATTTTATCTAACTCCCAAGAACCCACTTTAATGTCTGCCCTCTACTCATGCCTCATAAAAAAGAAATACTGGTTGAAATGTCTCATCAGAATGAGTGATACACATGTAGAATTGCAATAGTTTTCCAACTATTGTTTTTATTCTCCAGCTACATCCAGTTTGGAGATGTCTTAAAAATTTTCTTAGTCTTTTGATGCTGACTAATTTGTGTAGTTAGATATTGAGGGATTATCCTTGTAAGTGACAAAAGGACATCTCCTTTTAAACAAGTTTAAGAAATAGGTAAGTGGGACTATAAAGACAGCTCAATGACTGAGAGCACTTTCTGCTGTTGCAGAGGACTTAGAATCCAAGCATCCATAATGGGTGGCTCACAACCTTAATGTCATTGCCAGTAAATGCCCTCTTCTGATCTCCATGGGCACCTGCATGCATGTGAACGCATGCACAAACACTCATAAACACACACACACACACACACTCACAAATAAAAAATCTTTTTCAAACTTAAATAAGTAAGTATGATTTAAAAGTTTTATTGATATATGATATTGTGTGTGTAAATACCAGGTTCCTAATGCAGTAGAAGTTTTAGAGACACAGAGTTTATTCTGCCCCCATTTGTAAACTGACAGAGGTAGATGTAAATGCAAATTATTATTGGAAAGTGAATGCACTGTAGTGTAGAAATACATCAGATGCAGCAGACCAAACGCTGTACTGGTCCATTGTACCATGTGGGTTTAGGACAGATACAGCACAACTGATATGTGGACTGTACTTAGAAGAGTAAATATGCATCATCAGGACTAGGAAGCCGTTCCAGAGATACAGGAGATGAGCAGTAAAGACAAACAATGCTGTCCATTTTATGAAGTGCATATAATTCAGTTTGATGAGATGTGGAAGGTCCTAGGGAAACAGGGGTTTTGGAGAGAAATGACTTTGGATAAATACTCAGGGCACAAATAATGAAAGGCTATGTAGACCTTGCTATGGGCTTGATATAGAAGTTAACATTAACCATTGAAGGGCTGTAATTACACAGATAAAAAATATTCTTATTTTGGGTAAAAGGAGAAATTGAAGACAGCTGACCAAGTTGTGCAGGTATATCACTTGTTTTTCTATTGCTTTGGTAAAACACCACAATCAAGGTAACTTATGAGTATATATCTATCATGGTTGGGAGCATGACAGTGAGAATTGGGTCTGGCAGCAGGAGCAGAGAGTCAAGAACTCATGCATCTAAATAAAAACAAGAATCAGGGAGTGAACCAGAGAAGAGTAAGGCTATGAAAGACTCCCTCCAGAGATGCACTTCTTCCAGCAAGCCAGCACATTTTCAGTCATCTCAGGGAGTATCACCAACTAAGACCGTGTTCAAATACCTAAGTCTATGGGGAATGTTCTCATTCAGGCCAATGTAGGGAGACTGCTGTGATAAAGTTCAAGTGTGGACATGGCTGAGGTGAATGTTTTCCAGTGATGACTGTGTAGTAAAACATTGTGGGAAATCTTCATGATGGAATCATAGGGTTCAGTCTTTAATAATTAAATCAGAATTTCAGTGGTAAATTCTGATATTCTAGAGTTGATTTTCTTCCTTGAATATATTATATATATTAAAGTTCACTTTAGATATATAACCATCACCTCAGCCTTTTAAATCAGATCTTATGAGTCTACGAGCTAGGTTTTTGCGTAAATTCGCTATTTCCTGTGTGTGTTTGTGTGTGTGTGTGTGATCTGTCTGCCTGCCTGCCTGTCTGTCTGTCTGTATAAAATGTATAGAAATCAGAGGATAATTATGATGTCAGTCCTCATGGATTTTCATCTTTTGTTTGAGATGGGGCCTCTCATTGGCTGGAACTTTGACACATGTCCCAGGCTAACTGGTCCATGTGTTGCAATGGAGAGGGCCACTTGTTTGTCCCAGTTTCTTTATTCATTAACCAATGAAAGCAACGCATAAGCAGAAGGACCTCCTACACCAGTCCATGAGCTTCCATGATCTTATGGCTGCTTCCAGTCTTAGGCAGAAGGCAGGCAGTATGCCTGGCTTTTACATGGATTCTGGGGACCCAGACTCAGGTCCTCATACTTGCAAGGCAGTAGCTTAGTTACTGAGTTCTTTTGCCAACCCCTCAGCATGTTGTTCTCATCTGCTGTTAGTGAGGCACAGGAAACATTACCCCATATTCAGAAACATGACATTTCAGAAAAGAGCCAAGCAAGAAGACTGCCTTTCCCCTTTGTGCTCCCTGAGACAAGTCAGAAGTCTAGGAAGGCATGCCTTCACCTTCTCTACTCCTTTGCTCTGAAAACCCTCATTAGGGCCATCTTGCCCTACAGTACAGGGAAGTAATGTTGCTGAGGGATGGAAAAGAATCTGGAAAAGCAGGTCTTTGCTCATCTCGGTGAAATCAAGTCCTCTTTCCTGATGTTTCTGTGAGACTGTCCATTATGGCACGGTGTCTCCACAATTGGAGCTATCACTACTGATGGTTTCTGTATCTTGTAAAATGTGAATTTTAAATGATTTTATACTTTCGTGATGCTGTGGCAGTATCATCCATAAGCCTTGGGGAAGGGGAAGAGAGAAACCTACTCCCATGGCCTGTTTTGAGAAGCATTATTCTATGTGCTCTGTGACTTCATTTCTTCTGCAAAATTGAAGGAGAATCATATCAGCTATGCTAACAAGGGTTATGAATTTGGCTGTAATTATTCCTTGTAGACTCCTGTATTTGACCATTTGGTCTACTGTTGGTGTGTGGTTTGGGGAGGTTGTAGACCCCTTTGGGAAGTAGTGAGAGGTATATCTTGGATAGGTAGGCCTTGAGTGTTATAGCCTGGCCATCAGAGAGGTCGTTTCTCCTGTTCTTCATGGTCCTTTATACGTGGTGACACAGTAAGCAGTTTCACATGTTCCTGCCACCATAAAGTCTCTAACTGCCATGCTTTCTATCCATAATGACTGTGTCTCCTCAAACCAGGAGCCAAAGGAAATCTTCCCTACTGCAAGTTTCTTTGTCAGGGATCTAGTGGCAGAGACAAAAAGAGAAACTAATAAAAAGGAGGTACATTTCTCTATTTATATGTCTGAATCTGCCAGCAAACATTTTACCATCAGATACCTTCTTTCCCTATCAGCCTCAAAAGAATTACTTTAGAGTCCCATGAGCACTAATTTCTAAATCTCTTGTGAAGCGGTGGTGGTTCTAATAACTTAAGTCCCCTTCACCAGCTTCAGGTCTGGGAACCAAGAACTGAGGATCTAGCTTCTGATCTACAAACCTTTCAGGAGAAACCATGCCCAAATCTTCAAAACACATGGTCAACTTGAATTGAACAGTATTGCTGCAGGATTTGAAGACACTTTGACAAAATGGATATCACATATCTTGTGGGTAGTGTTATGTTGATTACATGTTGAGACCAGTTATTGACACATTGGTTTAGCCTGGTGAAGGAGACAACATCCAAACTCAAACTTGGGTTTGGATTTTGTCATAACTGATTTAAAAGATACTAGTAGGTGTTAAAAAGAAAGCATCGTATTTTTAATGAGAGCATTTGCTTTCTGTTATCAAAACATAAGAAAGGAAGGGTGCAATTGGTTCTGGAAAACTGGAAGTGTCCTTAGTGAGGACCAGGGGGGTAGGATAGTCAGGAAGGCTCAATGTGGAGGTGGAATGGAACTGACAGCAGGAACGCTGTGCTTGTTAATTTTTATGTGTCCATGTAAGTGGCTGCAAAGTGCCTACATTCTGTTTCAGTGCAGTTCCTGGTGCAGAGTGCGACTGGAATTTATTTGTTATGCTGAAGCAGATGGTACTCTGTAACGCTAGTTGTCCTCATCCGTTCAGCTAAAGCCTAGACAGAAGCAGAGCCCTTCCCAATAAAGAGGGCCTCTTCCTGCCCAATAGCTTTTAGACTCAAACCCAGATGTGAGCTCTGCTGGGGCCTGGCTAGTTGATCATCACACTGGAATGAAGCCATCCATTCTCTGGCGTTTCCAGCTTGCCAAGTCTGCCACAGACCTGGGGACTTCCTGGCTCCCCCATCATTTGTGAAACAACTTACAATAAATTATATGCCTACAGGATGCTGCAGAGATGAACGAGCAATAAACAACAAGAGCTGCACACAGAGCCCTCTACATCTGCTGGCTTTTATATCCATAGACAAAATACACCATGGATCAAAAATTTTTATGGAACTTGGTGTTTGTATTGAGTATGTGTCTACTACATGCTTTTACAGTTGTCTTTATTCCCTAAACATTACAAGTTCAGTTTATATTATACTGAGAACTATAAATTATAGAGAGATGTTCAAAAGCAATAGAAATATGTACAGGAGATATGCAGCAATTATATTCTTTAATTAAATGGATGTGCACACTGATTTTGATATCTGTGAGGGAGATGAAAACTAATTTAAGAATACAGAGAATATTTCCATGTATTTTGTTTTCTTGTGTTTCTTTCTGGCGGGGGGGGGGACTCCCAAATACAGATAGTAATCTAGAGCAAGCTGATCAGCACACACTGTCCACATTCGCTTTCGTTACTGGCCTAATTCATTACAAATCTCTGAAAGCTCAGGTTTTTTCTTGACATACAGTTTTATGAAATCTCGTAGACTCATTCAGTTGGGTTTAGGATAATACACATCACCACCATTCCTAAGGAGAATTGTGCCTCATGTATCTTCTGAAAGCACAAAGTAGCTACAAGGACTCGTTGGTCTGACTTATTCTCCATCATAGAGAAAGCTGTATTTTAAAGATGCAAAGATGATGTTGTGTAGTGTGTTATTAATCTTTATGTCACCAGTGAGTGCCAAGATTCAACAAGAGAGTAAAACTAATCATCCAAAGATGTGTATGGGGATCTCTGTACCTGTGACTTTTATGTACTGAGCCACTCGGAGCCTTTTAGGCCCAAATGCATCCCACTCAGTATCTGGCTTTGACAAATGAACGCAACTTAGACTTTTTTTCTTACTTTCAGCATCTTAGCTTCATTTTAAGATTTCATCTTCATATACTGTCTACATTGTTAAATTGTCTGAAAATGCAAAACAGTCAAGCAGTACACAAATTAAGCCACAAAGTAATCGGGTTTCAAACACTAAATATTCACAGCTCAATTACGTTATTACTGAGATGTTTGTCTGAGCTGTTGCAATCTCTGCATATTTATAGCTACTTCACACTAACCTTTTGAAAATATCCTGATGTGAAAATAAAAAGCCACATTTGTTTTTAGAAGGCAGGTTAAAGTTATGGTTCCAGGTATTTAAAAGTGAATAAAAAGTCAATTACCTTCAAATTTTCCAACAGGATGATTTGGTATTGAAAATAGAGAGCTGATTACAAATTGCCTGATTATGTTTTTGTTTCTGAAAAAGGATATTCAAAGAAAATGTGATCCAAGTTACAATCTAAACTGTTCTTTCCATTTCATGTGTTATAGATGGAACCTGTTTCCCAAATTCAGCACTTTCACTGTCTGCTTTAATTTCAGCCAGAAAACCCCAAGAGTCACTGGAGAACTTGGCTCCATTTAACTTTTTTTTTTTAAAGATTTATTTTATGTATATAGTACTCTATCTGCATGCACACCTGCATGCCAGAAGAGGGCATCAGATCCTATTCCAATTAGTTGTGAGCCACCATATTGTTGCTGGGAATTTAACTCAGGTCCTCTGGAAGAGCAGTCAATGCTCTTAACTGTTAAGCCATCTCTCCAATTGCCATTCAATTTTTGAAACTTCATTTTCCTTCAGCAGTGGAGGAGGTATAATAGCTTTGAAAGGAAGGGCATTTCAGTCTTCCCACGATAACAATAACATCTTTAATTTTTCGGAAAATGATGCTCTGTCAAACTTCGTGTGTTTGTTTGTGTGTCTGTATGTGTCTGTGTGTGACTCTGTGTGTGTGGGCCTCTGTGCATATGTGTCTTTTTATGCCTCTCTGTTTGTATCTGTATGTACCTATTTGTGTGTATGTGTGCCTTTGTGTATATGTGTCTGTGTGAGCTTCTCTGTGTGTGTATGTATGCATGTGTGTGTGTGTGTGTGTGTGTGCACAAGTGTGTCTGTGAATGTGTGGGTATGGATTTCCCTGAAGCTGGAGCTGCAGGCGCTTATGCGTTACCCTCTCAGCTGTCTCTCACAACCTGGTTTTTCAGCATGCATTTACAAACAAGAAACAGTCAAGCCTGAAAATGCCAGTCACTTGGCCTCATGTCTCACAACAGCTTAGCATCCTTTGCTGATTAGGCCTGTGTGGGCCAGGTTCCATTGCTCTGCAATTCTGCACATCCCTGATTCTCTTACAGCAAGTGGAATGATTCACTGTGTGCATTTCTTATTGCTGTGGGAACAAGTCATTACAAAAACAGCCAATAAAAATAGCACAGGTTAAAGACTTTATAGAATCGAAGCCTGACTTGGTTTCCACCGACTTAAGCCAAATTCCTTCAAGATGCTGCAGGGAAAATCTGTGTTTTGTTTTGTTTTTGTTCTTGCCTTTGTCAGCTTCTATGCTGCCAGAGCCATCTGTTTCTGTGTTCCTTATCTCTCTCTGTCCTAACCCTCTTGTCCTCTTATCCTGAGGACCCCGATTACCTTGGTTCCACGCAGATAATTCACTGAAGTTCCTTGCCTCAGGGCCTTTAATTTCCTCACAACTGTACGGTTCTTCTTGCCACATGTGGTGGTGCGGATGAGAAACGCCCCCATAGGCTTATATGTTTGAGTGCATGTTTCCTGGGTCGTGGAACTGTTTGCAAATGATTAGGGGGTATGGCCTTGTAGGAGGAGATGTGTCACTGGGAGGTGAGCTTAGAGGTTTCAAAAGCTCAGGCCAGGCCCCGCTTCTCTCTTTCACCCTCTCCCTTCTGCAACATAATGTAAAGCTCTCAGCTGCTTCTCCAGTACCATGTCTGTCTGTGTGCACCATGCTCCCAACCATGGCAAAAATGGAGTAATCTTCTGAAACCACAGTATGCCCCCAACTTTCTTCTATAAATTGCCTTGATATAGTGTCTCTTCCCATCAATAGAACAGTAACTAAAGGCACCATGAAAGGTCACAGTTTAAGTCTGAGGGACAAGGTGTGGTATGCTTGGTGGTGGGCAGTCTAGTTATCACATTGCCTACCACATTCATATAGAAATAGTAAAGTATGATTTTTAGAATGAATCTTGGGTGACTGCTGCTAGCTCCAGGCAAGGAAGAAATGCATTGTATTTATAGAAAGATACGATTCAGTCTGCATTCTTTTCAATATATACACACACAGAGAGAAGCTCACACAGACACATATACACAGAGAGGCACATAAGTGCTTGAGTAAACATGGCCATACCACTGAGAATGTGCATGTTGTGTGCTTTCTCCAGGAGGAATGTGGATCCTTGCTGTGAGAGCCTTCTGCTAGACACAGATTCCTTCAGGAAAACACAATCCATCTAGTGTATCCCCATTGGTTTACAATCACCAGTCAAGGACACATTTCAAGTCTTGTGAGAATTCTACTATGTCAGTTAAAAAAATAAACAACCATAATTCAGAATTCTCGCTCCATAAAAACTATGTATTTATTAGCACATCACAGTCATTCAGAAATACATATTTAATATAAGACAAGGATGGTTTTACAGGTGCAGTGGTGCCTGTAATTACAGCACTTGGTAGGAAGAAACAGGCAGATCTCTGTGTAGTGCTCACTTGCTTCTTCTATGCTTGCCTCATCAATAGTCTAAAAATTCATGGACATCAAGGGCTGAGATTTCATTTTCAATTCTATAAGAGATTTAAAATAAACATACGAAATTAAAAGCCCCATCTTTTGATATCTCAAATGTTTAAGTTTACAAATAGATTCTATTGTGATTTGAATTCTGACCCCCTATTTATGTTAACTCTCTACTTCCCAATGTGTTACACTGTGCCTTTATTTGGGACTTAAGGTCACTGGAAGTATAAGTAAGCATTTAAGGTGAGATCCATGCTAGCCAGGATATAGTAAGATCCCGTCTAAAACCAGAGAAGTTTGAAATAGCACCTATCCTTTTTGTGGCATTAAAAATTAATAAAAAATTCTTGGAGACCTTTAAGGTATTAGAAAGTATTTATGAGGCTGATAAAAGTTATGAATTGGAGAGTGTTTTGTTTTTATTACCAAACCATAAATCATAAATCCAGCATGATACACGCTTAGAAAGGCACACATTAACATCTCTGTGAGTTGAGTGTCTAAAATCACTATGGTTGTATAACTGTCTTAACTCCCCTGACTTGAATTTTCTAGACTACATTCCTATCCTACATGGCAGCACCCACACAGCAGGGCGAGCACGGCAGTGTTACCTGGGAGGGGCTGTGCCTCAGCTTTGTCTCATCCCCCGCTTTTGTCACTTTCTCCCCCTTCCTTCTTCTTCTCCCTCCTCTCCCTTTCTGATATGACACATTATGGGGCAAAACACACATAATTGGGATTCCTTTATGTCCTCTGCCCAAGATTAGAATTACGCCAACGTTCTTCACAGATGCTTATGGAAAGGTTGTTTTTTGCTTGCTTGTTTTGTTCTGCTTCCCCCCACTCTCCTTGTAACTGGGGAACAGTATTTTCCCTTCCATTCCTGGCTTTCCTGGTTAGGTTCAATGACAGGGAGAAAGGGTGATTTCTCAGCGAGTGTAGTGTGGAACAATCAAGGAAACATTTCCAGAGTGCACACAGAGGAAGTGCAGGGAAGAACGGATGGGGTCTTGGGCTTTGAGACCAAGGGGTAGACTGATCACAGAGAGTAGCAGGGGAAAGAGACAGAAGGAGAGAAGAGCTTCAGAGCTGAGGGCCAGGGAATGAGAAGGGCAAGAGGCAAGGTCTGCCAGGTGAGTGGCTGGGGGCAAGCTGTAAAAATTCTGTAACTCAGGATAAATCCGTATACATGTGACCAAATCTATTACCAGAGGCTTCCTGAGTGTGGTTTAGGATCAAGCCATCTGCACTCCTGAGGAGCAAATTTCACATTTTGCTATTGTTATTTTCACTTTTGCGTAATAGGAAATGAAACTACCATCTTTCTTTTGTGATGTTGTGTAATAAAGGGCTAAGAAGCATTAAACGCACAAAACTGTATTTCA
Organism: Chionomys nivalis; assembly: GCF_950005125.1. Lineage (NCBI taxonomy): Eukaryota > Metazoa > Chordata > Mammalia > Rodentia > Cricetidae > Chionomys > Chionomys nivalis. Next base: position 61,284,928 of record NC_080099.1, read on the forward strand.
GAGAACAGATGCTTTCATGGTGGGTAAGGAACATGGTGTGATCTGTCAGTGAACATGTAAGTACTATTGTCAGAGTTTCCTTTTCGAGGCCAACAGCCTGATCCCTTCCTAGGAAGCTGTGGGAGCTGGTAGAAGGAGGCTGGTGAATGGATGCTGGTGGGTGGACGCTGGTGATGGACGCTGGTGGATGGACACTGGTGATGGATGCTGGTGATGGACGCTGGTGGGTGGACACTGATGGATGGACGCTGGTGATGGACGCTGGTAATGGACGCTGATGGTGGATGCTGGTGATGGACACTGTGGAAAGATGCTGGTGATGGACGCTGGTGATGGACACTGGTGATGGACGCTGATGTGGACGCTGGTGATGGACACTGTGGATGGATGCTGGTGATGGACGCTATGGATGGATGCTGGTGATGGATGCTGAATTTCTGCATCTTACACTGTTTCCTAAAATGCAGAGTCGGGGGGTTGGAGAGATGGCTCAGAGGTTAAGAGCATTGCCTGCTCTTCCAAAGGTCCTGAGTTCAATTCCCAGCAACCATATGGTGGCTCACAACCATCTGTAATGGGATCTTCTGCCCTCTTCTGGCCTGAAGGCGTACACACAGACAGAATATTGAATACATAATAAATAAATAAATATTAAAAAAAATAAAATGCAGAGTCATCTTGCCTTGTTATTACCTGTATTTTTTCTGAGAAAAGGGATATAAATATTATTTTCAGGAGAAATGAAAATCTTTAATTTGAGCTTTTAGTATTTTAGAATTTGTTTGCTTGAACTTTCATTAGACTGGTAGTCTAATATTTTTGTAATTATTTTATCTCTGAAAGTTCATCTTTCCTAGGGATGAGGCATGTACTTCCATCATGACTGTGACTGTGCAGTGCTCACTTGCTTCTTCTATGCTTGCCTCATCAATAGTCTGAAAATTCATGGAGAACAAGGGCTGAGATTTCAGTATCAATTCTATAAGAGATTTAAAATAAACATAAGAAATTAAAAGCCCCATCTTTTGATATCTCAAATGTTTACGTTTACAAATAGACTCTATTGTGATTTGAATTTTGACCCCCTATTTATGTTGACTCTCTACTTCCCAATGTGTTACACTGTGCCTTTATTTGGGATGTAGGGTCACTGGAAGTATATACATTTAAGGTGAGATCCTGCTGGACAAGTGATGTACTCCTGATCCAACATGGCTGGTGTTCTTATACAAAAACAGCTTTAAATAGGCAGCTACCCATAAAGAGAACTTCATGTGACAAGCAAGGCAGACTGGATTGTTGGTGATGTGTTCCAAGCCAAGGGGTGCCAAAGATTGCCAGCAAGTACCAGAGGCTAGGAAGAGGCAAGGCAGGGTCATCCCTGCATGTGGCCCTGGCTCAGCTTCAGCATCCAGAACTGCATGACTGTGTGCTGTGTTAAGCTTTTCTGTGTGAGACTCATGGAACATTTCCAAGTTAGAAGCCTCACAAAACCTTGAGAATGCTAACTTGTTGTTATGTTATTAGGCTGTCTTAGAGATGGGTTTGCTGTGCATGTCTCTAAGCAAGATTGGTGGCTTATGATTGTTATTTTTCCTTCTGTAGATACTGGTTGTGTTTGATTTTTGGCAGTAAGTGGTGGCTGTGATCTCCATACAGCCTTACCACCTTGCAGTATGTTAAGATAAAGCAAGCATTCTGGGAAGAAGGTTCAGTTTTATAAGTGCTAACTGTGCAAGCTCGAGGACCTGAGTTAGATTCCAAGAGACCGCATAAGAAGTATGGGCAAGTTGATCTGAGTTTATGATCCCAGGATGGGGAGGCAGAGATGGTTAGATTCTTGAAGCTCACTGACCAGGCAGCCTAATGTACTTGGTAAGTGCTAGGCTAATGATACCTAATATAAAAAGAACATAGTGGTGGATGCTAACATATTATAACATCTGTGGTTGACTTCTGGATCTCATATGAATGCACAAATGTGCATCTGTACTCCCCCATGTACATACACATGTATGTAATGCATGTGTACAGTTCAAAATGTGTCTTCAGTCTTTAAGTTCTCCAAATCTAATGCTAAGATATAGAAATCTTTAATAGGCAGTCATCTGTGGTCCTCTGTGCTCTTGGAACTTGAGTGGGTAGCATGAAGTGGTATATGCAGTGGTTCAGACATGTAGTCTCCATAGTAATCCTGGCAAGTGTATTCTCAGCTCCACACAGAAAACATCCCTCATATCCTCCAAATCCCTTTGTATTAAACAATCGCTTCCCTCTTTTTTCCCCCCCTATTCCATAGCAAGGGCCTCAACTTGAATCTCATGCATGGTAGGCCACTAGGCTACATGCTTAGCCCACAAGACACAACCCTATTTTGTCTCCTTTAGTGCTGACTATTGATTATTCTGAGCTCCCTCTGCTTGTTTTTCTGCTTGTTTGTTGTTTGTTTGTATTAACTTCTCTTTGTACCAGCAAGTGGCTTGAAAGAAAATAAAAGTCTTGCTTTCTTCTTCTTTGATTCTGGTGAAAAGATAAAATGATATCAGTTCCCAATCTGGAAGTAGAGCTCTCTGCATGCTCCCACTTCCTGCCCACAATAGAACCTAGAACCTGGTCAGTTTTCATTGCTTTCTCTAGGTGTGGGGTGGGGAGGCTTTATACTCTTCAAGGTGTCCTTAGGGAGAACTAGGTGTCTGCACTTTCGGTAGTGCAGCGTTACTCTCGCTATTCTGCTAACAGTTAAGACAGGTCTATCTGACTGCTTCACGATTTAAGATAGGAGACCTGCACTCCCGGTATGCTCTGTCTTACCATACGGCAGCACCTATCACAGTCATGTTAATACCTTGATTCACCTGCTGCTCTCTTTAATTCAGGGCTCCTGCTTCTGTCTTCATACAGTGAAGTTGGCTTTCTCTGAGCCTTTGGGTGCAGTCACATCTCTCTCTGATGACAGTCAGGAAATGTTTCTGTTTTAAAGACTCACATAGTTACAGTCAACCTGCCCAGAAAATCCAGGATTATCACCTCACCCCAAGGGCCTCAACTTTAATTGTGTCTGAAAACTCTTTTGGCTGTGTAAGGCAACATATCCACAGATGACAGAAACTAGGCCACGAGTATCTTAAGGGAGGCATTATTCTGCCTTCCACACACGTGATGGAAAGTAAGGGCTATCAGTCACATTTCTTGTTGCTGTGACAAAGTAGATGACAGAAGAATCTTACAGTAAGGCCGATGTGTTTTGGCTCCTGGTTTAAAAGGACACAGTCCATCAAGGCCAAGTTAATGGCAAAGCCATGGCTTTCGCAGTGTGTGCCTGTTCTTACGTGGCTGCATCAACACAGAGAAAAAAAGGAGTATTGATGATCAACTGACTCTCTCCTTTTATCTAGGCCCAGAAGCAGCCTGTGTAGTGATGCCACCAACTTCAGGGTTGATCTTCCTTAGTTAATCCTTTCTGGAAACATCCTCTCAGACACATCTAGATAATGCTCTAGGCATCACTTAGTACAATCGAATTCATGATCAAAATTAGCCTCACAGAAGAGATTTTGTTTAGGAAGCTAAACATAGGAATCTGGACAAGAAATTAAAATATGGAAGGAACAATAAGGCAAACAGAAGAATCACCTTATCTTGAAGAAATGCTGGCAGGTAGAGTGCCTGGATGGATGGGTAAATGGACAGCTGAAGGGAGAAGCAGCATGGAAGACCTGGGGAAACAAACCACATGAGTCAGGAGAGCATGTTAAGAGGATGCTATCAATAGGGTGGGAGATTACAGTCAGACCTTACACTGAGGACCATTGAGGGTTCCAGCAGTATGCCGGAGGAAGGCAGTGGAGAGGAAGCTCACACATATTCTCTTCAGAAAGTTTTGAATAATTTTGGCCAACATGATGAGAACTGTATTTACGGTCACTATTTTACATGTGTCTAGGATTTTGATTTTTATAATAGAATACATAGTAAATTGTGGGAAAAGTTCATGGAAAGGTAAATACATAGTAGTATTTCAGAGGGAAAATACAGAGCTAATTAATATTCAGTATCTTCATTAGCATGACAATAATGGGCACTTCAAATGGGTGTTTAACATATAAAATTGAACTCACAGTTTGTGTAAGTGGGGACCAAGATTATTTTCTTACACAAAGGTACCCCCATGTGGAGGAAGTAACTTCTAATTATGTTCAGTTTAATTTGAATGCAAATGCGCTCCTGGCCTTAGGACCCTGCTGAACCAAACACCTGCTCTTTGAAAAGATTAATCGTTGGAGTGATTTTAGCTTGAAGCAGTTCCTCCTCATAGGACCTGATTAAGAAGGCCATTGTTTTTTCTTTTGTTGTTTGTTTATTTTAACTCTTTTCTCTTTTGCTCTTTACACTTTTGGGGGCCTGTCACCCACTTCCCAAAACGTGACGAGGTGGGGGGGTCTTAGTCTTAATTATGAATGCCCTACCTTAGCTTGGATTGTTTCTTGCCATCTTCCTTAACTTAAATTATCCCGACCCCTTTTGCCTCTGGGCTTTTTCGTTTTCTTTCTTCCTACTTCGTGGCTGGCTGGGTGTCTAGGAGGCTGGCCCCTAGCATCCTCCTCTTCTTGTTCTCTTTTTCCCTCTTCCCACATTTCTCTCCCTGTTTATACTCTCTGCCTACCAGTCCTGCCTATCTTTTTTTTCTGTCTCATTATTGGATATTTAGCTCTTTATTAGACCTTTAGGAGTTTTAGACAGGCAATCACAGAGTTAAACAAATGCAGCATAAACAAAAGCAACACATCTTTAAATGATTAAACAAATTCTCCAGAGCATAAACAAATGTAACACGCCTTGAAACAATATTTTACAACATAAGACCATATCAGAAACTGTCCGGCTTGAAGTTCTAGTTCTTCTGCAAGTTGAGAAAAAAAAAATTAAACACAGCTGGACAGTGGTGACAAATGCTTTTAATCCCAGCACGAGGGAGGCAGAGGCAGGTGGATCTCTGTTGTGGGATAGTTGTACACTGTGTTAAGATTTGTTACTATGATTGATGTAACCAAAAGCTGAAAGGCCAACAGATAGACAGGAGGTATAGGTGGGACTTCCAGGCAGGGAGAGAACTCTGGGAAGAAGAAAGAAGGAATCTCCAGCAGACACAGAGAGAAAACAGGAGGTGCAAGATGAAAAAGAGGCAATGTCAGGTAACAATGTAGATGAATATAAATGGGTTAATTTAGGTTATAAGAGCTATTTGGAGGCAACCCTAAGATAATGGCCAAACTTTGATAAATAATAATGAATTTACATGTTGTTATTTGTGGGCTGGTGATCCAAGAAAACCCTACAAGTATATGAGGCAGGCAGAACTCTTATATAGAGAAATCCTGTCTTGAAAAACAAAACAAAACAGAAATGCAAGCTCCTACCACCAACAGGATGAAGAATGTTTATTGAAAGATTTCAGTTCTAAAGAAAATTGTTTGTCTTTCTGCTAAACACTGAGACTCTGTACTTGGTGTGTTAATGAAGATAAAAGTAGCCTTTTATAGCTACTAAGGAGCACAACATTGAAAAATTATTCTCATATGAGAAAACTTTATCTTATGGGTTCACATGACATAAACCTTAGTTTGTGAATTAACAACCTTGATATAATTGGATTAAAAGCTTTGACTCAAACCACAATGTGTCATCACTTCAACCTACTGAGAATGGCTGTTATCAGAACAAAAAATAGTATTGTTGAATATGTGGCAAACAGGGAACTCTTATAAATTGCCATGGGAGTGCAGATTAATAAAGGATTATGGGGAACAATATGTAGGCTAAAATAATCCCTAAAACTATGTCTACTCTTTGATCCAGCTATCCCACATATGGGTAAGTATGCGGCTAAAATTCAGTCAGCATTCCATGTTCACCCCTATGTGTTGAGCACTATTTGCAACAGCAAAGACATAGGACATAGAATTTACCTGCAAGCCAACCAGCCATTACACAGGTAAGGAAACATGGCATATGTACTATATAGATTACAACACGACTATGAAAGAGTGATATTCTGTCATTTGTAGCAAAATAGAAGGAACTAGTGCACATGTTACTAACTGGAAGAAGTCAGTGGCAGAAAAACAAATTCTGTATGTTCTTTCACATTTGTGGATATTTAACAAGTTGATATATTTATGAATAATGAGTAGGGAGAAGCTTAGGAATGCTAATGATGTGACTTGACTGCTATATTTAAATTTTTTAAATTTATTTATTTTACACCCCAATGCGGTTTCTTTTACCTCCTCTCCACCAAGTCCCTCCCCCATCTCCCCTCTGCACCCCTCTATTCTCTCCTCCTTCATTTCTGTTCAGAAAAGAACAGTCCTCCAACAAATATCAACAAAACATGCATGTTAAGTTGTAGTAAGACTAAACACCTCCCCTGTATTAATGCTGGGCAAGGCGACCCAATAGGAGGAATAGGGTCCAAAATGCCAGCAAAAGAGTCAGAGACAGGCCCTGCTCTAAGTGGTAGGAGTCCCACAAGAAGATCAAGCTCTAATACTGTCACATGTATGCAGAGCACGTAGGTCAGTCCCAGGCAGGCTCTCTGGTTGTTGGTTTTTATCTCATCCTGTATTTCATAAATATCTACAAGAGCTACATATGGGTCAAATATGAAAACTGTTTAAAGAAATTTGAACCTTCACCTTTCTGAGTTGATTATTGCACATTGTATACACCTATCGAACAATTGAGCCTTATAAAAATTAAAATTATCATTATTTAATTTATTTATATGGATGTTTTGACTGCATATAAGTCTGGGCACTGCATGTATGCCTGGTGCCCATAGAACTGCTAAGGTAGCAACAGATCCACCGGAACTGGGGCTATGGATGACTGTGAGCCACCATGTAGGTATTAGAAATTAAACCCAGGTCCTCTGCAAGAGCAACCAGTGCTCTTAACCACTGAGCCTGTTCTCTGTAAAAAGAGACTGCTCATTCATTTTCTGGCTGCCCAGACCCAAATAATCACACAGAAACTATATTAATTAAAACACCCCTTGGCCTATTAGCTCGGGCTTCTTATTAACTAACTCTTATATCTTAAATTTACACATTTATATTAATCTGTGTATTGACATGAGGTTGTGGCTTACTGGTAAGGGTCTGGCGTTTGTCTACTTCAGCAGGTACATTGCATCTCCTTGACTCCGCCTATTGTATATATCTCTGTTCGGATTTCCTGCTTGGCTTTATTCTTCTAAGTCTTTGGCTCAAGCAGCTTCTCTACTAACCAATAGTAATTAAACATAGTTATAGTATACAGGAATCCCACATCAGTCCTCCAGTCCCTCATTGACCTCATTCTTAACTCTGGGTTAAGACACAGGGTCAGTCATCTGCTCAATAGTGGGTGGTTTTATCTTAGTCATTTAAGACACATGGCATTATGTTTCAATTAGAATATGATTCTAAATCCTTTATAATCTGAAGAAATGGATATCAACCTATCTACATTTGAAATCATGTTTGAAAGGAATTTGTTTTCAGGATGTGAGCATTTCCAATTTACACCTCTGAAAATTTCAGTTGTATTTTTTCTGTCATATCATATCATCATTATAAATATTTGTATAAAACTTGTTATGTATCAGCATACATAAATGCACATATATATTATATGTGATGTAATTACACATAGTCAAGGGCATATAGAGACAATAGAATTGGGTAAAGCTTTCTTCAAAACACCTTTTCAGGCTCACATGCAGTCATGAATTTGTTTTCCTCTTTTTCTGGACTCATTACACCGGCTATCAAGCAAGCACTATAGGAGAAAGGCTCACTTGTTCATCCTGCTGCCCAGTTCCCAGCTATCCCGGCTAGCTTAACCCCGAAATAACCACACAGAAACTGTATTCATTAAATTACTGCTTGACCCATTAACTCTAGTTTCTTATTGGCTATCTCTTATATTAATTTAACCCATTTCTATTACTCTGTGTATTGCCACGTGGCAGTGGCTTACCAAGTGAAATTTCCAGTGTCTGTCTCTGGCAGCTCCATGGCATTCTTCTCTCTTTCCTCCTTCCTTCTCCTAGCATTCAGTTCTGTCTTCCCTGCCTACCTAAGTTCTGCCCTATCAAGAGGCCAAGCAGTTTTTTTTATTCCTTTATAGTAATCACAGCACGCAGAGGGGACTCCCACATCACCTCCCCTTTTCTGTTTAAATAAAAAGGAAGGTTTTAACATTAATATAGAAAAATTACATATAACAAAACACGTATCATGCAAAAATTATAGTAACAGTATTTATATCTACTTTATTTTTTATCATAACTAAGGAAAACTGTAACTATAACTATAAATTCTTCAAATCCATCAAAGACTCCAGAAGGATATATTACCTAAGTAAACAGGAAGTACATTGTAAGCAACTTCCAGAACTCTAGAACTGACAGAGACATCTCACTGCCTGGACAGTAACCCAAAGTTCTTCTGAACCATTGGGGCATCCATTTTCAGCCTACAGGCCCATAGGATCCAGCAGTTTTTCCATGAAGCAAGAAATTTTAAAGACTTTCACATTAAAGAACAACGGAGGCTGCAATAATGAGCCACCACTGCTGTCATTCTGGGCTACTGCTTACACAGTGGGGAAACTTGTGATCAAATAGAAGCCTAGTGTTTGATTGGTCTCAGGGGCTTGACGTTGAGATCTCTGCTTTTCTCCCCACTGTTTTGTCTATGCAACTATGACAAGAAAGGATGATTATCAAATTTCCACCGCCTTCATTATGCTGGTGGAGTTAGTCCAGAAATGCGGGAAGCAAGATGGCATGAGGTAAGATCAAAGGGAAGGCAATGAGTGGCCCCGTGGTCCGCAGCTTCATTTAATTAATAACTAATATTTAGTGATATGACTCACATAATGGAAATTATTATAATCTTATGGAATTTTCATAGTCAAAAGATGAGTAATTTTAGATGACTAACAATTATTTCTCTTGGTAATGATAATCTGATTGTATTTCAATAATCTTAAGGGGTTTTTACTTTCAGGTTGGGATTATCTGACTTTATGTATAAACCCAATTGCAGACTAATCTTTTTCTTAAGGTTAATACTAATAGAAATTTATTATTTGATGACACATTACCATTTACCAATTATAATAGGCTGTAACACCTATAGGATAGAACTAAAAGATTACTGAGTCTCTACAGCGGATCCCTGACTCCATTGTCCATTAATTGCACAATATCTTCATGGCCTTCCAAAGCAAGTGTGACTGAGAGATACCAGCAGACCTGACATTCCATCGCCAGCCCCTTCCTTGTTAAGAAACCAGCAGAGACTACTGTGAGCAGAGGCTATTTTCGCCATAGCAAGAGCTCAGCCACTTGTCACTGGCAGTTGGCTCATGGGCAGTTACAGAAGTGATAAGCTTTTTAATGGGAAAGGGGAAGGCTCCAGGCATGTTCTGATTGGAGGTGTTGGGGACGAAAGAGCAGCTGTCAGTGGATTGCTATGCCCTGACTCTCATGACTGGTCATAGCAGGAGTTAGACTCGAAGTTCTATGGTGATAAATTATCTGGCCACTGTTCCTTTGGGGATTCAGTTTTTCACTGAAGTCTAGAGTTGGGACACCAGCATTCCATTTATCCAGCAGAAACTAAGGGATAAGTCTAGGACTCAAGACATGACATAAAAATATCTGGGATTTTAAAGAAATATTAAGTGCCTAACAGAAAGACAGACTCCAAAGAAACAACGTAAATGATGCTTAGTTTAGTATCCATAAAAGAGAAGGTTTTGGGACTGGAGTGCTGGTTCAGCAGTAAAGAGCACTTTCTGCTCCTGCAAAGGATCAGGTTCAATTCCCACCACCCACTATGACTCACAGTTATCTGGAACTCCAGTTCCAAGAGATCCAGCACCTTCCTCTGGTCTCTGCGGGTGCCAGAACTGCAAGTGGTACACAGACATAGATGCAGCCAAAACATTGACACGCAGGAAATAATGGTAAATAAATATTCATAAAAATAATGTCATCATCATTTGAAGACAATTTGGGGTTTATTTTTTTTTGTTGTTGGTTGATATAAGAGATGGCAAATAATTTCAAAAGCACATTTACAACTATCTTTGCCAAAACCTTGGAATCAAACCTAATGGGGCTCATGAGGGTATTAGATTGTTTAAATGGGAGATGGAGTAGGGCCTTATGTGGCAAGAGTGCACGGTGTATTGGGGGTCTGTCCGTACAAGCTCTTGGGCTCCATGAAATCCCACAAGGGGGCTTCTATTCACAACAAGGGTAACAGTTAACGTCCACTTGTTGCCTAGGAGAATTTACTTAACATTAGTTAAACTGAAAATCCTGCTTCCACCAGGCATCACTGTAATTTAGACAGAGAAGGAGGTGCCTTCTGGGACACTGCAGATGCATCAGAGTGGCAAAGACATATTGTGCAGTTAATTAACCTCACAGAAAGATGAAAGAAAGCTACCCAGCAGCACAGACTTGACTTATGTTTATTTTTGTATTTGTGTTTTTGTCCTCATTTGGTTTTCTTCTCCCCAGCCCACTGCCATATGCTGCTGGGACTCCAGTGTAATTATCCTACCCACAGATGAAACACAGAGAGAAACAAGCAAACGGAACCACCAACACCATGATTCAGGGCTCTGCTTTGTAGAATTTGGCTGCATTTATTTGATCATGGGGCAAAACAGCTTCTTCCATGTGGAAAAGGGATATATTTTTCTCCAATGCAAATCAGTTGGAGAAGCTAGGACCAATTTTCAACACACATATCTAAAAGTGTATTAAAACTTTTGGAGATAAATAAAAAATGCTATGCCCACCTAGGCTTTCTTTAGAAATATTTTGTATGTAATACGTAACACACACAGGCCATGGGTCTATCATAATAACAATGAGAAATTTAAGGTCTTAGGCATCAGGTGCTTTTTCAGTTGATTTGACTTCTTTCCTACATGCAGATATAGGTAGGAATGTGAAAGTTAAGGTGGAAAGTTCTTAGTTATGTTATTTATCTCAATGAGGTAATGGTATACCGTGTGTATTTGTAGACATGTGGGATGGTCTAACTGAGGAGTTAGTAATTAGTACTAGCTATTCTCTTAGAGAATAGCAAATGGAGATAAATCACCTGTTGATCCTCAGGTCTGGACTTGGGAATGACGGAATTTAAGCATTATAGAGGGAAATTTCAGAATCTTAAGTATTATTTCTTTAGTTAGATTGTTTTAAGAAACTCCTAAAAGTAGGATTTAGTTGTTATTATCAAGAGGCTGGTTTGGCCAGACAGAGGCAGTGCTCTCACACTTCCTGTGCATGTGTGTATACCGTCTTCAGTGAGCTAGGAACAACTGATTATTCAAGAATATAGAAACAGCTTACAGTGTGAAGTTGACAATCAGAAAGCCACGGCATTCTTCTGGAATTTTGCCTTTTCTTTCATTAACTTGAAATTATTTCTTGTGGGATTCCATCTTCTGTCTCTGAGATTACACTCAGAAATGAAAAGAAAGTATCTAATTTATAAAGCCTCGATTCATCTATTCTTGTCTGGTGCACGCAACTCTGAAAATGAGGTATGTCTTCAATATCCTTCAAGGAAAGTGATGTGCTGTTTAGCCCTGCAAGGGGCTAACTGCTTTAAGGATAGAAAAGAAACTTATATTCTAGGTATTTTTTCCGCTTGATTACCAGAGGGACCTTAGAGATATCAAGGTATATATATGATCAAAACTCTTTTGTAGGAGTCTTTGTTCTAAACAAGAAGGCATTTTGAAAGAAAATGTCCAAAATGTCTGTATGTCAAAGTCAGAAATAAAGGAGCTAAACTGTTTCGGGGTAGATATCAGCTTGAGCTACACACTAAAAATAAAATAATGATGGGTATCTTGACTTCTCTGAAAGAATAAAGATAAAAACTGATAGGCGAACATGAACCTGATGAGCAGTCGTGACCAAAGAACATAAAGATTCCATTCATCCAAAGCAAAGAAAGCATGTCTGTGTGATCTGAATTAAAGTAATGGAAATGTAAACCGTGGCTGATGAGCTGAGCAGCGGTGGCACACGCTTTTATCCCAGCACTTGAGAGGCAGAGGCAGGCTCTGTGAGTTCGTGGCCAACCTGTTCTACAGAGCAAGTTTTAGGACAGCTAGAAACTTGTCCTAAAGAAATAAAGGGAAACCCTGTCCTGAAAAACTAAACCAAACCAAACTAAACAAAAACAAACAAACAAACAAACAACAAAACCCAACCCTTTCCCCCTAAAAAAACATAACAAAAAAGAAAAAACAAAAAAAAAACCCCAAGCCTGATGATCCAGGAGAGGTAGACAGACACTAGAACCCAAGGACTCTAAACCCTGGGTACACAAGATTTGGGCTCATCACTAAAAGTATGGAGACTCTCATAAAATAATTTGTATAAATTTTTAGAGACTTGGCACAGCCATCAGCAGGATGGCAGAATGCAATGTTACAGTGCCTTTCATTCATGTTCCTTCCTTTTTTTCATGTGACTAAATAATGAAAACATCTTAAGGGAGGAGGGATTTGTCTTACAGTTTGGGAGGATACAGTCCATGGTAAGGAAGGCATGCTGCAGGAGTGGGAGATAGCTGGTCACGATGAATTTGGGACAAGGGGATACAAAATCTCACATTCTGTTTTCTTTCTACCTTTTGTTGCTAGTCCAAGGCTACATTCCTTACCATGGTACCACCCATAGCTAGGGTTGGGGGATCCTCCTACTTCAATTGACCTAATCAAGATAATTCTCATTCATAACTGGCAAATGGATTAATTGGGATAATCTTTCATAGGTGATGTGGGAGTCTGCTCTGTATGCTGTGAATACCATTGGTTAATAAAGCAACTGGCTCGGCCTATAGCAGGGTAGAAAGAAGGGCAGAGTCAGAGAGAAGCCACGTAGTCCTGCTGGAGACAGATGCTGGAATCTTGCTGGTGGCCACGAGCCTTGTGGTAAAATACAAAATAATGGAGATTGGTTAATTCTTGTTGTAAGAGCTAGCCAACAATACACTTAAGTAATTGGCCAAGCAGTGTTTTAAATATAGTTTCCGCATGATTATTTCTGGGCTAAGTATCCAGGAACTAACTAGTGGTCGCCTCCTACAACACATAGGCATGCCCCGAAGTTTGACTTTGGTGATTTTGTCAAGACAACAGTATTAAGCACTAAATACTGCATGATAGCTTCATTTCTGTTGTTGCGTTAAAAGACTCTAACCAAAAACAATTTGGGAAGAAAAGAGTTGATACTGTCTTTATTTCCTGAGGAAAGACAGGGTGAAAGCTCAATAAAAAATCTGTAGGTATAAATAGAATCATATGTGATGGAGGAACATTGTTTATGGGCTTGCTTCCTCAGCCTACTTTCTCACATAACCCAGGGCAAGCTGCCCAGGAGTGGCATTGCCCACGGTTGGCTGGGACCTCTCACATCAGTCACTAATCAAGAAAGTGCCCTTCAGACTTGCCTACATGCTAAACTGGTGGAAGCAATTCCTCAGTGAGGTTCCATCTTCAAGGTGACTCTCTAGTTGGTGTCACTAGCATCTCTCGCTTATATTTGGAGGTCATTGTCTGTCACTGAAGGAAGTCAGGACAGAAATTCAAGGCAGGAATCTGGAGGTAGGCCCTCTTGTTATTCCACATGGCATACCTCGGGGTAAGAAACTTAGCCGCAGCAAAGGAAGTACAGCAGAAACCACGAAGGAAAGATGTTTGATCGTTCCTTTAGCGTCATGCTTAGCCAAATTTCTTACACAGCTCGTGACCACCTGAACAAGGAACTGCTGTAGCCCACTGAAGTCTGGAACCTCCTCAATAAATTTGTAATCAATTAATTCCCCATAAACAATGACTAGAGTAGATCAGGCAATCTTTAGGCTGAGACTCTATTCACAGTCAAAGCTAACTATGGCACCCTGTAAGAAATAACTGCTCATTGCACAAAACTGCTTTTATAAGCACCAAGGATTCTGGGTAATACATTACAGCCCCTATAAGAAGCCGAGCTTTAAGTGATGCAGTGAAGGGTGTAGGAATGGCAGTTTCAAATGACTTGAAGTTACTGTGTCCACAGGCCTAAAGGAGCACAGAATAGAGAGACTGTAGGCGTGGGACAAAGCTGGTGGAGCAAACACTTGACTTTATCCCTTTCTCAATCAGGAAACTTCCCTGTTGGGCTTCAGGTCCTAGAATAACCCTTGCAGACCTAGGCTTTGAAGCTTTACAGATTTTAGGAATTAATTATTTTCAGCTTATCTCCTAAATTGGAAATAATGACTGAGTTTGGTGGGACAGTGCTTAGGTAAACAAAGCTGATATGAATCAGTATAGACAGAACCTCAAGAGCAGAGTAAGAAAACCGCAAGGCTAAGGCAACAGTCTAAGAATAAGGAGACAGTACCCAGACAACGGTCCTGCAAACACTAAAGCTAAATGTGGGCATGGGAAAAAAACGGATTCTTATGCATTGCTGTTGAGAATGCAGACTTGCAGCTTCATGTCTGCATGCTAAATCTGAATTACCACAAGACCTGCAACCCCACTCTGAGGTTAGTGTCATCAGGAAATGATGACACAGTCCCAGAAATTCAGTCCATGACCTTCACAGGAGAACTGTTTGTAAGAGCCAGAAAACGGAAATGACCCAATGCCTCTCAGCTTAAATTCCAAAAGGAGACGTGGTGCACCAGTGAAGTTAATACTGCTCAGTACAGAACGAAGCTCTGAAACCTGCTGAGTTTTGAGAAATCCATCAAATGTTCTTGGAGCCAATGCTACATGATATATAGTTCCATTTCTATGTCATGTACTGAATATTCAAGTTCCTGGAGACAGAAAGCATAGAGCTACTGGGAAGGGTGTTGGAGTAATCGCTAATGAACTTTTTTCTGAGTTTGGGTAATTGGAATTTTTAAAAGATTGGCTTAGATGAAATACAAATTATATCTCTGCATAAATTTTTTACCAGTAGTAAAAATGATTATTGAATTTAAATGTTCATAATTTATTCTATGATTATTATTTTTCAATTAAGCTATTTAAGAAGCCATAAAAGAGATAATTCCAAAATGAAATTCTGAACATAAAATATTTTCAACTATTTGTTTATGAATAGTGATAGAATTTGAGTTAAAAAGTTGATCTAATGTGTGTGAGAAATTTTGTTTTTCTATTATAAACTTGTTTGATGATAGGATTACTTGGAATACAGGAGGAGATCGAAGTGTGTGAGGATGGGATAGAACACTGTAAATAACAAAGAAAAAATTTGATACCTGCACGTTATCCAATACAGCTCCAAAGTCTACAATACTTACCAGCTGAATCTTGCAGGACAAACCTTTGTCTTTGTGATTCTAGGAATGAGACCACAGGCTAGGCATCACAAATCATTGACTGAACGAAACAACAGAGGAGAAGAACTCCAGGCTAAGGAATGGAATTGCATTTTGTCTGGAGTCTAGGTAGACCCTCTATTGACAGTTTCCAGCAGGTCGGGAAGGAGGAGGTATGAAATCATGATGGGAGCGGGGAGTGGTGACAATGCACAGATGCATTGATTTGGGAGTGATTCCACAGGATGAAGTTATTACATCACCAGGAGTAATGGTTCCAAGGAACAGTGTAAAAGGTAAACAGATGATGTGGAGTGAACCCAATTTCATGGTGTAGAAAGAGAAAGAGGAGGAGTACATGAGATAAAGAAGAATTTTAGATATAAGTGTGTGAGAAAAATAGTACATGGAGCTCAGAGACTGATGCAGCCCTTTCCAAGTGAGACAGTTTTGCCTAATATTAATGCCATGATTATGAAGTTACTAGTGACCTCTAAGAACAAAACTGTTTTCAGAAAGAAGAGAATACTAGTCAAAAGATTTTCACCAAGCATTGCTCTATCTAAAGTACTGGGAATTCAAAACTGTTTCTTAAGTAGTTATTGTATATGAAGATTTGAAGACGATCTCAGTCTTAACCATTCTGTATGATGTTATGATTTATTTAAGCAAACAGAGGTGAGAGGTAGTGCATCACTATAATTAAATTATGAAGTACATTTGTCTTAGTTAGGATTGCTGTGAAGAGACACCGTGACTATGGCAACTCTTATAAAGTAAAACATTTAATTGGGGAGTTTTCTTTTTCAGAGGTTTAGTCCACTTATCATGACAAGATATGATCTCATGCAGGCAGACATGGTGCTGGAAAAAAACTGAGAGTTAATATATCTTCATCTGCAGTCAACAGGAAGTGGTCTGAGACATTGGACAGTATCTTGAGCATAGGAGACCTTAAAGCCTGCCTCCACAGTGGCACAATTCCTCCAACAAAGCCACATGCCCTAATAGTGCAACTCCCTATGAGCTGATGGGGTCTAATTATGTTCAAACAACCACAACATTTTAACAGTTGATATCAAGAAACTCAATGGAAAATGCATCACTGTTTTCCTTTGGTGCTCAGGATGTCAGAATAAGCAGAAAGAAGAAAGGTAAACCCATTAATTCTAAAAACAGATATCTGTCTTAATCTTTGCTATTATTTTATCATTTACAATAAATGGCTCAATAAAAGTGAAATATGATATTTGGCACCATGCTTTGGTTTCCTCCCTGGTGTTCAGCCAGCATCTTGTGACATGCATGCAATTTAATTCTCTAAAGTCAGCTGGCATTTGGTGGAGATCTTGACTGATGACAGTTTATATGCAATACTAAAGCTTCTAGGGTTTGGCTTATTTCTAGTAAGTGCTAGCAAATCCCTCCCGACCTTAAGGTAGAGTTGACCTCGATCTTTTACCATGTTGTCCTCACTGATCTGGCACATCTACAACAAACCTGCTCTTTCTCTTACAGCTGAAGTGGCCAGGCACGTTCAGTTTTGTCAGAGTGTTGAAACTGAATTTACACTCTAATTAGTTGATTTATTGTTTCAGCAGTAGTGAAAACCAGGTTCCATTGCGTTAGTTGAGATTTATATATTTTTACTCACAGTTTCTATTTGGCCCTTTAGCCTTGTTCTTTAAGCTACTTAAATACTATCATGTTCTGTTAGTTTCAGCAAGGCTGGATAAGCTTTGATTTTTAAATTACATTATATTTATTTATTTATTTATTTGTGTATCTCTGTGTGTGTGTGCATGTGTACCATGGCACATGTGTAGAGATCAAAGGACAACTTGCTGGTATCTTTCTTTCATTCTACTGTGTGGGCTCCAGGGACCAAACTCAGGTAGTGAGGCTTGGGAGCAATTACCTGTACCCACTGAGTTACAACTCATGTAATTCCAGTTTCAGCAAACCCAACACCTTCTTCTGTCCTCTTTGGGCACCTGCACATATTAATACATAATCTGACTCATGCATATGCACATAAAATTAAAAAGATCAGTAATGAAAGGAGGTTGTGTGGTGACAGGAATACCTGTATCCCCCTTTCTAATATATATGTATATATATATAATAGTCTTGAAATTATTTTAATCTTGGTAAAAATGGAACAGCATATTCTACAGCAAACTTTTTGCATTTTATAAAACAACATGCAGATAAAAGACACCGGAGCAATAATTCAGCTTGAATAATAAAATCATGATTCTGGATTAGAAATGTCAATTTTATTAAATGTATTTTGCCTAAATGAGAAATAGGACATGAATTTTGGTTATAAGCATACCAAGTACCCACTTAAATCAGAAATGACAAATTATAATCTTAAGGAAAGTTTTATGCTTTTTTTTTCTTTTCTTAGATTTACTCAGAATCACTGACTCTTCAGTTTTTCCACATGGTGCGAACAGTCTCTATCATATGAATATCATCAGGCAATCTAGAAATGATTTAGCTTTCTTTCTGATACAAATGCTGCTCACGCTACACAGGAGGCACTTTGCTACGAAACAGCAAGCATTCGGTCTCAGTGCCTCTGTCAGAACGTCCTGACTCCACGTGCCGAAGCCATAAGTGTGTCAAATAATCCTTTAATTAGATTACAAAGTGCAGTTATTATATGTCAAATATCTATTGATCCCAGAAAGAAAATGGCTTGAGGTTTCTTAAGTATGAAGCACCAAAATTCATTTGCCATGCAATTAACTCCAAATTACTTCCTTGGGAAATTAATATTAGAGAGAATGTTTACCTATATAAAAGGATATAATTGACATTCTCAAATGAAAAGAAGAGAATGAAAATTAGTTGATGAATAGCACTGTTTTTTAGACTTTCTATATTTTTATTTTTAAAAATGTTTTTAGTTATAAAATATTAGAGTTCCCCCTCTCTCCCTCCAGCCCCTCTCAGCTATCTTGCCTCAGCCCCTCCAAGACCCCTCTCAAGCTGATAGCCCCATTTTCTTTGAGTATTGTTACATATAGATAAAAAGGTAGATATACTATAAAAATAGACATGTATTATGACAAATATATATAAATACAACCTCTTGAGTCCATTTCTATTGTTTGTGTGCATGTAGTTTAAAGGTTGATCTGTTTTTTTTTTTTTTGGACAATAAGGAGGCTAATTAATCCTTTGAGGGGGTTAATTCTCCTCCTAGCAGTCATTGGATGCTTGTAGTTCTTTGTCTGGGGGATTCCTCTTCCAGGTTAATATGTCTATGGATATTGTCATTGTTCCAGTCTTGTTAATTCAATCATTTCTAGAACAGTTTTTTTTTTTTCAGAAGGCTTCCTGGTATGCTGACTTTCACAGTCTTCCTGCCCCACATCTGTGATGTTTTGTGATTCACAGATGCAAGAGCTGTGATGTAGCTGTGTTTTGGGAGTGGGCTCCCCATGACGTGTTATCTCTTCACTTTGCCAATTTTGGTGTTCTGTGGTAATCAATAGTACTGTTTTTTAATACTCTTTGCTATTGTATGTAGTTTAGCCATTTGCTTTCTGTTTCCTGTATTTTTTTTTTAGCACACATATTCATTTAAGAATCTATGCAGATGGTGAAGGCATCAGTTCCTGAATAGAAATCACCCAGCTACAGAGTGCTAGGGACAGAACTGCTTTGTGTGGAACGATCAAGACCAGTCCTAGGAAATGAAAACTAGGCAAAAAATAGATGTTGACTAAACCTGGAGGGAAAATAGGGGAGAAGACATCAAAATCGTCGAAGAAGTTACAATTACAGATCTGGACCCAGGATGACAAAACAGTGTCACACAGATGTAGAGACTTCATAATGGGAGGCTGGGGCTGGGAGTGGATATCTGGTGGATGAGGTTCAGATGGTAGGTAACAGATACTGAGGGAGTGAGGATTACACAAAGTATATTGCTATTCTCTCCTCCTAGACAATAATCAGTACAGGAGATTCTCACATCTCACACTGCTGTGTGAGTGTGTGTGTGTGCATGCACGCATGTAATTGGGGGGTGTCATTCAGTTCTTTACTGACACTTCTGAGTATCATCTAATCTAGTTACCTCCCAACAACCTCAGTTCCCAGGCTATCTTACCTGAGATTCTGGTTTACTGGTGAACGAATCTGTTTCCTACAGTCTGCTTCTTGGGTTAAATGACTTGCTCAAATAGTTCACAAATCTCGTGGAGGGCTTACACACATTTACCTTCATTATATACAATATTAAGGACACAGAAGAAGGAAGGTCTATGGTGACATATGAAGAAAGGGACCTGAAACCTCCACATCTTCTGTGGACGGACACACTGTCCTCCAAGAAACTTGGATTCAGCTGTGTACAAGTTCCCCAAGATCTTTCTTCTGTGGTTTTTATGGAGCTTTTTAAAAAATATTTTTTATCAAATAGACACAACTTTTAGTAGCCGGGATATACTTAGATGACAATGACCACTTTCCCCTTTCTTATGACATTCCTCATTCCAGGATATGTGGCATTTATTATCTAAATAGGACGGAGAAGTTCTTAACTACCTATAAGTCAAGATGGGCAGAGTTAAAAGTCTAAGCATACAGACAAAATGAAAAATGAGAGTCTGGGGGATGAGTCAGTAGGTGAAGAGCTTGTCTTGTAAGAGGAGGATCATAAGTTCTTTCCCTAGGAGTCACAAAGAAAAATGTTAAAAGTCAGGAGTTGTCGTATGCTTGTAATCTGTAAGTGCTAGAGAAAATGAGGTAGGAGGATCCCTGGGGGTCCCTAGCCAGCCAGCCTGACCTACTACTTTCCTGGCCTATACCAGGCCAAGGAAAGACATTATCCTAAAAGAGAGATAGATATACCTGAATAACAACTCCCGAGGTTCTCTAAGAGTCTCCACATGCATGAACACTAATGTGCACTCAAATGAACATGTGCACCAGGGCTAGACAAAATAAATATATTTTTTCTCTCTATATTCAAAACAACTAATTTTCTTGGAAGACTTTTTAAGAATGGAAAATCCAAAAATTCAAAATTTTTGATGCTGTCGATAGATAGCGGATAAAGGCTGTTGATAGATAGCGGATAAAGGCCTAGGTGGAGTTCTAGAATGATGGAGCCTACACTATAAGGAGAGTGTGGATGAGAGAATATTCTGGACAGTGGTCCTCACATGTTGCTGTGAGTCATCGCTCATAGATCTGACTGGTTTTCCAGGAGAATAAGTAATTAAATAAACCCCAAGGCAGATTAGTTTCTTAACTAGTCTGGGATATGCTTCTAATCCTCATGAAGTCTGGAAGAGCTCATCTGTTGTGGGTTATGGGATGTTGTCCTCTGGGCATGATGTGGCTATTGCCCTTCTTTGAATGTCCAGCAGGTATGGCTACCCACATAAGATCTGGGCAAGCTTGATCCCATTAACATTCTGCTGTGAAGAGGGGCAGGTGTAAGAAGCCTCTCTTCCTATGGTTGAGTCTGTCAAGCGTTGTCCATGCTTTTGTGACTAACCTTTCACCTGTGCTCCTTGGGTGGAATTTTTCCACTGTCTCCATCATTGATACACTGACTTGGAACGAATAGATATTTGCTCATCTCCCCAGGAAAGAGCTCACACTATCACATGTATTTTCTTTGAAGGGAAAAATAAAGCTGGAAACGCAAGTGTGGCAAATGGAAGCGAAGATAAGGGAGGATACCAGTCATTTAAAGCAGGCTTCTGCACTAACACAGAGGACTCTGTAGCATTAGTTCAATTTCTGTTGACTGCTAATCACTGCACATACCTGAGACCAGCAATGCTGAAAATTAAAAGCTTCAGCGCTGCTGTGAGGGCAGTGATTCATGACAATATTTTGCTTCCATCTCCAGGAGATTCTCCATTTATCTCCCATGGAGGTAGATAGTCTGAGGTTGACTTCTAAGACAGCCTGCTTCTCCCAACAGATGCCTAATCTTCCCGAGAAGTCAGTGCACAGCTTTTTAAAAATGATAGTGTTTATATTTGGGGGTGAAACTTGAATTATGACTTTGTTAGTTCTAGGAGTTTTATTTAAAGCAGAAATTTCTTTTCATATTTGTGCTCTGTGATCCTATCTTTTCATTTCTGGATTAAAGTCTCTAAAATTTAATAAAAATCTGTGACAAGAAGATTTGAGATTTGAATATGAATTTTTATAGTTCTCATTAAAATTATTAGCTGAATTATTATGATAGCTTTACAAAAGTCAAGAGGATTTTTGAAATAAATTTTTATTGAACAGGATATGAGTGTGCATGCTTGTAATTCCAGTATTTGGGAAACTTAGGTAGCTTTAGGGTTACTTTAAGTTCAAGGCAGATTCAGACCCTGTCTCAAATAGGACAGCCAAAAAATTAATTTTATGTGTTCCATAATAGCATGTACTTATGAACTAACCCTTATGAAACATATCTGAAAGCCAGTACTTGGTGTAATTTTTGTGGATTATTATTAAGAACAGGTTCTGGAGCAGGCCTTGTCAGCTTCTGGTTCCACTTGTCTGGGCATGTATTTAACAAAAAATGATAATCTGCGGAGTGTTGCGGTAACAGTATGCACTTCATAAGCTGTTCAGAGGATTAGTGTAAAATTTTGACATAGGTTATGAAACATCTCATATTAGCTATCTTATGATCCTGTGGAGTAGACATCTTCCTGTCTAAATATCTATGCAATATGTAGCCGTATATAAAAAGTTCTCATACTGCGATATTATTTTAAAGACAATGTCATAAGGAAATTAAAGGAACAAAAGGTAGCTAATATTCTCTGTGTCTAATGTCTGTTATAACTAATTTTACTCATAAACACATACTGTCTGATTTAATCCTTGAAATAGTCCCCTACATCTTGTTGTGACTGCACAACAAGAGGGATCAGCAGAGCCCTCTTACTGTCAGCCTTGAAAGCAGAACCTGGATTGGATTCTTACTTTTTCTTCTATTTTTTAGTATATATTTTTTATTACTTTGATTGTTTGCTTGATTGTGTATGCCTGTGTGTGAGTGTGGTGGGGGGAGAAGAGTAGGAAGGGTAATATACCATGATTTGCATGTAGAAATCAGAGAACAACTTTGTGAACTTGCTTCTCTCTTTCCACCTTCAGATAAGTTCATAGGATTTGAACTCAGGCCTTCAGACTTGAGCCATCAACAACCTTAGTTTCTTTTCTTAACTGACACTGGAAACATGTATATATTCACGAGGTACAATGAGGTGTTTTGATATAAGATTAAGTCAAGTTGGTTAATACATCTGTAATCATATGTGCTTCCTTTTTTCACTGAAGAAAACAAATGTAGTCTTCTGGTGATTTTCCATCATTTGCAATAATCATCCTCAGCTGTAGTAACTGTGCTGTAAACAGATTCCCAGAATTCCTTCCTTTTGTCTTACTATACCTGTTGATGTGGGGTGCCCCTCTGTATGCTGTGAATATGTTTTACTACCATTGGTTAATAAAGAAGCTGCTCTGGCCTATGGCAGGGCAGAATGTATCTAGGCAGAAAATCGAAGCAGAGATACAGATGAAGAAGGGTGGGGCTGGAAGAGATTCCAGTAGTTGCGGAGGAGTAAGGTGCCAGAGCCTCACCAGTGAGCCACAGGGCACATGGCGATACATAGATTATTAGGAATGGATTATCTATTCCAGTTCTGCTCAACCCCTGAAGACCACTCTCAAGTCTGCTTCAACAAATTCTCTGATTGAATGAAGTCAGAGAGTATCTGTCTTCCTGTGCCTGGCTGATGTCATTGGGCTTAATGTTCTCAGCTTCAACCAGGAGTCAAAAATGCTCATTTTGCATCTGCTCACACATCACAGTCCTGTCTGGAAGTTGCTGTCAATTGTCATATGATTGTGGTACCAGTGTTTCCATCACTGCGTGAATGGTAGAGACTTTATAAGTCTTGACTAGCCTTTCTTAAATGGTTAACTTAACACATCTACTTAGCTGAGGAATAACATTTGTTCTTTGTAAACAACATGTTGAAAAGTTTTTAATTAAAAAGGCCTTCATAGTCCTTTGATATATGCACAATACTGTTTTTTATTTATTTTTATATTTTATTGTGTACAGATGTTTTGCCTACATGTATATGTGTGTGTACCGCATGCATGTCTAGTGCCTGCTGAGGTCAGAGGAGGGTGTCAGATTCTCGGGAACTGCAGCTGTCATCAGTTATGAACTCATGTGGGTGTTGAGTACCAAACCTGGATCCTCTGCAAGAGCAGCAAGTGCCCTTAAGTGCTGAGTCATCTCTTCTGACTCAGAAAACTACATTTATACCCTTAGTATTTTGCACACTTAATATTCTTCAGTCATAATGCTGACACGGGAGCAAAGAGATTCATTTGCTAAAGGAGAGGCTGGACTCTGGGATTTGAACATACCTGTGTCAGCTTATAAATTCCTCATCTCCCTAGATGCAGAAACACGAGTGACTCTATGGATATGGCAGAAAAGGACTTAATATCAGGACACCAGTATAGTCTATATTTACATGCTGTTGCAGCCAGAATTAGTTGCTTCTCCTGAGTGTCTGATATGATAAAACACCCATTGTTTTGTTTTTATGTAGAAACTGATAATACTAATACCATTAAAATAATAAATTAATAATAGAATATGATGTTTCTCGTGTTTTCCCCATTTTCCTTTTGAAATGCAATAAAAACAAGAAGAATCCAACTAACATGGTTCATAACCATTGTCATGAAATTATAAATATGAAAGCTAAAAAGCATTTGGAGTGAATTTAATGACAAAACATTCATATGGTTTGGGATTAAGGGGCTCAGAAAGTAACATCCCTGGGTTATCCATGGGAGGTATAGATAATGCTATTCAGATGACAGCAATTCTTCATTTGGACAGAGCACAAAAACAAGGTTTAAATGGGGATCCAACGCAGTGGATGTTTTAAAGAGGATTTAGCTGTTAAATTTGGAAGAATAGTAATTCAGTTGTTCTTGTGAGACTACCCTGTCATTGCCTTTTTTTCAGGGAGCTTGTTTTTCTTCTATCTGCAGTTCCTAACAGAAGCTATTATAGGCACCTGTTGGAAAACCTGAAAACGTGCTGCATTTAGTATACATGAAAGCCCGAGGTTTAGACATGTTAGACTTTTTAAAAGTTCAGCATGTGGTGGAATTAAGACCTGGAGCCTGGAGGCACTGCAAAAGTTGCTAAGGAAACACTGTGGGGTACAGTATTATATCCCTAAGAGCAGCTTTTAAAATAAAGATGTATAGAGAATACATAGTAGAAAACAGGAAAGATCACGAATTTGTTTGGGGAGGCTTATTTTCAGGTCTGAAAATTAATAATTGAAACTTTGCTGCAAGGGAAAGATTATTCTAACTGTGAGTTGAGAATCCAAAGAGAGGTTATATTAAACTAAAGGACCTCAAATGAAGCACAGGGTGTGGGTGAGACAATCAGGAGAAAAACAGTGACAATAGAATTGTGGCGTTAGGTTCTGTCTCAGTTACAACAATGTTGCCTCACTGTGTTGTCCATTTGGATGAAGTTTTTTGTTTATTAAACACATTCATTTCGTGTGCTCTCTTTCTCTCTTTAAATGAAGACAAGGTTTAGAGTTCTGTTTTGAGGGTCAAGAATTTAGTTCTTTTTTTTTTTTTTAATCACCAAAGACTTTTTTTTTACAAAGTAAAATTTATGTATATAAGAAATTTGCCAGCATTTATGTCTGTATATTACTTGCCTGCCTTGTGCCTATGCTGAACACAAAAGTGTGTTGGATCCTCGAGAACTGAAGTTACAGACATTTGTGAGTTGCTGTGCTTGTGCTGGGTGTCCACCCTGGGTCTGTAAGAAGAACAGAGAATTTTAGCATTAAAATGTGAGCAGTTTTATTGTAGATTCGCATTTTAGAAACATACTTCTTTTAAAAGAAAAAAAAACCTTTTGACAAAAATTGTCTAATGGCTTGAAAATCCTACATTTGTTCAGAGCAATTTGTAACACAAGGCATGTGATGACTTTTATAAAATTATACAATATTCTTTGACAATTTAATTTAATTTAGCATTGACATGAAGAACTGAGAAATCACCCGAGTTGACGCATTTATCACAGTACCATCTCATGTCTCTATGGACTTATTTAAGCATCTCATACTGCAAAGCCATACATAATAGAACCAAACAATAGTGCATTCGAAGCCATAACTAAATGCTGTTTAATGATCATGAATTACTGTGATGTTACAATGTAAACTTATGATTATTACAGCAAAATTTTCTGAAATTTTATCAAGGACCCTGTGTGTGTCAGCAGTTGATGTTTTTCATTTTTGTCACTGGCAAGTTTATTTAATTTTTATATAGTTTTCTTTTTTAACATTATTTCATTTTTGATATTATAATATAATTACATCTCTTTGTTCCTTTCCTCTCTCCAAGCCTTCTCATATACTCCTCCTTGTTCTCTTTCAAACTCATGGTCTCTTTTTTCATTAAGTGTTAGTGCATCATTTATGTATATTGCATACATAGATATTCCTAAATATAGGATGCTCAGTCTGTGTACTATTACTTGAATGTATGTCTTCAAGGCCAACTTTGGTATTCAATAACCACTTGGTGTTCTGTTCACCTAGGAAGACTGTTTATCTTACTTTTAGCACTCCTTAGTTGCCTAAAGTTCTTTGTGGAGGGTTGAGGTCCCATGTCTATTCTCCCATCCACTTTGGGATGTCTATTGGTTTTGTCCCAATTCAGCTCATTCTTGGGCAGCCATGTTGGTGAGACTTTTTGGGAAACTTCATCTCATAGCAAACTCCCTGATTCTCTGGTCCTTATAATCTTTTTGCCTCCTCTTCCTCAATGATCCCTGAGCCCTGGGTACAACTGTTGCATTGTAGATGTATCTCTTGGGACTGGAACCACAACTCTACATTTTAATTAAAAATATGCATATGGGTGTTTTGCCTGTATGTTTGTCTGCACAGCATTTGCTTACCAGTTTCCTACAGATGCCATAAAAGGTGTTGGATTCCTTGGAAGTTTCTAGGCAGTTGTGAGCTGCAATGTGGGTTCTGAGACCTGAATCTGGGTCTTTTGGGAGAGGCTTTATCTAGTGCTTCTAACTGCTAAGTCATAGCTATTGCCTCTGATTTTTTTCCCCTGAAATAATTTGCCACCTTTATATCCTCATTTCTGAACTGTTTAGTTATCCTTTGCCCTAATTTTATTTGGACCATAGAAGTCCTATCGAGTTTTAAAGTTCTTATTATTGTCTGTGTCCTAGAGCTTTGTCAGAGACGTGGATTGCAAATATTTTCTCCTAGTTCATAACTCATAATTTTGGTTCATTCACATGAACTTTCAGAGAACAGAAGTTTACGCTTTGATAAGAACACTTTTCTCATTTTTTTTTTTTAATTGGGAAGGCTTTTGCTGTTAGCATAAGAATTCTTTGTAGTCTTTTCACAGATGCTGTGTGGTTTTCTTTTCTTGCTTTCTTCATTTTTTAAAGTCAGGGTTTGTGTGTGTGTGTGTGTGTGTGTGTGTAGCTCTGGCTGTCTTGGAACTCACTCTGTAGACCAGGGTGGCCTCTAACTCACAGAGATCCACCTGCCTCCATCTCCCAAGTGCTGGGATTCAAGATGTGCCCCTGCCTATGTGATTTTCAGTGTAGGTGGTCATGTCTGCAAAGGGGACGGATGATTTCTTCATTTCTGATAGACCTGCTTTTAACCTTGTAACCTGTTCTGTCGCTCAAACATCCAGCACCACATGGAAAAACTCAGCAGCAGAAGACATGATTGTTTCCCCAGCCTTTAGTGGGAAGCAGTCTTCACACTTAACTGTGAGATCAAGTGCAGGTTCTCATTTGCAGAAGGTATTTGCCAAGTTCAGGCAGCTCTCCCCTGTTCAAAACCAGCACAATACTGTAATCGTGGATGAATATTTATCCTTTGGTTTTGCTTTTAAACAGTCTACTGGATATAAAATTGATAAGCAATAAGCTGCACAAAGTGGATCATCCAGTTTCTTGTCATATGTATTTATGTCTATGCACATGAACACATTTTACTGCTCACTCACCCCACCCTGGTTTCATTACTATACTCAGGACAACTTTTAGCTAACCATATCTTTCCACCAGGAAACCACTAACATTCTATCATGGAAGATTTGTTCACTTTTACTAGAATTTTATATCAATAAATCATATATTATATAGTTTTTATTTGGATTATTTTATTATCAAGTTTTATCAAGATTCACAAAATCACTTGTGAAATTTGGGATTCATCTATGGAGTTACAAATACCGATAACTTTTTCTTGTTTGTCAATACTATTCTTTTGATTTGATTTATAAATTTATATACTTATTCACTTGATAATTAACTTTAGTTGTTTAATTCTAATTTCTGAGCATGATAAATGTATGCATTGCCATCATTATAATATTTATTTTTCTGAAATGTATGTAACATTGATTCCTCTTTGTGCTATCAGTTTTCAAGCTTTTTGCCAAAATTTGAGAAGTAAATAATCAGCTTGCACAGATTACAAACACTATTATATTAATATAGCAAAATGCATTAGCTCTTCTTCTGTCAGAGTCTATTCATGTGTCTTCAGTAGTGTTTTCTTCAGTGTTGATTTTAACATTCTTGCTTAATACTAAGGTCTCTACTTTTTAGTGAATAACTTTGTTGTGTTTTCCCCTAGTTGTCTGTCTGATGGTGGAATGTCACTGTTGTCATTAGCACTTCCTAAAACGTGTGAGAATGAATCTCTGCATAATATTTTGTACTGTTTAATATGTAGGCTCCTTGATACTTAATCCCTAGTGTTTCCAAAACAGTAACAGTAACAGCAGCAGAAGCAGCAACCATGTAAACAACCAAGCTATTTGCATGTGAAGAGGACCCCCAATCCCTCCTCTCAGGATAAAAAATAAATTTTATTATTTTAAGTTTTTTTCCTTATTATTTTCTTTTGTTATTGACAAGGTTATTTCTGTTAAGAATTTACTTAGCTGTTGTTTGATTTTATTGTCCCTGGTTCTGCCTTCTCCTAGTGTCAGGAAACTAACTAAAATTCTAAGTTTTTGGTAGGGTCCATCAGTTGGACAATTCTCCCTTTTGTGGTGGTGTGAGTTGGATTTACACTTAACACCCAAACAGTAAGTAAGAATGCATATAAAGAGTCCCCTAGCCCCTACTCCTCATTATCAGTACACTTTAATTTTAGGACATCATACCCATGTTGAAATTGATGTAATGTTCTATCTCTCAGTGGGAAGATGGCTAAGAGATCAGCATTGTTAAATACTGTTTAGAGCGCTAACACATGCACCTGTCTTAATTCCATCCCATCTCCTTTTGCTTCTTTATACAACTTACGTTCCTTTATAAACACTCTTGCAAACCCTAATCTGTCAATTCTAACCTTATATGGCCTCTGTTGGTTCCTCTGGTGTCATTATTTATTCATTCATAGAACTTTGAAATTCAATTTCAATAAGATTTTTTTGATAAAATTTAATTGAGTACAGTTGGTGGTTGGTAAATAATACATGTGGTCAGTCTGCCGCCTTTTCCAAAGTTCTGAAGATACTTTCATATGTAGAAAAATAACTGCATTTGGGGAAGAAAATGGAGCAGAAACCTGAAGTCATTAAACATTTAGGCTATTTCCATCTTAAGAAAAATTATTTCACAGAAAGGTTCTGACTTAAAATTTAAATGGTGTTATATGTTAAAACTTTTAATATTTTAAATGAAGTAAGGTCAACATGTGTGAATTTGAATGCATGCAAGATATGAGTTCTGAGAGGATCTGCAGCATTCAGATTCCTGTGTGATGGTAGCCAAGTGAGGACTGAAGCGAGACAAGATTCTAGTTGTGAGTATGAACATATACAATACCTAGTCTGTAAGTTAAAGTTCTATTTTTATGTTATTTTGCTGATTTTATCAATTGTAAAATTGCCATTAATGCATTACTCTAAATGTGTTCCTGTAAATATCACTTTTTAAGAAAATATGCTTTGAAGGCTGGGGAGATGGCTTATGAGCACACACTACACTTTTAGAGGACCTGGGTTTTCCTAGCACCCACATGGAGGCTCTCAACTCCACACTGTTACGCCCAAATCCACAAAGTCCTCTAAATGCCAACAAGGAGATCGAGTCCCATATGTAAAAGCAAAGTGCCTTTATTTAATGCAAGTTTGCAAACTCGGTCTCTCCGCATGTCCAACATATTGGAATAAACGGAGAGCCCCGAGATCAGATAAAGTTAAATTTTTATAGTAGTAAAGGTGGGGATGAGGGGTTTCTGATGTTCAGGACCCCTGATTGGCTGATATTTGTCTAGGCGTATCCTGGTGAGTGTGTGCTGGCAGGTGAGTCTATCTACAGCAGTTGGAACCTTAGGCATTTCCTTTGGATGGTTTGTTTTTGGGTGGTGCTCAGGTAATTTTAGTTTAGGGTGTTTTCTGCAACCAGGTATTGCTTCAGGGTAAGCTACTGAAACTCAGACCTCCGTTAAACTTATCGATGGCTGAGTCCTTCTCTGGCAGGTATAATGGTTGGAAGTTAAGGATTTCCTTTGGGTTATCTGTTCATATTTAGCTTATCATGGCTAGCTCTTACATTTCCCCCTTCACAAACACTGATGACAGGACCCAACCTTGGGTCCTCCTTGCCCCTGGTTTTAAGGAGGTATGGAACTACTTAAATTAATAAATCTTGTACCCCAATGCCAGGGAGTTCCCCCTTATCTTAGCCTTTCAACCTATTCTGGGCAGGGAGCATGGGACGATGTGTTCCTTTCTGCAACTACTTCAAGCTGACTTTGGGTCGTTGTTATCTGGGCCTAAGCAGGTTGAAAGGCTAGCCAAAGGTAGGGAGGAAATTCAGACATTGGGGCAATCATCAGACTTCGTTGAAGGGACAGAGAATGTTCATATCAGCTGAACTGGTCCACATCAGCTTTCAGGAAGTTCAGGGCTAGCCACCATTCAGAGCAGGTTATAGTCAGCAACTGATGCTTAGATAGCATTGGCCAGCTAAGTGGAAGCCTATTGAGATAAGTTTAAACTAGGAAGAGAAATTAAAATTTAGAAAAAGAGCAGATAACAGGTATCTGTAAACAGAAAAAATAGACTCATACCTTTGATTCCTAGTAAAAACTACAAATTTTGGTGAGAAGCATGTATATTTTTCTGCTGTCCAGAGAACCGTGTATGGTTTGGACAGAGATGCCTTTGGCCCAATGAGAAACATTTTTTTAATTAATTAATTTATTTATTTATTAAAGATTTCTGCCTTCTCCCCGCCACCACCTCCCATTTCCCTCCCCCTCCCCCATCAAGTCCCCCTCCCTCATCATCCCTAAGAGTAATCCGGGTTCCCTGCCCTGTGGGAAGTCCAAAGACCACCCACCTCCATCCAGGTCTAGTAAGGTGAGCATCCAAACTGCCTAGGCTCCCACAAAGAAACATTTTAAGTTCATATTTAAATGACAACCAGAATAGACCTAAAATCTTGAGCTTGTGACCCACACAGTAAGTAGTCATTGCTCTATTAGCTTATTAGAACTATATTATAGGGGAGGAAGATATCAGAAACATTTTCCATATCTTAACTTGTATTTATGTCTTAAGTCATTTCTTTTAGACTTTCAAAGCTAATGAACTCTTATATCCTCAGACCTTAAAACATTTTTAATGAGCTCAAGCTGGCTGTAGCTTTGTGGAAGGATCTGGATACCTTTTGCTGCTAAACTGACATTATAACTGCCCTAACCATCAATACTATCAGAGATCCTACCAGGAAAAATAAAGAATATCTGAGTGCAGACCAAATAGTTCCTGATTCTATTAAAAATGACAGGGACCAGAGTCCATATACAGTTAGTCATACCCAGCTCTCCATAGCACTGGAGACAGAAATATCCAGAACAGCAGTCTTACTGTCTCAGCTAGGCCCATAAGGGGAATTTTTTCCTATGGAAGAAGGACATGGAAAAGACTGACCTTATTTTGTCTAGACAAAAGTGGTGCAATCATTTCTCCAATGTCCTGCTGTTTGTCCACAATCTGGACTGGGTCCAGCAGGTATTGTACTGAGACATCTCGTCCAGTGGTCCGCATCATCATAATCCAGGTGGAGACCTCATGGTGTCTCATAATATTCTCTGAGAACTTGGGTTACTGCTAGGATCTTGGAATCTCTGTCTAATAAGCTTTTTAATCATTACTTTAAATGCCATATTTTGTAGATCACTGAAGTACGAGGGCTGCCTATATATGTCTGATTAGACAAACTTTGTTTCTCATTACTTGTTTTGACTTTGAAACATATTACAGGGACCTAAATAAGGCTTATTCCTATAATTAATTATAGCAGTACTTTAAGGATGACTGACTAACTTGTATTTCCTAATAGTCTATAGTAAGTTAGAAGCTTTCTCAAGACTAGAACTCCACACTCTGTAATGATTTTGAATTGAAGCTAATAAAGAAACTGAATTAGTCATTCCGAGGGTAAACACGGAACAAGTTTGTATCCAGCTGTAACTGCTGTCTCCTGGAAGTCAAGGAAAAAGTCCCAAAGTGAAATGGGAAGAGGAGGGAATCTAAGATATAGCATTGCCCTAGAGCATATTGAGACTCAGGTCTACCTTTATGCTGATTTATAGAACCCATCTTGACAGTTGTGTACCAAGTTGCCCTGGGAAAGCTGCCCTGAGCCTAAAATTTTTCTTCCTTCGCCAGTACCAATGACAGGACTCAATCATGGGTCATGTCTGTCCAGGGGACCAAGGGGGTGATACTGGAACCTCAATATCATCAATTGAACAGTTTTAAACCATTTTTGAACAAAAGCCACAAGTCTTTTGATAAGAAGAAGCAAGATCATTAGGGGCCTGTTAGAGCTGAAACTAAGGTTAACCAAGAAGATCAGTTGAGCAAGTTTTCATCCAGCTTCTGTGTGAGCATTTTGTTCTTTATCATTAACAAGGCCATTGACTCTCTACCCCAGAGCGATTGACATAGAAAAAACATTCTTTCCCCAGAAGAGGAGGTCCAAACC
Organism: Chionomys nivalis; assembly: GCF_950005125.1. Taxonomy (NCBI): domain Eukaryota; kingdom Metazoa; phylum Chordata; class Mammalia; order Rodentia; family Cricetidae; genus Chionomys; species Chionomys nivalis. The sequence continues at coordinate 61,317,457 of NC_080099.1, forward strand.
TCTTAGTATCAATACAAAAATTTACGGTTCAGTTTATCCAAATAGCTTAAACCCAACAGAGTTAGCAAAGATAAGGAGGCTAAACATACATTTTTTAAGCCTGAATAGACCTTGGACAAGGAAATATACTTTTAAACCATTAGTTAATATTTTTATTGCTTTTATCTTTTAATAGACTTTTTTATGTCATAGTGATCCTCCCACTACTGAATTTTTCCCGCTGGTATTTTACAACTGCAGTTTTGCCTATGTTGTGAATCTCAATTTAAACATCTGACATGTAGGTGGTCCCAGACTACCCCTGTACAACCTCCAAAAGATTGAGATTCATGTGTGAATGCTCCCACAGCAGAGCTCCACAGTGTGGGAAAAGGTCATTCAGTTCCTAGTACAGGAAATGTCACTTTACAGAACGATTTATACCCTACTGGGATATTTTGGGATGAATCCCATTATGGAAGAGAGAAAAGCCATGACTTCACAAGGTTTCTACAGAATTGACAAAGACTATTCAAAAGGCAGGTGTTCCCAAATCCCTGCAAATCTCTGCAAATCGGGTTTCTCACCACTCCCGTCAGTTTGTCTAGTGATCTGTCAGCTGTACTTTTACTTTATAATGCTTTTGGCTTACAGTACATATACATGGTGCAATATGTTCATACCTACAGGTGATACACCCATACACATAAGATAAAACAAATACCTAAAAAATACATGTGTTCACCTCCCCCTAGGAACTGGATATCATATGCCAAAGAAATGTCATATTAGTGTAGTTTAACAGGCAAGAAAAACATCCTTCAAAATATTGTCAGTATGGAAAGTGAACTAAGATCTACTGAAATAGAAAGTGGAAGATAGTTTAAATAGTAGTGTAAATAAGTGGAAAAGACTTCAGATACAAGTGAGACTGGACAGTTTGGCTCCTGTGTTCATTTCTTGACACTACCGTCACTAATGGTCACTTATTCCATAGTGACAGGGAGAAAGGGACAATGTCTTTCTTGATCCTTATAGTTCAAAGCGATTGTTCTTAGGTCCTTGAGGAAGCATTTTGAGTTGTAAAGCTGGAGTAAGCTTTACAATTCTATCAGCAGAGAATTTATCATTGAAAGTTTTCTAAGATGAATCCCCTAAGCATGTTCTGACAGTCTGGAGTCAAGAAGATGGCTGTGGAATGTTTGATCATGTAGGAGAGTACTGTGTGACCATATTGGCCAATTGAGAAGATAAGTCATATTTAAATTACTTTACCTGTAATATTTTAGAGTCCCAAGTATTTTAAATGAGCACATTTTTCTTCTTGTAAAACTTGTTTAAATCTTGTAAAATTAAATTTTTATAGTGTTCAATCTAAACAAAATCGAAAGGTACACAGATGTTGGATTTTAAATGGAATGATTAAAATTAAATCAGAATATTTTCCTTCCCTCAGTTTCAATACAGGCATTTTGATTAGAAACATTTATGACCTCATTGTCCGCTATGTTCAGCGAGTCCGGTTTTATCCCATGCTCTTTCAGACCCAGGCCAGCTGGCCTTGGTGAGTTCCCAATAGAACATCCCCATTGTCTCAGTGTGTTCATGCACCCCTCGCGGTCCTGAGTTCCTTGTTCGTGCTCTCTCTCCTTCTGCTCCTGATTTGGACCGGTGCTCCAATGTGGGTTTCTGCCTCTGTCTCCTTTCATCGCCTGATGAAGATTAATATTCAGGAGGATGCCTATATGTTTTTCTTTGGGTTCACCTTATTATTTAGTTTCTCTAGGATCACGAATTATATGCTCAATGTCCTTTATTTATGGCTAGAAATCAAATATGAGTGAGTACATCCCAAGTTCCTCTTTTTGGGTCTGGCTTACCTATTGAGAACTCAAAAACAATGACAATGGGTTTTTGATCCTACTGCATGTACTGGCTTGGTGGGAGCCTAGGCATTTTGGATGCTCACCTTAATAGACCTGGATGAAGGTGGGGGGTCCTTGGACTTCCCACAGGGCGGGGAACCCTGATTGCTCTTTGGGCTGACGAGGGAGAGGGACTTGATTGGGGGAGGGGGAAGGAAAATGGGAGGTGGTGGCGGGGAGGAGGCAGAAATCTTTAATAAATAAATAAATAAATAAATAAATAAATAAGAAACATTTATGACCTCACTTTAAAGCTGAATGCTTAGCAGTTATTGACAGCTAAGTGCACTAACCGTCCATTTCAACATCCCTGCACACAAACCTTCCTCCTTCTGCTTCTTTTCTCCTTTGCACGCATATAATCTGGTGCTGAGAGTTAGGGGTGAACTTTAAAAGGATGGTATCAGTTATGGTTGCTGGTTAGCTTTCAGAATACCTACTGAAGACTGAGTGATGAATTGATACCATTTGACTGTCAGCCTAATCCATAGTTGAACCTCTTATTCTGGCTCATGTTCCTCTCAGTATAGGATTATAACTTAGCAAAGTAGCCATAGTATCAGTGAAGGTGTCTCACATGGTCTTAATTATTCTTTAATATTTTACTTTTAGATTTTACTTCAAGCAACCTGTACACTTCAGAAAAAATAAAATTGAATCGGAGAAGGGACAAGTGACAGAAAGGCTTGATTGTGTTTTTGATAGCCACTGTCTCTCACATTTTTATCATCTTGTAATTTTTTATTTTCAGTTTTATACATGTATAAAACACATAGGGGGCACTTGTACCCCCACCTTCCTGCCATCCCTGTCCCTCCGATTTGCCACTCCAATTTCTCTTCTTGTTTATGTCTACTTTTTCTTTAGCAGGCACGTGTGTGCGTGTGTGTGTGTGTGTGTGTGTGTGATCCTCTGAGATTAACCAAGGCCTATGTGTGACCACGAGTTTATGGCTATCTGTGAAGTCTGGTGGGCTCAACAATAGATGCACTGCTAAAGAAAATTGTGGTGGTTTCTCAGAGAGGAATTCACCACTAGCCAATGGTTCTAAAAAAAGATTAGGCTCCCATTGTTCTTTGACTGATTGTTGACAGGGTCAGTCTTGTACAGGCCCAGCATAGGTTACTGTAGTCGTTGTGAATTATCGACTGTAGTAGTTGCATGGAATCTAGAGAAGGTGTTTCAGGGTTAATCATTCTACCATCAGGCACTGAAGAAATCCCTTGCCTTGTCTTGTTTTGCTAGTGTTGTCTCTAATGGCTATCCCTGTGTCTAGCCATCATGTTAGTGTTTTACCTTTGAGACTTAATTTGTACTTAGTTTTGAAGAGCCTTCACAGGGCAGCGTCTACTACCCATATAAACATGAAGAATTGGGAACCGTGTTCAATGGTGATTTTACAGGAATGGCCTATTGTGTAATATACAATGACTATGTCCAGGCTTCACTGTTAGAACATGTCTTTTCTTTCCAAAATTTCTCTTCTTGTTTCTGAGATTAAAACCTTTGAATATATATTAGAACCATTCTTCTTCTGCCATAATACTCTTTTTATACTTTCTTTGTTGTCAAATCTTCAAGCTTCTAGGAAGAATGTTAATAACAAAGGTTGCTTTTACTATTCCTCTAATTGGATTTTGTTTGCTTTTAATTTTTAGTAACTCTTGACTCACTCCTAATCAAGTCTATCCTCTTTCTCTAATTGCTTTTTAGTCCCTGTCTTGATTGATATATTTCCATAAACTCAATAATTAACTTATTGCTTGCTCCAATCAAGTGTTAACATTTGCCTGTATAACTGAAAAATCCAATTAGCCCTATTAAAAATGCTAAGATACTTTGCTTTTGCAGCATTCAGTTCCTGCACATGCTTCACTGTCCCTTACCAATAGATGATGTGCCAAGAATTAGAATTTAATTTTGGTGTGTGTGCTTTTGTGAGTGTAAGGCATTCTAAATGCTTCAGACGGTTTTGTGTGTATCAGATTTAAACTACTTCACGATGTTTTTTTTTCCAACTCTTCCTTCCTCTCTTAGTTTTATCCATTTTCTGTGGCCTTCAAAACCTTTGCCTCCCTTGTTTCTTCTTTGTTCCTATCTCCAAATTGTTGACTATAATATAGAACTAAATTATATTTTAAATCAGTTATTGCATTTTCATGTCAACTATAATTTTTTTTTAATTATAAGGCTTTGCTTTCATTTTGCCAGAAGCAAATCAAATTTCAGCCAGTGCTAAAGTCTAAATTTAGACTGAGTTTGTTTTAACATATGTGCAATTGAGTTTCTTCCTTCCCCTGCACATTGGGTGAATAGACCTTATGATCTGCACAGGACAAAAACATCTTACACTGCTTTCATTTCATTATTGATGACTGGGAAACCTCTGCTGTTTATTTGATGTCCAAAGGCAGTTATATACAATATGACATGCAATGAGGAACAGGATTAGGTAGTGGACATTTCACATTGTTGATTGTTGCAGAATAGAAACACTGAGCAAGCATGCACTGAGGATTTGCAGTCAGGTGTTTGTGAGCTCATAGTATGGCAATGTGAATATGTGTTATGGAGACAAGAGGAAAGATACAGCTTAATATTCTCAGGGTATTTTGGGAAAGCATTTATCATGTGACCTCATTTGCAATTTTCTCTATTAACAATAAAATTGGCTTGGACAAGCATATCTAAGTGAATTAACATAATTAATATGATTTCATTAATGCCACCAAAATGTTTACCTGCAAGAAAGCTTGATAGACCCAATGCCCAGCAGCACTTGGCCACTGGCAAAATGGAATTGTCTCCATCCTCAACCCATGGCATATTGTTAGCATAATGGATTCAATAAGGTTTCACAGGTGAAATTATTCAGGCAGGTGTCAGGTGTGGGAAAATATAAGACATCTTAGATAAGTGAAAGTGACAACTAATAAATTCTACCTCGTGTGCAATTTGTTCAGAACCCTAGGCACCATGAGTGATCACAGAGACAGAGGAGAAAATCAAACCATCTCTTTCTCTCTTAGGGGTTTATAGTAATGACAAAGAGAGGTCAGATAGTAGGCCCTTGAATAAGAAAGCAAGGCATCAAGTAGCCTTTCTATATTTTGTGATGAATCAACAGAATTAAAGAAATGAGAGTGGAGTTGCCACTAGAACCACAAATGTATTGAGATTTTTATATGTCTTTTTTTGTTTTGTTTTGAGGCAGGAGCTCATGTAGCCCAGGTTGGCATAGAAGTTGATATGAGGTCAAGGATGTTTTTGAGGTTCTGATCCTCCTGATCCCATCTCCTTAGTGCATTGTAGGCAAAGGCCACCACATCTGGCTTATAGAGCAAAGGGATTCTGGCATGCTACTCAGGTACACTAATGACTGACATATATCTCCAGCATGAATTGTATATTTTATACACCCAAGTAATAACTGGGCCCATTTTGCTTAGCTTTTGAGATCAGGTGCATTCAGAGTGGTGTGGCTACAACAAGAACAAGGTTATGCATTTCTAAAAGGTACAGTGAGTATTTCCGTGCATCCCTAGTTCCTGTGAATTTTAAGTCCTACTATAATTATATGTATTATAAGTCAGAAACCATTTTTAAGTATAAATTACTTAATACATACTACATGACATCATATCACATTAGAGTTACAACGGGAAACAGAATTTGTGTTTTAAAGTAAAAAAAATCACTATTCTTTCTGTGTGTATAGGCATGCATATATACAGTCATGAGCTCATTGCTGCGTGGGAGGAACATGTTATATTGGAAGAGTTAACCCAGTTGTGGACTTATAGAATGTTCTTATCCAAAACTAGATAGTATAGGTCAGTCCTTCAGTCTGGTGACTTGATACATGAGAGGTATGGTAAATGTGGGTTTAGGAAGTGCTGCTGGTATAACATGGCACCTTACGCTAATGTAGATTTACAAACTAAGTACAATAGATAGGCATACACTAAATAGTTTTAAAAAACATTGTGCGGTAAATACATATAGCACTACCAGTCATTTATTGGCTTTATCAGAAGTGAGTTGCTATATGTAATTATATATATAATCACACATTTGTAGGCTTTTTCTATGTCAGCTTTTTCACAGATAGAGGTGATACATTGATCTGTGTGTTATGATTAGCTGCAATATTACTGTCAGTTTTCAACTTAATTGGAATCTTACATAAAGTCTATCACTGGCTGACATGGATGCATGCATATAGATAGCTATGCCTATTTCTACATAGAAATACACACAAATATAAAATGCTGAGATCAATAGCAATGCTTTATAATTGCAAAATGGAGATGATGACAAACCAAATTGTTTCTCATTAGAGAATTAAGTGCATATTTTGAATATTGTTTGTGTTTATGTTCTTATATAGGCAAATTTCATATAAATTTTAATTATAGTAGACAGAAGTAAGCATCAATTCATCATAGTAAACAATCAGCAGAACCATGAACTCAAGCTGATCTACTACAGCAGAGAGTAAGCAGTGCGGCTTGAGGACCATAAATAAATAAGAGGGGGGTTGACAGGGTGATCAGAGGGACTGCCTTGTGCCACAGGGAGGTGGTATATTTAATTTAATTGAACTTTTTCCCAACAAGCCTGTGACTCAGCTTCTGAATGACTCACTCAGTGCTATGGTTTGAACACGTCTTCCCAAATTTTTATGTGCCCGAAGAGCAAATGCGGACTCTAGTGAAACAGTGTTGGGTTGTGGAGTCTTTGGGATGGGATTTGATAATCTGTCCTCTGTCCTAATGAATGGATTGCTTCCTTAAGTGATTAATGAGTTAGTGAGCTGTTAGAGGGTGACCTTGTTGTAAAAACAAACCCTGTAACTCACTTGCTCTATCTCTCCTGTGATGCTCTCTGTATTTTTGTGTACAGTAAGAAGGCCTTTGTCACACCTAACATCATATTATTGAATGAGAAAAATAAATTTCCATACTTTGTAAATTACTCAATCTATTTTATTATGTTATTCAGTTATAAGAACACATTAAGATGACAGACCTTTAACCAGAGACAGGCTCAGACCAGGAAAACAATAGAATAAAAAATGTGAAGACATGCAAATGCTGGTCTGTTCTTTAATCTATAGGGACAAATAAAATTTTCTATGTATAATTTACCTATTTTTTTTCTCCAAATAAAGTAGAGCAAGGCAGTAAGCAGAACCCCTCCATGACTTCTGCTTCAGCTTCTGCCTCAAGGTTCCTGCCCTGTGTACGTTCTTGTCCTGAATTCGTTTAATGATGGACTACAATGTGGAAATGGAAGTCAACTAAATCACTTCCTTCACAACTTGTTTTGGTTGTGGTGTTTCATCACAAGAATATTAACCCAAAATAAGACAATACATATCTGTGACCTCTTCAAGTTACAGTAATGATAGACTTTGAAATATATGCACACTGATATTCCACAGTGGTGTAAATATCATGGAAGTAAACAACCACTTTCTAGTTGATTTTGAATATCACTAGACAAGATGAAATCCACAGCAGGCACCATTTCTAGGGCAAGTCCCAATGCCTAATGCCTAGACAGGTCATAGGCTCTAAAGGAGGGCACACCACTAGTATTTTAATAAATGATCATAGTGTTAAATTGACTTCTAATGACTTAATGTTATGCCCATAGAGAAATGCCGCTCTCAGCTTTCATGTGAGAAGCCTTGATTCGCAGAAGACAGTGATTAACACAATGATCTACAAGTGGCCATGGTGCAGAGAATAAGAGACTGGAGAATTCTCAGCCCTCAAAGAAATGTAAATACAGTACACTCCTTTCTTTCAAGGTTCAGGGGTCATAATGGAAGAGAGGGTGGAAAAGTCCCCAGCTTGTTCCTTGGGCAGCAGAGGAGAGGGTGTCTGAACTGGCCTTATCCTATAGCCACACTGATGAATATCTTGCATATCACCATAGAATCTTCATCTGGCGATGGATGGAGATAGAGACAGAGACCCACATTGGAGCACTGAACTGAGCTCCCAAGGTCCATATGAAGAGCAGAAAGAGGGAGAACATGAGCAAGGAAGTCAGGACCGCGAGGGGTGTGTCCACCCATTGAGATGGTGGGACTGATCTAATGGGAGATCACCAAGGCCAATTGGACTGGAACTGATGGAGCATGTGATCAAACTGAACTCTCTGAATGTGGCTGACGGTGGAGGCTGATGGAGAAGCCAAGGACAATGGCACTGGGTTTTGATTCTAGTGCATGGACGGGCTTTGTGGGAGCCTAGTCTGGATTGTCACCTTCCTGGACCTGGGGGTAGCAGAGAGGACTTTGGACTTCCCATAGGGTAGGGAACCCTGACTGCTCCTTGGACTGGAGAGAGAGTGGGAGGTGGAAGGGGAGTGGGGGGGAGGGGATGGAAGTGGGAGGAGGGAAGGAGGTGGAAATTTTCAATAAAAAATAAATAAATTAAAAAAAAAAGAGTATAGGAACCGGAGGATACTGGTGACTACAAAGAATCAAAGTTCTCAGAACACAGTAGTGCAGTTGACAAATGAAATCACAGTGACCTTGACAGAATGGACAGTAAGCAAAACACTACCCCTAAACTTGAGCAAGTCCAGGAAACCCACAAATTCAAGAATAGTTAGGTAGCACAAATTGGTCTTGATGGGGTAAACAATGACACAATGTTGGACAGTCAGGAAGGGAGTGGATATTGAAAAAGTTGAGGTGGTGGATAAGAACTTTTTAAAAATAGTCTTTTCTTTGGGATTATCTCCCTCATTTCCAACTAACAAACTCAAACTTCTACATATCTTATGCACCTGAAACATAATTTAGCTAGAACTTATATCTGGCCATCTTCATTGTCATCATATAAGAGAAAGGGTTATCATGTAGTAGTATAATCTAGCTGGAACCTAAATAGAAAGGAGGTTCTAAATACCTGTATAACATTGAGAAGTAGAGGGGAATATGAAAAATCCTCTTATTTGTAGCAATAGGCTTTAGATGCTTTATATGTGGTATTTAAGAGCTGGAGAGATGACTCAGCCATTAAAGGCTAGGCTCGCAACCAAAAGTATTTATAGTATTTAATTGAATCACAGCTACAGTCACAGGAGATAAGCAATACAGCTGATATTGGAATCTAGGCCAACAGAATATATCTCTGCATAATTCATAAAATATAAATGCACGTCTGCCACCATTTCTGATCGAACATCTTGAATAAAGGTCCTGCTTTTAAATGGAAATATGGTCCTCATGAATACTGTGTTTGACAAAGTCATGCATAAATCTTATGTCTCTACTGTATATATTTCTCTCTAGTCATTTCTTGGTCATTGGTGAGATAATTTTGAACACTTATTAGATGTTATGTATATTTTAAAAATATGAGCTTTTCTCAGCAATTTTACAAATTACAGCAGTTGTCATGGATGAATGTTCTGATTTTATTTTTTTAAATGTGAATGTTCAACACTTTGGTTGTTGAGGCAGGAGGAACAATATTCAAGGTCATCCTTTACCTATATAAGGAGGCAGAGGTTGGCTTAATTTATGTGAAATCCTATCTCAAAGAACCCAAGTAAATAAACAAATAAATAAAATATATTTATTCAGCCTTTTCTCTTCCAAGGAAGAGAAAAACAGTTGAAAACCAGCATGCTTTTAGAATATTCAATCAAATCTAACTTTAATTTTTAACTCACACTCATTTTTATTATTCATAGAAGCGATAAGCTTCAAGTTCCAATGATTAAGTGTCCCATATAGCAAGTTCACATGGAAAGATAAGACTAGTTTTGTCTTCTAGGAGAACCAAAGCAGCAGCCTATTTCTCATCTGGTTCTGTGCTGTGTGAACTCTTATTTTTATCATTTTTCAACATGACCCCGAGGTTTCACAAGACGGGTTTAGAAACTCTTGTCATTCTTCATTTCGCAAGTGTTCATTTATGCCATTATGCTAATGAATTGAATAAGTTTCACATTGGCCTAGGAGTGGATTTGAGCAAGCTTCTGGGAAACCTCTGCAAATTCACAAAGCTAATGGCTTGACCTCCCAATTCTCCAATGTAAAATCTGCTATAATGATTTTTCAGGCTCTTAGCTCTCCTGCATTAAAAAAAACCTTCCCATTTACATCTCATGACTTTGACTTGATTCTCTTCATAATCCAATTGTAAATGGATAATCCTCTATCTTCTAAAATGACTCATGTCTGAGTTTGGATTGCAATATTTCTTTGTGTCAGAGAAGGAAAAATTCCTTAGCAGATGGTCTGAACAAAAACTGAATTTTTGGAATTTGTGATGCCAGAAGCCTATTTCAAAGTGTCAGCTCACATATCTTGGTAAAGATTAGAAGAAGAAACATGACAAATTCATTTAGTATTTTTTTTTTTTTACTTAAGCAGAAGTTTGGTAAAGTATGTAGGATTGCACATAATACATAAAAGTTTGGCATGTCTGCTTTTAAGAGCTGAGGAACAATTGGATTTTGATTTCTTGAACATCATGGAGTTCTGAAGGTTTCTCTTTAAGCTGAAACTCATTTACAGTGTTGCATTTAAAAGCTCTGATCTTAATGCATGGGTGGTTACCCATTCATAGCTAGTTTTTAAATAAACCCAAGCTAGCCTTAAAGACAGTTCTATTATATTTCTGTAGTTCAAAGTAGTGCCAATAGGGGAGTAAAACCCAGCAGAGTGATTCTCCATTTACGATAAGGTTATGATTTACTAAAAGTGAAAAATTAATAGTGTATTTTTAAAGGAGGAATGATAAGGATGTTGGATATACACTTAATTATTTTCCATCCTGTAGTAGTCAAATGAGTTCATGGTGTAGTTATGTAGAAGACTTAAAAGATATATGTTTTGTCTTCTAAATTGGATAAATTGTTTTTGAGGCAATTTTATGTTAATGATTGACTAAAATCTCCAGGAGCAACTTTGAATGTAAAGCTGAACCCAAGGTAAAATCATTTCCCAGTGTATTAGGTTCTTTTCCAATCACTATGGCCAGACAGTTGGTAGCAAACAGGTCAAGGGAAGGACTGCTTTGGGCTCATAGTTTAAGAGGGTATAATGCACAAGGGAAGGAGGGGGAGACAGAGCTCATGCCAGCAGATGCACACATCTGGACAGATTACGAAGAAGAGAGCACAGAATGATGGTGTCTTGTGGGCTTCCTCCCTTTTCTCTTATTTAGTCCGGTAGCCCAGGCCAAGGGTGGTGCTGGCTACTTTCATGGTACATCTTTCCTCTCTAGCTAAAACTCTCTAAACACCCTCAGACATGCTTGGAGGTATGTCTCCTAGATGATTTCAAATTTTATCAAACCACCATGAAGGTCAACCTTCGCAGGCAGCAGAGAGAGTGCACAAAGACTAGCTTCTGGCCTATTGCTTGATTGCTGAAACATAAACAAAATCAAAGATTAAAGAATAATCTGTATAGCACTCTCATCTCAGAAACAGCATGCAAGCTACTTAGATCTCTTTAAATCTGTAGCACAGACAACTGCGCTGCAAACTATTTGTTTAGACAGAGGATAAATGCACAAACTCCTCCAGGTTGTATCTCCTGCTACTGATAGTTTGAATATAGCCAGCTTTTGGGGAACATTTACAATATGTTTCCCAAGAACAGCATTCACATCTCTTGATGGGGGAGAGTCTTCTGTTTTGTGTTAATTTCATTGGTTAAATAAAGAGACTGCCTTGGCCCTTTAATAGGACAGAAAATTAGGTAGGCGGAGTAGACAGAACAGAATGCCGGGAGAAAGAAGCCGAGTCAGAGCAGTCGCCATGATTCTCCCACTCCAGACAGACGCAGGTTAAGATCTTTCCTGGTAAGCCAGCTCGTGGTGCTACACAGACTATTAGAAATGGGTTAGATCAATATTAAGAGCTAGCCAATAAGAGACTGGAACTAATGGGCCAGGCAATGTTTAAAAGAATACAGTTTCCGTGTAATTATTTTGGGTAAAGCTAACCATGCGGGCGGCTGGGCGCTGGGAACGCAGCCGGCAGCTCTTTCAACAATCTCTCCTTAATTGCAACTCCAAGAAGTGGGCTTCTTAAAGTGATATTTACAACGAGAGTAATTTGACCGGAAGACATGGCAAATAAAAGAGGAAACAAGCATGATCAGCACTGGCTCTGGTAACTGTTTAATGGGATTTAAATGAAGTCAGTGAAGAGTAAGGAGAATTATGAATTGTAAATACTTTACCAGTATTCTTGCCTGGCAGTTATTACTCTACTGTTACTTTTTTCAATGATCAGTGGGTTTTTGGTTCAAACAACTTTTTAAATCGTTTTGAATTGCAATGGCTGAAATATCTGTAGATTTCTCTTCTGAGGTAACAGACACTTGTTTGCCGTAAACGCTTCTTTTACAACATGTGAGTTTCTCTACCTACTACATTTTTGTTGTTGTTGTTGTTTTAAAGGTAAAGAGGGATTTATATAGGGGTCACTATCTAGCTTGGGCTGACTAACGCTGCTTTTCATCCTCACTCTGTAGCACAGCCCTGTGAAATCAAGGACTTTAGGAAGTGACAAAGGTTTCACACTCATTTACCAGCACACTTACTGACTCTAATTGAAGCTTGTTTATCTAGCGAGTTTAAATCAATGTAACAAATAGAATCACAGATAGCATGGTCAAGCAGACCATTTTTTTTTCACTTTCCTGTCTTCAGTCAAGCTAAAAAAAAATTATACCGTAATGACATCAGGGTCTACTTATTCAGATAAAACCAAATGGATTGTTGAAAGAGTCTAGTATTTTGTTTGGCTTTAGAGCTAACACAAGTATCCCTGACAGGAGAAATTCCATGAAATCTCTCCTGACTTTACAAAATGTTTTAACTATATAAGGGTAATGTGAAAAGATTGATGAAATGATTTAATTTCAGGAAATGTAAACTAGTAAACCATTAATGACCTGTGGCCTTTCTAGATTCTGTCAGAATTGAGCTGGCTATGTTTACAGACAGCTTTTTTTTTGCTCTCACTGGGGAAAATAAATGGGCTTATGAGCAGAGGGTTCCCCTCCCCCTCTTTCTTTCTCTCTGTCCTGGAGAGGAGTGTGTGCCAGTGTTTTAAGTGCTAAAGCTCTAGCATCATGCCTCATTTCTATTGAGTTTCCTGCTCTCCAAAGGAGGCATTTCTGAGGCAGATGTGAGGAGTGAAGTCAGACCATTGGAATCATCCTCCTGTGTCATTGGGGGTGACATGGTATAGCGCCAGGGGTCATTTCACTGGGGGAAGCTTCTCTGAGCCCTCTCAAGGACAGACCCTTGAGGAAATCACTTTATAGACTTGCCCATGTGTGTGGAAGTAAGACTTCGACTCATGCTGTGACACCCTCCCTTCCCCGTGCATTGCTATTCATTGCAATACTTCATGCATTTTATGAGTTTAGTCTCAAATTAGCTTCTTCTTTATAAATGTTCTAATTGCTCAAGGCTTCAGTGGCTTCACTTATCTGAAAGAGAAAGCAGAATGGAATAGCTGTGTGCTTCAGGAGTATGCACATTTGAAAACTGTTCTATGACTTTATTTACACCTATAATCAATTTGCTTTTCCATTTATTGTGGCACTTGGATGGAGATCATTACATGAGTTGACACAGGTTTTATAAATCATTCCTATAGTACCAAACCAGGAGTTTCTTCTCTTCCTCCCCCTCCCCGAACGTGCACATATTCACGCTCTCTCAAAGAGTTTCCATGTAGAAAGAGCACATAAGCGGATACCTGGGGAAGCACAAGCTGTTGAGCAGAACTGTATTCAGACCATGAACTTTTCATGTGAAACCTTTGCTTCAATGTTTCTATTTGTTATTTATCTTAAAATGTAGTTTTTAGTCTTTAAGTTACTATAACTTCTTTGATTCCAGGTAAGGAGTGAGCTGAGACTCATGCCCCTTGCCTAAAATACAAGTTAAGAAGGCACATGGCAGAAAGCTCGTCTCTCCCAAGGCAGACAGAAGGTGGTGCTGTTGATTCGGAATAATATGCAGCCCCACACTTTTTCTTTTTTCTTTTTTCCTATTAAACTCCTGATCAGGTTGTTATCATCACAATCATTCTTTACTAAAGAGAAGAAAAAAATGTATAGTAGCCGAAATGTATTCTGGCATTTGACTTCAGTTATTGCATTGCTTTAAAAAAGTGATCTGAAGAATGTTCCATCCGTGTTATTCCTCTATTTTATGCAAATCTAGGAAAGTGTGCACTAAACACAGCTTTTAATATTTATACATGCTGTCTCCCTCCATGCAGGGAGGCCTAATATTATTTGCAATGACTGCAAAACATCCAGGCGTCTGCATCATTCACTGGTTAAAGGAGTAAAGCAAGACATTTAAAATCCAATGCAATATTGTTCTGAATGAATATCAACGCTCCCTGGACACAGAAAGTTGAAAAGGCACTAAGTTGTTCCAGGAATAATGGCTCACATTTCACAATATTTAAGCTAGCTCAGATGCCAGGAAAGGAGTGTACCTTCCCTGCACACGCAAACACTGTGATCACTACAGAGTGTGCTGCCTCTGAAGGTGATAGCATGGCCCCAAAGAAGTCGGGGCACTGAAGCCTTCAGGGACATCATGGAAATAAATTGCTTTGAAGAGCATTCTTGAAGTTTAAAAGGAAGGGCTGGGACCATAAATGACATCTATAGAGAACAAGGTTGAAAAAAATCTAGACAAGAAGAGAACAAGAGAGATTAGGAGAGGAGAGAGCAGGGAAAGGAAGAGAAGCAGTGGGGAGAAGAGGGAGAAGTGAAATTAGAGGCACAAGATTTTTATTTGTGGCCAGGCAATCTGATTTCTTTGTAGAATTTCCTTAGTGAATGTGAATCACAAATTTTATCTCATGACTCATTGATTCTTGAGTGAGTTTAGAAGTTGTTAGGGCTCATTTTAATTGTTAACGTGATACAATCTAGAATTACCCACATGGACAGAGGGTCTTTATGAGGGGTGTCTACATCAGGTTGATCTGTAGGTGTGTCTTTGGCAGTTGTACCCATTTTGAGCAGCACCATCACCAAGGTCTGGATTCGAGACTGTAGAAGAGTAGAGAGGAGACTGAGCACATCAGGTCACAGTGTATTCTTGCATCTCCGCTCTTGGTTGTGCATGCTGTTTCGAGTGTCATCCTTGTCTCCCCACAGTGATGGACTTGTGATGTCCTGGAATTGAGAGATAAAACAAACCCCTTCACTTCTAAGATGATTTTTTTTTGGTCAGGCTATTTTATCACAGTGGCAGAAATGAAGATAATCAAAGGCTTCATGGAAAATGTAACAGCCTTTAAGGAAGAGCCACTGTTTGACAATCATCGAATTGTTGGATACAGGGAGTGCCCATGCACTTCCTACAAGATAACTTCACATTATCACATTCCCTTCAGTACCACCTTGTCTTAAAGAAGATGCTTTGGTTTCATTTCTTCTTTGTCAATAATAAGAAATAGTATTGTAATAAAAAAGCAAGTGTCAAGCTGGTAGGGGTGGGGCATACCTCTATTCTTATCATTTGGGGGTGGAGCCGAGAGGATCAGGAATTCTTAGTTATTTGCATGAGTCCAATGCTAGTGGGGGCTGTGTGAAATCTTGTCTCAAAATATAAATAATAAACAAAATTTAAAGGAAATGCTCAGATTGAGAAGTAGTATGATAGTACCTAACACAAATGCACATCTCACTAGAAATGAGCGGAATTTTAAAATAGTGAAATGTCATCATCGTTTTTTCTTTCAATTTATATGTATTATCTTTTCAAACATCTGCTAAGTTGTAGGAAACATTTGGTAGACACAACATGTCTTGAGAAGTGAAATTGCCAAGTCTCTTGGTCTAGAAACACTGTTAAAAATTACTGAAACATTAAAAGGAATCACAGACCAAAGAAACTGGAGGACTTTGGCATGAGAATAATACCCTGAAACCAGAACTGGGCCTGCACGAGAAGATTCTGAAGCTGACGAATGCCAGGACTGTGTTCAGTTCTTAAACACCGTCTACAACTGACAGCCACAGCAGATAATTAAGCAGAAGTTTTCAACTTGAGTCTAGATGAAGAATTTAATTATAGAACTGTTTAAAAGAGTTATTACTATATGTGTCTTGCTTTCATTTCCTCATAGGCCATAATGTCTTCCCAATTAAATATATATTTCATTACTTGCATATCAAATATTATAGATGCTATCTACTAATAGTCAAATAAAACAATTTCTAAATTTCCTGTAGGAAAATACAATGTTTTCCTTTTAATGTTTTCTTTTTTTTTAAGCCAACATGGTTTTATTTTTTTTGCATTTATTTATTTTTTTAATTTATTTATTTATTAAAGATTTCTGCCTCCTCCCCACCACCACCTCCCATTTCCCTCCCCCTCCCCCAATTAAGTCCCCCTCCCTCGTCAGCCCGAAGAGAAATCAGGGTTCCCTGCCCTGTGGGAAGTTCAAGGACCACCCACCTCCATCCAGGTCTAGTAAGGTGAGCATCCAAACTGCCTAGGCTCCCACAAAGCCAGTACGTGCAGTAGAATCAAAAACCTATTGCCATTGTTCTTGAGTTCTCAGTAGTCCTCATTGTCCACTATGTTCAGCGAGTCCGGTTTTATCCCATGCTTTTTCAGACCCAGGCCAGCTGGCCTTGGTGAGTTCCTGATAGAACATCCCCATTGTCTCAGTGTGTGGGTGCACCTCTCGCGGTCCTGAGTTTCTTGCTCGTGCTCTCTCTCCTTCTGCTCCTGATTTGGACCTTGAGATTTCAGTCCGGTGCTCCAATGTGGGTCTCTGTCTCTGTCTCCTTTCATCGCCTAATGTTTTTCTTTGGGTTCACCTTCTTAATTAGCTTCTCTAGGATCACGAATTATAATGTTTTCAATAATGCTCCAAAATTCCAAAGCAATGATTGGAGGAAATGTTCTACTGGATTTAAGCTTTAAACAGAATAAAGGAATTCATGTATGAACATCACACATCATCATGACTTCAGGCACCAGGCAAAACTGAGGTGTTTTTCTATTCACAGCTAATTAACAATCTGACTTGAGAATAGATCTTTTTCTCATTTCAGTTTTAGAAATGATAAGATAATTCAGGAGAAAGTGAAAAACAATAAAACTCTGAATTTTAGATTCATATTTTAATGGAAATGCTGTGGAGCTGTCCTCTTATTTTTAAATCAAAAGCTCTTCATTTTTTCCTCTAAAATAATGAAAAATAGAGGATGTATGATTGATACTTTCTACATATGATATATATGTATGAATTGCTCGCAGGAGCTGCATATTAACCATGTGTTTTTCTCTACTTGAAAGAAAAGAGAGTGTGCATGACCCACCAGTCGATCTGAAGGCAGCAATTTCCCTTGATGACTCTCTCATCCTTTTGCTTTAGCACAGCAAAGTACTTTTGTCCTTTATTCGCCTCTAATGCTTATGATAAAAAATTAAATTACTGTTCATCTTTTCAATGTTTTCCTCAGAGAGTCTCTGCAGAAGAACAAACGTTTAAAAGTGGATGTGGGAGCCTTAGGTTTGTACACAGCCCTGCTATATTATTCATTGCAATGTATTTTTAATGTTAGAGAAAGAAAAATAAAATGTATGTTAATTTCCAGGGTGCGGCTGGCAGTGACGAAAGGCTGTGGTGAATTCTGAGGCTGGGGATGAGTACTTCACAATATAACATGACGGCCTTCCTCTTCCAGATTTGAGGATTTTTGTCCGCATAGAAAGGAAGCTTGCAAGGTCTTACAACATCATTCCTAACTAGGTAATGTGTCTTAGTCTTCACATGTCTCCTTGAGGAAGAGGTTACAGAATCAAGATTATGAAAAACAGTAACAAGGAAAAACAAAAGAGGGCATGCAGAAATGGCTAAGCAGTTAAAACTTTGGTAGGCAAAAATGAGGATCAGAGTTCAGATTCCCAGAACATATATGAAAAAGTTGTAGAAGCCTACAACTATAATTCGAATGCTGCTACAGCAAAGTAGAAGGTGGAGATAGACGAATCCCCAAGAAGTTGTGAGTCAGGTACCCTGGCATATATGTCAGGAACAAGAGACTTTGCTTCAAGAATTGATGTGCAAAGTTGCCCTTTTATCTCCACATGCACACTTACATGACTCATGAACACACATACACAACACACATCATATACAATACACACATCACACATACATGCTACACGCATACACACATACAAATGGTTCATGAACACAAATACACAACACACACAATACATATAACATACATCACAACACACATACCACTTGTATACACACATATACATCACACACATGCAATCACATTGCACATACTCACACATCACACACATAAACACACATATATATCACACATGCTCATCATACATATTACACACATCACACACAACTCACATACAAATATCACACACAAACACATCACATACATATGCATATACTGCACATACACTACACATATCAAATACATATCACACACACTTCACATATCATACGTATGCATCACACACAATATACACATATATTATACATGTTCCACAACATCATGTGCAGGCATTATGCACACATGCACTTATCACACACACATCTTACACATCTCACACACATCACACACACATTCACACATATATACATCAAACAAATACACACAATACACAAGTACATACACATATCACACAAATATATAGACACACAAACATACAGATGCACACATACACACACATACAGGTGCACATACATTGCACACATACATCACTCACATCACACATGTATAAACACACACACATACACAAACAACACATACATGGAAACATACACACATATGTATACACATGCACACACACCAACACACATGTACTCACACGTACAAGCACACACATAGCTCATAAACTCACATTTAAAAAAAACAAAGCAAGAAAGCAGAAAAGTTCCAGATGCCAGCATCACGTCTGAGATTTTTCTGAATCTACATTACGTCATTTGTTCTCATATCTAATTAATTTTACATTCCTTAACAAAACTGACAGTTGTACCATTCAGAAACTAGCCTGTTATTTCTCTATATGTAAAATAATGTAAATGAGTATTCTCACTTTTAAAACATGATCCTATCTCCAAGGTCATATCCAATCTGTCACTATTAGAAACACTTATTTTGAACTTGGATGGGCTAGTTTTAAAAGATAGAAAGAAAACAAAATAAGAAACCCCACATTTCTTTTCTGTAGATATTTATTGTTATTGGTTATCTGCCACACATCAAGTAGTAATTTGTATATGATGGGGGGTTTCCTGGTTTCTTTGGATGTGTTGAGAGTGACAGCAAGTAAGAAACCACGTAGTTAGTACAGTGCATGGCTTAGCATTGTGTTTTTTAAAAACATTTATTGAGGGCCAGTGAGATGACCCAGCATGTAAAGCACATGCTGCCAAGCAGGGCAAAATGAGTTCCGTCACCAGGACCTACTGTTGAAAGGAAAGAACCAGAATCTGTACATGGATATACCATCCATACCCATGCCCTCAAGTACACACATTCAAAATAAGCAATGTGATAATAATTTAAAAATTTTTATGTCCTAATCCTTGAGCCAAACCCACATGCTTTCCTCCATACTTGAGTGTGATTGTAGATCATTTTTTTACTCAATTGTTGTGTTAGGATGACTGCTTTTCTCAGGCATAATGTTGTACAAATAAAGGTCTTTACTTTTTACATGGAATATTATTTTACTTCAGTGACTAATAAAATAAAAATTTCACTTTCAAAGTATGACTTCACTGAATTTACTCTAGACATGTCCTGATTTCATCTTATTCATTTTGTAATTGATATCACCATGGCAAGTCTGTATCAAGGTGAACCAGGAGTGTGTTATGGAAGTGAGGATGTTATGAACCATATGAACCATAGGAGAGAAACATGACATTTACAGATGTTAATACCCTTGACTGAATGTGTTTAATTAAAATTAATGTGCTGAAACATGCCTTAAGTGTGATCACTAAGGGGCTGAGTGTTTGGATGGTTATTAAGTCACAGATCCCTCCCCTTCACTGAGAAAAACCAAATGTCTGTCCTCCTTACAGTAAGAAAACAGTCCATTGCTACTCCCTTTGGTTTTCCCCCAGAGGTAGAAGGAAAGTTTCTATTGTTGAGGACACCATTCACTTCAGAAACAAGGAGCAGAGATTCCTGATCTGGAACTGACCAGAATGCCGCCACCCCAAGGACTAGCTCTCATAGTACCAAAAGGTGCCATGCAAGCTTCCAAATGAGGGAGACAACCAACAGTCCTATTCAGCTATGATGCCTATGAGACACATCAATTTCCAGCAGGCATGATAACTTAGGGTGTAGTAGTGGCACCCATACCTTGGAAGTAACTAACAACCCTCTAATTGGCCTTTGGACCTGCTCAACAAAAGGGAAACCAGGCCAGGGACTTGAAAGCTAGTCAGCTACTCAGTACTAGTGAAGTTGTGATTATTGGAGAGAACCTACGACCACTAATTTACTAGGCAGCAATATCTCTAACAACACTCTAAACATTTGTTCTTAACCCAGAGACAAGTGTGGTCCTCACCCCTCACTGAAGAAACTTCTCTTTGCATTAGATAGAGACCTACAGAAAACCACAACCAGTCAAAATGCAGAGTTGAGAAGCCCAGTCCCAGTGGATGCATCCACAACACATTCTCACACCTAAGGCTTAGGGAACATTGTGCAAGAGGGTGTGGAAAGATTGTAAGAGCCAGAGGTTCATGGAGTTTGCTGTGAAATCATGTCTCCTAGTAATGTCAAAAGCTACACCCATAAAATTTCACAGACATGATTGCCCAAATGTGAGCTGAATAGGATGAAATTAATGGATAAGACAAAGTGGATGAGTAAAAGTCTAAGAGACCTCAGCCTGACACAGAACTCCAGGCAACTAATAAATGCGGATAGTAGGAGAAATTGTCTTCCAAGGTGAGAAAACACCATTTGGTCATCCAAAATCAAATAGTCAGTTCTGAGAACATATATGCAACTAACCTTATATGCATTGAACAGGTTATATTAAGAATTATCTAAAAGTATACACACATCATATATATATATTATATATAATATATATAATCTCCTCCTCCTCCTCCTCCTCCTCCTCCTCCTCCTCCTCCTCCTCCTCCTCCTCCTCCTCTTCTTCTTCTTCTTCTTCTTCTTCTTCTTCTTCTTCTTCTTCTTCTTCTTCTTCTTCTTCTTCTTCGGTATGAGTACTCTGACTACATGTATGTTTTAATGTTTAACCCATATTTTAAAAAATAATGTTTATTTTAAAAAATCCAATAAACACACCAAACTAGTAGCCATAAGATATACAAAAAGAACATGTAGGGTCACACACAGACAGAGAGAGAGACTGTTATAATAAGACAATATAATATACAAAATAAAAATAAACAATAAAGAAGTCATGTCTTGATATTACAAAACAAGAAACCCCCAAAGATACCAATGGTTTTTCTGTTGCTAACTGTTGGGCATGTTCCTACCCTTAAGAGTAGTGTGCTGCCCTAGTGATAGCACAAGTGGTTACCAATTGAAGACAAGATGAAATCTCAAAATAGTTTTGATTTTCATTTCCCTGATGGCTAAGGATGTTGAACATTTCTTTGTTTCTCAGCCAATTGAATTTCCTCTTTTGAGAATTCTCTGTTTAGATCTGTACCCCACTTTAAAATTAGGTTGTCTGTTTTTATAATGTCATACTCTTTGAATTCTTTATACATTTTGTGTATTAACCCTCTAATGGATGTGTAGATAGTAAAAAATCTTTTTCCATTCTGTAAGCCATCACTGTTTCTGAATGATGATTTTTTTTGCGGTGCAGAAGCTTCTTAGTTTCATGAGGTTCCATTTATTAATTGATGATCTTAGTGCCTGTACTTTTGATGCTCTGTTCTGAAAATTGTCTTCTATACCAATGAGTTCAAGGCTCTTTTCATGTTCTCATCTATAAGGCTTAGTCCTTCTGGTTTTATGTTCAGATCTTTGCTACATTTGGAGTAATTTGAGGTCAGGAAGGATGGTACTTTCTAAAATTCTTTTACTTTTTAGAATTGTTTTAGCTATCGTGTGTGTGTGTGTGTGTGTGTGTGTGTGTTTGTCTTTCTGTATGAAGCTGAAATTATCCTTTCCAGATCTATGAAGAATTGTGCTAGAATTTTGATGGAAATTTCATTGAATCTGTAGATTACGCTTGGTTTGATGACTAGTATTTTTGCTCTGTTAATCCTACCAATCCACGAGCATGGGGGATCTTTCAAACTTCTGTTATCTTCTCCAGTTTCTTTCTTCAATGTCTTAACATTTTTTGATTTCATTTGCTGGGTTAGAGTTACTCCAAGATACTTATATTATTTGAGATTATTATGAAAGGTATTGTTTCCTAATTTCTTTCTTAGTTTGTATATAGGAGGGCTATTGATTTTTGTGAGTTATTTTTATATCCAGTTTCTTTGATGAATTATTAGCTAGAAGAATTCACCTGTGAATATTTTAGGGCCACTTATGTGTACTATCCTACCATCTGCATATAAAAATACTTTGAGGTCTTTGTTTTCATTTTGTATTCTTTTGATCTCTTTCAGTTTTTTTATTTGCCCTAGCTAAGACTTCAAGTGCTGAATTTGAATAGATAAGGAGAGAGTGGACAACCTTGTCTTGTTTCTGATTCTAGTGGAATTGGGTTGACGTTCCCTCTGTTTAAGTTGACATTGGCTAGGGTCTTCCTGTCACCCACCTTATTACAATGAGTTGTGTTCCTTGCATCTCTTATTTTTCCAGGACTTTAATCATGAAGGGGTGGTGGATTTTCTCAAAGGACTTACCAGTGTCTCATTTATTCCTTGTGTTTTCTTGCGTGTGGTTAACCTTTTAGATTTGAATTTTCCTTCTATCACATTCTGTAGGGCTACTTTAGAAGATACACTGCTTAAATTTCACTTTATTTTGGAATGCCTTATTATCTTTATCTATCATGATTGAAAAATTTTTGAGTATGCTATTTTGAACTAGCATCTGTAGTTTCTTATAGTTGGTAGAACAAATGTTCAGGCTTTTCTGGCTTTTAGAATCTCCATTGAGATATCATTTGTTATTCTAATGGGTCTACTTTTACATGTTATTTGGTCTATTCCACTCGCAACTTTTAAAATTATTTCTTTGTTCTGTATATTTATTGTTTTAATTATTAACTGGTAAAAACATTTTTTTCTTGTCCAGTTTATTTGGTTTTCTGTATGCTGCTTGTACCTTGATAGGTATCTCCTTCTTTAGTTAGGAGATACTTCTTCTATGATGTTGTTGAAAGTATTTTCTGTGCTTTTGACCTGTATTACTTTTTCTTGTATTCTTATTATTTTTAGATTTGGCATTTTCATAGTGTCCCAGATAATTTGTACTAGGATTTCTTTTTATTTGACTGAGCTATCCATTTTTTTTTCTGTTGTGTCTTCGGGACCTGAGATTCTCTCTTCCTCATCTTATATTCTGTTGGTGAGGCTTTCCTCTGAATTTGCTTTACAAGTTTCTAAAATTTATTTTCATAATTGCCTCACTTTGGGTTTTTCTATTGACTCTATTTACACCATTGGATCTTAACTATTTTATTCATTTCCTTGGATGTTTATGATTTCAATTGGGGATTTATTCTTTAAGGACCTCTGTCATATTCCTAAAGACTGTTTAATGGTCTTTTTCTTCTGGTTCAGCTTTGCTGCAGTACTCAAGGCTTTCTGTGGTAGGGTTTCTGGACTCTAGTGGAGACAATGCTCCTGGCTGTATTGATTGTGATTTTCTACTGGTGTCTAGGCATCTAGGTTTGGGGATATTGTAATCCTAGATACTGAAATCTGGTCTTTTCTTGGTTAATTGGGCATTTTCTTCCTTGTTATCTCTGGCCATCTCTGATTCTTAGGAGGTGTGGTACCAGTGTGTTGTCTGGAGAGGAATTCTTCTGGGATCCTGCTAGGTGTGGGACACTATATTTTTAGGTATTAAAAGATGACACTTAGGAAAGGAGATGGGATAGGAGGGGATGGGCTGAGGGAGCTCACAGGAGGGAGGAAAATAGTGTATTATACTGGGAAAACATTAGTACCCTGGGAATGGGGGCAGAAAGTGAAAAGAGCCCACAAAAGGTGGTTTGGTACATAGCTGGGGACTACAACAAGGCATTGGATATAAAGGACAGGAGGGAAAGTAGCAATCTGAAACTCCACTGCTTTGCTGGCCTACTTGCTTCTCAGGCAGTGTTGGTGGGAGGATTTCCAGGAAATTCCTGCTGGTATTGGGAATGGGGATAACTGGATGAGTATTGAGGAAGGTGGGGGAGATGGTCTATATAACCTGTTGGACATGGGTACAAAGATGAAGGGGTGTCACAGCAGGCAGTCTGCTCCAGACCTGGAGATGAGACTGGGGGAATAAGTTTGAAGAAAGGAGGGAGAGGTGAAGATCTCCAGTCTGTCTACCTGCTCCCCTGGCCAGAGTGCAAAGCTTTCAGAAACAGTCACATTCTCCTGGGTAGCCATTTCAGGTCCTATGTGAGCAGAGAGACAGTGCCATAATGAACTGACACCTGAATTTTTTTTCTTTTCCAGGAAAAATAATACAATATGCAAACAAATATAACTTTCTTTTTGGTCTATGAAATTCATATATTTTATGGCAATAAAATATTCCTTGAAGACTTTCAGCAGAATTTTCTGGAAGTGAACTCTCATTTTTACACTGTCAACAAGTTCTACCATGTATACACTTTCTGCCTCTCCTCTTTAATAATAGATTTGCATTCTCATTTGGGCTCATCTCAATGAAGAGACAGACATACTCTGTTTCTTAAGTATCTATTGACCCGTGAAAGATTATCTTGTACAGAATAACTGGTATATCTGGATATCACTTGGAAATTGAATCTGCCCAAACTTTAGTCAGAGGAATTCAAAGACAGAACTTGATGTTAGATGTTAGGTCCAAACTCTTCCCAGAGAGTCTTGTCCTTTGATGCAACAAAGGAATAAACAATAAGAAGACACACAAAGAGACAAGGGATACACACGAGAAATAATCACCCAAACTCATCCTTTTTTGCTACTGAGAAATTAAATGGCACCTGCTCATTGTTTTCCATGTACATGTAAACCTAGTACTAAGCCTTTTGAAGGCACCCATAGTTCAACTGCTACATTTGGGACAGTAAATTTTACCCTCAAATTTCGAAGAGGATAAGTAACTAGTTCACAGCTAGGATGGCAAGAAACTTGCCTTGGACCTTAGGGGTATCATTATTTATTTGTTGCTTTGCTGACAACCCATTCAATGCAAACAGTACTTTTTTTCTAAGACTT
This sequence comes from Chionomys nivalis, assembly GCF_950005125.1. NCBI lineage: Eukaryota > Metazoa > Chordata > Mammalia > Rodentia > Cricetidae > Chionomys > Chionomys nivalis. The sequence continues at coordinate 61,342,782 of NC_080099.1, forward strand.
TGTACTACATGTTACTTCTTTATCATATACTGTGGGACAATGGTCTTGTACCCTGTAAAAAATTTTTAGTTGTATTCATTTAATAAAATGCTGATTGGCCAATAGCCGAGCAGGAAGTATAGGCAGGGCGACCAGAATAGGAAAATTCTAGGAAGAGGAATGGCTCAGTCTGCAGTTGTCACCCAGATGCAGAGGAAGCAGGATGAGAATGCCTCACTGATAAAAGGTACCAAGCTATGTGGCTAACACAGACAAGAATTATGGGTTAATTTAATATGTAAGAGTTAGTTAATATGAAGCCCGAGCTAATAGGCCAGCCAATTTATAATTAGTGTAGCTCTCTATGTGCTTCTTTGGGACTGAATGTCTTTGGGACCAGGTGGGACAGAAACCTCTGTCAACAATCAAAGTCAATGGCAAAGTATAGTGGCAAGGGCTTAAACTGGTCAAATGTGCATTTTCTATTTTATTTTATTTTCTCATATAACCTTATTCTAGATAGGATTAATTTAAAAGTACAGACATGTTAGCCAAATTTATGGTTCAGCTCTTTATTTTTTTTTGTCTGTAATCTGTAAGAAGCTATCTTTTCATTTAAATGTTAATTATGTTCACACATGTGGCTAAAAATACTAAGCAAAACAGAAATTTTAACATCATTGCTTCTTGCTTGTCTCACTCTCCAGAGGCAAATACTTTTAACCATAGCTATTTTTAACTTACATTCTTCATATTAAAATAATTAGTTATACTATCTTTTATTTTGTTTTTTAACTTAAAAATTCTAAACTACACTTTATTTTTATTAATTTGGGTATATATGTGTGTGTTTGTGTGCTCCATCATAGCACACATATGGAAATCACAGGACAGCTTTATGGAGTCAGTTCTCTCCTACCGTGTGGGCTTTGGAATCAGACTCAGGCCATTAGACTTGGTGGCAAGTACCTTTTTCTTCTGAGTCATTTTGCAAGCCTTGATTTTTAGCCTTAGGTTTGTGATTGGACTCATTGCTAACAGTAGATCTGCTTCTCATTTGTAGACACCATGCTGAGTCCCCATGGAGACATCAAGCAGGCTTCCCATGGCCTTCATCCTCCTCTTTTTCCTTTCATCCCACTGTCTTCCCTTCTCCCTTTCCTCCATGCTTCCCATCTTCACTCTTTTCTTTCCTTCACTGGGGTTTTTGGTTTTCTCTATTTTCTCTGCGTTCTCTGGAGTTTACATCTTGTTTATCCTCTTTTTAATCTGTATTTTAAAAATTCCATTAATGTCTGATGAGTACTCCTTAGTTATTTGTCATAAAAAACAAGGAAATAAAGAATAGCTAAGTATTCTTGAAAGCATTGCAGATCGGATGGAAAGGTATCCTGGCAGTCAGGAGCCAAGAAATACCATGAAGTCACCTTAAGTGTGGCAGTTTACAGCCCTGCTCCAGGGAACGGTTTCTCCAAGGCAAGTGTAACAACTCTGCTCCAGCAAGGAAAGGTTTTCCCAGTGAATTTGTTATAGCACTGATCAGGTCCAACAAAGTTTTATGGCTCTTCTCCACTGGCAAAAGTTTCCCCAGCAAAAATGTTACAGTTCTTCTCCAGTGAGAAAGTTGGTACAGTTGGTCTTTCCTCCAGGGAATATATATGGTGATACAACAAATCTCACTCCAGAGATTTATTGGAAAGGAGGAATCCAGGAGGGTAGCTGCCTCAGGTGAGAAACAGCAGCAAACTGTTGAACAGGGTATGGATCTTATATAGAATTTCTTGGGGGAAGGTGGGACAGAGTTTTCCAGGGTGGCTTGGGATTGGTGGATTTTTGTGGTCTGATTCTGAGGTAAGTTTAGGGATTGGTGAAATTTCAGTTCCTGGTCCTGGGGTCAGATCAAGGTCAGGGTGTTTTTCCTTGGCCCAGGGCTCAGATGTTGTCAGGGGCAGGTTATTTTTTTCCTTGGTCCTTTTTATCCTAAAGTTCTTAGTCCACATTTTACATTTTAAAAACATAAACATTCATGTTTGCATATCATACATAAAGACACACTTGGGTCATGAACATTCATGGTTCTGCTGCCAGCATCTGCCTTCTGTAGACTGACTTTTCTTCCTTTCACAATGGTGTTTTTAAGAGAATCGAACTGAACAAGTTGAGAAGTAGCCATGTGTGTCACACACCTATGGAACTAATGCTGATTAACTGATCTTTGACTGTGGTTAGTTCTAGAATGCATGCCTATCCCAAACTATTCCTTAAGCATACTCAGTAAAAGCCTAGGCCTTTTGGTTTACTTGTTTGATGGACAGACATTTAAGAAGTTCTTTGGTTCTAGGATAGGCCTAACAGGATGTGGTTCCCAGTTGTGAGAAGGGGTCTTGCTAGGATGTGTTGCTAGGGTAAGTGGTATAGACTGAGTCAGAAACTGCAAAGTGAGTGCTGTCTAGAGAAAGAGGTCAAATCTCTGGTCAATTGTGTTCAAAGCCTGCAGGTTCTGTTGTGGGAGCAATTCTTTTATTACTAAGCAAGGCTGAGCTTTGTTTTCTGTTCTCTAGTACCAAAAGGTCCTCTACAGTTGTGACATACTCATAATAACAGCAAAGTCTTTGATATGCTATTTATTGACAGCTTAAATCAATGCCACTCTCTCCAGCTTACTCTTGGAGGCTTCTGACTACTATGCCTTAGAAAATACTGAAGAAGATGATCCACATAGAAGAGATATCATGTGCTCTGTCTTAGGGTAATCAACAACTTCCCTATTCCTTTTCTTTGAACATATTCCCTGGGAACTCTGAGACACTGGGGAAACTTTTTTTTTTCTTTTCTTACCAGAACCAGGTTGCTATACTGAGATTAATGAAAAAGCTCATACATAAACTGGCCTGATTGGGATTGCCTGAGTGACCTCGTTGTGGGAGTCGTGCCCCTGGTCTTCACTTGGATTTCTGGTTCTTGCGATCTGTGGAATGAATTTAGGTGAATCATGGAGCATTCTGTAGAAGACAAGCAGCATTTCTTGTAGAATAGTGAGACACTCTCAAGCAGGAAGAGTAAGGGATGCCCAAAGCACTTTTGCACAGAGTTTCAGATAGACCGTCTTACTATTTCAGAAGTCTCTGGAGCAGGAATCTTTCTTACTTACCAGAAATCATCTTGCTGGTAGAGAGCAGTTACAGCTTCACAACTTTGGGTAGTTCAAAAAGTTGTGCGTCCACCCAGCACCTGAAATATGGTTCAGATCCCATGCTTTTGACCCAATCAAATGCAATATGCATTTGGACATATTAAAAAGAAATAAGAAATAAAATAAAATCAATAAACATGCATAAATTACCAAGAATAATTACCCTTCCATAATAGGACTCAACAAAGCCTACACCTCCCTGCTACCTATACCTCCCTCTCTTTGATATGGTCTGTAGCTATCTTCTTATGTCATATTATAGTTGTGATGGCTCCTTCATATTTTAAGAATCACTGTTTTTCACCTGCAAAATTAACATGTTATAAGGGACATAAGGGGTGAGGTCCATTGCTGTTATAAGGAGGAAGTCTTTCTGTAACAGCCTTGAAAACGGTTTGTATGGAATGAGATTCTTGGCATCATCATACATGTCATGAACTGAAATTTCATCCACGGAGTGATGACTAAACCTTTGACTCATACTCTTATTACAAATACGAATAAAGTCTTTATTTTAATCTGCTGTGTTTTAGGTTGGTGTATGTAGTCAGGAAGTGTTGAAAAGGAAAAAAATCTTTCCCAGTAGTATAGCAACAAATGAGCTGAAGTGGTTTTCATATGAGAAGTGAAAACAGGTGTTCTTAATTCAAGCTGTGATCTGTAGCTCAGGAGTGCTTTTCCATTATTGCAATTTTAATCAAAGGACTTAACTTGTCTGGTCCAAATCTTCGGAATTAGTAAGGAATGTTTTGCTGAGTACACATGTTAGACACACACACAAACACACACACACACACACACACACACACACACACACACACATATATATATATATATATATATATATATATATATATATATATATATATATATATATATACACATGTACTTGAAAGCATGCCATAAATCACAAAATACCTGTACAAGGTCTAAAGCATTATGATGATCATTTTCACACATATACAATTTATGTCGTGAAGACTTTAGCAAAAGGGATTCTAACCTTGAACAATACCATTTATATATTTTGTGTGGAAAGATATATATAATACAAAATGATGTTTGTGTTGAAAAACAGTTTTTAATTATCACTAAAATGCCAATTGTGAAAGAAGAAATGGTTTATTTACAGTAGTAAAAAGATAATCATTCTAATATGGAAAACCCTGGGGGTCAAAAGTGAGGCTCACCACAACATTGTATCTTAGAAGATATACGTTCAAATTCTTGTTCTGGTACCTAATTAGTAGCTTTTGTTTTGGATACATATTTGAACCTTCTACATGCTATCATAACTTTTCCAACTTGATTAGCATATGGTAGACAAACTGGACGAAAATAACTCCAAAAAGTATGAATGGCACTTGTGGTGGTTCATCTCCATTGTCAACTTGATGGAATTTAGAATCATCATGGAAACACACCTCCTGAGTATATGAAGAAGATATTTACAGAAGGATTTACTAAAAAGGGGAGACCCACCATGAATGTGAGCAGCATCACCTAGACTGAGATTCCTAATGAAATAAAAAAGGGAAAACAAATTGAGCCCAGGCATTCAAGCTCCTTGCTTCCCAGCTGAAGACATATTTTTTGGCAGTCACTGATCTGGCCGCCATACTTTCGTTGTCATGATGGACATATCCCTTCAGATAGGAACCCAGATAAACGCTTCCTCTTTCAAAGTTTTTTATGTCAGGTTTTTGTCACAATGATGAGATAAGCAACTAATAATGTAATAATGTAGAGATTTTATAATGTGGAAAAATTAATACCCTAAAAGGTTGGAACAGATGGAAATTTCTTCTGTCAAAAAGCACTGACCTGTTAAGGCCGAGGGCTAGAGATAATTCACTGTCCTTAACCTTTCCTCTCGTGTCCTTTATGGTCCTGGAAAAGCAGAACCTCTCACTGTAGAAGCCTGCACAGAAGAGGGCCAGAGATGATCTATGCTATCAGGCTGTACCCTAGACAGCCAGCTGCTGAGTAAGACTGGTCTCCTCAAGATGCAGTAAACGCTTCTTTGCTAGGAACTTCTAACATTGAAGAATTAGAACTGAGACAATGGTCAACCAGGCTGTATCTATCAGTCGATTAAGACTGGTTAATCAGGAAGTGGTCTCCTGTGCCAATATGTTAAAGGCTACTTCCAACTTTCTCTTCTATCAGGTTCAGTGTAACTGGATTTATGTTGAGCTCTTTGGCCCACTTATACTTGAGTTTTGTGCATTGCAATAGATATGGACTGGATCTATTTGCATTTGCAGTTTTCTACATGTTGACATTCAGCTGTGCCAGCACTGTTTGTTGAAGATGCTTTCTTTTTTCAATTGTACAACTTTGTATTCTTTGTCAAAAATCAGATGTTCATAGGTGTGTGGATTAATATTAGTGACTTTGATTCAATTACATGATCCATGTGTCTGTTTTTATGCCAATAGCAAGCTATTTTTATTACTATAGCTTTATTGAAGAACTTCAAGTCAGGGATGGTGATGCCTCGTGAAGTTCCTTGTTTGTACAGGATTAATTTGACTATCCTAGACTTTTTGTTTTTCTATATCAAGTTAAGTATTGTTCTTTCAAGGTCTGTTAAGAATTGTGCTGGGATTTTGATGGAGATTGCATTGAATATGTAGATTGCTTTTGGTATTATTGCCATTTTTACTATGTTCATCCTACTATCTAAAAGCATGGGAGACCTTTCCATTTTCTGATATCTTCTTTAATCTCTTTCTTCAAAGACTTAAAGTTCTTGTCATACACATCTTTCAATTGTTTGGTTAGAGTTACCCCAAAATATTTTATAATACTCGTTGTTAATGTAAAGGGTGATGCTTCTCTGATTTTTTCTCAGACCACTTATCATTTTTTCAGTTAATCTTGTATCCTGTCTGTTGAAAGGAGCGGCGGGCTGCATCCCACCACCCAGCTAACTTTACACCCGAAATGATTACACGGAAACTGTATTCTTTTAAACAGTGCTTTGTCCATTAGTTCTAGCCTCTTATTGGCTAATTCTCACATCTTTGCTTAACCCATTTCTAATAATCTGTGTAGCACCATGATCTGGTGGCTTACCAGGGAGGATCTTAACCTGAGTCTGTGTCCAGTGGGAGAATCATGGTGAATGCCTGACTCAGCTTCTTTCTCCCAGCATTCTGTTTTGTTTATTCTGCCTACCTAATTTTCTGTCCTATCAAAGGCCAAGCAATTTTCTTTATTAATTAACCAATGAAACAACAGATAGAAAGATGACCTTCCTCCATCATTTCCCCTTTTTCTGTTTATACAAAAAGGAAGGCTTTCGTTTTAACATAGTAAAATTACATATAACAAAACAGTTATTAAGCAAGAATTATAGTTACAATATTTATATCTACTTTATCATTTATCATAACTAAGGAAAACTATAACTATCTATTTATTCTTCAACTCCATCAAAGACTCCAGAAGGATATAATATTACCTATGCCAACAAGAAATAAGTAACTTCCAAAACTCTAGAAATGACAGAGACATCTCGCTGCCTGGACAGTCACCCAAAGTTCCTCTGTATTGTTGGGGCATCCATCTTTGGCCTTCAGGCCCATAGTATCCAGCAGACATTTCCATGAAGCAGGAAATTTCAAAGACAGTTCAGTCACTTTCTGCTGTATCCTGCAGAATGTCTTGCAGACTCTTTCATGAGTCAGGAACCCCAAAGAATCATCTCCCCTTTAGGCAAGTTCAGCAGTCCTCTTTCTGCAGGTTCTTTGTGTCCAGTTTATGCATCAGTTCAGGCAAGAGCAGTTTCTTGCCTAAATGGCTAACCAACTCCATCAGAAGCCTCTTCGATGCCCATCTTCCTCTTGAAGTAGATTGGTACTGCCAGGAGCAGATGCGTCTCATTGTCATGAAAAGCCCTAAATTATTAAAACATTTTAAATGCCATGTTCTGTAGTCTTTGAAAGATATGAAGAATGCCTATCTAATTGAAATATATCTCTATATATCTAGAAAATCTAACTAACATGACTACAAGCTTGACTATTATTGATGATTATCCATTAACAACCTATATTTCCTAATTATACATTACATTTTTAAATGAGCTACACAATCACAATACCTTAATCAAGATTAGAAATATGCATATACATATAACAAAACTGACCTTAAAATCCATATCAATGCAAATTATTCATATCTATATGATATCCCCCTTTAAATGTAAAAGAACATTTATAAACAATATTTGGGAACATGGGCGCAGTTTTTTCTCTCCAAACTGCTTCCTGCTGAATGGGGGCGCTGTTATTCAGGTCTTTTATGGGATAACCTGTCTGCTAGGTTCTTCTCAGTCGGCAGTTGAGCAAAGTAATTTTCTGAAGGTGTTCACAGCAACCTTTCGGGAGGGCATGGTCTATCATACCATATTTGGATAGAAGCAATCCACAGGGTCTCATTTGTGAAAACATAAGAAGACCCTCTCCAAAGCATCATATCCTTAGATCCAAATTCTAAAGTCATACCCTTATGATATTCATTCTGGTTTAGCTTGGCAGCCCATATAATGAAATGTTTCTCTGTACTTAGCTCCTTCACAGTCAAAAATTTTAAAGAAAACACAATAATACAAAGAATCCAGATTCTCTGTGATTTCTCCATTTTTACATGGCTTATTTTTCTTTATTTCTCTTAATCTATAACTATCTGTACTCTGTCTCTTTAAAGACTTACCCCTTTTTATAAACCATTAACTTTATTCTCTATATTCTTTTTCTTCTCTCTCTCAAGCCTACGTACATTCATCCAACACTGTAATCCATTTATAGGTCTTCTATGTCTGAAATCTGTCCCATTGTGAATCTGTAATTTTTTTACTATCCAGGAACACTTTTGATTTGTACCTTTAAATCGTTAAGTGCTTAAGAATCTAAGCTGTTATATTCCTAGGTCAAAAACAGGTACTGCCAGCTTGCCCCACCCAGTCCAACATGGCGGAGCCGCTTGTGCCTCTGATCCTTGCACATTGCACCACTAGCATGGCAGAGCTGCTTGTGCCTCTGAGCCATAGCACGCAATGACTTCCTTTTGGGCACACAGCGAGTCTAGTTGCCATCAAACAAATCGTAGCACTTTACTCCAAAAGCTCCATTCAAAGACTCTGTCTCCTGCAGGAGCCAGACAGAGATTGCAATGGCAGCATAGCCCAGAAAGCCGGCATTTTAAAACAGCCAGTTTTTTCCTGCTGCTGAGTCAGGACAATTTCTTTGCGGCACACAACCCACAAACAACAAAAAGCTGCCTTAAATTCTCTCTCTCTCCTTTTTAAGTCCTCTCAGGTTTTACGTGGAGTTCATTATCACATTGGGTACCACTCTGTTGAGAGGAACGGCAGGCCACTTCCCTGCTACCCCAGCTCCCGGCTGCCTGGCTAGCTTATGCCCTGAAATAATTAAATTACTGAAGGTGTTTATCAGATGTAGAAATTCCCTGGTAGAATTTTCGGAGTCACTTATATATACTATAGTATCATCTTCAAATAGTGAAAGTTTGAATTCTTCCCTTCTAGTTTTATCCCCCTTATATCCTTTTGTTTTCTTATTGCTCTAGCTAGAATTTCGTGTGCTGCATTGAAGAGATATGGAGAGAGTGGACAGCTTTGTCTTTCCTGATTTTAGTGGAATTTCTTTGAGTGTCTTTATATTTAATTTGATATTGTTTTTATTATGTTTAGGTATGTTCCATGTATCCCTAATCTCTCCAAGACCTTTATCATGAAGGAGTGTTGAATTATGTTGATGGCTTTTTCAGCATCTAATGAGATGATCATATTTTGTTCTTTTAGTTTGTTTATATGGTGGATTACATTGACAGAATTTTGCACGTTGAGCTATCCCCACATCTCTAGAATGAAAGCTACTTGATTATGGTAGATGATTTTTTAAAAATGTGTTCTTGGATTAAGTTTCCAGTATTTTATTGAGTACTTTTGCATCAATGTTTATGAGGGAGATTGTTGCATCTTTGTGTGGTTTGGGTATCAGGGTAACTGTAGCCTCATAAAAAGAGTTTGGCAATGTTCTATTGTGTGAAACAATTTGAGGAGAATTGGCATTAGTTCTTCTTTGAAATTCTTGTAGAATTCTGCACTAAAACCACCTGGCCCTGAGTTTGTTTGTTTGTTTGTTTTTGTTGTTGTTGTTATTGAGAGATTTTTAATGACAGCTTCTATTTCCTTAGGGGTTATAGGTCTATTCAAATTGTACCCATTATAAGTGTATATTAGACATAAAGCAAAGGATACCAAGGCTACAATCCCCAAACTAGAGAAGCTAGGATACAAAATTGGTCCTAACAGATTATTCTGGGAAGGAGAAATAGATGTGATCTCCTAGGTAAACTGGGGAGTGGTAGATGGGAGGGAATGGTGATGGGAGAGTGAGGGAATCCAGATGTTGAAGTTGGAGAGGGTTTGGAGAGGGAGAGTAATGAAAACAATATGTTAATAGAGAGACCCATTATGGGGCTAGGGAGTGACATGGTTCCAGGGAAATACCGAGGAATCCACAAGGAAGACCCCAGCTAAGACTCCTAGCAATAGTGGAGAGGATGCCTGAACTGGCCATCTCCTGTAATCAGACTGGTGACTGCCCTAGTTATCATCATAGAGCCTTCTATAGAAGCAGTTGCAGAGATCCACAACCAAGCAAAGGGCTGATTTCAGGGACTCCAGTCAAAGGGAGGAAGAAAGGATTATAGGAGCAGGGGCTCACCCCTTGACTCAAGATCATGACAGGGAAACCAGCAGACATAACTGATCCGAGCTCCTGGGAGTTCGCAGATTCTAAACCAACAGCTAAGGAGCCTGCGTGGGACCAACCTAGGCCCTCTGCATGTGGATGAGAGTTGTGTAGCTTGATTTGTTTGTGGGATCCCTAGCAGTGGGACCAAATCTCTCCCTGGATCATGAGCTGGCTTTTTGGAACCCATTATCTATGGTGGGTTGCTTTGCTCAGCCTTAATATGGGGGTGGGGGAGCTTGGTCCATCCTCAACTTGATATGATCCTCAAGGGAGACCTTATCCTTTCTGAAGGGAGGATGGAGGTAGAGAAGAGGTGGAGGGAGGTAACGGAAGGAGAGGAGGGAGGGGAAACCGTGGTTGGTATGTAAAATAAATTAAAAATTAAAAGAAGAGTTGTTGATTATGCATATCATCTGCCCCACTTTTGTTCGAATCCTTTCTCCAATTAAATCTAGAACTCATTTTAGTGGCCAAGATCGGCACTCAGGGTACTGGAACACTTTGTCTCTATTTCCAGTATGGAATACTGAATAAGCCCCCTTGTTTTTATTTCTACAGTAATTTCTTTTTAATTAGCATATATTGGGGATAAGTTGTTGATCCTAGATTTTTTTGAGGCTTCCAGATACCAACCAGGCTTTTGCCTTAATATCTCTAGCAATAAGACTATTTTCTCTTCAGAAAGTGACTGTTAGAAAAACAAGCAAACAAACTATAATCCCATGCTACCTATTACTCTATTCATTTCTCCAGTGCTGTCGAATATATTAAAGAAAAAAAGGCGGAGTAATAGGTCATCTTTCATGAAGCTAAAAATTTATTTAAAAGTAATAAATAATTCACATAAAATAATGTGAATGAAAAATTATTTCAATACAATTGAAACTTAATAAAGTCAGAGGTGCTTGCTGAATTATTTTTAGATGTTTTATAAATATTAAATGCTTGTTTATTTTTTTGTCTTCTGAGTAATGGCTTCAAACTTCGCCACTGTTTAGGGAGTGTCAGAGTCAAGACTTCTTTTTCTTTCCATAGCATCCTTTTAAGAGGCCCCAAGTGACATGATTTCTTTTTCTTTGCTGCTTTGTAACTTGGAAGTCAAGCTTTCAATGATCTGATATTTTTGTTTGACCTTGAATTCTTTCTAAGCTTATGTCATAAAGAATTGTCACTATTGCCTCCTTAGTCTACAGGCCTGAAATAGATATGTGCAAATGCAAATCATTCTGTCTCTCTTCCAGAAAGTCCTTAGATTCTACAGTTTATATACTAAAATAATACTTAATCCTATTTTCCTTAACTAGCTTTTAATTTTTGGTGTGTGCCTGTGTGTGTTCAGGTGTGTGCAGGAGCATATTTGTGTTCAAGTGTACATTTGTTTGTGTGTCTATGCCTGTACAGGACATAGGTCAACCTTAGGTGTCATTTTTCAGGAACAGTCCGTCTTGTTTAGTGAGATGACTTATAATGTGCAGATGAGTCTAGGCTGACTGGCTGTCGAGCTGAAGAGATCCACGTGTTTCTGCCTCCCCAGGGCTGCGATTAGAAGGACATGTAATTGTGCCCATCTTCCTTACGTGTGTTCATTTTACCATGCTTGTTTGGAAACACTTTACTGACTCCGCTATCTCTTAGCTTTATTAACCAGTACTTAATGGTGTGGAATTACATCTCGATATTTTTCTTGGTGTGGACCACTAAAAGCAAAATACAGTTTTACTTATGGCTTGTATTTGAGTCTTTCGGGGTAAGATGATTTTCTCAAGGCATGGACAAGGCATCACACTAGCAATAATAGAGCTGACTATAATTATAATCTTATGATTATAATAATACAATCTTATATTAATTATAATTATAATCATAAGATTATAATTATAAGATTAATTATAACCTTACATTTTTATGATGATTTGTAGGATGCATGGCAATGAAATAAGCAGAATAGCATGTTTACAGTGATGTTTATGGTAATGGTAGTTGGGCTGCTAACACACCCAAGTAGAAGGAAGGTGTTAGGATCCTCACCTAGGAATTCTTGTCATTTCGCTCTCCAGTTGTACTTCCAGGACCCTATAATGGTGGAAAAGACATGGCACCTAGTGCAGGAAGCTAAGAGATCCTATCTCAACAATACATAGGAAGCAGAGTAGAGTAAGTAGGAGGAGAGATGAGGTTCCACATTCCACAAATGCATCTCATCTCCAAACGGCACAACCAAGTTGGGATTAAGTGTTCAGACATGTGGTCCTATGGAGGCAATTTTCATTACAACCATAACAACCACAGTTTCTCCAAGCTGGAATTTGGTGGAATTATTTCTTTGGTCTATTGTTTGTGCCTATCTTACATAAATAGATGCTTACTCTTTTCTTCCCAGGAAAAGCCACACTACAGAATCTCTGGGACTACTTGAGTTAGACCACTTTCAGGACTTTGTTAAATATTGAAGATTCTAGCTTTCCATATAAAATATTCTAGCTTACTAATGATGAAGTAGAACCCCGGGATCTATATTTTAAACAAGTTGTCCCTGAAGATTTTCATGGATGCCTGGAATACATGTAGGAATCTTTGGTAATAAAGCCTCCTTATCCGTGTAATGCATATTCATAGACAAAATGAAGCAGAAAATAGGAATAATAATCTGATGAGTTTTAGAGAAAGCTTTAGTATGCAGAAATATCTTTCCAAAGGATTATGGGACTCATTTTATTTCCAGCTTACAAACAGATCATTTATTTTTCCCTGATGTTGCTGTTTCTGTGGATTAGGTCCTATACAGTTAGCTTGACCAAGGAAAGAACACAGCCATTACTCTAAACCCTAAAGCTTAAAGAAAATAGAGACAGCTTATTCAGGAGCTAACTATGAGTAACTGCAGTTTAGGAACACACATTTTTGTTACTTATATGACAAGTTTCAGCATGGTAACAGTTGCAGTTTTAATAGAAACAAAGTGAAGAAAGTTATCAATCAAAGGATTTCAAAAATCCATTGGTGGAAAAATCAGGTAGGCAGGATACAGAAAAACAGGGAAATCTCTTTTACAGGACACTGGCGCGATCTGATGAGATAATTAGCCTTTGTCACTGTAGGCGCTAGTGGTCTGTTTGCACATTCCAAAAATATTTACTTAATATTCAGAAGGATTTTTGGCAGCATACAGAGTTCGGAAAAAACAAACAAGCAAACAAACAAACAAAAAACAAAACAAACCAAAACCAAAAAACACCACTAAGAGGACTAATAATAAGATAAGATAATTTGGCTCCCAATCTATAATGTTCTAGCTCCCCACAGTTCCGATGTCCTAATCACTCAATCAAATTTGTACAGGGTTAAAGAAATGTAGATTTTCTCTGGGAACTTCAGCTCATGAATTAAATAACCCCACATTTTAAGACTTTAAAGTATACGTAAACGGTAAAGGTATAGCTCAGTATTGAAGCACTTGTGTTTGAGTTTCAGAACCCTAAGACAAAAGTGTGTACATGTGTGCACCAGTTCACTGATACTTCTGCATACCAAAGGAAGAGTCATGTCCCAGTCTCTTCGACACAGCATGCATTTATAGATGCTGCTCTAAAGACTACATTGTCATGGAAGCAACCATGTGATTTATCACACATTGGGAACTTTATCTTGAAACCTATTCATCATTCTGTGATGAGCGGGCTGCCATGTTTCATTGAGTTTCTTGAGTGTTTTTAAGAGCACAGGGGAACTAAGATCTTTTGCTACCATCTACCATGAATTTATCAGTCATGAGACTAAGCTACCTATAAAAGAGATCCTTGAAGCCAGGCGATGGTGGTACATGTCTTAAACCACAGCAGTCGTGAGGCAGAGGCAGGTGGATCTCTGTGAGTTCAAGGCCAGCCTTGTCTATAGAGCTAGTTCCAGGACAGCTAGGACTATGACACACAGAAACCCTGTCTCGAAAAGCCAAAATAAAGAAATAAATAGAAGAGCTCCTTGAATTGTTCAGAAAGCTTTGAGTGACTGGAGATCTGGCTAACAGGCTGGTGGTGAGTTTGTGAAGGATCCTGAGCTAGAGGGCTATCCAAAACCATCTGATACTTTATTTTATGAAGAAGTTAACAAATAGTCTCGAGTCAAGTGATCTGATTATTAACCCTGGAAATTAAAGCATTCCTTGTCTTGCATTCATTTGTGTTGTTTACCAGAACACTATGCCATTTCCATAGAGTAAATTCTTAAGCGGCTTTCCAAACTCTGAGTTTTTAAAAAATAAATTTTTCTTTTGCTTTTCTGAAAATTTTTGTGCAAGTATACTTTGTTCCTTGGTTACACCTCCCTTTATCCTGCTCCCCTTCCTCTTCCCTTTCCCCCTACATGTGGATCTCCTTCCTAACTTTCTCTTTAGCACAATGTTATTATTAATGGTGCTGACAATAAGAAACTTGAGGCCCACAAATATTAACTGACAAGTGTCTTATGCCTATCTATCTTCTAAGAGCCAGAAAACTCCAAGCCACGAAGCAGACACATGTAGGAGTTTGAAAAGAACTTAACTTCAGTTCTGCATTGTTTATTGTATCAGAAAGGAGTGAGCACAGGCTGCGTGTGTGGAGCCACGTCCACAAAGAGGGTTCGAGTCACCAGAGTTCCCATGCATCTCCCAAATGAATGATTCTTTATGAACTCAGTGTCTTTGAAAATGAGTGTTTAGAACTTTTGAATAAATTAAAATGTATAGTACAATGACATAGCTTTTGCTTGTCACTCTTCTTGGCTCTTCACACAATACAATCAAAATGTCTGAATCTTCTGATATATCTTTCCTCCTGTCACTCATTAATGTCAGCTTTCAATTCATTGGAGAACTTTCACTCAAGGAAGGGTTTTTATTTTTGAATTTTTCTTAGTAATGTAATAAGACACATGAGTTTTTAAATAACTATTTTTGGCATAGCAATCCTGTCATATAAAAGTAGACAAGATTTCTATTTTTTCTTCTAGTCTGAGTATAACACTGTCTATTTTTATGACATCTATGTTATAATTGTTATTTAATTTATCAATGACCCATAAAATCACTTTGAACATAAAATGAGGAGTAAACATTTACAGATATAATGCTCTCTTCAAGTGAGGTTGTCTTTACAATGGAAATGTGATTAGCAAATAGCTGTCAGTGCAAACAGCTTTTCAGAGACTTAAAAATATTCTGTCCATTTTTTTTCTTGAGCTTTTCATAGACTATTAGAAATGCAAGGTCTTAAAAACAGTCAATTTAGTTCACATTCATCAGATTTTAGATAAGAAAATAAAGTCTGAGAAATTTTACTGCAAGTTAACTATTAGGAGAAAAAATATCACAAAACTAAAACCTGTGACTCTTAACTCATGGCCCTTTTACAGTGCTGTGGTTATTATCTCTTTATTACATATTGATATAAGCTGATAAATAGTCATTTTGTAAAAGCTTACATATTAATTTAGCAGAAATTAACATCAGACTTTAATGTCTTATACTTTTAATTACCACTTTGGCCAATGTGAATTTTCTATTTATTTTATCTTTCAGATGGCCTTAATTTGAGAAAAATGATGCTACAGAATTTTTTAAATAGATGAAAATGCTGTATAATGTTACTGCACTAAGTAATTGCTTCAAATTTTTATTTTTATATTCTAGCTTTAATATAATTGAAATAACCATAAACAGGCAATTATATGGATAAGCTGTGCATAACTACTTAACTTATGTTACTCAATTTAATATTATACTAACAGCATTGCAAATAATTCTTGTGCACTAGGATCTATTATATTAGAAGTTGTGAGTCTCTGGGCTGGAGCAATTGCTCAGTGGGTAAAGGTCCTTGGGACTTAAGTCTGAAAACCTGAGTTCGATCCTTATAACCCACTTGGAGATGGAGGAGATAACTGACCCCACAAAGGCAGAGATGAGGGTATGTACAATCAGGAACCTTACATGCTGCTAGTGCTAATGTCAACTCTAGAGCCACCATGGAAATCAGTATGGTGGCTTCTTGTTCCTCATGTTACTAGCAACAAAATACCACATGATACAATTTACTATTCCGGAGTATATACCTGGAAGATTCCAAATGAGCATATCACAAAGATACTTGTACATCCATGTTCACTTTTCAGTGCTATTCACCAAGGCTAATGTTTGGAACTGGCTTGGAGATTCATCAAGAGAAACATGAAAAATAGAAGTGTAGTATGTGCACACGATGGTGTTTTGTTGATCTGTAAAGAATGGAATATACAAGAAAATGAATAGAACTAGAGAACATTATATTGAGTGAAATAAAACAGACTTGGGCAGAGAAACATTACATTTCTGTCTATGTGAAATATATATGTCATTTCTATCTCTATCTTCTATCTGTAATGATCATCCATCTATCATCTATCTATCTATCTATCTATCTATCTATCTATCTATCTATCTATCTATCTATCTATCTATCTCTATCTCTATATCTATCTATCTATCTATCTATCTATCTATCTATCTATCTATCTATCTCTATCTATCTATCTATCTATCTATCTATCTATCTATCTATCTATCTATCTTCTATCTTCTATCATCTATCTATATCATCTATTATTCTAGCAAAAAGGGAACTATGATAGGAAAGATAAGGAAACGGGCATCACAAGAAAGGGAAGGTGAGATGAGAGAAAGAAGGAGGGGACAGCTTTCCCCAGAACATAATTACACACACACACACACACACACACACACACACACACACACACACACACATATATACAAATGAAAATGTTACAGTAAACCCATTACTTTGCATTCTAAGTACTTAAAAGAAAAATACATAGAAATACAACTCAGAAGACAAAGGAAAGAAAAAGAAAAAGTAGCTGTTTTGCCATTCATGGGTTCCTCCGTTGACATTAACAAGTTGTTCTTTCTTCTATGAGAACAATATCATTAGTGGAGAAAAAAGTACCATCCTTAGTAGGATTTTTCCACATATGTAAAAAGTACTTGAGACTGAAATTTACAGTGGGACACGTCCTGCTAAAACCGAAAGCCAATTGGGTCTAATGTATGTAACGTCTGAACACTCTGTCTTAGTCTGTCCTCCCTCACAGGCACCCAGAGCATTCCCCTAGTTTTACACTAACACTCCAAGGCCTATCATCATAAACATGGAGGAAATGTTTCCCATTTCATTGAATTGATCCCTCGGAAATAACTAATGCCGAACTTTGGAGGTTATGCTTTAGCATCACCATTAACTCAAACATTATTAAGCTGTCCCATTGTCATCTGAGTGTCTATGTGAAAAAGGTCACTCATTGTGTGATCGTGATAAAATTTATGATAAAATTGTGAGTTTATACAAGAAATTGTGTCAGTTTTCACTTCATAACCTTGGACATTACCATTTAAAATATTTTGACATGAGTCAGAATGACAGGTGAATGACCTTTCTGTCAGATGAAACGCTCCTCTCCCTAGGTGCAGTTCCTAAAGACCCATCCCCCTGCCCTCCTCCACTGCTCCACCAATCCTTTGGTCAGCTCCTACCTCCAATGCCAGTAGACTTCTGCTGCTCAGAAGCAGGATGCACCACTCACAAGAACAGGTGTGGGTCACACCAGCAAGAAAAACAGAGACCCTCTGCTGTACCTAAAGCTACTCTAGAGGCCAGAAGTCCAGGTCCCAACATGAACAGAGACTTCCTGCTGGATCAGAGGTCACACTGGCTACCAGAAATCCAGGCCATGAAGACCAGAAAACGAAAGAAGAAGAAAAACAAAACAAAACAAAACAAAAAAAACCAAGGAACAAAACACTAATTCAACAAAGACAAACTCAGAAATCAATACCTAGACCTATAATCATCCCAAACCCAGATGCCTAAATGCCAGCATAAGATTACAGTCAACATCAGAAAGGACAATATGTTACCGCCACAGCCCCACTATCCTACAACAGCAAGACCTGATTATTCCACTGCACCTGAAACACAAGAAAACAACCTTAAAACCAACATTATGAAGATGATAGAAATTTTTAATGTAGAAATGAAAAAAAATTCCTTTAAAATATTGAGGGAAAGAACAACAAAATATTTGGGGAAACGAATAAATCCCTTAAAGAAAACATTTAATTAGAGTGACTCACTTACAATTTCAGAAGTTCAGTCCATTGTCGTCATGATGGGGAGCATGGCAGTTTTCAGGCAGACATGGTGCTGGAGCTGACAATGCTACATCTTGCAGGAAACAGGAAACCAACTGACGTCTCACTGAGGGAAGCTGAAGCAAAAGAGACATCAAAGTGTCCCCCCACAGTGACACACTTCCTCCAACAAGGCCACACATCCAAATAGTGCCACTACGTTTGGGGGTCATTTTTTTTAAACCACTACAAGATGCAAGCATCACCAACAGAATAGAAGAGTTTTGAGAAAGAATCTCAGGCACTGAAGGTACAATAGAAGAAATAGATTCATGGGTTAAAGAAAATGGTAAATCTAAAAAAAAAAAAGAAGAAGCTAATGCAAAAACATCTACGAAATCTGAAGCACTATGAAAAGTCAAAATCTTAAAATAAGATAAGACTCTCAGCTCAAAAACTCAGAGGCTGGCTGATCTCTGTGAATTTGAGGCCAGCCTGGTCAAAAAGAGATAGTTTTAGTATAGGCACCAAAGCTATATAGAGAAACCATGCTTTGAAAAACAACAACAACAAAACAAACAAACAAATGAAAAACAAAAAAGAAAAGCAAATACACTGAACAAATATAGAAGGAAATTTTCTAAACTAAAGAAGGAATACATATAAAAATACTAGAAGCTTACAGAATGCCAAATAGATTGGATGAGAAAAGAAATCCCCTGTACCACATAATAATCAAAACACTAAATGTAAAGAACAAGGAAAGAATATTAAAAACTTCAAAGGAAAAATGCCAAGTAACATATAAAGTCAGATATATTAGAATTCCACCTAGCTTCTCAATAGAGATTCTAAGAGCTAGAAGAGCCTGGACCAGATGTCTTACAGACATTAAGAGACTAATGGATGCCAGCCAGACTATCATACCCAGCAAAACTTTCAATCAGTATAATAGAGAAAACAAGATATTCCATGACAAAGTCAAATGTAAACAATATCTATTTACAAATAGAGCCCTACAGAAGGTACTGGAGGGAAACCAAAGCCCAAGGAGGTTAACTATATCCACGGGGGGTGGGGGGTGGGGGAAGGCAATAAATAATCTCACATCAGCAAAATCCAAAGAAGGGAAACACACACACACACACACACACACACACACACACACACACACCTCTACCACCACCATCACCAACACAATAACAGGAATTAACAATTCTTTGTCTTTGATATCTCTCAAATATCAAAAAACTCAATTCTCCAATAAAATGACACAGGCTAACAGGGTGATATTAAAAACAAGATCCATCTTTCTGGAGCATGCAAGATACACTCTTTAATATCAAAGACAGACATTAACTCAGAGTAAAAAATTTTCAATCAAATGGAACTATGAATCAAGTTGTAATCGCTATTTTGATATTTAACAAAATATTTCCAACCAAAATTAATCAAAAGAGATGGAGAAGGATATCTCATATACAACAAAGAAACAATCCACTAAGATGATATTTAAATTATGAACATCTATGCCCTAAATACAAGGGTGCCCACATTGTAAAAGAACTATTACTGAAGCTTGAATCACACATTAAATATCACATATTAATAGTAAGAGACTTTGCACATTGCTTTAACCAATGGACAGGTCATCCAGACAAAAAGCTAAGCAGAGAAATAATGGAGCTTAAAGATATTATGAATCAAATGGACTTAATAGATATCTAAATTTCACCCCAAAACAAAAAATATATAACTTCTCAGTACCTCATGAAAACTTTTTGAAGATTGCCTACATACTTGTTTAGAATACAAGTCTGAACAGATATTTGAAAATTGAAATAATCTCCTATGTCGTATCAGAAGCTGGATTTCAACAACAGAAACAACAGAAAAAGTAAAAACTCATGGTAATGAAACAACTCCCTACTAAATAACTATGGGGTCAAGGCAGAAGTAAAGAAAGAAATGAATGGCTTCCTAGAACTAAATGAAAATTAATACACAATCTACCAAAATTTATAGGATGCATGAAAGCAGCCTTAAGAAGGAAACACATAGCCCAAAGTGCCTACACAAAAAATGTGGAGAGATCTCATACTAGCAACTTAACAGTACACCTGAAAGTTCTAGAACAAAAAAAGCAAACACATCCCAGAGTAAATGGCAGGAAATAATCAAACTGAGGGTTGAAATCAATAAAATAGAAACAAAGAGAACAATCAAAAAAGAGTCAATGAAATAGAGTTGATTCATTGTGAAAATAAACAAGATAAACAAACCCTGTTCAAACTATTTAAAAGACACAGAAAGAATATTCAAATTTACTGAATTAGAAATGAAAAAGGGGAACATAAGAACAGACACCAAGCAAATACAAAGAATTATTAGGTCTACTACAAAAAGCTCTACTCCACGAAACTGGAAAATCTAAAGAAATGGGACCCTTTTTCTCCTACCTAGTCACCTCATCCAGTTTTAATAGGATGGCATGTGCCTGGTATTATTATAGCATATTATGCCATGCATGGTTATATCCCTGGAAATCCTTCTCTGAGGGGGAACAGAGGTGAGGTAAGCTTGGGGGAAAGAGAAAGTGGGGCAACGAAGGAAGTGGAAGCTGAGGATGGAATATAGTATATGAGAGAAGAATTAAAAAAATTAAAAATTGATGCAATTAAAGTGATAGAAAATCATCTGTCATTGCATGAGCTGGCTGACTGTTGGGGTCTCGGTGCCGAATGTGTTCTAAATACTTCATCTTTGCTCTGTAGTCTCTTACATTTCACATTTGTACCAATCCATGCATCTTTTTCATCTCTACTATGACTTACCATCTTACAAAAACAGATAAAATATTGTGAAAACAAATTTGTTATTTTTGTATTGTAATTTATTCCATTGTTTTTAAACACAAATTATTTGGCATTTTGGTATCTTCAAATCTTTTTTGATTTTAAATATGTTAATTTTAATTTCTATATATTTTAATTCTCTTGAAATATATGTGATATTTATATTTATTATTTTAATGAGGTATATGTGCATGTTTCTGTGTGTGGGTTGTGCATGTGAGTATAGGAGACCACAGAGATCAGAGAAATGGGACGGTCACCCATGGTGGCTGTTGGGGACCTGAATGTGAGTCTTAGGAGCAGTGTGCACTCTTAACTACTGAACTGTCCCTCCAGTCACTAGAAATGTATTTTTACATACAAATCTCATATATGCATATGGGCATGTGACTATCTACTAAATCATGGGCAGCCTACCAGGAACCATAGCCCTGAAGAAAACTAAATTTTACTTTCAATGATTGATCAAATGCTAACAGTTCCTTAGCTTAAGGTGGGGTCTCGTGAGCAGACAATTTCAGCTGCTGTGAGCTCATGAGTATAATGGCCCCATGACATATATACTCTCTAAGCCATGGTCTAGAATATCCCCTCAGGTTCTGTGAACATTTGCTTGCATTTGATTTGATGGCATTAAATATACAAATTATTTATAGCTACACAAACACTATAGACATTGTTTGCTTTCCAGCTCTCCAGTCTTTTCAAAGCATTTGAAATGCATTTTGCCTTATGTGAGTCCTGTGTATTTATTGTTATTGCAATTTACTACTTTAAGATATATTCAATAAAATCTTAACGGCATTTTCAGTTTGATGAATTTTAAAATGAGAGAACGTGCTTGCAAAAATAACTTTCTATCCAGTTAGACAATACCTTATTACTGCAAAGATGGTTTTCAGTTTAATAAATAAGTATTCTTAGAAAGTCATCCATCTAATCAAATGCACTGATAAAGCTGTTCTTAAGACATAATGCTACTGTATAATTCTAAAACTCAGGTTAGTTTGTCCTCTCTCTCTCTCTCTCTCTCTCTCTCTCTCTCTCTCTCTCTCTCTCTCTCTCTCCTACAGGTAAAACCTCCAGTGCCAAGAATGGGTTATATTTTGTTGAGTCATTGCCCACAAGATATCACAGACCTCCTTAAACAAGCTATGGCTGAGAATATTGGTTATTATCCATAATCTGATGGTAAGACGCTATTGTTGAAGACTCAACTTACCTTCCCCATTAAAAACTGGGGAAATCAAGCTGGTGCCTAATTAGAAGCTTTACTACCACTAACTAATGTTCATGGAACTGGAAGGTACATTGCATGGTTTTGGAGGAAAGCAAGTAATAATCAATTTCATCCAGCTACAAACCTTGCAACCTACAACAAAGACATGCCTGCAAGGTATAGTGATGCAATAGTAGCACAGATATTGTGAGAGTAACCAACCTTCTTTTGTTTAGATTTAAATTCCACTCCATAACATGAAATCCATGCCTAACATTGATAATTTGGTCAAGAACCTGAGACTAGATAGGTCATGGGCTGAGGGGAAAACCTACTACTATTATTCTGCTAAAGGAACACAGCAAAAATGACTCTTAATAGCATGCTGATATACCCCTAGAGAAGAGCATCCCTCAATGCTCACCAGAGAAAGTTCTTTCAACAGCTGTAAATTAACGAAGAGATCAACATCTGGGCAGTGTACAGAGAGACAAACTTTGGAGCACTCAGCTCTAAACGCAATGTCTTTATCAAACCCTTCTTCTCCAGGAACAGGAATCAACACAGAAGAGGCAGAAAGATTATAAGAGATAGAGGTGTTGTATGACTTCAAGGAAAACCGTGTCTCTAGAGATAGGACTGATACAGATATGAACTCACAAAGACTGTAGAAGCAATTAGAAGATCTGCATAGGTTCAATGAAAATAATTCCTATTAATGAGAATGGGAAATAGACAAAGTCCTGCCCCTTGCCAATAAGGTATCTGCAAATAAAATTTTCTGAAAAAGAAAAAAATCCGTTTTCTCCAATAGAGTGTCAACTGCAGCCTGGGGCAGGTCTCAAGGAATAGATAGCCAATACAATGTTTATTGTTTTGGTGCATGTGTATCTCTCTTTTCTTATCTTTTCTGTGTTTTTCTATTACAAGTTTTATGTCTTCTGTATGTTTTAACCTTCTCTATCTTTCAAACTAATCTTGCCTCTTCTTCCCCTTCTACTGCATCCCTCTATCCCCTACCTACCGCTTAGCATGATCATCTATTGAGGAAAGAAGATTCTTACTCCATAATTTTCCTTATGATTTTCCAATCTACTTTCATTATTTGATTGTGATACAGTTAAATCCTAAATCTAAGACATATTCAGAAAATGATCCTGTCTATTCGAAAATGTTCATTGTTATAAAGTTGTTAAGAAAATGCCAATAAGGGTAGTGTTCACCATTCATTGAGGAAATTTCTCTTTATAGAGTTGGAGACAACAAATAGTGAAATTTACAAATAGTGAAAACACAGAGCTGTGGTGCCAGGTCCCAATGGATGCATCTACATAACACTCTACATCTAAGGCTTAAGGAATCTCTTTCTCTCTCTCTCTCTCTCTCTCTCTCTCTCTCTCTCTCTCTCTCTCTCTCTCTCTGTGTGTGTGTGTGTGTGTATCTGAATATTTTTAGTTTTGTTTTAATTTCTCTTGTGTTTTTGAGAGAGAAATAAAACCATGAAGGTTGTTAGGGATGAAGGCAGGAGGATCAGGGAAGAGTTGGAGGAAGGGAAAGTAGGAATATGATAAATTACATTGCATGTGTCTTAGTTACTTTTCTATTGCTGTGAAGATACACAGTAACCAAGGCAACTCATACAAAAGAGAGCATTTACCAGGGTCTTACCGGTTCAAAGAGTTAGCCTGTTATCATCATGGCTGGAAGCAAATTGGCATGACACTGGAGTAGCAGCTGAGAACTTTACACCCTGATCAACAGGAAGAGAGTGAGACACTGGGCCTGGTGCATGCATTTGAAACCTCAAAGACCATCCCCAGGGACACACTTTTTCAAGCAAGGACACATTTTCTGATACTCCCAAAGAGTTCATCAAATGGGGACTAAGCATACAAATATATATAAGCCCATGGAGAGACATTCTCATTTAAATCAATACAATATGCAAAGTTTTAAAAATAATTGCAAATTTAAAAAAAAGTCAAAAAGAATGTATTAAATTATTTATCAGTTTTGTCTTTTTATTGTTAATTTATTGCCACATTTACAGACATTTGTTAGAGCAATATTAAAGCCTTAGTAAAATTTGTTTGAATTCTTAATAATGCCATGACCTTTGAATCAATGAATAGTTAAAATTAATTGTATTTTGAAGTAATATTTAAAATAATGCTTATTTCTAAATAGAATTTTATAATCATCCAAATTCTATCACGTATGTCTGTGCAATAACTTAATCTTGAAGAATTTATTCTTTGATCAGAGCTTTAAAAGACCCAAGGTAGTTTTCTCTGATAAGTGTCTGTATGTTTATGAATTAGTATTAGTATTTTTCCTCTTTTCTATGTAAGCAAAGAGTTTTATTAAAATCCCTATGTGCTCTAACTTAAAACCATTGTACAAAATTCCAAGGAGAATTGAATGACTAAATCTATCAATCACAAAAGTGGTCAACCCTGAAAACACACATACAAGTAACATTATACAAACCGAGTGACTTATATGTAGAAATATCATTATGTACACCTGTATGTGTATGCATATAAAAACAATTAATGTAAAAAGAGGCAATAATTTGAAGGAGAATGGGGCAGGTTATATGGAATGGTTTGGAGAAAGGAACCAGAAGGGAGACATGTACTTATATTATTATCTTAAAAATAAAAGTGAAGAAAATAAAATCAATCAAAGAAGCCAAAAGGTAATTCAGCTTGTTTATAGAAGCCTTCTCTTGCTCTTCATCATGTTGAGCCTTTCTGATATTCTTGCTTTTAATATGAAAAGCTACACTGTATAGTTCATGGAATATACATGCATACCAGATTCAAATTGCAATCTACGATTTTATTCCCCAAAGATGTACAATTATAGGAACATTTTATCAAGAAAATGAGTTTTAACCAAGTCCTCTTATTAGTATAAATGTTACTTAAACCATTCTATAATAAACATAAAAACATAGATACTCTCCACATTTTCAGTCATTTTCTTAAACTATCCTCCTTAAAATATGATTATTATACATAAAGGGACCTGCTTATTGTAGTACATATTTATGTTTTTATATAAAACATAATATAAAATATATATAACCTATAAAAGGTTAGTATCAATATTTAACTTTCAATATCTGTCTTTTCTATTTCTTTGTTTATGCAATTATTACTACTGAATTATGTATGTATGTTTGCTTAAAAGTTGAATTTAGTTTTTTTACAATTAAATAATCAATGCTTTATATTATTTTTGCTATAGTCAAAATAGAATCTTTTAAATGTCTGACCATGTGGTTTTTATCTATGTTTGAAGTATATTTTGGTTTTTGCTTGTCTTCTAATTGTGTATTTTTAGCCCTCCTGTGCTGTAACACCCATGTTGGTAAATTTGCTGATGGTGTCCTTTGTGATTTCTTCCATCTTTTCTAAGTTTAGCAAATTGTCTCAGTTCCAGAGTTAAAAGATGTTCAAATGCTTTCCCTCACTGCTGTGGGACAATGGATTGTATCCTTTCACTTGTATTTTAAATAAATGCTGATTGGCCAGTAGCCAGGCAGGAAGTATAAGCAAGGAAATCGGGTAGGACTGAGGCAAAGCAACGATAATTCTGAGAAGAGGGAAGTTTCAGTTTGCAGTCACCACCCAGACAGAGAGGAAGTCAGGTATAAAGCAAGCAAGATGCTACTGCCTCACTGAAGAAGTTACCAAGCCACGTGGCTAACACAGACAAGAATTATGGGCTAAAATAAGTTATAAG
Source organism: Chionomys nivalis (assembly GCF_950005125.1). Taxonomy (NCBI): domain Eukaryota; kingdom Metazoa; phylum Chordata; class Mammalia; order Rodentia; family Cricetidae; genus Chionomys; species Chionomys nivalis. The sequence goes on from NC_080099.1 coordinate 61,368,730, forward strand.
AGTTAATAAACCTGAGATACTAGGCCAATCAGTTTGTAATTAATGTAGATCTCTGTGTGATTTCATTTGAACTTAATGACTGGGGGAATCAGGCACGACAGAAACCTCAGTCAACAGAATGGTGCCCAACATGGGGCAACTGCATCCACAGAAAATGTGTGAGAGTTTCGGAAATAATCCTAGACAAAAAATGAACAGAGTTAAGCATGGCTTCTTGGTAGCAGCAATTTCTTGGGCTTGCTCTCTTTGCAAGAGGCAAGCAAATCTCATTTAAGAGAGGTTTCCCGAGTCAGCTTTAGCTGCAAAACTTTGCAGCTCTTTTAAGAGGCCCCACCAACAAACACTTAAATAGTGTTGATGAAAAGCTGATAGCATGGTTCTTGGTGGTGCCAGGGACCTTGAAACAGAATAGAGTTGTGGCAATAAACTTGGCTCTGGCCAGTACCTGTCATGAGGCTAGACTCTCAGAGCTAAAGAATTGGGTGGATCCAGCTATCAAAGCCACAACTTTAATCCTAGATATACTGCTTAGAAAATTAAAGACTTGTGTGGTAAGGAAAAGAGAAATATGCAAGAGATAGATTCAGATGAAAAAACCCTATAAATGGTTTACAGTATGTTTAAAAATGTGTGCAGGCTTATAGAAGAGAAAGTGTGAAGTATATTTGATTGCATTGGCACAGGAGACCACTCCCTAAATATAACCCCGACAGGACAGACACTGAGAGAAACAATTAATAAATGGGACTTTCTGAAACTGAAAAGCTTCTATAAAGCAAAGGACATGGTCAACAAGACAAAACAACAGCCTACAGAATGGAAAAAGATCTTCACTAACCCCACATCAGACAGAGGTCTGATCTCCAAAATATATAAAGAATTCAAGAAATTGGTCATCAGAAGAACAAATAATTAAATAAAAAAATATGCAATACAGACCTAAACAGAGAACTCTCAACAGAGGAATACAAAATGGCTGAAAGACACTTAAGGAAATGTTCAACATTCTTAGTCATCAGAGAAATGCAAATTAAAACAACACTGAGATTTCATCTTACACCTGTAAGACTGACCAAGATCAGAAACACTGATGACAACTTATGCTGGAGAGGTTGTGGGGTAAAGAGAACACTTCTGCATTGCTTGTGGAAATCCAAACTAGTACAGCCTCTTTGAATGTCAGGGTGGCAATTTATCAGAAAATTAGGAAACAACCTTCCTCACGACCAAGTAATACCATTTTTGGGTATATATCCAAAGGATGGTCAATCATGCCATAAGAACATGTGCTAAACTATGTTCATAGCAGCTTTGTTTGTCATAGCAAGAACCTGGAAACAACCTAAATGCCCCTCAACCAAAGAATGAATAAGGAAAATGTGTTACATTTACACAATGAAATACTACACAGAAGAAAAAATAATGACAGCTTGAGTTTTGCAGGAAAATGCAGACTTGGGAGAGAAAATGAAAAGGTTAAAGTCTTTAAAATAAAAAGGAAAGAAAGAGAGTAGTTGGGTATGGTGGCATGCACCGTTAATCCCAGAACTTGGGAGGCAGAGACAGGGAGATTTCTGTGAGTTCAAAGACAGTTTGGTTTATAGAGTGAGTTCCTTGACAGTCAGAGATACACAGAGGAACTCTGCCTCAAAAAAAAAAAAATCAAAAATTAAAAATAAAAATAAAAGAAATAGAGTTTAAAATAAATCTATGTAAAGATGAAAAATACACAGAGAGTCTGGATACTGTATGTTATTGTGTTGTCTTTAAATTGTTTGATGACTGAGGAAGGAACAAAAGCTGCTAAAAGGCATTTGATTATAAATGCTGCTGGATTAATTCAATATATATATTTTGAAAATGCTTTGACTTCAAGATTAAGTCAAAAGATACGTCACTTTGGAGAAGAGGTTTTGCTTATGTTTCCCGAGGAAATGAGGCAATATGGATTCATTCTGCATTAAGAAAAATCAGGTTTGACCAAGGAAGACCCCCTGAGAAACAACAGTCAACACCTCATTTTTCTTGTAGCTAGCTTTTATTTGGATTTGAGATTTTTTTTTTTTTTTGTAGTTGAACACACTTTTATTTTTACTTCAGGTTTTTTATATCCTTCCTTATGGCATATATACATCATACTCTATTAATATCATCACCCAATAGACTCTTGAACGTCTTCGTAACTGACAATGCCATACTGATCCAACACTACCAACCAGTATATAGTTCATATTGTTTCACCTTTGGTATTTTACATTCTTTGGGTTTGTTTATATGTGGAACCACATGTATCTATCTCTATACTTTCACAGAGTGATCTTACTGTCCTACATCTTCCTGGGCAGAATTTACTTATCGTCCTTTGTTTATCCCAACCTCGTATCCATACTCCACCTGGTACCAACAAACCATCCCCTCTTTTTAAATCTTGCTATTGTTTTGTTAAGAATATGACCTTAATGACCTGAGAAAACAGAAACATTATTATGCAAGGATTAATTTAATTAAAAATTTACCTTAATCATACAACAGTTCTAAAGATGCTTTATTTCACCCTCTTAAATGCGGTTGAGAATTCTTAGTTTGTGAGCGGCCCCAGGAGATAAAGGTGTTTGCTGCAAATTTCATCCCTAGAATCCATGTGGATTAATACTACTATATAATTTCTAACACAAGTGAATGACTCTTTTAAGTTGTCATTTGACCTCCGTGTGTGCACACTAATGCTTGTGTATGAACACACACAAATACAAAACACACACACATGTGCTTGTACACATATATGCAAACGCACAGACACACATACATGCAGACAGTCTCTAAACAAATGTAAAACAAATACAAAGTATTCTAAAATGTTTGCTTACATGGATCATGTCTACAGATATGGAGTGTATTTTCATTTAAATGCAGAATATTCAGCATGTGTAATTCACTTAAATCTTCTAATATTATATTTAGACATTAAATATATTAAATATTATTAAATATACTAAATATATTTATTTTCCAAAACAGAATTTGCTAGACACTTCTTTGTAATTTCATCTCTTTAGTTTCTTAAGTCAAAATTATCTTTCATTTTATAATATATATGGCTTTGAATCATATAAAGAAAATGAGGTACCAAAAGAAATACCTCCCCCACATGCACACATGTATGTGTATATGTTTGTATATATATGTATATATATTTTAAAAGTCAATTTAAAAATATTCTACTGTTTTACACACACACACACACACACACACACACACACACACACAAACATCTATTCAGTAATTGTGAATACTTTCTCCAGGCTTGTCACATGATTGTCTCCACTGGGTTAGTAGTAACGTGGAGTGTGGGAGCACATCAATAAACTTTTTAAATTGTTTAACAATAAAATTTATCGCCGGGCGGTGGTGGCGCACGCCTTTAATCCCAGCACTCGGGAGGCAGAGGCAGGCGGATCTCTGTGAGTTCGAGACCAGCCTGGTCTACAAGAGCTAGTTCCAGGACAGGCTCCAAAACCACAGAGAAACCCTGTCTCGAAAAACCAAAAAAAAAAAAAAAAAAAAAAAAAAAAAACCAATAAAATTTATCAAACTACTATCCATGTTGAGCTGATGTTTTATGTTTTATATAGTTTTATTATAAGACTTTGCACATTATGTATAATATGAATTCACTGACATATATCCTAGATATTTCTATATCTCATTTAAATGTATTTTAAAATTGTATCTGTTAATATCTTTATCAGTCTCACCAACCTTTATTATTGAGAATTTATCATGTTTCCAATGATAGCTGGTTTCTGAAACTAATATTTTTCAAAAGCCTGAATTTTATGAGTAGCAATAATTATTGTCATTTGTTTCTCTTTAAATAACACATTACCTTGTTTATCTTATCAAATATCCAAATATAATGACCCATATGTGGTTGAACCTTTGTTCAAATAAAAATATCATTCTACATAAAAGGCTACTAGCTTAGTTCAAAGCCCCCAACTCATGTAAGAGTTTTCTCTTCTTCATTAATACTTCCTTTCATGCTTGTTTGTTTGCTTTCTTTGCAGTGTCAGGGGCTAGATTAAGGGCATCATACATACTAGTTAGCTGTGTTAGCTGTGAGATACTGAGGCTTACAGAGAAGTACCCAGGTATAAGTTTCCATATATCAGTATGGAGGAGATAGAAGCCACACCCCAGAGTTGGTGCTTCAGCAAGTTAGTAGTTGGTGCTGTTCTGACAGAGACATCTGTAGATAATGTCTTTCTTACAAGGAAGTATTGATGTGAAACACAATTAATTTTATTTTTACTTCACTTTGCTTCAAACTAAGGAATCAGAAGTTTCAAACATCATTGTCTCGTATCTTAAATAAAAATGTTTAATATAGAAGAAAAAGGGAACAAATGTTTACTTGAAAATAAAAAAGTGTCTTGATGATCTTAGAGATCTTTTTCTTATTGTTTTATAAATAATACCATTCAAAATTTCCACCTCCTCCCCTTCTCCCATTTCCCTCCCGCTCCCCTCTCCCCCTCCCCCACCTCCAGTCCTAAGAGAGGGCAGGGTACTCTGCCCTGTGGGAAATCCAAGCCTCCCCCCCTCCATCCAGTGCATCCAAACAGACTAAATCTTTTGAACTTACTTTGAGGACTTTCTACATTTACCGAATGAAGTTACCAATCATGGAAGTTTACTGTGCAGAATTGTTTCTAATTACAGCATATATGAAGCCTTTTCAGAAAAAAGGCTCAGGTAGCCCATGCTGACTTTGTACTGAGAATGACCTTGAAGTTTGGACCTGTCTACCTCTACCTGCAGAGTTATGGGAATACAGGTTTGTACCACTATGCAAGTTTATGTGGTACTGAAGGGAAGCCTAAGACTTTATGCATGACTGTATCACTTACCTATATAATGTTGTGCTTGCATACAAAGAAAATGAGAATCAATAATTGAATTAGCACCAAAGTGAATAAATATTAACCAAGAAAATTCTTTATCACATTTTGTTCATCGGGAATCACATTAAAATTTATTAACATGATTCTTTGTTAGTTTTGAATTTATATTTATGAATGTTCACAAAGTTTTTATCTATTGAATTTTCTGTACAATAATAAGCTCCAAGAAGGTCCTCAGGATGTGGTGATCTTAGGATTCCACCTGTATTATAAAATAGTCTGAAACATTTAAATTATTATCAGGTTATTTTGTTCTGTGCCAAAAGCCCCAGGGTATCAGGGTAGGCATAAAATCTTGGTGAATAGCAGTGGTTGACCTTTAACTCTCTTTCACTTTGAACTTTAGAAGTAAATAGACTGTGTATGTAGTATTTCAGAGGTCACATTACTTTTATCTGAAATTTACTGTATCTATTGTCGATATTTCAGTTTGGAAGCTGAGAGTCCATGAGTGTTTGCCTTGTAGCCTGGAGGCCTGAGTTTGATCAACAGAACAGAAGACACACACACACACACACACACACACACACACACACACACATTCACAACTGATAACTAAACCCTGCTGAGAAAGGGACAATTAGTCTTTCCTACTGATAAGTCCCTAATTGGTTATCCAATACCAATTAGGTATTTGTAGTAAGTTTGAAATAATATACACATAGTGAGACTAAATAGAAATTTGCACTGAATATCAAAGAAGAATATGCCATTAATTTGAGAGGGAGTGAAAGATGGTGACATAGGGGGAACAAGAGAAAGAATAGGGGAAGGAGGAAATGATGTGATCATATTTTAATTAAATTAACTTTTGTTAAAAGTCTGACATGGTGATACATAATTATAATCACATCACAGTGGAAATAGAGACAAGCATAGAGCTACTGACTAGGCAGCTCAGTCTACTTGGCAAGTTTAAGGATAAAAAGCAATGTCTCAAAACATGATAGACAGTACCCCAGGAATGAGAGATGATGTGCCTTTCTGGTCTACATGTATACTATACACAAACCTGTGCATGAACACCTGTAGACACAAGTGTACCAGCACATGTATGACGAGAGAGAGAGAGAGAGAGAGAGAGAGAGAGAGAGAGAGAGAGAGAGAGAGAGAGAGAGAGGAGAGAGAGAGAGGAGAGATTTTAATCTTATGCTTTTGACTGTTCTATGTTTGCCTAGGTAAAATCGTGGTCCACATTGTGTCTAGACAAGTACAATGGCTATTTCTGTTGATTTCAGTATCTCTCTCTCCTTCATCTGGAGCTTTCTGAAACAGCAAGAATCAAGAATTCATCAGTATAAATTGGCTGGAAAAACTCCTTTTTTGGAGAAGGAAAATAACTACTGGCTAAAGTCTAATTAGAATTCTAAATTATGGGCTTCAAAATTCTTAATCACGGGGATTCTCTCTGCTTAGCTGATCTCATTTTCTGTAACACTGAAAGTCGAACACTGTGCTTCTGAACAGCAAATAGACTCACTCTCATCCTTAGGAAATCTAGTAGCCACAAGCTGGGTCCTGTAAGCTGATCCTTCCTCAGCCTGTGCTGGCTTGTCGCTCCCCATGTCACAATCTTTCCCACAGTTAGAGCTTTCTTACTTTTTACTTTTTTTTCTCTATTCTTCTCTCATGTATTACATGCCAACCGGTTTACCTTTTCTCCGCTCCCCCTGCCCCCGACCAGTTCCACTCCTCTATTTCCCTTCAAAAGAAAAGAGCAGGCCTCCCAGGGATAATCAACCAAATATGGCAGAACATGTTACAATATCACCTATCCTCATATCAAAGCTGGGTAAGGCAACCCAGCAGGAGGAAAAAGGTCCCAACAGCAGGCAAAAGTGTCAGAGACACCCCTACTTCCACTGTCAGGAGTCCCACAAGAACACCAAACCACACAACCATAACATACGCAGAGGACCTACCTCACGCCCATATGCCCGCCCCCCGAACCCAGTTTTCATCTTAGTCTCTGGGAGCCTCGGCAATCGCCTAGGAGGCCCACGCAGACTACCCTTGTGGACCATATACTTGTGAAATTATTGGCCCCCCTGGGTCCTAAAATACTCCCTCCACTTCTTCTGCGGGGTTCTCTGAGCTCTGCCTAATGTTTGACTACGGGCCTATGCATCTCCCATGCTGCCATCATTTGTTAGATGAAGCCTCTCTGATGATGTCTAAGTTTCTGTCTAAGAGTACAGCAGAATATCATTAGGAATCATTCTAATTTTGGCAGACATTTTTGTTTCTACCATAGGAGAAGTCTCTGAGATGTCCAGCCTCTGGTTCCCGGCCACCCAGGCAGTGTCACTGGGGGTCTTCCTATCCCAGCATGGGTCTCCAGTTAGTGTTGGTAGGCCGTGCCAAGTTCTGCTCCACTGTTACTTCAGCACATCTTGAAGGCAGAACCATTGTAGGTGGAAGATTTTGTGGCTGGGTTTGTGTCCCAGTCCCACTGCTTGGAGCCTTGCCTGGCTACAGAAGATGGCCGGTTCATACTCTGATCCCCGTTAGTAGGAGTCTTCACTAGGGTCACCGTAGTGGACTCCAGGGAGTTTCCATTGCACAAGGTTTCCATGTTACCTCTGAAATGTCCACCTATTCCTCGCCCACCCATAGTTCAGTCATGAAATCGATTCTATTTAATGTGTCTCCTAGGGAAGAGGATGTAAACTAAAGCTTTCTTTATAATGTGGGCTTTATCATCTAAACTGGGACACTTTGAAGAGTAAAAAGGGTGTATTAATAATCACACTGGACAGGAGCAAAAGTCACATGGGACCCGGGAGATCAAGGTCATTGCTTACCTTCATTGTATCCCTGATAGTTTCTCAAGCTACTACACATCATATACTCATAGAAATTAATACATGTGTAGATACAACTATTATCTCTCACGCCAGATTTCCTCATGTACATTTAAATGTGACCTTAAACAAAGTATTATACACACACACACACACACACACACACACACATATAAATGTACATGTATATTGGGTTTTTTTTAAAGCTTTTTTATTTCTTCAGGAAATTTTATTTTATGTTTCTTTAACAAGATCTCATGTATCCTAGACTGGCCTCAAACTGAACTTACTGTATAGCTGAGGATTCCCTGGCAAATACGATCCTCTTGCATTCATTTCCTGAGTGTTGGGCCAACAGGCCTGCAACGGTCTATGTATTGCTGGAATCAAACCCAAGGCTTCATGCATGGACAAGCAGTCTACATCCTAGTTCCAGGAAATGCAATTTTTTGTCTGTAACCATTGAATGACACTATTGGGGGCACTTTAGAATTTTCATCTTAGGCAGTCATCGCAGAAAGGATTTAGAGCAGGAGTTCTCAATCTTCCTATTGCTGCTGCCCATTAATACGGTTCCTTATGTTGTGGTGACCCTCAACCATAAAATTATTTTGTTGCTACCTCATAACTGTTTTTCTACTGTTATGTAAACATCATAATGTAAAGATCTGGTATACAGGATATCTGATATGGGACCCTTGTGAAAGGGTCGTTCAACCCCTAAAGGGGTCGTGACTCACAGGTTGAGAACCACTGGTTTACAAGAATGGATGGAGAATTTGTGTGGAAATATTTTTTTGGGGGGGAGGAATCATTTTTTTTATAATGATAGAGGCAAAGAAGACAGTGGGATCAGACTGACAAAACACATTAAAAGTTAGTCTGACAGATTAGGCAAACCTCATCAGATACTATGGATCTAGGAAGCAAGTTATCAATGCTAGACAGGTGAGCTGAGGCTTTAGCAGGAAATATTCTGCATTACAAGTGCGGGTGTTGCTGTTGTGTGAGTTCCTGCATGTATTTCAGAATCTGTATAAGTACCTTTTTAATGACAGCCTTGTAGAAGAAGCAACCACACAGCTTGGGGTATCTACCATCATAACATAGTGCAGCAGTGAGGTTATTGTAGGCATAGAAAGCCTGTAGATATTAATTATTTAGTAGGCCAGGTAGTTTTCTCAGTTTGGAAATCAATAGGCATTAACTTATATTAATTAACTTATATAATGTCTTTCAGTTGGGTGCAAATTCTTGTTATTTTTCTTTGAAAGTTTTTTGTCCAGGTATCCATGTTTACCAGCTGGTTCACATATTGGTTCACATTTGAAAGCCACATCTTTATATACACATGTGAGTATGCACAGTTGAACATTTGTGCACATTTACCAGACATACCCTAAATATATAGATATGTGTGGAATTTTGATCAATTCATATACTTGGTTTTGTTCTGTTTTATAGATTGTGTCCTTCCAGAAGGCAGTGAATTTTTTCTTTCCTTTTTCTGAGGAGATCTCAGAATGTCACCAAGAACCATACTCCAACATATACTCACGTGTTTAAGATATTCTTCTATAAAATAAACACTTTGCTTGTAAATAGTGAAATCAGATAGACTTTGGCTATAAAGAAAGTATCTATGTCACATGTTTTTTGCTTCTTTGCCTGTTTGTTTATCCACTTGGATAGAATCAAAGAAAGCAATTAGAATCTTGTGTGTCTCTATACTCACAAGTGAGGCTATGTGCAGTCAAATATTATTGGTCAGGTGCATAAGAGGACTTATTCTAGAAGGATTTAAAAGGAGGTGAGATTAAAAGGAGGTAAAAATAACAATACCTACCTTATTTTTGCTCTATGCATGTTAATGTTTTCTGCTATAATTTCCCTTTTTGTCAAAGCAGCACAGAGCCAAAAGAGAACATTCTTGGCTTTCCCATTGATACTGATGTTGGCTGTAATAGTCTGTGCCCTAACTGATTCTCTGCTCCAGTACAATCTGGAGTAGACCTAGCAACAGACAGTAATGAACCCAGGACACAACTAGTCATAGATTTATTTTGCTGAATATCTAGCCTGGGAAAAATTAATATCCTGAATTCATTGCTCATCATTTCTAAGTAGGTATCAATAAAAGAATAAGAAAGTAGCGAAATGTCTTTTACAGGTTTAGATTTCATGTTGTTGCAATGAAGAATCTTTTGTAGACAGGACAGTGAATAAATTCCTGTAGAGATAGTCTATAAAATTTTTTTCAAGAATTTTCTTCCCATGACTTAAGGATAGTTTTGCTTAGCATTGGGATATATTTGAAATGATTTTTAATTTTCTTTACCACAAACCTTCATAAATCTCCAAGATATCAATGTGTATGATTCACAAACTCAGTGTGGTCATTTCATTTTGTAGATATGTCATGCATGCATTTAAAACATTTTAAGGATAAGCAAGTCTGATTTATGCATTCCTTCTGAAATACTGTTTCTTTAAAGTCACACATGGCTGAGGTGATCTGTAACTGACCAAATACAAAATTAGGGTGAAATCTTTCACACAAAGATATCGAAAAGACATACAAAAATAATGACTGAAATAGGTCTTTGATTTGGTAAAATTGTAAATGAATATATCTGTGCTTTTAATATGTCTGGAGGGGAATAAACACAGCTGTCCATAATGAGAAGTAGATTACATCATGCCACTCTAAATAAGACTTCTAATGAGAAATCAGGATTAAGTTGAATCCGGAGGAGAATTTTGTTTGCCTCGAGAATTTCAAGCTGATCTCCCCTAGGGAGAATGATGCCGCATTAAGAGATTTTAATTTGAAATGAGGTTACATGATTGTAAATTGCTGACAGATATTTAGCAAATGATTTACTGCTTGTGTTTACATTTCCAGCTCAGGAAAGATTTTGGCTTTTTCAGCAAACTGAGGAAATGTCTTCAAAACACATTTAGCTAATCCAAATCAAGTGTCCAGAGAATGAAATGTGGGGGAGAATGAGATACTACTTTAATATATTTTAATTATATGTTAAAATTAAACAAACTTTACTTTATGAACAAATCAATCTTCATTATTCCAGTTGCCATGAAATTAATTTATTAGTGGGAGTTGAAGAACTAGGGGCAATAATTGAACAAATGTTATGGTTTATATTATTTGGAATATTAAAAATTAGCTTTTATGATTTTTTTTGTAATAGAGGTCCAATATTTCACTCTCAGATGGTTTGTAAGGCTCCTGAAAAACATCTAGGAGTTAAAGAATATGCGTGCAAGATACTGTGTTTATTGTACAGATATCAGCAGTGAGGAAAGTATCTGTTGTCCAACTAGTTGTACAAAAAGGTAGCCCTCTGGGAAAGGTAGATAAGACCAAAATGGATAATACAACCTGTTTCCTTTTTGCTTCTGAAACTTTTATTTTCAATGTGCCACCTACTATCACACACAGGCTCTTTCTCTTCTTTGTGACAGCCTCACACAGCTTGCAAAAAAAGAGATCCAGGCTTCATTAGAGAAACGCCACCCAAAGGGTCTCTTTCAAGGGCTTTGTATTTTGCAGCTGGAGACATGACTGAATGCAGGATGGTTTCTAAGGCCCCACAATATGTAGCCCCAGATAGACGCCACTGTCATTATAGATACTGCAGGAAAATGTGCTATTTCGTGCTGAGCTGCCTTGTGGAAAGGTGTCACTGGGGAAATATCACAGCCTGGTTTATGGGAAGCTGTCCTATTTTATATGCAGGTACATCATAAAGAGCTTTATGCTTGGACAGCCAGCTAGAAATACAGAGCTTTCCATCCAGTCAAGATGCTCTGTTTTATTTTTATTTTTAATGAGAAAAAAGTGGCTCACCATTTACCTTTCTATGTCCATTTTTAATTTAGAAAAAAAATCATTTTTTTTCACTTAGAGTTTAGATCTGGTTCTCTCTCAGGGCTTGTGTCCTTCTCCCCTTGTTTCTTCACGTACATTTGCTTCTGCTCTAGAACCTGTGCAATTAACTTCTGTCACCTTAAAAGCCTTTCTTACAGCACATTGCTCCAGCTGTTGAAGCATTTGTAATTACATCCTACCCTACCTGTCCTGGGGCATGCTAGCTTCATACAATTTTCATATCACCCCTTTTCATTATTCAAGCAGAGTGAAATTTTAAGGACAGTGTGATTAGACTGAAATTGGAACTATTCAAGGCTTGGCATTGTGTGAAAAAGCAGACTCCTTCCTTCCTTACCCTGAACTTAAAATGCTGTTGCTGCAAAAGGCGTTCAGTCGGCTTGGCACACACACCAGGCACATTCACAGGCTATCCAACTAAAGACTCACCGTGCACCCATATTATGCTTCATTAGTATTTTTGTGGAGTTTAATCTGCAGGAAATGGTGTTAATGATTTTGCAATTTTATAAATTTACGTAGATTCTGCCCTGATTTTGGCAATGAGATCCAGCGGAAGCAGAGCGAACAATGTAGGCATTTATGCAAATTGCCTTACTGAGGTGCTTAAAGAACATTGGACATAATGTTAGAAATCACTGTACAACAAGAGAAAAGGGAATAAAAGATGTAAGTAGTTACTTGCTCTTCACATAACATTTAAACAAAAGTCAATAACGCTGACATAAACACAGAAAGTGAGCTCAATCCATTTTCAATTACCATTTACCCCATTTCCTAATGATATACCTCTATTTTTTTCTGTTATATTTTGGTTCAATAGCCATCAATGAAGTTTAATATTTTAACTCCTCAGGATCAAACTATGATACTGGGTACATAAAACTCACACCCATGATTTTGACTATTTTATTTGTCATACTCAAATTGAAAGTGGAATTGAAAAGCCAAGGTGTGCATGGCCTCCATGTCAGGGTGCCTCTCAGACACATCTACAATCGTTTATTAATTAATCACAAAATCTTGTGCTTAAAATCCACTAAATACATTGACATATCATGTCAAGTTACCAGAGCAACAGGAATGTTCTGAGTAAATAGGAACAAAGCAAAAACTACAGAGAGCTAGGAAGCTGGTTTGGGAGAGGATGTAAAAAGCTAGCAAAGAGGAAGGCTGCATGTTAATTGCCCTGTGCAGAGATTAGGTGTGTGCGGAGTGTGTGTACAATTTTAGGAGTTTTAAAATATTTCTTTTCATTCTGCCTTCATATACCACCTGTGTGTCTGCTGCTTATAGAATCCATAAGAGGGTGTGATCTAATCTGTAACTGTCGTTACAGATGGTTGTGAACTGCCATATGAGCTCTTGGACCTGAATCTGGGGCCTCTGCAAGAACAGCAGGTGCTCAAAAGCTGAGCCATCTCTCAATGTTATTTTTCTATCTTTGATATTCTTTTCTCCTTAGGAAAAAACATTAGAGAGCTAGCTAAGTATATTACTACCTACTAACTAAAAATACTTAGGGTACTAATTCCTATTGAAATTATATACCCTTTCAAGTTCTTTTCAAACATGAGATAGAAACATAAAAAATGGAAAACTTACCGTTTATGAGAACTTTGTCAGAACTCAGGATCAGAACTTTAAGACCGTGTAAATTTAGCTCTTCATTTTGAATTTGTACGAATAGTGTCACATGATCAAAATTAACATCAAATGTTAGAAGATATAAGGGTCAATATAATCTTTTGTTTGTTGTTTGTTGGTTTCTATGCTAACATGGCTAATTAAAAAATAATTTCATTGCATTTAATAAAATGAAAGTTGGAATGCATGAACATTCATGTTCTTTGAGTAGAAATTCTAACTCTAAATATATATAGACAGAATCTCACATGTTCTAAGGGATATGGTAGGAATATTTATAACTTTTTGAGTAAAAGAGAACCACTGGAAAATGCAGCACAAGACCATTGGCTAAAGAATAAATAAATAACTCGAAGTATGGTCATATAACTATATATCACATCCCTGAATAAACAAAGTAATTAGTCAATGACTCAACTTGATGAACTCTCAAAATTTAATACTGAACTCTGAAATCACTTTGTAGAAAATCAGGTTTTATTTTCATAAAAGTAAAAGCTATACAAAACAAATGGGTACATATATAAATGTATCTGCTAAAAATTTACACATGTTGTAAAAGAAATTCAGGGGAGGAATCTTACTCTGAATTTAGGAGTAATGCTTTTTTGGGAGGAAAAAGGATTGAGAAAAGGAATGTAGAAGTGCTCGAAGGCAATGAGCATATTTAACTTCATAAAGTAACGGGTAGTTAATGTTTCTGGTATTTATTCTTTAAACAGAAGTTGTCCACATATGCATGTATCTATATGTGTACTTATATGTGTCTTCAAGGAAATTAAAGCAATTCAGAATAATATGCTTCCCAGATTAAAATCTGCTACATGCAATGTCTTTTGGCATCCTAGAAAAAATGCTATTTGGAGTGATTCACAATAAGGAAAAATTATGTGCAATGTAAGTAAAAAAAAAAAAACTCAAGGATTTTTATGCCTAGCGCATGTGTAAGATTTTCTGTGAATGCATTATTGACTTATTTATTTATATTTTTTCAAAACTACAACAATAAGCTATAATGCAGTACACTCTAAATTCATGCTTGAGGACTGAGGCAAGCAGGAGATCTGGGAAGGAGCTACTCTATAGTGAGTGTTGATGTTTCAATTAGTGCCAATTCACAGTCCATGAGAGCTGTGGAGAGCGACCATCTGCTGGCCTACTATATAGTGATGGGAGATGAATGCATTGTGGATATAACTAACTTCCTGACAGATAAATTATCTGTGAATAAATCTTTAGAGTAATTCAAGTGTGTATTTATTTCAGCTTTTATTGGAATCAATGAGACAGGTGAACAAATACCCATTAAGGAGTTCCAGCCTATCATGGAACTCACACTGACAAGAAGGCAATAGAAGGTTCTCAATCATCCACTGAAGAACTGTGCTGTATACTTCTAAGAGGCCAGTAGCACATTTGAAAAGAATAAATGTTTATTGTTCCCTTAGGTTAATATTCCAAAACTTGAATTTAGATTATCAACTCATCGGGATTTATTTAAGTTTATCCATATAGCTGCTCAGAGTTATAACCCAGTCAATCAGGAACGCTGTAAGCTAGGAATGTTGTAGCCATTGTTCCTGGAGGAAGAATATGGAAATGTGGTGTTAGACATCTCTCTGTCACATTCTAAAACTCAACACTCCCACAGAAATTCTGTTGGGCCCATTAAACGTGTGCTCTCTTGACTTTCACATTCTAGGCTCATTTCTGCCTTGCCTTTTCACGTGGTGAAGTCAAAACAAATGCTTCCAAAGAAACAGACTCCATTTCCCCAGAGCCATCAAATTTCTTTATTGAGTTATATGGGAAAGGAAATGACAGAATGACTCTGTTAAATTAAGTTTTCTCAGAACTAAATGTCTAATTTGATTAAGCTCATTGACTGCTTAGGATGTCAGCACTCGGGTTAGTATTTATTTTCTTCTTATTCTATGCTGTGTTTCAAAGTAGGCTAGTGTGCATAATGGCCATTTGGTATTTGCCCAATGACAGCTATTCTGTCTAAATGCTAACTACATAATATTTTAAAAATTGATTTTAGGATCATCAAATTCCTAGTTTTCTACAGTTAGTTACCTGCGGTCACCAAATGAAAAATCTGAGTCAGGGTTCCAAGCCAGTTCCTTCTTAGACATCTGTGCTAGCAGAGACTGTAGTATTTATCTCAAAGTGATGTTTTATAGCTCAGATACTGCATGTTACTCCAAACCACTATATTCCCTTTTAGGTTCCTTACAAAAATCTAACATTTTATATTAAATAGTCATCTTTAACCAGTGTTATTTGAAAATTTAAATGTATATAAGAAAGAAGAGCAGGAAAAGTAGGTTTGAACTGCAACCACATGTACTCTCACATCGAAAAAGCCTTGCTTTATGCATTTTATTTATTTATCCCTGTGTATTTTATTTCCCTAAATATCACATTTCTATAGAGCCTTGAAAATGTTTATAATGCTACAAAAATTGATTGGTTACTACACTGAAACTTTTAATGACATCTAAAGGAGGTCCTGTAAGCAACATCATTTACATGTATTTACTTTGAGCTTTGTTGAATTTATCTGTATTCTTAGGTTGTCAACAATTATTATTAAATATTACTGTATATTTAAAAATTTCTTTGAAGTCTTTTCTATATGATGTTATATGGCTTCCTAAATGAATCCAAAATTTGTTTATCAGGAGCATAGCTATTTAGTTACATTCTTGAGATTTTCCAGTACAATGACAATACAATAAATGATTTTATTAATTTCTCATACATAGTTTTATTTTTGCATGTGAGTGTATCAATTGCATGAAGACACCAAGTAGAAAAATAAGAATACAGCACAGGACTCTTGGAATTACATGTGCAGAATAAGGATGAGAAGCCAGGTGCCCCAATGAAATCACTAGAAATGTATACAGGTCAGGAGCTTCAGGCTTTACAAAAGACAGTAGCAAAAAGATTTGAAATAATTGAGAAAATTATTGGAGCTGATGAGCAGGGATAGAAGGTACAAGGACAGGATTCAACATCGCCAGTAGCTATCAGAAAGACTTACCCAGGGTTTTAGCTTCCTATACTTCCTACTACTTTGACAAAGCATCAAGTTCTAAAGGCCCAAAAGGAACCAAAGAAGGTAGATGGATACCTATAGGAATGAATGATCTAAAAGAAATTAAGCAAGCAATTGTAACTTGTGACTTTCATTCCTCATTTGTTAGGGAGATGGTAAAGACATGGACTTCTAGCATTAAAGCCATACTAGCTTCAGTTAGTTTTAGCAGTCCTGGATGATGGGTCTCAACTAATGTTTAAATGGTATTTTAAAGAAGAGGCCAAATTTTTAGAACAACAGGGAAAAGCAAAAGGACTTGAGACTTCCCAAGATCAAATTCTTTGTGAGGGCACTTATGCTGACTCACAGGCTCAAGCTCTTCACGATGAACAAATCATGTCCCTATGTCACAAAACAGCCTGAAATGCTTGGGACAAAATTCAAGGTCTAAGAAAACAAATTGAATCATATACTAGGGCTAAACAGGGCTAGAGAGAACCTTTAGTTACTTTTTTACAAAGACTAACTAAGGCTGTACAAATAGGAGTAACAGACCCAGATGCTAGATGAGTACTTATTGAATCTCTGGGTTTTGAAAATGCCAACTTAGAATGCAAAATGATACTTGGGTCTTTGAAGATGAGATCAGCACCAGTGAAGGAATGGATCCTTCATACAATTAACATTGAGACATTTGACTATAATACTGAATCTTGGGTAGGAGAAGCAATTTCCAAAGGAATGAGGAGACAGCAAAACTCCAAATGTTTCAATTGTGGTAGAATAGTCATATTGCTCTCCAAAATTTCTCCTGCAGAAATCTTAATGCAGAGGGATGATATTATCTTAGAATGGATTTTTATACCACATTGACCACATAAAAAATTAAAAACTTATGTGGAAAAAGTCTCTGAATTAATTATAAAAGGAAAAATGAGACTTCATCAACTAGCAGGTATAGACCCAGCAGAGATTATAGTGCCTTTTACTACCGTTGAAATAAAAAGCTATGGGAAGACAATGAACCATAGCAAAGAGCTAGTGCTAATTTTTTGGAAGAAATTAATAGCAATTATCCCCCAAACAATAGACTTAACCTTATAAAGAGAACTTCTTGGATTCTTCCTCAAATTGTACATGATGCTCCAATAACTGGAGCCCATACATTTTATAGTGATGCAAATAAATCAGGGAAGGCAGGGTACAAATCAGAAGAATTAAGTAAGGTAGAAAAAAGCCCTTATAATTTTGTTCAAAAGGCAGAATTTTATGCTATTTTCATGGTGCTAAGGAATTTTAAAGAACCTCTTAAAATTGTTACTAATTCACAATATGCAGAAAGAGTTTTTTGCATATTGAAACCACTGAATTTATACCAGATGATACAGAATTGACCTCATTATTCATAGAAGTTCAAGATATAGTCAGGAATAGGTTTTGTGCCATATACATAACATACATCTGATTCCATATGGGTCTGCCAGGTCCTCTAGCACAAGGTAATGCAGAAATCGATCGATTACTGATTGAAGGCCTCAGAATTTCATAAGAAACATCATGTCAATAGCAAAGGTTTAAAGAAAGAGTTTTCTACTACATGGCAACAAGCTAAGGAGATTATAAAGAGATGTCCCACTTGCTCTTTCTATAACCAAACACTTGCTACCTGCAGGGACTAACCCAAAGAAAGGGTACTCAAAGAAATGAAATCTGGTAGATGGATATGTTCCACTTTGCAGAAATTGGAAAATTAAAATATGTACACCACACCATTGATACTCATTCAGGTTTCCAGTGGGCAACTGCTTTAAGCTCAGAAAAGGCTGATTCAGTAATTACACATCTATTAGAAGTTATGGCCATCATGGATATACCTGTACAAATAAAGACAGATAATGGTCCCGCATATGTCTCTAAGAAAATTAAACAGTTTTTTACTTATTATAATATAAAGCATATTACAGGTATACCACACAATCCTATAGGTCAGGCAATTGTAGAAAGATCAAATCCAACTATAAAGGATATGTTAAACAAACAGAAAAGGGTGGAAAATACCCCCAGAAATATATTACATAATGCTTAATTGACTTTGAATTTTCTTAATTCTAATGAGAAAGGGACAACAATAGCAGAGAGACATTGGATAATAGAAAAGTCTTCTGAATTAAATCAGCCAGTGTATTTCAAGGATATGTTGACCTCACAATGGAAGCCAGGAGATGGCTATGTTGGGGAAGGGGTTTTGCTCTTGTTTTCACAGGAGAAAAAAAAAAACTATGGATACCACCAAAATTAATAAAGATTCTCCTTGAAAAAGAGAAATCTCTTTGAAAGTGAAGTGACAGCTTATCCACAATGGTGACAACCATATAGGTGGTGAGGAAACAATATAGGGTTGGGGCAGCTTCTGCTTTGTTTTTACAGGAAACTATACATCTTCAAAAATTCAAGAGACCCTGGAATTTTGGATGCTGACAAGAGAAAAAACAACTATTCAATAGGGATCATCAAGGAAAAGTAATATGACCTGTAAGGACAGGTGATCAAAACATATACATTTAAATATCTATATATGTGAATATATAGAGTTGGCTTTGAAGATGGACAATGACTCTGTCCTTCTCTAAATCCAAGCATGTTGTTAAAAGAAAAATTCAGAGTTTCTGTCTCATGTCTAGAGCCATCTGGTATGGGACTGAAAGAAGAAAGAATTTAGAAAAAAATTTACTTTTCTTCATATTTATTTTTGTCTCTCTCATACCTTTCACTGAATATATATGTCTGAATATGTTTATATAAATAATGTTTAAGTTTCCATAATGAACAATGAATTTTCCTGCAGTAATCTTTGAAGTTTCCAGGAAGATGGGGCCCCACAACAACAACTCCACCTGGTTGATATGACATCATGATGCTGATAGTGCTACTATAAGACTTGTTTTGGGTACCAGTTGTTCAAGATGATTCCAACTTGGTTAGCTGAAATGATGCACTTTTTAACAATGTCCTGGCCAGAACTCCAAATAGAAACCTCAGAAGACCCCTACTGAACACTCAGAGACTATTTACAATTATACCAGACAGTAATCTTGGAATTTAGCCATCATTTTACTTTCACAGGATCCCATAAAAAGAATATCAGCCCCTTGACAACTGGAAATAATTCTAGATGACAGCATCCCCTCTCCCAACAAAGTTTTTCCTTAGGGTTAAGGACATCGTTTAGGGATTGATTATAATTGGTATAGAGTTGTGGGGTTGGGAGAAAATTATGTTGGATTAGGGATCTCTTTGGAAAAAAGAGAGGAAATTGAACGGGAAAATAGATTAGTTTGAGCTTACTCACACTAATAATAATAGTGAGAAATGGAGTAAATACTTATGAGCTATTATTTATAGGCAATTTATATTGGTATAGATTCTTGTATACTGATACAAACTTAAATTATATTGAATATGTTTCTATTTTTGTCTACAATATTTGTATATCTAGGCAAAGTTATTTTGTCATATTGTAGTCATGCATGCTTCTCCTTCTGCTTAAGACATTTTGTATATTGATACAATTTTAGGATATATTTATCATATTGCAATATAAATTTCTACCTCTGACAAGATACTTATACATTGTTTACAGTTTGAGATCATTGTCCTTATTTGTTGTACAGTTGTTTAAAGATTGTTTAATATTCTAATATTAAGTCTTAATCTTTAACTTAGGTATTAAGATTCATAGGTCAATAGTCATCCATATTTGTCTTACTTATAGTTAGACTAATTAGGTTCTTTAGCTACATAGAGATTGTATTCTGCATAGATAGGCAATCTTTAACCACTTTAAAGTGCTGTAGAATATGGCATTTAAATAACTTAGGGTTCTATTGAAGTGAAACCCAGTTGCTCCCTGCTGCATCGATCTATTCTAGAGAGAATGTTGGGCACTGAAGATACTCCACTTGGAGCTTGTTTTCGTCTTGACAAAACTGGCCTTTGGGCAAAGAACTGCCCATACATTGACCAGTGACAAAGTGCATGATGTCTGGACAAGAAAGCAGGATACAAGAGAAAAGACTATCAAATCTTGCTAAGACAGGGTAAGGTGGTTTTGAAAAATTTCCTGCCTCTGAAAATGGTCTGTCAGTTACTCTAGGCCTTAGACAAAATTGCAAATGAGACTTTGGGTGATTGCCTAGGTATCCAGTTGTCTTTGTCATTTGTTGCACATTTTGGAAGTTGCTTGATTGCACTTCCAGCTTACTCAAGTAATGTTATTTCCTTTTCCGGTCTTTGTTGGGGTTGAAGACTCGATAGTTGTAGTTACTTTCCTCTCATGACTTGGCCAAGTTATTTATTATACAAGATTTAACTCATTAGGATAGAATAATTATTGAAACATTTGTTACATGTTTCTTCCTTGATATTGTTTATGCTGGTTGTAATTCTAATTTTTATACCTGATATTTTCTTATTGTATATAACTTTGTATTAGGCTTAGAACTTCCTTATTTAAACAAAAGGGGGATGTGTTGTAGGAATTCTTACCACCAGTTACATTTAAGTTACCCGCCCACTTGGGCGTGGCCTCTTATTCTATATATGCCAATATAAAGCATGCATGCCTGGCCTCTTTTCTAGCTATGGGTTTCAGTTGCTGTTCCTTGTTCCAGCAGAGGATTGTGATCTGTGAGTCTACCCCTAAATAACCCTTTACATCATACTCAATTCTGAGCTAGTGTGAAATTTCTTTTAAGTGTCCTTCTTCAGTAACCCATCAACGTCTGATATGATTTAAGAATAGCTTCACTAGATATATACTTGATACTGCTTGAGTGACCAAGAAACAGAAACTAGTTAGCCCAGATACCTAGGGTAGAACCTAGGTCTTAAAAAATGTAGAGATAAAAATGACTCAATGATATTCTCCTATACTCATAAATCAGTGCCTTAGCCAGTCATTATTAGAAAGACTTACTCCTGCAACAGACTGGAACAATACAGAAACTCACAATCAGACATTTTGCAGAGAGAGAGAGAGAGAGAGAGAGAGAGAGAGAGAGAGAGAGAGAGAAACAGAGAGAGAGGAACAGAGACACGGAGGGCTTAGAACGCACAGCTCTAAATAGTACTTCTCTATCAAATTCCTCCCCTCAGTGCTCAGGGGACCTATTGTGGAATATTCTTTTAACTGGGCAAAGATGTGTTATTACATGTGTTTCTGCTGCCATTGTTAAAGATGTAAGGATGAGCTTTTAATTATACAAAGATGTGTTGCCTTTGTTTCACTTTACCTGCCAAAAGCTCCTCATTGGTCTAATAAGAAGAGAAAGTCTTGTCTAGGGATCCTGTGTAAGAGGAGGAGTGAGAGTGGATAAACGACACTAGGAGAACAAGTCCCTCTAAATCTTCTGAGCAAAACTCATATGAACTCCCAGAGACTGACAATGCAGCAAACACAGGGTCTACACTGGTCTGCACCAAGTCCTCTTTGTATATCTCACAACTTTCAGTGTAGTTTTTTCATGGGACTCCAGAATGTATAAGCAAGTGGCTCTGATTCTTGTACCTTCTTTGGGGTTCTTTTCTTTCTTTTTGTATGTCTTGTCTAATTTCGATGTGATGGTGTTGGTTTTATTCTATTATATTTTATTTTGTTACATTTTGTTGTTATCCTTTAGAAGACTATTCTTTTTTTAATGAGAGACAGAAAGGAAGTAAATCAAGATGGGAGAGGAGGTGAGGTGGAACTTGAAGGAGTATAAAAGGGGGAAATTGTAACCGGGTAAACTGTATGGAAAAGAGTCTATTTTTCAATGAAGGATGGGGGATCCAAAACTGCACAACCTATTGGAACAGGATGAAGGAAACAATTAAAAAATGCCACATACTCTAGCAATCTCACATTTGCATCTCAAATGGTATTATTACATCCACGTTAAATGCTGCACTATTCATAACAATCAAGATATAGAAATAATCCAATATCAGATGAATGGATAGTGAGGTTTGCAGTGTATATACCTACACAGTACACATCTACTGCGTCAATAGTTTAACTCAGTATTGCAGTGTGCAATAGTCCTACAGGGTACTCTATGAAGGCAGTAAATTAGTCAAATAGGATGCATATTGAAAATTCCTCTGATATATTTATGAGCTAAACCTACAGAAGCAAGGAAAACACAAGTGTTCACTCAGGGCTACAGAGGAGTAAGGAGGAATTGTTGGTGCACAGTATTTCAGTTATACCGATGAAATTGTGTTTGTTTATTCAAAACAAATTTTAGTCAAAATTTTATTTTCTAATCTTGGCTGAATTTATCTCCATGTCTCTTTTTACGATGTGTCCATTGATCATGTAATCAGTTTCTGTAATCCAAATCAGTCGTTTTTGTGTAACTCCAAAAGATCAATGTCCTATGCTGTTAGCAACAATCCTGGCTAATGCAGAACCTGGAGTGACCATACTTCAAAAGGTATCAGAGAATGACACTTGAAATTTTAGTAAAATAAAGCAGCTACCTCTGGTATTTTCATTTTTTCAAATTGCCATTTAAATATTTCTTTTATATGTAATGTAGCTCTTCAACCTCACTTGTTTTTGTTGTTTTTATTTTTATTTAAACTTGTGATTAGCATATATTAAATGTACATATTAAGAAGGTCAGTACTATATTTCAATGACTGATCACAGAAACTTTTTTCCTCATCATTTCCTTAAGCTATTGCCATTTTGATCTTCAAAAGATATGTAACAGTCCATGGAGAATTACCCTCATTCATGAGTTCTCTAACTGTTCTTAGGATGTATAACTCTCCCTCATATTTCCATACTCCTCTTCTACCTTCACTCTTCCCCCAACCTCTGGTAATCATTATTCTTATTATACATACTTTGAAAGTTTTAGGTTCCTCATATGACAAAAATTTGTAGTGTTTGCCTTTGTGCACCCACTTTATAAAATCCTCACCATTGTTTGAAATGGTAAAGAAACAACAATGAGGTAATGTTATTCCCCAGTTTGAACAGCTGTATTTCAAAACAGAAAATATAAATGCCGGTGGGCTTGGGGAGAGAAGAAATTCCTGTATGGAAATGTAAGTTAGTGTAGTCATAAAGATGACAGTACAGAGCTTCCTTCTTATGGAACGAAAGATAGACATACTTTATGAGCCAACTGAGTCTCATGTGTGTGTGTGTGTGTGTGTGTATCCAAGAAAATGAAAGCAGCATACAAAAGAGATACCTTCATACTTATACTCTTCCTTTGTCTATTTGCTTTTTAATGTATTTTAGTGTTTTAATCAGTTTTAGCAAGGTTTAAGATCATAAAAAAATTGAACAGAACATGTGGGGATTTCCTATGTAGGGCCCATTCCTACAAAAAGATAGCCCCATCACCACTGGGGAGATCCTGAACCCATCCAAACATTTCATCTGTTGGTGACAAGCCGAACATGCATTGGCATAGCCCTATGACTCAAAATTTATTTATTTCCACTAAGGCCTGGTGCTGTGTTTACTATGAGCTCAGCAAGTGTATTGTAGTATCATGCAGAGTACCTCATCACTTTAAATACTCCCTGTCCTCTGCCTTTTCATCCTCTTGTCTCCCTTCAAAGGAGCAACTCTTATTTTTCATTGTACCCACAGTTTTCTTTATTCCACACTTCTTGATTTATACAGTCCATAGTCTTTCAGATCATCTCATTTAACTTATAAATGTGCATTTTGGTATTCTGCATGCATATTAATGCCATAAGAGCTCAATTATGCTGTAGAATTCAATAATATTTCATCATCTGGGTAGAATCAATGTGTACTTGATCAGACATCAACAAAGGGAAGCTGGATGTTTCAATGTTTCAGCAGTTTCAAAGAAGACTGATACATGCATCTATATGCATTGTTTTCTGCAGACGTAAGTTTTCAATGCTGGCTAACATTCAGGGACTTTGACTCATTTACTTGCATTTCCCAGCACCTTTTATTTAAAAATTTATCTCCCCCACACCCCATTGAGTTGCTTTTGCTTCTTTGTTAAAGACCAGCAACTACATTCAAGAAAGTTTTGTTTCTGATTGGATTATGTTCCATTGAACCATATGTTAGTCTTTGGAGCATATCAGTCTTTGTTACTGTAGCTTTGAAGTAAGTCTTAAAATGAGCTAGTTTCAGTCTTTCAACATTGTTCTTCAATATTGTATTATATTCTGGCTATTTTCTTTTCAACTGGATAGCTATTTTGTTAATAATCCCAAGCTAACTTGCTGATTTTATGATTGCAACTTTACTGGGTCTACAAATTAAATTGGAAATAACTCACATATTGACAAACCAAGTTGTCTGAACATAGACTCATCTATCCACTAATTATGCCACATGTAATTTTCTATTAGACCTTTAGCCTATTAGTCATCTGAGGATTCTGACACTTGCTTTATGTTAACATGGCTCTTGTGCTTGCTCTGTCTATTCATACATAAATGTAGTTTTTTTAGTATGCTTTATAATTTTTATTCCTAACTACAAATCACTAATTGGGTAAAATGCATTGCTACACTCTGGCCTTCAGTAATGTGTTATCAGGTGCCCATGAGGAAAATAACTGACCATGGATTTAGGTCTCAGTCTTTTCATGAATATGTCCCTTTAAATTGTGATATTTACAAGTTTCTCATTGTTTTCCTGTCCTGACGTGAACAGAAGGGTAGAAAGGTATAGATTTGTTGTTTGACTATTTTCATGTAGAAAACTATGTGGAATGATGTTTTACATTTCCTGGGTCCAAGTTCAGTTGTCTCTTAATAAATACCAAGAGCAGTAATGTCTTATTAGTTAGTATTATCATTACTGTGATAAAAAAAAAAACATGATGAAAGAAACTTGAGAAGGAAAGGGTTTATTTTCCTTAATTTTGACATCACGGTTAATTGTAGAAGGAAGTTAGGAAAGGAACTCAAGCTGGGTAGAAACCTGTTGGTAGGAGCTGATACAGACGCCACGTAGGAATGCTACTTTCTGGATTGCTCCTCATGGAAGTCTCAGCCTGCTTCTTATAGAACCCAGGTTCTCCATCTCAGCGGTGGCACCATCCATAATGGATGAGACCTCCCTCATTGATCGCTAATTAAAAAGATACCTTCCAGGCTTACCTACAGCCCAACCATAGACGTTTTAAAAATGCCTTTTTATTGAAAATAGGATCTTTCCTCACATAATATATCCTGGTTATGGTTTCACTTTGGTCTATTCCTCCAAACCTTAGATCTTATGGAGGCATTTTATTGAGTTTCTCTCCTCTCAGATAACTCTAACCTGTGTTGCATTGACATAAAACTAGCCAGTACAGTTACATTCTGGTTAAAGAAATATGTATACACAGTCCTTAATAAAATTCTCAGGCTTACTTCTTCCCTTCCCTTGCCAGAGTACCAAAAAATACTTTTTTTCCCTTGTATTCAGCATGAAAGCCTAGTGGAGTCCTAGGAGACCAACCTTGCAAAATATGTGTTCTCCCAAAGTCTGAATCTCCTAGTCTTGGTCATACTTGACCTTCCGTGAATTGTCAAATGTTACTAACTAGACACTCAGATTTCTTCCCTGGTAAGTTATTAGTCTCTGTTTCTTTCCAGTAAATGTTAGCACTTTGAGGGAAGTTTCCCTATGATTTCTCTTTCCTTGGGAAATCAATGAAATGCTGATTTTTCAGTGTGTCCAAGTTTTCAGTTGTTGTGGCACAGTAGTTACTTAAGGACTCTTTAGATGCTGGGCCAAAAACTGTCTCTTTTATTTCTTTATAGCCTGTGCAGAACCATTAGGAACAGATTAATAACGATATATTTTGATGATAGGTGTTTTGCCATGTGTAATAAAAAAGAGATTCAAAGTCCATGATGCTAGGCAATGATTTTGTGGCTGGCTTTCCATTACAACCCCGAGGGAAGAAAAGCAATTGGTGTTGAAGAAGACTTCACATGCTATGGCCATAAATGCAATTGCTATTTTTGTTTTGTAACCTTTTAAAGATTATTATAAATTAGATGGTAATTTGGAGACTATAGTTTTCTTGTGTTATCCATTTAATCAGAATTATATAATTGGTGGAGTTTTCTTTAGGAATTTTATTTGAAATTGTACTTGTTTTATGCCAAATTGTCATCTTAGTCCATACCTGCTTGATTTTGTTGTTTTACTTTTTAATTATTTTTAAAACCGGACACACATGAAGCCCAAACTGGAGTTCACTATGTTGCTGAGGTTGATCTTGAACTTCTCATCTTCTTGTCTCAACCTTAAGGGCTAGGATATTTAGGTGTGTGTCACCATGTCCAGGTTGAATTTGCTTTTCCATTTGTATTCACCTACAACCCCCCAAAATATGTATTCAAAAATATGTATTTAAAGAGATACATATCTGTAAATATGTTTTTCTCTTATTCAGTCTGCCTCCCTTCTTTCAATAATCACAATTTGAAAGATAAGTTTCAATGAGATTTATCTGGAATCACAAAGAAAGAAAGTAAAAAGAAAAGAAGAATGAGAGAGAAAGAAATTATATTAGTACAATATAACACTTTCTAAGTATTTTCTGCTCTTTTTTATTAACAATTGTCTCTCAATCCTTTAATGATGACATTTCTCATACCCCGTAACACTCCTGGATGCTAAATGTTCTTTTGACTGTCCAACTGTCATTACATTGTAGGCAATGTTTCCTTTCTACTCAGGAGTCTTGTTTATTATAGCTTCTATTTTAGAATAGCATGGTTTGCCATAGATTTTTAAAATTCTTCTTAATTGTGATGCATTGTATTTGAAGGTTTAATTTTTTACACCTGGAACACTTTATATTATTATTTTTAATAATGTTGCTTTAGTGTTCTGTCTTGTCTTTATATCTGTAACTGCAACTATACACATCAAGCACTTCCATCTTTGATGTTTAATCTGAGCTTGAACCATTTTCTGAAGATCCTGTCTTGGATATTTATTTGTGTCTGTTTCTGACAGAAGTTGGTCTGTGTACCCACTACAGCACCACCTATGTCTAAGGTTGTCTCTGTACCCACTACAACACCACCTATGTCTGAGGTTGTCTATGTACCCACTACAGCAGCATCACCTATGTCTGAGTTTGTCTCTGTACCCATTGCAGCAGCACCTGTGTCTGAGGTTGTCTCTGTACCCACTGCAGCATCACCTATGTCTGAGTTTGTCTATGTACCCACTGCAGCAGCATCACCTATATCTGAGGTTGTCTCTGTGCCCACTGAAGCATCATCTGTGTCTGAGGTTGTCTCTGTACCCACTGCAGCAGCATCACCTATGTCGGAGGTTGTTTCTGTACCCACTACAGCACCACCTATGTCTGAGGTTATCTATATACCCACTGAGGAACCAATTATGTCTGAGGTTCTCTTCTTTACCCTACTTTTCTTTCTGTGGTGATTTGGTGATATGTTTTCATGTTCAGGCCAGTTCTGGCTTGTCTCCCCAGAACTCTGCTGCTTTTCACTCTCCAGCTCTGTTATTTCTTTTCTCCCTCTCAGCCCTGTGCTCCCCTCTAACTCCCTGACACCCCAATTTTGCTAAAGGTTTGATTCCTGACTGCTTAAATTTGCTTGATTATTGGGAGTTAAGCTTGGAGTAGACTGCTATAATTGTGAGGAGAGAAAAGGGACACTTCTGAGAAATTTGAATCTTATGCTGGGGAGACACAGATGACCTGGTGATGTGTTGAAAAGATCTCAGCTTTCTTTGAAAATGCAGAATAAAGAGGGACAGATGTACAACCGCACATGCAGAAATAGATACAGATCTTTTTCTCTGAAATTTTACTTGCATGTTATTTAAAAAAAAAAAAAACCTGATAACTATTTCATACAAGGTTATTTTTTTAAAGCTTCCATCAGAGATTGTCAGAGAGTTCAAAGATTCTCATGGCGTGTCTTTAATATTCAAATTAATTTTAACTTTTATAATTCCATGCCTCTGTTTCTAGTTAGGTTTTTTGAAGAACAATCTTTCATATAATTAAAGATATTTATCAAAGACTATAAATTTATAAGCTATATCAGTTTTTTATTTCAATAATGCTCTTTAACTGTTGCATACATTTTATTAAAGAGTATAAAGAACTTTTAGAACATGATTAACTACTTATGTGCTCTTAATAGGAGACATTCAGTTTGGGAATCAAGCTTGTGTGGAAAAGTAATTGGAAACCCACACAGTATGCAGTGCAAAATGCAATTACTAAAAGAAATGGGATCTCTCAACTAGGTCACCAAAAATTGTATAGAATATTTTTGTCTCTTATTTATCAACAACATTATTTTCGAAGAAAAGGAAGTGAAACTCTTATCTGTGAGTTAAGAATTTAGACAAATCTGCCATTATAGAAAAACCTAATGATCTGCATATGCCTAGATTAAAAATAGATGAAATGGTAAATTAAATATATGTTTACTCAAATGCAACATCAGGATGAAAAAGCAAATGTGTTATGTAAGTCCATAAGCACTACTTAATTAAATGGTGCTCAGTGTCTGGAGAAAAAGAGAACTATGCAATCGTTATGTATTTTCTTCTTGATTAAAATGCATATAAAGCCATTAATAGTTAATAAATGAACTCAGCTAGGTGACAGCTAATGCATATCCTACTTTCAATCAAATATGAATAATGAGTTTTATGCTACATTCTTTGAGTTCAAATCTCAGATTTGTTTCCATTTTTGAAACATTACTTAAGAGTATTTATTATCTGTCACCCTTAAAAATCTTTATTGTGATGATGAAAATTATAATTTTCCTTTAATTTTAAAATTCATTCTTTGACTTCAACTCTTTCCTCCCAATTCTGTGTCCCCCACCTCATCTATATACTTTCACACAGTCACAAATATACATAAGATAGAGGATAAAACACAATGGACTCATATTAGGTTATCGATAGGGGGGTCTACTACCCAGTTTCCTATCAAAATTGTCAACTATATTCATACTAATATGATGCATTTCTCTTTAGTTTTTATTGAATTCATTTCCAATTTGTGCCTTTGCTACAGAAATCTGCAAAAAAAATGGAGAAATGGAGAGAAAAGAAACATGGGCTTTGTTCAGTCAACTGTCAATGACCAGTGAATCTAAAATTGTTGTTTCCTGTGATGAAATATTGTTTATAGTCTTAGAGGCTGTTCCCTCTATGCTCAGAATTCTCTTCATCATCTTCTGCCTCCCTATTAAATAAATGCGAATAAAGTTTAAGTTTACTGAGAGAAAATATAATCATGAGAACAAATCCTCTGAAAACAAATTCTAAAATCAAATATAAAATGCCCTTGACACACTTGTAGATTATCAATGTATTGCTTATCTCGTTACAAGTAACAATGTAATTTTATAAATAAGTGATTTGAATAATATCACATACAGAATATAGAGAACATCAATTGTAATCAAAAATAGATAATGTCAAATATATATCTAAATTCTGATTGATTAGTGCCTTGGGATGTGAAGGCAATAAGTAAGATGACAAATATGATTTTTTCCTGGAAAAAGTAAATTTATTAAGTTTTGCAAACATGTTCTCTTTTATTTTAAGTGTTCACACTCAAGCATATGAAATGTTTATGCTTTTAGCAAAGAAAACATTTAGTTGAAAGAATAATGTTGATAGAGGAAGTCTAAAATGGTTTAAAGCATAGCACAAATCTAAAAAAGTCTAAAATGGTTTAAAGCATAGCACAAATCTAAAGACCATGCGTATGATGGAGGAGGGTCATTTGTCTATGTGTTACTTTCATTGGTTAATAAAGAAACTGCGTTGGCTTTTGATAGGACAGCAGCTTAGGTAGGCAGAATAGATAGAACAGAATGTTGGGTAATTTTAAATATGGTCGGTCTTAGAATATATTAACTGTCAGTATCACGTTACACAATCTAAGAAGTGCAGAACTGACTCCAATGCTACAGAGCAGTGTTTGGGAGAGTGGTGGAGAAGATGTTTTTGCTCAAGGGCAACTGTTTCTGAATGTAGAGCATTTGCATTGGGACACATTGTCCCATGAGTACTTGCTTTATAGTGACTGATAAGGAAGAAAAGTCATGAAGAAGGAAACAAGGCAATTACTCCACTGCTCAGCAAACCAAACTAGCATTGTTGACCTTATGAAACATAAAAAAATTACTTTCAAAGATAGTCTTTTCATGCTCCCCTGATCAGGAGGTGAAATGTTCTAGAATCCTTTCTATTGCCCTGATAAAGTACTCTGCAGAAAGAAAAGAATTTATTTAGCTTCCATATCCAGGTCACAAGAAAGACAAGGCAGGAACCTGGAACAGAACACTGTTTGCCGGTGGCACCCTGGCGTACTCTGTCATGTTAAGCAAGCTTTCTACCACAGCCCAGGGCCTTTTGCCCAAGTCAAGATGCCTACAGTTGTCTCAGTCCTCCTTCATCACATAATGTGCCAAGTAGAGTGTGTGGTGGCTTTGTCCATAGTGAAGGTGTGACTAAAGTATGTCCTACCTGTCCATGACTCCTCATATTCCCTTCCCCTGCCAGAGTTCTCCTGACTATCCCCCCTTCTATAATCAGAGTTTGTACCTCACATTCTGTTTTGTTCAGAAGACATCATTTCACTGAGTCCTCCTACTAAAAGCTCCAACTCCTATAATCTATTTCAAACATTTCATGAGGTCTTTCATTGAGGTCGTATGTCTGGAATGAGATACATCAATACTATTTTGCTATTTTTCCTTCTAAGATATTGGAACCAGAACCTTACATAGTCTAGAACTCTCCTTTTCTATATCCCACCCAAGCTATGCTCCTTTTGTAGCCACTAACAAAACCAGTAGTTTCTTAGTCAATGCTTATGTCCTTCTCCATATCTCCTTACTAACAGAGCTTGGATTTTGGTGGATACACAAGTGGTTGTCTTCGAAACCAATGTATTCATAGCATTTAATATGATTGTGTGATCCAAATCTGGACACTAAGGTATAGGGGGAGCAAATAAAAGATGCCTGATGTGAAATGATGTCAAAGGTCATAGAACTAGCTTCAAAGTAGAAGGTATTTAGAATTCAGCCTTAATTTTATTTCATTGATATTGACAATTTTTTATGATCTGATATAATCATATTTTCTGAACACTGTTTATTGGAGATATAAGGAAGTTTGACCTCATTGGCATAGATGTGGCCTGCTTGGAGGAAATGTGTTTCTGTGAGGGTGGGCTTTGAGGTCTCCTATATTCAGCTACACTCAGTGATCCAGACCACTTCCTGTTACCTTCAGGATCAAGATGTAGCTCCATCTCCACTTTCAGCTCCTTTTCCAGCACCATATCTGACTTCATTCTGCCATGTCTCACCATATGAAAATAGATTAAATCTCTGTAAACCACCCAATTAAATCTTTTCCTTTATAAGAGTTGCCACTGGGCATTGGTGGTGTGTGGTGGCGCAAATGAATGTAAACAGATTATATAGATATATACAGCTTTAATAAGGAAATAGACTTACAGGACCACAGGTTCCCGCGGAGTACTGGAAAAGCAGAGCAAAAGAAAAAGGCTGCTGGGCTCACGCCCGGCAGCTTTATCCGTAAACATTAGCCCGAGGCGAACACGCCCCCAATGGGTGGGGCTATGTCCCTACATCTCCCCCTTTTGTCTAAATAAGATTGAACCAAACCAAATACAACTATATACAATAATAACAAATAATAAATATAACAAACAATATTGAGAACAAAACTTTTGTTAAACATTTTATCTCAAGGAGTCTAAATAACATAGAGAGTAACTACAATTATATAATCTTTAACTCCGTCAAAGATCTGAGAAGGGAATAAATATTACTTAACAATCGAGAGATATCCAAAATGTGCAACAATTGACAGAGACAACGGACTACCTGGGCAATCACCCAAAGTCTCGTTTGCAATGTTGAGTCAACCAACTTTGGCTAAGGCCTAACATAACTGGCATACCATTATTAAAGGCAAGGAACTTTTTTAGGACTATCCTACCCTGTCTTGGCAAGATAAGACAATCCTGTTTTATCCACTTAGGGATATTTTGTATCTTTGTCAGAAGTTGAGGTATGGGCTTTTCTTAACCCAAAGGCCAGTTTTGCCAAGAAGACAAGCTCCCAGTGGAGTGTCTTTGGTGCTCAACGTTCTCTCGGGAGTAGAGTGGTGTTGTCAGGAGTAATTGTGTCTCTTTGGCACAGAAATTTTAGGTTAGATTAAAGGCCATTTTTTACAGCTCTTTGAAGAGGCTGAAGATCATACTATCTATACTAAATATAATCTCTATGTAACTAAAAGACCTGATTAACTTAAAAATAAATATGACAAACATATAATTCTCAATACCTATCTAACTTTGAAGACTAAAAGAATAAACAACTGTGAAATATATGAAGACAATGATCTTTAACTGTAAACAATGTCATAGTATCAGAGGTAGAAATGTACAATGTAATATGGTAGATGTATCAATAACAAAGTTATAAGAAAAAGGCTGCTGGGCTCAAGCCTGGCAGCTTTATCCATAAACATTAGCCCGAGGCAAACACGCCCCCAATGGGTGGGGCTATGTCCCTACAGTGGTGCAAGCCTTTAATTCCATCACTCGGGAGGCAGAGTCAGGCAAATATCTGTGAGGCAAGCCTGGTATATAAGAGCTAGTTCCAGGACAGACTCCAAAACTACAGAGAAGCAATGTCTCACAAAACAAACAAACAAACAGAAATTAATAAATGCAAAAAAAAAAAGAGTTACCATGGTCATGGTGTTTCTTCACAGCAATAAAAGCCCTACCTGAAACAGAAGTCAGTGTCAGAGATTACAGTTTTGCTGTGACAGGCCTGATCATGTTTTTGTTTGGAGGAATTTGGACTCTGGTACTTTTGTTAGGAAAGCAGAAGATGCTTTAAGCACTGCTTACTCTGCCATATTAGTGGGAAGCATGGAAAACAGTGGTGCTGAGAATGGTTTGAACTGTGGAGAGGCTGGTTCAAGAGGTTTCAGATGGGAAGAATTTTAGTATGTTGCTCAGAGATCTTTCTTGTAATATTTTGGTGAAGAAAGTTGCTTCTTTTTGCTCTTGTTTGAAGAATCTGCCTGAGGCTAAAGAGATTTGGATTAATTCCTTTGGCAAAGGATATCTTAAGTGTAGACTTTGTTGTGTGGTTGTTAGTGTTCATACTTATAAAGATTTATAAAGAAAAGGAACAAGCCAAGGAGAAAAGGAGCACTAGGAAGCAGAATGGAACTAAGTCCTGTGTTCAGGAGATAAACAGAGTAAGAAATGAGCAAAGGGAGTGGTAAACTCAGGGCAAGATCCCACCCAGCTTAGTTCCCACCTTGTAAAGGGAATTTAAAAAAAAACTTACAGCCAGGTGTGGTGGTGCATGACTTTAATCCTAGCACTTGGAAGAAAGAGGCTGGCAGATCTTTGAGTTTGCGGCCTACTGAGAGAGTTCAGGGGAAGCCAAGTTTAGGCGGTGAAGATAACAACTGAAAATCGGAAGCTGGTGAAGATGTAATTGAATGAGCTCCAGCAAACAGCAGAACTCGGCAGCTTCAGTCATGTGATTTCATAAAAGAAATGGGTTATAAATTTTCCTCGGAAAGTAAGAAAAGTCACTGAGGCCAGGCATGTGTCAGAAGTATCCGTGAATGCAGCCCTACAAAGGCCGTTTTGTGAAGCTGTGAAATGAAGCCTGGATTGCCTTGGAGACTGCAAGATGTTGGAGATGCCAGAGTGATAGGATAAGCTGAGAAAAGCTGCTTTCAGAGAGTGAAACCAGTCCAAGAGAAAGAAGTGTGTATTAGTAAACAAAGCTGAAAGGAGTTAGAGATCTAAAGAGCATCTTGACATCAGATATGGAGATGCAGAGTTTGGAGCTTTCCCAGGTGGTTTTTGTTCTTGCATTGGTCCAGTGTTTGCTCACTATGCTCTTTCTCTACGTTTAGAACAGCAATTTATGTCCATGCCATTACAATGTTGGAAGTATGTGATCTGCTTTTTGACTTTTATTTTACAGGGATTACAGGTAAGAGATTGCATGAGTTGTCAAAGAGACTTTGAACTTTAGCCTTTTAAATAAGTTTGATACTATTAAAGATTATGAGGACTTTTGAAGTTGTACTGAATGAATTTTTGCATTTCGATATGGCTACAAGCCTTTAGGCACCTGAGACTGAGATGGTGGTTTAAAAGAAATGACCCCCAAAGGGTGTGGCACTCTTAGGAAGTGGGGCCTGTTGGAGTAGGTGTGGCCTTGCTGGAGGAAGTGTGTCACTGTGGGGGTGGACTTTAAGATCTCCTATGCTCAAGCTACTCTAGTGAAAGAAACCACTTCCTGTTTCTCATAGGATCAAGATGTAGTTCCTTTTCCACTCTCAGCTATTTCCCCAGTACTGTATCTGCCTTCATGCCTCCATGTCCTGCCATGATGATACTGGACTTAACCCTTAAAACTGTAAGCCACCCAGAAAATGGACTAAGCCCTTAAAACTGTAAACCACCCAATTAAATCTTTTTCTTCATAAGAGTTTCTGTGGTCAAGTAGTCTCTTCACAGTAATAGAAACCCTAACAAAAGCAAGATGGATGCTTTTTGATTGCTTGTTCCACAATAGATGTATTATATAAATCTGCATAGATATCAGCATCTCTACACAGAGATACCTTTGTATTACATATAGACATATACTACATGTACTAAGTATATAATGTACCTAATGTGTGTGTATGCCACACATCATCCATATAGTATTTTGAATAACCTATACTTGTCCATATATTATCTTTTAATATTGGCACAACTAGCATTAGACCACAAGTGTGGCCTAACCCTGGTGTAAGAATTCACAATAGATAATTTAGTAATAATAATAATTCATAACTCTTATTTTTATTATTGTCTTATATCATCAATTCTAATGTTATTAATGATGAAATTCTCCTTTCCTCTTCTTTGTGCTGTCCTGAGCTTAAGCTCTCAAGGTGCTCTCATGCTTTTTGAACACTTGGGACATTTTGTTCTAATGTGGAGACTCTCCCACTGAGTCCATTTTGTCATAAGGAAGACTGCCACGTGTGCTCTTCATGATCAGTGTTGTATTATGGACTTGAGTGGCATGGCTTTACAGCACAGAGGAATTTATTTTAAGCTCTAAGAGCTGTGCCATTTCCTTGGGTTATACAAGTTAATATTAAACATTTTCTACACTTTGTGTCAAGCGCTGAACACGTACAAGTTCAATTGATCTTGACCTTTCAAAATGTTCGCAGTAAGTGGGAGTTTTGTCCTCTGGCATGATGAAGCCTCCAGACATTTGGTTCTTCTGTGTTTGTCACCCCTACATATAACCTTTCTGTGCATCCTGTCACCTCTTTGCTA
Organism: Chionomys nivalis; assembly: GCF_950005125.1. NCBI lineage: Eukaryota > Metazoa > Chordata > Mammalia > Rodentia > Cricetidae > Chionomys > Chionomys nivalis. The sequence goes on from NC_080099.1 coordinate 61,404,540, forward strand.
GGTCACCCCTCACTGGGACTGAAACAACAACCTCCTGGTCTTTCAGTTTCTGTTCTCTTCATCCCACAATTCATTATCTCTATATAAGCCAGAGTGAACTTTTTCAAATGCCAATTACACCATGGTGCTGGCCTGTGGTAACCTACAGCAGATTCAAGGCTGCAAGGGCATCCACTTCCCTGCCTGCCCCAGTTCACATCTTACAGCCTATGGCCGCTTAACCACTCCATCCTTTCTCCCTTTCCCCACCATCCTTAGCAACCAGGCCTTGCTATTTTTCACAGAGCTCCTGCTCACATTCAGCTTAGGGAGTCAGATGCCAAGAAAACTATGACCCAAGAACATCACATGCCTCCTCCCTTTCCTTTCCACATTTATTAGTTTTATGTTTCGGTGTGTATTGCTAACTTCTCTATTCACCTGCTCCTGACACTGTTTGCAGTGTTCTTATATAGGCATTTTGGTTAATGTTACCACTTTCCTTTAGTGTCCAAATCACCTGCCAGATGACATCAGGTCTCCTGAGGTGCATGCCCTGGAGCTATTCATCATTTGTGTATCTTATCATGTTAGCTGTTAAGCATAGACAAACTTGTAATCCACTCTAGTGAAGGGTTTTCAAGGCTTGTTCCCCTGAAGGGAATGTATGTCATATGCATGTCTTATACAGGGCACACTGTTTAGCACAAACCCAGGAACTCAGGGCACCTGTGAGGAGGGAGCAGTGTTTTCGAATGTGCATACTTGTACATACGCAAGCAGATAAAAAGATGTGCACAATTTGCACAGCTTTTATTTGTATGCTGTGAAACCAGTACTTGTATCAGCCACAGGGCACTGCTGGATGATTTCCATGTCTAGGCTCTCCATTCCTTGCCAAAGGAAGGTGATTGTTATTGGGAACCTTAAAACGTTTTCTTGGCTTAAAGACTTTGAAGATTAGAATCAGGCTGTAATTTTATCATATTTTATGTTATACTGACTTTTATTCTTGACGGTAGCTTAATGCCAGAAATAATTTTATTTGTGCATTGAGTTTATTCTGACCACCTGTGGAGCATAACATTTAACTTGTGCCCACAATATCTTCATTTTCTGTATGCTAGGATGCAGCAAGAATCAGCTCTGAAGTTGTGCAGCACCATGCCCAGTTTTCAGGCACTGAGCATCAAAATCAGGACTTCGTGCATAGAAGAAAAACACTTTACCAACTGAGCTATATCCCAGTCCAGTTTTGAACAGTTCTTTAAAGTTGATATGGTTCCTCATGGAGTATTATGTGAGAGGTTCCAGGAGAACATAGCAGTCAAATTAGGGACTCCAAGCAAATTATCTTTGAGAGGCTCATGGATAGGATAGCTTTGAGGATATAAAGACATGCCTATAAAATTAAACCTAACAGAATGCAAAGACACTTTTCAAAAGTGATGCTTCATTAAATTCCCCATCCGATTTGTCTTCCACAGTCATTTCCAGAATGACTGTCTGAGCTGATCCACATTGCTCTACTGATGATACCCTGTCATGCCTTCCATAAACAGAGATTATTTGCCACAATAAGGAAAAGGTATTAAAAGGAACCCCCAAATTTGGTGTATTTTTATAGTCTAGAAAACTTTTTTTTGAAAATAGAGTGGTGGAAAATTAAGTTAAAAATTAGTTTTAATGACTAAAGACACATGTGTGAGCGGTTGTCTGCATTCCGGAGGAAGGTGCAGTTCTCCACTCTCTCACAGTTTCCTGGGGGATTTGTTTCACTTGCAGGTGAGAATTCTACTGATGGAGAAACAAGCTCTCTGTCATTCTTCTCTGCTTCACGAGTTCTCTGGAGATGCTGCTGCATAATTGGTCACCAGGACCAACAACACGCTATAAACATATGGAACACCTTCCACACTTACTCCAAGAATAGTAAGCTACGGCTGGTTTTCTCAGGTGTGCCTAAGGTTTCTAGAAAAGCTTAACTCTAGGTCAGTTTGAGACAGACTCCAGCTGTGATTTTAGTTATGTTCTTGTAGAGATTAAGAAACAAAAGAGGCTCAAGAGACTGGAAATTTAGTAGCTGGAGAGATGGCATATACATGCACATACACACACACTCACACACTCATACACACACACACACCTACACATAAATAATAAAATATTTTTAGAAAGATAAGCAATTTACTGGCTATTGGGCATGTATATAATTTGTTAAGGTACTGTGATTTAAACCTGGGTCTTATTTCCTATGAGCAAGAAATATTCTATATTGATGACCATTTGTCTGTATTTCTACTTCTTTTACTTTCTTCTTTTAGAATTTCTTTCTTATTCATTATTTGTTCAAAAATAATTGTAGTGCATAATTTCAAAATCAATTTTGTTGCTGATGTATTTAATATATTTATTATATAAAATAATAGATGTTTTAGATAAAAATAAATATTCTTTTATGATACTAACTTAAGTTTGTTTATATTCTCCAACATATGAAATTTAAAGATGTTCTGCAGAATATATGGTATTAGAAAATAAATAAAAGCACAAGCTTACTTTTGAAGCATATTTTTGTCAAGCACTGTAGAACTTTGAACATCGTGAGGACTTATAAATGGTTTTGCTCGCTCATCCTTTTATGCTTGGAAAAAGCTGAACTCTAAGTCCTTAAAATGTATTCAAAGCAATGATTCAAACAACCAGAAATAAAACCCAGTCTCAAATCTAACAATAACTTACTTAAGTTTAATAGCTTTAATTTGTTAAAATTTAAAACTGGAGAATTTCTTACAAGACTATTGTATTGACATCATTTATATTCCCATTTTCTTCTCTCCAACAACTTCCCTCCACACTCTCTATCAAATTCCCAATCTCTGTTCCTTTTTTATTGTTTATTCACTTACAGGCACCTTACTTGTTGTGGTGATGGAAAACAAGTTAGATTTATAATTCTTTTTTTCTTTTATTTTTTATTACTTTATAAATAATATCAATCAAAATTCCCACTTCCTCCCCTCCTCTCACTTCCCTCCTGCTCCCCCCAACACCCTCCCTCCCACCCCCTCCAGTCCTAAGAGAGGGCAAGGAACCCTGCCCTGTGAGAGGTCCAAGGCCCTCCTCACCTACATTCAAGCTTAGGAAGGTATGCATCCAAAGAGAATAGATTCCCCAAAAGCCAGTACATGCAGTAGAGACAAATTCCAGGGCCATTATCATTGGCCCCTCAGTCTGCCCCAGTTGTCAGCCACATTCAGAGGGTCCAGTTTGATCCATGCTCGTCCATTCCCAGTCCAGCTGAAGTTGGTGAGCTCCCATTGGCTCAGGCACACTGTCTCGGTGGGTGGACCAACTTCTTGGGGTCCTGACTTTTTTGCTCATACTCTCTCTCTTTCTGCTCTTCAACTAGACCTTGGGAGCTCATTCCAGTGCTCTGACATGGGTTTCTGTCTCAGTCTCCATCCATCACTGGACGAAAGTTCTATGGTGATATTCAAGATAGTCATCAGTCTGACTACGGGACAAGGCCAGTTCAAGCACCCTCTCCTCCAGTGCCCAAGGTCCTAGCTGGGGTCATCCCCGTGGACACCTGGGAACTCCTCCAGAGCCAAGCCTCTTGCCAACTCCCATATCTCGATTCCTTTTTAAATCATCATTTTAAATAATCACACACACAAACTACTCAATCTATTTAGGATTGCTACTGTGTACATATGACTGAGCCTGACCACTTCGGGGTTTGGATAGCCTATTAGGGGGCTTGTCTCAGGAGAAGTTTGTTTCTCCCTTTCAGTAGCCACTGACTCCCTGTAACTCTTCCTCTAGGGTTGGGACCTTGTGAAATCCACCCCATGCACATTTGCTAACAGCAACTTATACAACTTTCATTTAGTTACCATCTAAAATGTTCCTCTCTTTCCTTATTTGAGACTGTTCTCTTGAGCTTGTGATACACAAAGAGAAGTAAAAATGTCTTGATAATGAACTGAACACTGTGGCCTGAGAATTCTGTTCAGCTTTGTTATTTATATCAAATTTTACTGTATCACTTACATAAATTAATGAATAAAATCAAGGGACAATGGGATAGACTAAATAAAAGACCTTATTAAAGATTTTTTAATTATAAATTTTTATTACAATTCAGTGTGTGTGTGTCTGAATGTGCGTGTGTGTGTGTGTGTGCCTGCATGTGTGTGTGTGTGTGTGTGTGTGTGTGTGTGTGCCAAGGAAAGCTGTAGAGGTCATACGTAGCACAACCTTTAGGATTCATCCCTCTCCTTTCAGTGTGTAGATCTTGGGGAACGGACTCAGGTTACCAAGTTTAGAAGCAAGCCCTTTTGCCTTCCTAGCCATCTTGCCTTCTCCTAAAAGTTTTTTTTGAGTAAATATGAAAATATATACTATTTGACCATGTCAGCATAATTCTTACATTAGTATGTGTCCAATCTGCACAGCGAGTCTTTAGTCCTCTTCTAAAGTCTCCACATGAATTGGAATGATTGTCTGTGTTTCTGCTATTTTAGAAAAATGCTTCAGTCATTGTTTTGCCTAAGTGGCCTAGTTCTAAAAGAAGACTTTAGGTTGCTAAGGGAAGCAACAACAAATAAGATATGACAGATCATAAGAAAAGAACTTTCGTTGGACAGCTTTTCCTTAATCGATGTCTGTTAAGTGAGCTTATTTATAGAAAAGCTTAATAAGCCAAATCCTTGATAAGCAAGGATGGCACATTTTCATGAGACTCTCTGGTTAGGACTAAAAGAAAACTCCCCATGCCCTTCTGGCTGGACCTCCATCAATATCTTAAAAGGTTTTTGCTGCTTTGAAACACAAGATTGGTTTTCTGACAGTGATTTATATACTAATATGGCTGGCTTATCGGCTCTTTTTCATAATCATAAACCTGTTTAAGTTTGGGCACTAGAGGTAAACATGTCAATATAAAACATAGTGGCCCTAAAAGAGATATTTTACATGTGAGTGCATGGCTAATGCTGGCAGCACCTAGATGTAAAACAATGGGCAGAAAGAGAGGTTAGTTCCTCAAGTACCCTTAGCACACTAGAAACACACTTCAAGCTATTATTTTTAGGTTATTTGGAACAAATTAAAGGGTACCGTGAGATATCACTAATGGTTTGGTGCTTCTGGCAGGACAATTAATTTGTCACTCTTTCAAATAAAGGGGTAACTGTTCAAGGAGAAGCTGAAATCAAGGCAGGGAAGGACAGTATGGAGGTAATCAGACCTTCCTTAAACCATAACTAATAAATCAGTTCTGACTCAGATAATGAATGACCCTCTCCAGAAAGGCCTAGTATACAACAGAGTCATGGAAACCCTTTCAGCTTGTGGGATTCTCATTAACCTCCACTGTGACCCCATGTGATTTCTCAGCACCTTCCATCCAACCATATCCAATATGTTATGGAGATGAGTCTGGTAGGTGTAAGGCTATCCATCTCACTATGTGCCAGTGACCATTCCAGCTTCCACTTGGCCCTGCTGTACTTCAGCTGACAGAGGTAACTATAGCAGTCTTGGAATTCTCTCCCCTTTCCCTCCACTCGAAGTGTTGTAAGGAGGCCAATTTCTGTTTCCCAGCCACCCCACAGCTTAGATCCAAAATAATCACACAGAAACTTTATCATTTAAAACAGTGCTTGGCCCATAAGCTCTTGCTTCTTATTGGATAACTCTTACATATTAATTTAACACATCTCCATTAATCTGTATATCACCATGTGGCTCTGGCTTCTCATGTCTGGCTCTGGTGGGGCTACACGGCTTCTCTCTGACTCCGCCTTCCTTCTCCCAGCATTCAGTTTAGTTTTCCCTGCCTAGCTAAGTTCTGCCCTGCTATAGGTCCAAATCAATGTCTTTATGCATTAATGGTAATCACAGCATATAGAGGGAAATCCTACATCATCAAAGGTAAGTGTGGATGAGTGCATTAGAAAAGGTATGCTCCAAAACACAGGAAAGGTAAGAAATGACGGAGAATGACCCAACACCAACTAGACAGAGAACTGCACTAAGTTAGACTTGCTTTGAATCATTCAGTTTTAAGAGGGCTTTTGGCCTAATAACTTTCAGATTGGGGATAAAAATGTCAAACAGGAGATATCAATCTTGAACCATATGTAGTGATCTCAAAAGTACCTACTTCACATGTAAATCAATAAAACAAGTAGATGTGAAAATATCTTTTACATTTATTTATCTGCTGTATGTAAAGGAGTAAGTGCCCAGCATATGCAGGAAGGTCAGAGAACAACTTGCAGGAATAGGTTCTCTTCTACTATGTAGGCCCCACATATGTGACTCAGGTCCTTGGGCTGGCTTGGTCGGTACCATCTTGCCAGCTCCAATTTTGAGTTCTTCTCTTCCACAGTAGGAAAACACCCAGGGTTTAAATATGGACTTCCAAGTCCATGTTGCTGAAAGAGAACTTTTCTTTCCTTATTGTCTAACTAAAACAGCACACACTTACTTCCCTAGTCCCTGTGCAGTCCAGGATTCAGGTACCTCATCACAGGTTTCCCCTCCTCCATGCTCCACGACAACAACCCCACATGTCCCTCTCATCCTAAGCAGCTCACAGTCTCTCTGTCATGGCCCCTAACTCCCACTCCACTGCCTTCTCATTCAGAATCTTCCTCTCAATATACCTTGCTCTAATCCATTCTTAACATATTTTCTAGAATAATCACTCTAACACAGATTTCTGATCTAGTACAAGATGTAAATTTAATTTTGCAAATTAACTTGAGAATAAAATAGGAAGTCTACTGTATAACAGATTCTTCTCCTTGCGAAGCTTACATGAATGTACCTCATCGGACTTTGTCCTGCGTTCCCTTTCTGAATTGCTCAGTGATGCCAGACCTTGTCAGCCTCCCCCATGCACTTACACCTGACATCCCTTTCATCTGTCATGCTTGCTAATGATTGTCACCCAAGTGCGTATGCATCCTGTCAGGCTTAGCTCCAGTCTCCTCTGCTCTGCATGAATCTTGGATGCTCCTAAGCAACTGACAGTAACTCGCCTTAAGTTCTGTCTGCATCTGGTCTGTAACTTCACTATTGGAACAACAAATTGCCTTAACCTTTTAGTTAGGATGCCTGTTTCCATTCTGGACATCATGAAGGCATGGACTGATTTTCTTCTATATTTTTATCTTAAAGAGTGAATAGAGAAGTTGAATAAAACAGACATATTGTACAATTTTGCAGAAGAATGGAATTTGTCAAATAATTTTCTCTCTGAAAGCCAGAACAGATAAACATGATGCATTTTAAAGAATGTGATGAAGATGGAATAATTCCACATTCTAATCACATAATGCATCTGGAGTCTTGGAACTAGGATACTCAACTTGTGACACAACTCGATGACAGTGACATGCTCAGGGTAACAAGAGCATCGTTTCCTGCTGGTTGTTAGACAATTGTCAGTTGTCATCTTGTCTATAGAGAGTAGACACCTCACATCCAGGTATTTATTTAATACATGTCCTGAGACTTCCAGGCTGTAGGAGAAGTGTGCAGTTTATTTTCCTGAGGTATTGAGTTTATGCTACTCATCTGTTTTCCCTACAGTAGTTTTCCCTCAGAGTTTGATTGTAGCAGGTGAATTTGCTGATTGGATATCACAGAGCCGGATGGTTTCTACATTTGCAGAAAATAAGCATTGCATTATCCAAGAGTCAAATTTCTTTGATGCGAAACAGCACATTTCACAAGCATTTTAATATAAAAGACAATATCGACTGACTTTGATTTGAAAATTTCTCACTTGACGAATGGCTTCTTTTTCAAGTTCTATTTCATCATGGTTTTGAGATACTAAATTTGTGAATATAGATGTAATGACACCAAAATAATTTATTTTGGCACCTTCCTGAGCTAGAAAATTTTCAGGATTTTCTCACAAACCATCTGTGTGATAAATTTTTCTATTACTGTAACAAACCCTTCATAATCATCTTATCAACTAAAAACCTCTTTTTTCTTCTGGAGGTTTTAATCGTGAATACTTATTATGATGTGTTTTGTTACTTAGGAATGGTGTTGGTGTCGGGGTGTGTGTGTGTGTGTGTGTGTGTGTGTGTGTGTGTATTTCTCCAGTGATCTCCTGTTTCTGCATGATAATCAGTATAATTGCAGGCAGGCTGCCATGCTGAATGGGGATTTATGTGAGCCCTGGGCATATGCACTCTTGACTTCATGTTTGTTCAGAAAACACTTTATATGCTAAGTCAATCCTCAGTCTCCCAATTTATTTTAGGCCTTTCGTGAGGCAGTCTAATATGGTGGGAAGATGGGGTAGAAAAATTTCTGTTCACTTCCTAGCACTGGGAAACATTTAGACAGCATCCTTCTTTGTCCATGGTCCTGTCACCTTTGTCCACACCTAAACTCCATGTATCTTAAAAATGTTTTGAATTGACAATTTAAAGCAAATACATACATCCTTCCAATGGACTTTGGGAGGGGTAGCCAATAGACTGAAGTAATGTAAAAGCCCAGCAGAGGGGTTGATTTTGTAGGAAGCTTATTATCTTCCCAGAAATGTTTGATGAAGTGCTAGTGCACTTTGCTCTGGGCCCCCTCTACCCTCCATGCCTCCAGAAGTATGAGGGAGCCGGAAGAATAAAGAGTAGTGTCAGGCAGATAGCTCTCTTTCTCTTCCTGTCATGTTTCTGCCTTGTGTACAACCAAGATGAGAACAGATGAGAGACAGAGGGTCTTTAAATTTTCATGAAGTTTGGGATTTCAGTTATTTTGCCTGAATATAGTTGTTCCTTGGATGTGTTTGGATCCACTAGAGGAAATAAAAAACTGGGGACCTTTGCAGAATTCAAACATGGACAGCGAGCTGTGGCTCTGATTGAGGAGATGACAAAGTCATCCCTGACCACTCTGCTGTGTGCTAGTTAGAAGGAAAGCATGCATTTATTGCCTAGATGCATCCTATGAGCCCCGTATGTGTGAACTTTCTGCTGGCAACTGTGGCTTGGAGTACGTGAGCCTAATGTTGCAACAAAGAAAAGGAGTTTGTTATTTATACAAATTTTGGGCTCATTGAGCAAATTGGACTTAATTTATACAGGATGGTAATTCTAAGCACTGGTCTTAAATATACACAACTAGCTACCACATGGAGCATGCACTACTAAGGAACACTTTCTTCTAAGTGACTGCTGAAGTAAATTTTATGATGAATTCATTGTGTAAGTCTTTCTTAGCTTATATTTCCAGTATGTTTTAAATACAACATTTTGTTTTTGTCTAAAATGTTTATATTTCTGTAATATGGGAATTAGAGGGATAATTTTCATTAAAATTGTATTGTATTCATCCATAATTTAGGGCATAATTATGAGGCTCAAATGAGCTAATGATGCATATTATCATTTCTGGCAGCTAAAAACTGTTAGGGACCATAAATGCTAGTATTACTACCCAAGTGCTAACAAGTACTCTGTACCTGTGACACACAATACTTTTGCCTTTACTGCCTTTCAGCATAAGGAATATCAAGATTAAAAAGTTACTAAAACATCAGTGTAACACATTCTACTTTTTCTGTTTGGAATATGTTTTGAATATTAAAAGCTATTTAATTACAGCTTTCATGTTTGGATAAGTACAGAAAGATGTTAAAGAAAGCCTGCATTTTACCGTTACGTAGAATCTTAAGTGTGAATATATAACATGAACATTGAATAGTCCATTATAAAACAGTTCTTCAGTATAGCAAGCTAGTACTTATATCACAGATCATATGTTCATTGATCATGGATAATAAACGCCTTTTACATCACTTACATCAACTATCATTGTATCAGACTTTCTTGGACCTCCAGCCCCCAAATCATTACATGGAGACTTACTATTAATTAGGAATGCTTGCCCTTAGCTTAGGCTTCTTGTTAATTTTTTTTAACTTAACTTATTTAACTTAATCCCTTGGCTACCCAAGGTTCATTTACTTCATCTATGTACCGTCCATCTGTTTTCCTGCTTCCTCCATGTCTGTCTGTCTGGCACCTGGCTGGGTGGCCCCTGACAAGCTAGTTCCCTTTTCTCTACCAGCCCTGTCTCTCTCTCCTCTGCCTAGCTATTGGTCATTCACCTTTTACTATATCAATCAGGTGCCTTAGGCAGGCAAGGTAAACCAGTAACACATCTTTACATAGTTAAACAAATGCAGTATAAACAAAGGTAATACATATTTAGATAGTTAAAAATTAATCTGCAACACAAACAAATGCAGCACTTATTTTCAGTTAAAATTTTCTATTACACAACACACAACTACTTCCTGGTAGTGAGCCATTAGTTCTTCCTCCTACTTCCTAATATTTACTTCTTAGAACACCCAAAGAAATTTATAGATAATAGTTTTCTAACTGCTTTGATTATTTCTAAAAATGAAATTATGTTGACCATAACAAACATTTTGTGGTTTATCCCATTTCTTTCATGGCACTACCAATGTTACAATTTTGTGAAATGTTTTCCTTTTATCAATATTTTTTTTGCAGAAATTTTAGAAAAAGGTGGTATTTATATTTTATCATACTACTTGATATTTTTTGTGAGGCATAAACTAACTTACAAAGTTATTTTTTAAATTTTATTTGACATGTGTCTTAGTTAGGGTTTCTATTACTATGGAAAGATAAAATGATCACTCAACTCTTATGAAGGCAAACATTTAATTGGAGAAGGCATATGATTTTACAGGTTTGGTTCAATAATGGCATGGCTGGAAGTGTGGCAGGATGTAGGCAGACACGGTGCTAAACAGGTAGTTGAGAGTTCTACTTCTTGATCCACAGGCAACAGAAGCAAATGCAACACCAATTTTAACAAGATCACATCTCCTAATAGTTTCACATCCTATGACCAACCACTCAAACAAATGAGTCTTTGAGGGTCATTCCTATTCAAACCATTAAATTTCACTTGTAACCCCATAGCTTTACAGACATAATGTAATGCAGAAATACATTCAGTACAACGTTAAAATTCCTCACACTCTATAACAGTCTCAAAATTGTTTTAAAAGTCCAAACTTCAAAGTCTCTTCTGATATTCATGAAATCTCTTAATTGTAATCCTTGTACAATCAAAATCAAAAAGCAGATCAGAATCTTCCAACTTATAATGGAACAGAATATACGTTGCCATTTCAAAATGTAGGGAAGCAAACATAGTGAGAAAATGCTGGACCAGTGCAAGACCAAAAACCAGTTGTGTTAAACTCTTAATCTCCATGTCTGAGGTCAAAGCGCTTTTCATGTCTCTAACTCCTTTCAGCTTTGCTGACTGAAACACACTTTTCTCTTGGCTGGTTCCACTTCCTATTAGCAGCTTTCCTTGGCAGGTATCCTATGACTCTGGTATCTTCAACATCTTGGGGTCTCCCACACAATCCAGGCTTCACCTTCATAGCCTCACTCAGTGGTGATGGAGGAAGGTCATTGGTTAATTAATAAAGAAACTGTTTGGCCTGATAGGTTAGAACATAGGTGGGTGGAGTAAACAGAACAGAATGCTGGGAGGAAGAGGAAGTGAGGCAGATGTGATGAAGCTCCGACCCAAGATGGACGTAGGCTAGAATCTCCCTGGTAAATCACCACCTCGTGGTGCTACACACATTAATAGAAATGGGCCAAGCAGTGTTTATATGAATACAGTTTGTGTGTTGTTATTTTGGGGCATAAGCTAGCCAGGTGGCTGGGAGCTGGGTGGCAGGAATGCAGCCCACAGCTCCTTCAACACAGTGGTCTCTCTTGGCCTCCATGAAATGACACTCCTGACACACACCTGGATTTGAGAGCTTTTCTTATTTGTGGAGGGAGATTCCATAATTCCTTTTTAATATCTTTGACTCTAAAGCCAGAACCACATGACCAACATTGTTATGATCTGCTGCTTGCTAGAGTTGGACCCCCTGACCCATCATTCAATTACATCTCCAGTAGCTTTCTGTTTTTGATGGTTTTCTTCACTGCCAAACTTGGCTATCCTGAAATTGAACCTGTAGACCATGCCAGCCTCAAATATCCCCTGCCTCTTGTGTTCTGGGATTAAAAGCATGGACCACTATACCTGGCTCTAAGATTTTCTTTAATTCCTTTTCACAACCTGGAAGTTTAGCTGGGAGAGATCTTGCCTTGAGGTAACCATTCTCTTTATTCCATTTGATATAAAGCTTTTCTTAATCTGTTTATCTCCTAGAACACAGGATTTATCTCCATTCTACTTTCTGGTACCCCCTTTTCTCCTCAAATTGTTCATTTTGTATATTTCCTTTCTCATTTGGTTCTTCTCATTATGGATCTACATAAGAGTGAGCACTAATAACGACAACACAGAGCCAATATTGGACTTCTTTGAGATGTACTCTTTAAATTCAATCCAAAACTCTTCAATTTAGTCTTAGGCAGACTTTAGTACAATGGAAAAAGGGATCTGCTTTCTTCACCAAAATATTACAAGAGCATTTTCTATGCCATATACTATCATTCTTCACCCTCAGCATCACTGTCTTCTGTGTTCCTACTAAGATGGACCATTTAGCCTCACTTAAAGGATTCAATTGTTTTTCTAATCCAAAGTCTCAAAATCAACCTTCCTCCAAACAAAAGCAGGATCAGGCCTATCACAGAAATACCTTAGTCCCTGGTACGAACTTCTGTCTTACTGAGGGTTTCTATTATAATTAGACACTATGACTATAGCAACTCTTAAAAAGGAAAACATTTAATTGGAGTTGGATTATAGTTTCAGAGGTTTAGTCCATTTTTGGCATGTAGGCAGATATTGAGCTGGGAAGGAGCTAAGAGCCCTACATCTTTATCTGAAGGCAGCAGAAGTGAATACCACACCTACTCCTACAAGGTCACACCTCCTAATAGCTCCACTCTGCATGTCCAAGCACGCAGGCACATAAGTTCATGGGTTCTATTCCTGTTTAAGTCACCACAACATTCTTGCTCATATGACTTGCCCTTACCTTAAAGAGATATTAGTTTAATTTTTAATTAAGAGCAGGTAAAGGAAACTGTTGTAAAGCCCGATAAGATGAATTCAATCCCCAATACCGAAATAATGGAATGAGAGAACCAACTCCTGCAAATTGTATTCTTGACTCCACAAGTGGACACACTCACATACATTCACACACACACACACACGGGGGGGGGGGTAGGGGAGAATGACTTGATACTTTCAATCAATTTGTGTGTGGAGGGGACTTCTTTCTAGTTTCTGGTGCTGCTCTTCACTTTTATATGCCCTTCCTGAGAATCAGGACAGATTTTACCAGAGACCTCAAGTAGGAGTTTGTTTTCAACTATCCAAAAGTGGTTAGGAAAGACATGATAATGGTGGGCTGAGCAGTTTCTTTACATTTTGGATGATGAAGCACAGGCTAATAAAATATTTAGTCTTCAGGGCTGACTCTGCTCCTCATTAGTGTTTAGATCAGGGTACTTGGTTTTTCTGTCCTTCTTCTCTCTTCTGTGAGATGGAATAATAGTAGTATGAAATTCAGGGGGTTGCTGTGGATGTTAACTGTGTTTAATTCTCTGACAAGATTAACATGTTTTTGGGAAAGCATGTCAGGATAGAGAATGAATGAATTTGAAGTAATTAGAAAATAATAAGGAATTAGTGATGAGGCATAAAGTGAACACTATTACAATCAATATTAATGCCACCTAACAGTCAGGACTGATTTTGCTTTCACACCCCACTAAACACTGTGAAAGCATTATCTGAATTTCTGTTGTACTTCACCAAGAGCAAAACCATTTTCTTCATTTTACATGTGAAGAAATAAGTCTTTTAGTGTTAAGTAACTTCACTGGTAAGGCTGGGGTTTGAAACATGTTTTATTTATTCATCTTGTGGAGAGATCATTATCATATAGAATAGTCAATAAATTTCTCTAATGTCACAGGCATGACTCAAGGCTTTGTAAGCAAAACTAGGGTGGATGAATTGAACAGGTGGAGACCTGAGGAGAGAAGACTAAAAGCTCTTCCAAAGGTGACATCAAGAAATGGTCAACAGAACATAAAGAGAGGTTGGACAGTAAGGACACAGACAACGTGTGACTCTGGTGCACCAAATGGTAATGTTTTCTTTTTCAGCAGAACTTTTTTTATACTTCTTTGCAGAAGAATGTGATCTTTTTAAATAAATTCATGTAAACTCAACTTTAGATTTAGTTTTAGATTCAAAAAGAAAAAAGTGGGAAAATGAATTAATATTTCATGTGAATGATACTTCTCTTCAGGAATATATTTTACTTTGAACCTCTTGCATATCCTTGTACCCAGGTCGGGATACAAAAGGTTCTAGTCACTAGCATTGGCATCTTTCCCCTTGCCTTGTGCTCAGACTTCTCCCTGTAAAATCCTTATCCACTTTTATGGTGATTCTACTCAACCAAGATAGCTCTAGAAGGCTTATTTATTTGTTTGTTTATTATGTTTTACTGTGTGTATATGTGTGTGTGTGTGTTTGTGGTGTGCATATGCATGTGTATGCAGACACCTTTAAAGGTCAGCAAAGTTGAGTCTCTTGGAGCTGGAGCTACAGGTAATTGTGAGCTTTCAGAACTGGGTGCTAGAAATAGAATTCAGGACTCCTGAAAAAACATGCACCCAATTGCTGAACTATGTTTCCGTCTTTGAAAGATATCTTGTATAATCATTGAAATTCACTGTTATTCCTGTTATTCTTACCAAGACAGGGTGCATATCTTTGATGCTCATAGCCAAGAGACATGAGATACTGTGTTATATCAGAGCCTATGAGAGGACTCATGACGGCATCGGGACACTTCCTTTCATAGAAAAAGGAAATACTCTTAAACACACCTGTGCATCAATCACACCGAAGCATGTGCATCCTTTGGAGAGCACACTGGTTGGTTAGAGATCATTGTTCTTTCTAGTTCTCCAACTTTTTGTGCCTTCTCCTGTCTTCTCAATCCACAGAAATCTTTGTAAATTTTGGGAACGTGGGATGATCAACTTCTTCTTCCTCTTTCTGTATTCTCATCAAGACTAGGCTCTTAATAATTTGAAGATAGGTTCTCTTTGTTGTGAGATAAGGCTATTATACACTGTAAAGATGTGTCAGTCATATTGGTTTAATAAAATGCTGATTGGTCAGTAGCCAGGCAGGATGTGTAGATGGGGCAACCAGACCAGAAGAATTATGTCTTAAGTTTTTCTCTTAATATTCAATAGCAATTATTGAATAGAAGATAATATGCCATGCAGTTATATTTTTCTGTTTCTCCTTTGAAACCCTTTTTACTTTTTTCTAACATGGATAAATATATAACTATATATTCTAGATTGCAAAAGTGAATTAAATAATACTGTAATTCAAGATATCTTGTGTTATTTTTGTTAAACATGAAAAATAACTGTTACATAAACTCTTTCATTATAAAGAGTTGACAAGTATCAAGAATTTGGATTTGGAATATAAATCCTTGCCTATTACTAATGAAGCTCTTGGTTTGAACCTCAGTTCATAGGAGGAATTGGAATCTAAGTGTCATCCTTAGCTGTGCAGGTAATTAGATGCAAACTTGGGCTACAGGAAACCCTTTCTGTGGGGCATATTCAGAGTTTACAAATTCCAATGTGCTTTGCATACATCTTCAGGGTTAAAATTAATAATAAATTCATATTGACCTCATGTTTCTCTCATATTTATCAACATCTTGCAAAATATATCCTGCAGACTTTGCATGCCTGTAACTGAAAGGGACAACAGTCTTAGCCACAGAGTGAGGCATGACATTCCAGCTCTAGACCTGAAAAATGCAGCAGAACTTAATTACTGAGTCTCCTCAGAAAGAATATTTCCTTTGCTGTTTTAACTTTGACTATCCATTTTCATCATACTGCTTTCAGTTTCCCTGGAATTAAGTTCTGGCAGATTAAATATTTGCACTCAATTTGCAACCTTGTCTCCTACAGGGGCTGTAGGCAATACTGTTTCTGACCTCAGTACATAAACATCCTAGGAAGGATAGGTGCAAAACAAATTGAAAAGGATGATTTAGACAAAATGGATCACTGCCAGTTCATCCAGATTCTGTAGGAATGTACCTTTCTATGGCTTCGTGTAATGACTAATATTTCAGGTTAATTTAACTGTAAGTAGTAAACTGCTGAGGACATTAGGACAAGATCACTTTTGAATTTAAATGTTAGAATTACGATTGAGTCTCTCTTCTACTATATTTTCTTATACCAAATCCTGCTGTGCTGTGTCAGCTCAAATGTCTCCTTGCATTTCAGAATCTTGCAGAGCTTGAAGATGGTATTATAATATCAGTGCTTTGCTAAAGGTCTTGGTCAATTAGTATGGCTCTCAATGCCATTGAAATGCACATGAGATTAATCTTTGGGTTGCCCTTTCTTAGTCTTCACTCTTCTAATGGTGGAGGAGTAGACCTGTCACTATAATTTCATATTTCAAAGATATTAATGGTGCTTACACCTATCATAAAAATACACACATTTTTACTTATTTGAGATTTTATTGAAATATTTGGAAAAGGTCAGTGATTGATGGGCTCACCAGAAACTGAATGTCTATCATTTTCTCCAAGTCTTCTTTTTAAGTAGTTGAGATGCTGCCAGGAAACATAAGCACAGTCACTGAAAGTAGCATTTATTTAGAGCAATGCTTCACAGAACTGGTGATTTAGATGTGGCTGTTAGTAAAATTATCGCTGGCTTCTATAAATACAATAGTGCAGAACAACTTTAAGTATGTAATTTCTGAAACTGCGGTCAGCCACGGAAGAAGGTACAGAGCAGTTCTGTAGATAGTGCCATGACTGCTGGAAAGTACATGAATGCATTGGAATGTGGCAGCAATTCTACAAAATTAGAAAGTGCAAATTGTTTATTATCTGGCCTTGTTTTTTTAGATCTCCTTTAAAAAATTAACTCCAAAAATTAAAAGGCAAAGCTTCATACTATATAATATTGATATTATGGGTACATACTTGCAAGCATGGTATTTAGAGAGCATGATTTAAGATTTCTAATGGGTAATAAAGTGAAGGTGATTTTATGCTTATCCATTAAGTAACTTATTTTTTTATATTTATTTTGTTTGTATCAGAGAATCTGGGTAAAATGACCCTTTTATTGTATCAATATAGCAGAATTTGGCAATGGGGTGATACAAGACATTTTTCGAGGAGAGTGAAAGTTAACTTTGGTTACCTTCTCCACCTTCTTTAACTTCTCTAACTTATCTAGAGATGTGGAAAAGAAGCATCTTTGCAGAGCTTCAAAAGTTAATGCTGCTTTATCATTGGAAAATAATGAACCATGTCCTAAGGGGACCTGTGTGTCTTATCTCAAAACCTCTTGTTGCCATTTCTGTACATTCCAGAGTTCTATATGCTGACAAGCAGAGAACTCAGTCCTTAACTTCGGCACCTCACTCTTCCAATTAATTCTGTGAAACTTTATACTTTAGGTTTTATCTATTATAGGCTCATACTTTGGATTGAAAGTAAAACTAATAATATTCTAACTAGGGAAATCTTGCCATTGTCAAGTGAAATGTGAGTAAATAAACAGAGGAGAGTTGCTGGGAGATGGTTCTTAGAAGAGGTGAATCTTGACTTTGTTATCAATAGACCTAGGCTCAACACAGAGACAGAAGATAACAACACTGAAGAATTACCCGGATTTGTCATAGAAACAGATGTTTCTAGTTTTACACGTAATTTAACTTTTTATTTTATTGCTCCTTAATTCTTGAAATTACAATATAATTATATTTCTCCCTTTTCTTTCCTTTGCAAAAACCTTCTATAAACCACTTATCCACCTTCAAAAAAATGAATGAAAGAATGAGCAAATGAATGAAGGTTTGCTGAAGTGTGATTATTTTGTTACAGAGAAAATAAAATCTTGCTAAAACAAACACATATGGTGGTCATAAATTATTATTTTTGTAACTGGAGATTGGACCTAGGACTTTATGCATACTAGACAAACAGTTCACCACTGAGCTCTGTCTCCAAAACTCTTTTTACTTTTGGTTTTGAGAGAGAGTCTCACTAAATGACTCAGGCTTTGCTTGAATTAAGAATGTAGTCCAAGTGTGTCCTGAACTTCAGATCATCTTATATCTTCTGTAGTAGCTGAGATTATATATAAACATATTGAGGTTCAGCAGATGGCAGCTACCTCTATGAAAAAAAATTGAGGCTAAATGATGGTTTAATTTTCTGGGAAACAAAGGGAGGTAGAGTTACTGAATAAGATACTTATTAAAGAAAGTCTACAAAATCACCACTGAAATTAAGGGACAGAAACAGAAATTGGAAATGCAACCCATGTTATGGCTTCATTCATCCCCAGGTCGAGTTCTGGAGTTAGAATGACTTTTACGTATTATAGAGCATGTGATCTAGGTCTTTATCCACCTGGTTCAATAAGTTACTGAATACGGAAATCCCTGGGAAAGTATAACGCCTTTGGGGAAATTACTACCTGGAAGTCAGATTATTTTTATGTCTTTGACAATGGGGAGAAGTCTGTTTTCAATACTCTGAAGCTGGGTTAAGTTCTCCTTTAATGGAGAACTAGAGAGCAGGTCAGTGTCTACCATAGAATGATGGGAGTTAAATACAGATGATAGTGGGATGAGGGCAAAGGAGAGAAACAGGATACAATGATATAATGAGGAAATGAGAAAATGTGGTGCTTTCTGGGGAAACGAGGGAGAAATAAATATAGGGAAAGAAGGTAAATAGGCAAAACAATATGAGTGGCTAGAAAAGCCACAAAAATCACATTGCTAACTCTTTACCTTGAAAAGTCCCATAGTTTATGGAATTCAATCATAAGTGTAAATATATAGTTTTAATGAAATTTTTTCATCTGGGATGATGTTGCTTCCTCCAAGAACCAAAGATACACTTCTCAAAAACCACAATTTCAGGCATGAGAACTCTCTTTTGAGTTGTTGGCCAAGGCTATCTAAAAGGTTCCCCCTAAATGCTTTTCTTTTGCTTGCCTTCCAGATGTGGAAGGTACATCTATTGCTGAAGACATCATGCACTTCAGAAACAAGGCTCAGAGGCTCCATAGCCAAAACTGACTAGAATGCCCCCTTCCTGAGGAATAGCTTTTATGGTATCAGAAAGTACCATGTAAGCTTCTAAAGGAGGGAGGCAAATAACATTTTTACTTAGTTGTGATGCTCAAGAACCGAATCAATGACCAGAATTGCATGGTAATGGTCGGGCGGTGGTGGCACACACCTTTAATCCCAGCACTCGGGAGGCAGAGGCAGGCAGATCTCTGTGAGTTCGAGGCCAGCCTGGTCTACAAGAGCTAGTTCCAGGACAGGAACCAAAAGCTACGGAGAAACCCTGTCTCGAACATTAAAAAAAAAAAAAAAATTGCATGGTAATTTTATGGGTCGAGTAGTGGCACATGTACTTTTGTGGTAACCAACATGATGTGGGATTCCCCTTTGTATGCTGTTTTATTACCATCGATTAATAAAGAAGCTGCTTTGGACTATGGCAGGGCAGAATATAGCAAGGATGGAAGAGATATATAGAGTAGACTGAGTCAGAGAGATGCCATGTAACTGTTGAAGGAGACAGATGCTGGAACTTTGCCAGTAGGCCACAGCCTCATGGAGCTAGACAGATCACAGATTAATAGACATGGATCAATGTAAAATATAAGAGATAGTTAGGAATAGACCTAAGCAATGCGCCAAATAGTGCTGTAATTAATATAGTTTCTGTGTGATTATTCAAGTCTGGGCAACGAGAAAATGAAAGGGCAGTCTCTGCTTACAAACTGGAGTCCACTGACTGGGGTATTGATCCACGTAAGACCTAAGAAAACTTAAGAATAAAAGAAAATCAGAGGGCTTCTAGACCCACAAGAAATGAGATCTAAATACACATTCTTGGTAGCCATATTTTTTTTTCAGATGGGACAGTTCATTTAGGAAATGTCTTCCTGGTTCATACTGGCAGCATGAATGGCTCTGGCTCTTTTGGGAGATCCTTCACGTATAGAGTTTATGAGCAGCGTATGGCAAATTGCTCAATGTCAGTGACATAGACCCACAGAGTCCCTGGAGTTGTGCAGTGAACATGGCTCAATGCAGAGCTGGCAATAAGTGTACCTCTACAATACTGAAAGGCTGAGAGAGGCAGAACCAGGATCCAAAGCTATAGCAACCACTTTAGCATTAGCAGAAAAATGTTCCTTGTCAGAAAAGGATTTCAGATACACAACTGGACAGATTCAGACATAAAAGACCTCTAAACAAAACACAGTATGCTTGAAAAATGCACGAAGGCTTGGGAGAGGAGTAAAGGAGTATAGACAGTTATAGAACAGTAAAAGTAATATAAATGTACAGATAATCATAGATTAAAGGATTAAAGATAAAACATCTTTATCTTTATGCATGCAGGAAACATTCTGTGGACTAGTGGGTTATATTTTGGGATATATATATATATATATATATATATATATATATACACACAGGTGATAACAATAGATGAAAAAGGAGGGCATGAATTTGAAGGAGGGCCTGAAGGAATGAAAGGGAAAGGAGAAATGTTATAACTAAACTAAAATCTCAAAAATAAATTAAAAAAGTAAAGAAAGA
This sequence comes from Chionomys nivalis, assembly GCF_950005125.1. Classification (NCBI taxonomy): domain Eukaryota; kingdom Metazoa; phylum Chordata; class Mammalia; order Rodentia; family Cricetidae; genus Chionomys; species Chionomys nivalis. Next base: position 61,425,252 of record NC_080099.1, read on the forward strand.
TTTGCAAATTAGAAAGAAGAGTTTAAAGTACATGAGATCATGAGTGTTGAGTACATGAGCCCATATTACAGTGGAATGATTCCTATTCTCCTGACAAGCTGGGAATTTAACACTAGAATGATTTCAGACATACATAGGGCCTTATGATCATGCTCACCTGCTCTTGCCATCTCTAATCTCAGCTCTGCTTGTTTTGCAAGTGAGCAACATTGAGCAGTTAAAGATTGCCCACTGAAACCTTGACATTTGACAGATTTAAGATGCCTGTTTGAGAATTTGCCTCTCTCCCAATTGCTGGCCTCCATGCCTGCCAGCAAAGTCATTTCAAAAAACCTACTTGATAAAATAATTTTATCAAATGACTATGGTGAAAGAAAGTAAAAAGAAAATGAGCTTTGTGATATTGAGAACCAGTTTTTAAAAATGCATGGATTACAGATGATTAGACAACATTACTAACAACTGATTCTTAAACTTTCCCTCTTGTGCATTTGAAAAGACACATTCTTTTGTGAGAATTTTATAGGGGAAATTATTATAAACTTTATTTTACAGATGGGAAAATGTATTTCAGAGAACGTGTAAGTTGCTGGAAGTCTAAGAAGCAGCTAGTGGAGGGTTTTATCTGTTCACTTCTTGAATACCCATCAGTTTTGATGACTCATTATCCCTTCATGTCTGAGAGTCATTTTGTAAAGTAGGTGCTTTAGATTCAACCAGATTCTACATGGTGTAGTTACTTTATCTCATTGATTGATAAAATAATTGATAAAGGCATTTTAAGAGAGGAAGGGTTTTGGTTATGGTTTGTAGGTATAATCCATCATGAAAGGTATGGTAGCGAAAGTATGAGCTAGTTGTTTACATTGCGTTTGTATTCAGGAGGGCAGCGAACAGCACTGTGGTTTATTTAGTTTCTCTTCTCCAGCTCTAACACCTGAGATGGTGGCACCCATATCCACTGTCTATCTTCTCCTCTCAAATCTCTCTAGAATTACCATCACAGATATACTCACAAAGTGTCTGGTTTTCTAAATCTGACCAAGTTGAAACTGAAGATTTATCATCACCCATAGGGTGCCAAACTGTATTGAAGCTGTTCACCTTTGATATTTTAATTAAAAATGTCAAAAAGAATAAAGGAGAATTGTATAATGTAAAAAACAAAAGAAAATAATAAACAATGCTGGGTAAACTCTAATGTGTAGAATTGTTTAGAAGTACTTAGTACACTTGAATATCACCAGATTTGTGGGAAAGAAACCAATTGTTTTTAATGGTCTAGAGTCTAATTGTACCTCTTTTATATATAGAATTCTAATGCATCCTTCCATTTCCTCTGTGGGGAGCAGCTTGTGCAGGAACAGATGCTATCCTGAGTGTATATATATATATTGATGATATGAACACAGCCATGCCAAGGACCCCAATGGCTCAAACTCCCGCAATTGGCACAGCCTTCCTCTGGTCTGTGTGCTGATGTTAACAGCACATACAAGCACTAGCAGTGACAGTTTCCTGCTCCTGGATGAGTGCAGCCTGAGACTGCTCCCCTACAGAGATCTCCTCCTGAGACCCACTGATCTCCACTTCCTGGGCTGTCATAAGGAATATGCTGGGTATTCAGGTTGCCTTGTGGACAGCTTCCAGATTAACAAGCAAAACACCCACAGTGTATGTCATTTCTTCATTCTCAGGTAGCCCCAGCCAAGTTTGAAGGACCATGTTACAGGACAAGGCAACAATAATATTTCATATGACTTTTTGTTTCCTTTCTCCTATAACTTCTGGCCTACAGAATCAAAGCTGTCGGAACAGGCTTGAGAATTTTTTTTGAATGTGCTTTCCTCAAATTACATTTTTGCTATCTGTTCTGTAAATAAGATAGACTGTAAAAGTATTTCCTCATCAGTTTTTCTTTTTAATTTAGATTACTTTCCTTCCAAATGCATCCAGTTTTAAGAGCTTCTTAGATGCAAATTTCAAAGAATTTTAGCATTTAATTTGTCTGCAGGAATACAATGGCCAAGGCTTTATGTTGATGAAATTGATGTAAGGAAGGCAACTCTAACAGAAGCAATGCCCCATGATCTGTGTTTAGACACCAGCAAAACATGTACAAATATTGAGATTGCTTCATGTACACCAAACAGGGAAATATGAACCCTTAAATAAAAATATAATGATTTAGTTTTAGGTTTCAGACTCATTGACCTTTCTGTACATTCTGTTACTATTTTCCTTCCCAGATTTATTTTCTCACCAACAAAAGTTGGAAATCTTTTGTTTATATATAAAAGCTCTGATTAGTTTTCTTAGATGACTTATTTTCTACAATTTACTTTCTCACACCAGTAAGTTTGACAAACCACTAACCCTTTTTTTTGCTCTCTGCATGTTAATGTGCACTGAAAAAATTGTTATACCCATGTACCAGTGTCACACAAATCTGTTTCTTAAGCTATAGCGTGCCTCCTGGAAACCCTAGTGATACTCAAAGACATTCTGAATATATAATGTACCACATTTAGATACGAGGGCAAATAAATCTCATTTCTTTCCCAACTGACAACTTTCTCCAGGTAAATTTGATGTTTTCTCCACAAAATGCATACTATCCTTCAATATCTTGACACTGGCTGTGTACAATGAGATTTTGTACTTTAGCTAATGGGATATTAAAGGGAAAAGCTTTTCTAGTCATATGCTTGCAATCACAGCACTTTAGAGACTGAGGTAGAAAAGTCAAGCATGTAAGTTTATTATGGGCATAAGCTAAGACTCATATCTCACAAGAAAAACTTTAAAAGTAAAACCCCTTTTTCGCAAATAAGGGTGGATATGTGATGGACGGAATGAGTGTGTGGTTTGCAACTTTGCTATGAAGAGAATGGGCCATATCTTGTTCAGCTTGTTGGTCTTGGGATGTTTTGAGACTTACTGAGTTGAGATGTTTATGAGCTCCTTTGAACCCGATAGGACCAGAGATGTGTACATGAGCCCAGCTGACAAATGCTGAGGCATTCAGTTTCTCTGAGTAAGATGTTTGAGAAGGAAGTCCTTATTTTGGGATGTCATTTATTTTTGTGATTATATAAAAAAATCCATTTGATAAAAATACTGCACTCGAAGTAGAATGTCAATAATGAAAAGAATCCCTTCAATCTGAAGTATTAATTTTAGAATAAATTCGGGTTGATGCAGGAAGCATACAAAATGCAAGCTCATACAATGTAGTCATGAAATCTATTTAGCTGAACTGTCGCATGTGATTACCCTGAGGGTGGTCATCGAATTTAATTAACCTGTGGATTGGGTAAGATGGATTCCAGGAAGAGTACAGAATCAGGGATCGAACTCCATTTAGATGGATTGAATCAAGTAATAAAAGAGAGAGGCAAGGTCAGAAGGGGCTGCCCAGTTAGTCTTAAGAATGAAGAAGCATTTATAATGTGCTGTCGTATAAAACTTTCTTTAAAAAAAAAATTCTTTTGCCTAGCTAATCTTTCCATTCAGGAAACATTATCAAATTAAGATATGGCCTTTCAAAAAAGACAAAGACAAATATCCAAGATCTTTAATATGTAACCTAGAGATATAGAGCTGGTGTGAGACAATTGTTTATATTCTCTCAATTATGTTTTAAATATACTCTGATTGGCCAGTAGCCAGGCAGGAAGTACAATGAGAACAGGAGAATTCTGGAAAGGAGGAAGCCCATTCCTCCCCAGTCCTGTCTCAACCACAGAAGAAAGAAAATGTGATTGCCCCTCTGAAAAAGGTACTGAGCCATGTGGCTAGCATATACTAGAATAATGGGCTAATATAAGTTATAAGAGTTAATAAGAAGCCTGAGCTAATGAGCCCATCAGTTTATAATTAATGTAGACCTCTGTGTGATTTCTTTGGGACTTAATGATTGCGGGAACGGAGCAGGACAGAAAACCCTGACAACAGTATTTTGCTTTTGTTTGCACAGGAAATGAGAAGCTGGGGATTCATTCTGAGTTAAGAAAAATCAGGTTGGATCAAGGAAGACCACCTGAGAAATCTCTGGTAGGAACAGATGACCTGGATGTCTGAATTCTACATCCAGAACAGATTCAAGATGCTGCCTGAGATGATCAAGCCTCACAGGATACTCCAGTCAGGACTTGATCATAACTCTAAATTTTCTTTAGGTCCCCATAAGATTATCAGCACTCCCAACCAGCAGGAAGTAGCCTGGAAAACTATGCCCACATTCCCCAAAATGGCCTGTGGATGTTCTTTTTAAAAAAAAAATAAAAAAGAGGAGGAAGAGGTATGGGACAATTATCTATATTCTGTCAATTATATTTTAAATAAATGCTGATTGGTCAGTAGCCAGGCAGGAAGTATAGGTGGGACAACGAGACAGGAAGTAGAGGTAGCTCAATAGGAGTAGAAGAATTCTGGGAAGGAAGAAACCCATTCCTCTGCAGTTGTGAGCCCACCATAGAAGAAGCAAGATGTAACCTGCCCCACTGAGCCATGTGACTAGCATATACCAGAATAATGGGTTAATATAAGTTATAAGAGTTAATAAGAAGCCTGAGCTAATGGAGCAATCAGTTTATAATTAATGTAGACCTCTGTGTGATTTCTTTGGGACTTAATGATTGTGGGAACCAGGCAGGACAGAAAACCCCAACAACATAAAGCAGACAAAAGTGCAAATTTGCTTTGTTCACAAGTTTGAAAGAATTTATGTGGCTCCTCCTACATTGTGGCAGAGGATCATGGAACTAGAGGAAGTATGTTCTCATCAAAACCTGAATGAATCAATTCAGTCTTTAAAATCTCTCCCAAATTTGTGACTTTATATATCTAAAGTAGTTGATGAGTGTAGAATAAATTATAAAAGTAAAAACTTGATAACTTCTGTAAATAAGCTCAACTGTAATCAAGCACACAACTTTTAGGAGTTAGGGAAGGACAAAACTATTGAGTGTTTAATATATAAAATAACTTCTTCATCTTTGATTTTTGCAGGTAGAAATTTGATTAGAAAGCTTCTTAGTTACCATTGATGGTACATTTTCTAAAATTCTCTGGAGAATTGGACAAGTTCATAAAAATGTAAAATTCTTCCAGAGAATTGAGATGATAGCCAGGGGAAAATGGGAACTATTCTTGGGAAGGAAACTGGGGTACAGAAGTAAAACTAAATCCCAATCAAGGGACATCCTGAATTTCCCAATTGGAGATACAGTAAGACATATGTATCATGAGTTTGAAATTCTACTGATTGGGAAATAAAGATGCCAGTGAGTTCCAGACAAATTTTGCTTTTTGAATGGGTATTATCTTGTACTGATTCCACAACTGTGTGATCAATGTGTAAGGTAAAAATTGTTTACTCTCTCAGAACCCTCATCTTCATGCCCCTTCATCTGTCCCTATTTAAATGTATAGTTCCCTATATAAGAAGATATATTGGCTTGCTTGATATAAAAACAATAATCCAAGCTGTGCATGATATTTTGATTAGAGAAGATAGGAAAGTTTGGGATGTGGTGGGAGTGAACATATTTTGCAGCTGGAAGGAATGTGTATCTGTGAGCAGAAGAGTGTCATTCTTATACTGTTTTAAAGGTTAACCAGAGAATCTCTTAGGTTTGTCTAAGCTCTGAACATAACATAGTGTATGCTTGAAAATATTACTCTACCCAAGTCACTCTTTGAAACAAAAGGGTGATATATTTCTGTAAGACTTTTAAATAGCCCCAATCTGTGATATAACTAGCCCTATTACTTGGGTCATAAACCTAGTAGATCTCTTTTTAATATATTTAGTCTTTTAAGAAGTATTATTTATTTTACTTTGAGTGTGTTTGTATGTGTGAGTACAGGCATGTATGCTGAGTTGTGAATGAGAAGTCAGAAGACAGCTTCAGGAGTAAATTCTCTCTATTATTACCCTGTATAATAATAAAAATAATAAAATAAAATTAATTTAAAAATCAACAGGCTGTGAGATCTGTAGAATAGTTCCTCTCTGACTTAACCATCTTTGTAGCTCTGGGCTTTCTTTAAATCCATGCTATGCTAAGTTGCACTAGGAAATTGTGTATAGATCTATACTTATATCTATTGTAAAATATGCACATACATATTTCTAGATAAAGGCTCAGTGTCACCTATAGCATAATTCAGATACCATTTTTTCTTCTTTGGAGTGTATGGTATTATAGGGGAATTGAACCAGGAGATTTTACTATTTATGTATCTAGAGATGCCCATCACAAGCATTCTTGATGATACAGCCCAAGTCATAACTCTGGGTAGGCACAATAGCCGCCATTGTAAGATGATGATTATGGCTTACTAAGACTGTCATGAATAATTTAGAAGTGAGTTGTTCAGAGAAAGTTTTGCTTTTACATTGTTTGACGGGCTCATGATACCTATATATTTGCATTCATGTTACCTTTTCTTTCATAGGTTATTTACCATGGGAAATGGTATAAAGTACACAGTGTAATTTCCAAGACTAAATTAGTAATGTTTTATCTGTTTTTTTTTTTAATTTAGAGATAAACTATTGTATAGTAAGGGGTGGGTCATGAATTTATTTCGCTTTACTATGAGCTGTATGTGTAGAAAGCCACAAGACAAGGAACCAAAGTAGAGTTTCTTCTCTCAGAAAGTTCAACCTTGGGAGCCTCTCTCAGGAAGTTCAACCTGGAAGTTCCAGCAGAGAAGCACAGCTATTCCTGTACCCTTAACAGAAGACCTATCCTCTTTCAGGGAAGGTGGTTTTCTTCAACCTCACAGAATCACCTTCTGGACAGATATACATAAAACCCAGAAGAAGAAGAAGATCCAGCCTAGTCAGCCAGATCAACTGAATCACCCTGGTGAATAATGAGGTGATCAATGTCAGAGCCAAATATCCTTCAGCCACCAAAAGCTGAACTTAATAGTGAACATTTTGCCTTTTGGTTTTTTTTGGCTCCCCTCTCCCACATTAGTCTTTTGCCTATTTTCATTTTTGCAGGTTTTTTTTTTTGTTTGCTTGTTTCATGTTTCTGTTTCTCATTATTTACTTTTTTTTTTAAGAGAGAGAGAAAGGATATCAAGTTGGCTAGACAAGAAGGTGGGAGGAACTGGAAGGAGTTGCAGGAGGGAAAAGATAAAAATATATGATTTTTTTCATGAAAATTGGCTATAAAATTAGATTACAATGGCTACACAAAGTCATGACAAAACTCTGGTTTTGGTGGGGCAGACCCTACTGTGTTTAGGTAACAATCCCCCACCCGAAACAGCATCAGCAGCAACAGCAATGACAACAACGCCCTGAGCCCAGCTGGAAAGCACTTGGTGGACTCAGTTTACTAAGGCTTTCAAGTTGGACATAGCGGTGCTTTACCTTTCACTACAGTGCTCCAGGAGAACCCAAGCAGGTCTCTGCAAAAAATGTTGCTTTAAGTCAGTAAATGTTGAAGTATTTTAATAGAAAAGCAGAAATATATAATTTAACTTTTTATGTTTTATACATTGTGTTAAGTTTTAGAAATTAAAAATATCACAAACTGTAGCTAAACTCGGCATGTTCCAACTTTAACTTCCCAAACGTGCTGTTACTTTTAGATTTTGAAGAATATGACTCTCCAGCTTCAGTAATAGAACTGGATTTTGGTTGGGTTGTGAATGCCTGCGTTCATCACTATGTCTTGATTCTGGCAATGCTGAGATTTGTTCTGATTAACTTAAGTGAATAAGGAAAACCATGCGTAGTTTGAAATAAATAATAATGCTGTCTCTCTTCTGGAATTTACTCTGTGTCCCCTGAGCCTCTTCTAGATTGTTCAAATTGTGCATGTATGACAAAGAATGCCTACCGCTGTGCATACATGACTACCATAAGCTCCCTTCATGACTAAGTGCCCATGTTGTGAGACTTGTGTGTCTAAGCAATGACCAGTGCTGGGAACCTGGAAACCGGAATGAAGAACTCTTTTATTCAGTCATCACAACCAAGGGATTTATTTCATAGTCTATATTTCTCTAAGGTATGTGACATCATCTTATGGTTAAACACACTCCAATGCTCATGGGTGTTTCCTTTCTCTGATGTTACAGGATGCCTTCCAGGGAGACACTTTGGAAGGCCTGTACTGTTTCCATGACTCCCTGGTCTCTCTTGTACTGACTTCTGAAGAAATCTGCATGTCTACAACTTCTGTGCTTTTTGGCCTCATGAAAGTATCATCTCTAAGCATTTATTACTTCTTGCTTTTCAAATTGGTCTGAGTTGTAAACTATCATTATGAAATTCTATTTCCACTTAGATGGAAACTACTGGAGTGTAATCAGAGGAAATATAATCATAAATATTAAAAATTGAGTAAAATTGAATTTTTACAAGATTTACATGCTAGTTTTATGTGAGGACTATGCTACAAAGTGCTATTTCTATGCTAATAAACTAAGAAAATAATTGTTAAATGGGTGAAGAATACCCCCTCTCTTTTCATTTTCCAAATCATGGCAAGTGGAGGTGGTACAGTTCTTTATCCAACGTTTTGAATTTTTCACAGTTACTTAGCTGAAGGTTTTGAAAATGAGACCCAGCAGTTGAGTCCAAGACCCTGCTTTTAGATCTGGGGTTTCTCTGGGTGGCAGATTGTTATGGAGACTTTAGTGCCCCCCCGCTATCCTCATTATTCTGCCAGGTCAGGAGAGGATCTGGTTCTGAGGCTCTCTATGGGCTAATCTAATCTGCTGAGACCACAGGGTAATTCTGAATTTATTGTTTCCTTGTCACAGTATTGAGATGAAGTTATAAACTATCAAGCTTTTTGTACTTGATTGCAGTTTCGGGATGAAGATCACGAACATTTTCTTATAAACTTAGAGTATCAGAGAAGTGTGAAATTATGCTTCTGGTAAGGAGCATTTTACCATTTCTGAAATTTTTGGCCACTCAAAGTTCATTTCTCCTATTCTACACAATGATTACACTGAAGAAAAGTTTACCATATTCTGCTTTAGCTCATGAGCTGTTGAACTCCTTAAAATTTTCACATTCCTGTTTAAATTTTGGCACAGGCAGATTTTCTTCTGTAGAATCCTTGAAAATTTCACTTTTCCCACATTTAGAACAACAACAACAACAACAAAAAAACAGAACCTGGAAACAACCTAGATGCCCTTCAATGGAAGAATGGATGAAGAAAGTATGGAATATATACATATTAGAGTACTACTCAGCAGTAAAAAACAATGACTTCCTGAAGTTTGCATGCAAATGCACGGAAATAGAAAACATTATCCTGAGTGAGGTGAGCCAGACCCAAAAAGTGGAACATGGGATGTACTCACTCATATTTGGTTTATAGCCATAAATAAAGGACATTGAGCCTACAATTCATGATCCTAGAGAAGCTAAATAAAAGGTGAACCCAAAGAAAAACATATAGGCATCCTCCTGAATATTAGCCTTCATCAGGCGATGAAAGGAGACAGAGACAGAGAGCCACATTGGAGCACCGGACTGAAATCTCAAGGTCCAAATCAGGAACAGAAGGAGAGAGAGCATGAACAAGGAACTCAGGACAGCGAGGGGTGCACCCACACACTGAGACAATGGGGATGTTCTATCAGGAACTCACCAAGGCCAGCTGGCCTGTGTCTGAAAAAGCATGGGATAAAACCGGACTTGCTGAACATAGCGGACAATGAGGACTACTGAGAACTCAAGAACAATGGCAATGGGTTTTTGATCTTACTACACGTACTGGCTTTGTGGGAGCCTAGGCAGTTTGGATGCTCACCTTACTAGACCTGGAAGGAGAAGGGAGCTCCTTGGACTTCCCACAGGGCAGGGAACCCTGATTGCTCTTAGGGCTGACGAGGGAGGGGGATTTGATCGGGGGAGGGGGAGGGAAATGGGAGGCGGTGGCGGGGAGGAGGCAGAAATCATAAATAAATAAATAAATAAATAAATAAATAAATAAGAACAAAAAAGCAATCACTGACCAATGCGTTTTGTGGTGATATTTTGTTTGTGCTTACCTGAAGATCAGAGTGCAGAAGTAGCCACACTAGTTAGCCATAGAGGCCAGGCAGTGGTGGTACATGCCTTTAATCCCAGCATCCCGGAGACAGAGGCAGATGGATCTCTGTGAGTTCAAGGCCACCCTGGACTACATGAGGTTAAGTCAGTCTGAAAAAGAAACAGAGCCAAATAGTGGTGACTCACACCTTTAACTCCCGCACTAGGGAGGTGAAGATAGGAAGTGATATGGCTGGGTAGAGGATTCAGTCTGAGGTTTCGTAGAGACGGCATTCAGTCTGAGGACTTGTAGAGAAAGAGCACCCCTTTTAGTCTGAGGATTTCATAGAGGTAAGAACTAGTGGTTGACTGCTCTGCTTCTCCCTTTTCTGACCTTTCATGTTTCATCCCTGATATCTGACTCCAGGGTTTTATTATTAAGATCAGTTAGAAATTGCTCAACAGTGTTTATTCCAAAGTGCTTCCCCCCCCCCCCCCCCGCAAGCAATCTAGAGTAGGCAAACAATATGCGGGAGAATTAGGAATAAAACTGTAAGCCATGGAGCCTACACCTAGATTTCTAAGGAAGTTAATAGGCATGGTCAGTGTGTTTATATTTAGTCTGTGACCAATGCACATGAGATAGCACATCCATAACAGCCAATGCTTGCCACAAATGCTGGCATTTGACCCAGCCCATGCAGCTAGTTATGCTCTGAAAGGATTCTCTCACACTTAAGTAAAAGGCACAGTTCTTATAAACTGTCTTGAAAGATAAAATGTGAGTTTTGATCTTGTATTATAGAAGTATTAATTATTTACCCATAACAAATGCTTTTCTTCTATTTTTTCTGCATTTAAAAAACAACAAAAATAGTTACCTGTTTCAGTATTCCATACTAGAATTCGAAGCATTTCCTATACCACACTAACCCATGTATCAAAACATTAGTTATCATTCATCTATAGAAAACTTGTGCTTTGAGCATATATACTTCTGCTATCATATTGTGTTGCAATTCTTATACCCTTTACTTTTAAAAATTGTTTCATTTTTGAAATTATAATATAATTAAATCATTTCCCTATTCCTTTTTTCCTTCCAAACTCTCCCATAGATCTCTCCTTCCTATTTTTTTTTTTGAGTTCATGGCCTCTTATCAATTAATGGTCATTATATACGTTCATTATTATATAGCACATGTTTACATATATTCTAAAATATATAAATATAATTCTTGGCATAATGTTCCTCTTATATGTGTTTTCAGGGCTGATCATTTGGTACTGGATAAAAAAACTGATGCTTTTTTCTCCTGGGTAAGACCCTTTTAGTATTATTTTAAATAAAACTCTGCTAAGTGCAGTAAAAATCCAGAAAAATGTACAATCCCTATAATTGTGATATAGTCTGAAATAAGTAAACTAAAGAAATTTTATTTGGTTGAAGTCTGAGTTTTCTAAAATTGGCTTCTTGGCAAAGAAGTCTTAACTGCAGAAATAATGTTAGTTAAGAAAATAACTTCTCGGCTGCATTTTCTCCTACAGTCAACAGCTCTTTTCAGAAAATTACTTTTCCTCACTTGGAGGGATGATAGGCATATGGTTCTTAATCTATCCATTTATCCTCTGAAATGCTCTCATTTGGAAGGGATTTTTTTCTTTCTAAGTATGTCTACTGAAACATTATTTAGACTTATCAAAGTTATGTGCTTCATGCATTTCTGTGTGTTTAAATGTTGGACAGTTTCTTCAGCTTGTATTTTGGAAGGAACATAGGAAATACAGATTAATTTGTGAATAAATAGTTTTTTCTTGTTTGTTTTATTAATTCTGAAAAAGAAAATAAATCCCAAAATTTAGCGGTCATATCACAGTGGCACAAGGCTAAATTATTGTTCTGATCTGTTTAGGAGGACGTAAAGGATATTTTCTTGAGAAGCATAATATGAAATGTCCTCTGGTTTTGAAAGGGTAAAGAATCACAATTGCGACATTCAAAAGCAGGTCCAGGTGGAGTGAGTGGTGCTCCTGAGTTACTATTATTCAGATTCCAACACTGAGAAAGCATGTTCTTAGTCAGATAGGCTTTGAGAAATCATTCTGAGAAAGAAGTGTTGGCCAGTGCTGCTCTGTCGGGTTGTTATCCCAGTTTTGAGTGTGTGTATATGTGTGTGTGTGGCATGTTTGCCTGTGTGCACATGTAGGTGTGCATGTGTTTGTGTGTGTGTATGTGTGTGCATGTGTTCATGTGTTTGTGTGTATGTGCATGTGTGTGTGTATGTGCGTGTGTGTGTATGTATTTGTGTGTGTTTTGGGGGTTTGGAGATGCTGCAGAACAGATCTTTACTAGGTAGTTCCGCATCTTAGAAATCTTTCTCCTTGTCTTCCTCTCAGATCCTGCTTTCAGCAACATGTGGACCTTTTAAAAAAGTGTGTAAGAAAATGATAAAATCTATCTCTACATACTCAAATATTTGTTTCAGTTTACTGATAAAAATGCACTATGATAAGCAGTATGTACTTATATTAACACTAGAACTCTAGTAAGTAAAAATAACATGAATAAAAGCATAAAATCTATAAATAATATATATTTATTATGAAAATAAGTATATATTTATCAAGAATATTTTATAAAAGTAGATGTTCAATTATTTATTTCATTTTCTGTACTACAATGGAGTGAGGTTCTGTGTTTATCTGATTCACAGTGATAATTTCCAGCATTATACTACTTTTTGATTAGTTAAATAGATGGAAAATAAATATCAATTTAATATTACATTTGATAAATATCTACTTTTAATTTATGCTGTGTAACTTTTAGTGCAGAATCAAAATTTCTCACTAAAATAACAATATTTAATATTATTTTATTCAGTGGTTTAAAAGCAAGAAATAAATCTACTCTAAATTCACTAATCTTAGGTTTTACACAATAGTTACTTTATCTCTCTTTCATCTTCATTTTTTCATAAGGAAATTTACTTGAACTTTCAAGAATATCAAGTGCAATGCAAAATTTATTGATTACATATTTACTATATTATAAAACTTTTGGCTTGCTAAGAAGACTTGTTTTTCTCTATTATATTTCTTTAAACAAAGTATGAGTATTGTGATTGTTTTTAACCTTGATGGTAAGGAAATTTTGAATTGGGAAAAACTATCCATGGTTACAGTCATGAATAATTGGTAAAAATTTTTCCAGTAGCAAAGAAAATAAATATGTAAATATCATAATAGCATGCTCTTTAGTATGTTCTATAAATTTCACTCTGGTGTATACATCATATTATCAGAGTCTTTGCCTTATATTACATCACTTCTCTTGATATAATTTATAGGATGCATTTATCAACAATGATTTACCTACTTTGTTTTGGCAATAAGCTATGACTGTCATTAGATCACTTCACAGAGCAAAGGGAATGGTGTCTATTTCTAAGGCATATACCTAGTGACTGACAGCTAAGGTCTAATGTATTTAGTGGGTAGAACACACTTTTAGCCTCTATCTTATGCTATAGCAATTTACCACTTGATTTAAAGTAATAAATGTAGCTATTAAAAAACCTCATCAATATCCATTCACAGAAAGAATTAATACAAGAAAGTTTGTCTACTAAAATATTGCCATTGAGTTCAGATAGAAGACGATGGTGAATACTATTATCTTGTCCGGGTCTGTCACATCAATCATTTCTTCCCACAATACTTGAGTCCTGAAGGCAAGGTAAATAACCCATGCAATACAAAAGTACTAGGAAAGGATTTTGAAGTATGATGGGTGTGGTGGATCGGTAATTAGAATTAACCAGACCAGTTTAATATAATAGATTCAGCTTTAATGAAAGGAAGAAAGGGACTTACACAACCAGAGTTCCAGCGATCCAGGAGTGCAGGGAAGAAAGAGAGAGAGGCATGTGCACTTGGATGTTTTATCTGTTTTCCTTGGATACACCCTAGACAGAATGTGATTGGCTGAACTTCCCCATCAGAAGTCATAACTCTGATTCGTGTGGCAACCTGTCCTCTGCAACAATATGTCCCACTGGCTAAAGTAAATGTATCTAATATATAATTACACTCTGCAAACTTTAGAAATGCTCAATGATGCAGTAACCCCCAATGACATTGATTAGGTGTTACTAAACTTAGTGTATTAATAGAGATAACTGTGTTAAAAATGGAGTTATCTCTGGTCAGTATTTGGGATATACTTATGTCATTCAGCATTAGCTTGGTGCTGAGTTAATTCAGAGAATGCAAAGAAAAGGTATAATATCAGGTGTATAAATAAGACTTGTACTTATCATGTCATTTTGTGTTTACTAATCACCAAGCCCATACCCTTTAATTGATCTCAGTCCTTGTTATCTTCTCTGTTGGCACAGTCATGTGCTTCTGACAATAAGGCTGTAGGTATTCTTGGCTTTGGTGGGTTGACCTTGTAAAATGAGGCTGGTTTAATTACTGAATGATTCTTTGGTTTGTAGAAGTATTGGAGTAATGCAAAATTATATTTTTCTTGGTGTTAATAAAACTCTCAGAAATGTTGCTTATCAACATATTATTATTTTATTAATCTTTATTGAAATTCCAATACACACACACGATTGAACCTAGAGTCTCACACATGCTAGAGAAGGGATCAATCATTGAACAATACGGTTCTTCTCTTACTTTTTATTTTGATTACGCTGGCATGCCTACATTAGCCTTGAGCATCCACAGTGATCCACAGTGGCTGCGCTTAAAGACCTCTATTACAACTTCCGTGTAATCCTGGCAAAGGAGAAAGCTAAGTAGGGTATTGTAACCTAGCAGTTTCAAACCCACTCTCACTGCTGGCTTCTCTGGCAGAAAGGGCAGGGATGAGGGGGGGCAGACCCGGACCTGCTGGACTTTTCCCTGGGGCTGAGTGGGATGGTGAATGTTGACGACCCAGACCTCCCCCAGTCACTGAGGAGAAACACATACACTGAGTGGGGAGTCTGTCAAAGCACGATCTCGTTTAATTGTATCAGGCAGGAACTTATATAGGCTGAGATAGGGGGTGGACCAAGGAACAAGGGCCAATAATATTCTGCTACATTAGTTGTGGCTGGGCAGAGACGGGCCTAGGTGGGATAGCCAGAGACAGGTCTCCAAACTTGAGCTACGCTCAGGAAGTTACACTGAGCCTCATGCCCAGTCCTCATGAGGCCCAACAACTCACTTAATTTCCTTTTCTCTCGATTTTATATAACTTTTCCAATATGTTCCATAAAAAATTTTCTTTCTCTTTATATATGCATGTATATATAGGGAGAAGGAAAGTGGGGGAGGGAGGAAGGAGAAAGAAACACAGAGAGGAATTTTTTCTTGAAAAAAATATTTAAAAAAATTTATCTAATTGCTGGACTTACAAATTATACAATTCCCTTCCTGTTTTTAGAACAAAAATTCAGCTTCCCTTTTAAAGCAAAAAAAAAAGTAAGTTAGGTAAAGTGTGCTCAGTTGGCTGCTATCAGTTTTGTCTTTACATTATTATCCAAGTCAGTGTAGTTGTAAAGGAAATATATTTTAATGGGAATAATAACAGTCTAAGAGAAGGCTTGAATAGCCACATGTTCATTGCCATTAAGTTTTACTTCTTCATGAAACAAAGCCTGAGTGGAGGAGGCTTGCTCTGAGTTTTCCTAGGTGATCTCTCTAACTTCAGAAGCTATGAAGTCCCTCAACAAAGAAAATGCTGGGTTGTAGAGAACTTGCTCTCTGCTTCTGTATAGAGTAAACATGGCACACAATTTTACTTTATCTTTAGTGACAATGTGGTAAGTGCTGGAGAGACCAAAACTCTCCCCCACAAGAAAAAAAAACAAAACAAAAAACCTTCTACAATCCAGCAAATCCTCTACACAAAATTTCAAATCAAGTAAGAAAAGTTTGCTGCCTGTTATCCATCCACACGTCGCTCTCACCAACCATAGGGGCTGCCGCTACCAAGATTTTGTTACTCCAGCTTCAACATAGGCAAGACACACATCTCTGTTGCTAGAGGCTGCTGTTCTGTGTTTGTCATTATAGAAGTCCAAAGAGACTGAGACAGTTTTCAAAACAAAAACAAGTCACCAACTTATTGTTTAAGGAGAGCTTCTAAGGTGCTCTGCCGTGTCCTATTTTTCTCAATTTTCAGACTGAATCTTCTTGTCACAAATGCTACATCTTACAAATATTTTTACTAATACTCTTAAATAATGACAATAGTAACTGTATTTATAGGCTGTCTGTCTACTTGGTACAAAGATCTTAAGGGAGTGACTTTGACCTCAATGAATTTGTACATCAGTTCCCTGTAGGATGTATTATATAGCCCTGAACAAATTTAGGGCTTACATGTTTAGTAACTTGTCCATCATCAAACACTCACCATATTCCTTTCTCTTAGAGCATTTGACCGTTCTTAGCATGGTAGCATTTACTTGCTATAATATTAGGGTGAAAGGGAAAGGTGTGGGGGAAGTGGAGAGGTAGATGTTAACTATCCTGTGAATTTTCTGTGTATGAAATAAAATCGTTTCATTAAAATCAAATTTAAATATAAAAAATAAAACGTTTACCCCTGAACAAAAATAAAAAATTAAATCATTGCACCCTGGGAAATTGTATGAGGTTGTCAATGCAGAGACAAATTTGTCAGCAAACAAGACACACCTATTCAAGCATATTCTCAAGTGATAAATGGTTCTTAAATAGGAGACTTCAATAACAGCATCTATTACAGCTAGTCTATTTAACACTCACTTGGGATTGCAATAACTACCTGTGTTTCTTAATAGATATGAAGAAAACGTACACTATGTGCATCTACTGACAATAGAGGGTTCTTCGATGCCCAAAGAAGGAAGCTTTTGCCTTCCCACAGAAACTCGGAGACAGGGATCATAAATTTTCCTTGTATAGGCTGCCAATTCAATGGTATGACTTGTAGATAGATGAGAAGCCATCCCTGGGTCATGAGCTGGCAAAAGTGTCATTTAAGCTTTGAGAACAATTTATATGTTTTTCAAAGAGACAGATTAGATGATGATACTGTTTTCTAGATGAAAACCTTCAGGATGATTAGGGATAAAATTGACTTTACTTGTGGGAGAATTAAATTTTTTTAAAAAAATTATATTTTCCTTTTTAATAAACTCAGTACAAACTGCTTTTAATTCCATAGAACCAAGGAGGGAAAGAGATAAACATCAAAACATTCTCTTCATTTCAGTTCAAGGGATTTTGCCTTCTCTTTTTCCCAGAACACAAGCAATGTGTCATCTATATGAATGGAGTTACACTCCTTGTACTCTTAGGGAAATGGAATGGAAGACCTCAATTGTGCTGCAGAATATAATAGGTTAGGTGCTGTCAGTTTAGGTATAGGCATCCTGTTGTAATATGAGCGGCGGGGCTGCGTCCCCGGCACCCAGCCGCCCACATGGCTAGCTTATGAACCAAAATAATTACACGGAAACTGTATTCTTTTGAACACTGCCTAGCCCATTAGTTCCAGCCTCTTATTGGCTAGCTCTTACATATTGATCTAACCCATTTCTAATATTCTGTGTAGTACCATGAGCTGGCTTACCAGGAAAGATCTTAACCTGCGTCTGTCTGGAGTGGGAGAATCATGGCGACTCCTGACTCGGCTTCTTTCTCCCAGCATTCTCTTCTGTTTACTCCACCCACCTAAGGTTTGGCCTATCAAATGGGCTAAGGCAGTTTTCTTTATTAGTTAACCAATGAAAGCAACAGATAAAATACAAGAACCACCTCCATCATTTCCCCTTTTTCTGTTTAAACAAAAAAGAAAGGCTTTCACTTTAACATAGTAAGATTACATATAACAAAAGAGTTATCAAGCAAGAATTACAGTTACAATACTTATATCTATTTTATCTTATAACTAAGGAAAACTATAACTATAACTAACCATTCTTCAACTCCATCAAAGACTCCAGAAGGATATAATACTACCTAAGTAAACAAGAAATAAGAAAACTCTAGAAATGACAGAGACATCTTGCTGCCTGGACAGTCACGCAAAGTTCCTCTGTACCGTTGGGGCATCCATCTTCGGCCTACAGGCCCATAGTTTTCGCAGACATTTCCATGAAGCAGGAAAATTCCAAAGACAGTTCAGTCACTTTTTGCTGTGTCCTGCAGAATGTCTCGCAGACTCTTTTAGGAGTCAGGAACCCCAAAAAGCCATCTCACCTTTAGGCAAGTTCAGCAGTCCTCTTTCTGAGGGTTCTCTGTGTCCAGTTTATGCAACAGTCCAGGCAAGAGCAGTTTCTTGCCCAAATGGCTATCAAACTCCATAAGGAACCTCTTCGATGCCCATCTTCCTCTTGAAGTAGCTTGGTGCTGCCAGGAGCAGATGTGTCTCATTGTCATAAAAAGCCCTAAATTATTAAAACACTTAAATGCCATATTCTGTAGCCTTTGAAAGATATGAAGAATGCCTATCTGAAATATATCTATGCATATCTAGAAAATCTAACTAACATGACTACAAGCTTTACTATTATCGATGATTATCCATTAACAACCTATATACATTACATTTTTAAATGAACTATACAATCACAATACCTTAATCAAGATTAGAAATATGCATATACATATAACAAAATTGACCTTAAAATCCACACCAATGCAAATTATTCATATCTATATCATATCCCCCTTTAAATGTAAAAGAACATTTATAAACCATATTTGGGAACATGGGCGCAGTTTTTCTCTCCAAACTGCTTCCTGCTGAATGGGGGCGCTGTATTTAGATCTTTCATGGTGTAACCTGTGTGTCAGGGTCATCTCAGTCGGCAGTTGAGTGAAGTAATTTTCTGAAGGTGTTCACAGCAACCTTTCAGGAGGGCGTGGTCTATCATACCACATTGGGATAGCCGCAATCCACAGAGTCTCATCCTCTGTGAAAACAAAAGAAGACCCTCTCCAAAGCATCATATCCTTAGACCCATATTCTGAAATCATAATATCCTTATATCCATTCTGGTTTAGCTTGGCAGCCCATATAATGAAATGTCTCTCTGCACTTAGCTCCTTTACAGTCAAAAATTTTAAAGAAAACACAATAATACAAAGAATCCAGACTCTCTGTGAATTTTCCATTTTTACGTGGCTTATTTTTCTTTATTTCTTTTAATCTATAACTATCTGTACTCTGTCTCTTTAAAGACTTTACCCTCTTTTTAAGACATTAACTTTATTCTTTATATATATTTTTTTCTCTCTCTCAAGCCTACGTACATTCATCCACCAGTGTCTGAATCAGTTCTATTGTGAATCTGTAATTTTTTTACTATCCAGGAGCACTTTGTTTTGCGCTTTTAAATCGCTAAGCGCTTATCAATCTAAGCTGTGTCATTCCTAGGTCAAAAACAGGCACTGCCTGCTTGCCCTGCCCAGTCCAACATGGCGGAGCCGCTCGTGCCTCTGATTCTTGCACATTGCAGCAGTAGCGTGGTGGAGCTGCTTGTGCCTCTGAGCCGCAGCACAAAATGACTTCCTTTTAGGCACACAGTGAGTCTAGTTGCCATCAAACAAATCGTAGCACTTTACTCCAAATGCTCCATTCAAAAGCTCTGTCTCCTGCAGGAGCCAGACAGAGATCGCGATGGCGGCACAGCCCAGAAAGCCGGCATTTTAAAACAGCCAGTTTTTTCCTGTTGCTGAGTCAGGACAATTTCTTTGTGGCATGCAACCCACAAACAGCAAAAAGCTGTCTTAAATTCTCTCTGTGTCCTTTTTAAGCCCTCTCAGGTTTTACGTGGAGTTCATTAGCACGTTGGGTGCCACTCTGTAGTAATAAGAGCAGCGGGGCTGCGTCCCCGGCACCCAGCCGCCGGCAAGGCTAGCTTATGCCCCGAAATAATTACACGGAAACTGTATTCTTTTAAACACTGCCTGGCCCATTAGTTCCGGCCTCTTATTGGCTAGCTCTTACATATTGATCTAACCCATTTCTAATATTCTGTGTAGTACCACGAGCTGGCTTACCAGGAAAGATCTTAACCTGCGTCTGTCTGGAGTGGGAGAATCATGGCGACTCCTGACTCAGCTTCTTTTTCCCAGCATTCTGTTCTGTTTACTCCACCCACCTAAGGGCTGGCCTATAAATGGGCTAAGGCAGTTTTCTTTATTAGTTAACCAATGAAAGCAACAGATAAAATACAAGAACCACCTCCATCAGGCATCCAAATAATATCTACCATGGGAAATAATGAATCAATAATATAGTATAGAATTCTAAAACAGAAGAAACCCTATTCAATGGTATTCACTTAATTTTTCTCTCTGAACAACTGCTGGAAAAACAAAATGAAGCAACAGAAGCTTTATTAGAATTGGATTAGGTGTCAGCTGCATGTTTATCAGACTCTTTATTTGAAGTATTTTATTTATTATCAATAACCTCAGCTGTGTTTTAGCAGTCAAGTTTCAACAAAGGCTCTCAGGCAGCGTTACCCCTTCTTCGTTCCTAAATTTGTGCATTGTTACGAAGGACGGTATCTAATCACTTGGTAGTTTTGATGGCTGAACTCTGGTCTTTAGCACTGAGAAAGATGCGGCTAAATTCTCACCCTTCTCCCATAGTGGCAGGAACATTAACATTGAAACCAGAGTTCAGTTCTGCTGCAGCTTTACCAGATGCTGGTTTGCTTGTAATCCTGTCCACCTCCATACCTTTCTATGGGGCTTAAATAACACTCTGAAATGAGTGCTGTGTAGTTCTCAAACAAAGGCAGGCCTGAGTGACCAGGAGGGGATGCCCATGGGCTAAAACCATTTCCAAGCCTGCCCTCAAACTGGTATTTTATGTTTCGCTTATCCACAATTTAATATTTCTGAAATTACCCCCTTTACTTTTCAGTCTTTTTCCACCTGTGTTATTTTAGGTAGGTGTTTACACTCAAATTTATTTATTTATAAGTTCACCTTATGAGTGCAAACAGATTAATTGGTATCCATTGATGTCTCTGAGATGTATTTAAAGCTGGAAGTGGGTTTAGCAGACACCCCTGTTATGAAGTAAAAAAAAAAAGGTAAAAACCTGTTATCTTCTTGGTGATATATTTCATTTTCATTTATTGAGAGATGTTTTCTTTTAAGACAATATGCCATTCTTTACAGGGTTCTATTTAATAGGACAGTAGTCTAAAAGCTGATTTTACCTGGCAGGGAGTAGTGATGAGCTGTTTGGAAACTCGGTGTTGTTTCCCTTAGCACTGTCTCTGTGGAGCTTGAAAACAGCGTGTGGTCCATCCGCTGCCATTACACACATGTAGCAGAGTTCCAGAACCTTTCTACTTATCATAGCAAAATGAATTTTCAATATGAAATTTAGGCAACAAAACTAAAAAAAAAAATTTGAAAGCTGTAAATTTTTCTTTTACTCATTTATTTCCTAGATATAACTGTCACAGGTAGAAAAGCACAGAGTTATCATTTATCCTGCACACTGATGTGAAGAATATTCTGTTCAAAAGTCAATAATTGAATATGTTTCTTAAAATATTGAAAGAGGGTTATTTTTTTGAAATGGCAGATACGTTCAGGTATTCATTCACAGTTCTTCATAAAATCAAACAAAGATCATCTTAGGAAATGATAGTTCCAGGAATATTTTTGTCTTTTGAAAATTATTCTTCATTTTACAACCACGGAATTATTTGGCAATCCATGAGTTCTAATACTTGCAACGATTCAAGAGTTAAGATTAAGTCTCTTGCAAACCCTAAAATGGACCCCTTAATGTAGGTATCTTCTTTCCTGCTCCTATATCCGCCCTTCCTCCATCTCCACCCTCCCACTCCGCGAAGCTCTTGCCAGTCCTTCCCTTCTCCCTTCCCTCTCCTCCTCTCCCCTTCCCCCAACCTCACCCCCACCCCTGCCCCTACCCCTATGCTCACAACTTTTGCCCGGCAATCTTGTTTGCTTCTAATTTCCAGGAGGCTCTATATATGTTTTTCTTGGTGGGGGGGGGGGTTCACCTTTTTATTTGGCTTCTCTGGGCTTTTGGACTATAGGCTTAATGTCCTTGGTTTATGGCTAGAATCCACAAATAAGTGAGTCATACCGTATTCATCTTTTTGGGTCTGGGTTATCTCACTCATGATAGTGTTTTCTATTTCCATCCATTTGCATGCAAAATTCAAGATGTCATTGTTTTTCACCACTGAGTAGTACTCTAATGTGTATACATTCCACACTTTCTTTATCCATTCTTCCATTGAGGGGCATCTAGGGATCCCAGGTGTCCACGGGGATGTCCCCAGCTAGGTCCTTGGACAGCAGAGGAGAGGGTGCCTGAACTGTCCTTGCCCCACTATCACACTGATGATTATCTCGAATATCACCATAAAATCTTTGTCTAGCGACCGATGGAGATAGAGACAGAGACCCTCATCAGATCAACGGACTGAGCTCCCAAGGTCCAGTTGAAGGGCAGAAGGAGGGAGAAGGAAATCAAGACCACGAGGGGTTGGTCCACCCACTGAGCCAGTGTGCCTGTTCTAATGGGAGCTCACCAAATCCAGCTGGACCGGGTCTGAACGAGCATGTGATCAAACCGGCTCTCTGATTGTGGCTGACAATGGGGGCTGACTGAGAAGGCATTGATAAAGGCACTGGGACTTGTTTTTATGGGATATTCTGCCTTTTTGGGACCCTAGTTTATATGGATGCACAGCTCCCTAGGCCTGGATGTAGGGGGGAGGGCCTTGGACTTCCCACAGGGCAGGGTTCCCTGCCCTCTCTCAAGCAGGAAGGGAGAGGGAGGTGGTGGTGTGGGGAGCAGGAGGGGGTTGGGAGGAGGGAAGGAAGTGTAAATATTTGAATGGAAAAATAAAAAAGGAGTTAAGATTATTTTAAAATAAAGTTAAAATAATAAAATTGAATAGGGAATATAAAAACATGATTAATAAGAAAGAAAAGTAGTACAGATAGTGCAAATTAACAGAGCAAGTAGTGAAATGGAACAAAATTGGGAATAGGGGACTGGTGTTTTCATTGAATTTGGCATATGCACAGACTTCTAGCATTGACTAACATCTATGTCTTTTCTTAGGGAGACCATGGTTTGGAAATAACCATGTAACTTTCTTCACTTGCTGCAGAGAGGTTTGTTAATCCAGTCTTATCTGTGCTTTTGGGTTTGGTGGTCACTAAGATGTGAATTTATTGTGTCTGGTTAGGATACCACTCAATTTGTGGTTTTCAAAGCCCCGTAGACACATCACAATAACTCCTTCTCTATGGGATTTGATTTGTGTAAGCTGTGAATGCAAAGGTTACCACTTGACGTCTTCTAGAATTGAAGATTCATTAGAGGAATTCTGAATATATGGATGGCATTCAAGTTTAGACTAAGAAAGTAAATCTATCGATAGACTGCTTCTTACAAAAGGGAATCTTCTGGACCCTACCGTCGCTCCCCACTTCCTTCTGCTCTTGCTTTGAGATGGTTCTGTAAATAGTCCCTTTATCTTGGACTTTAAGCCTTCAGAATCATGAGCCAATAAATTTCTATTCATTATGAAGTACCCGAAATATATTCATGTCCTACAGAATAGAGTTCTTTAGGGAATGAAATAGTTCTTAACTCATAAGCCCTAGACATAGTCTGTCATCCAGCCTACATCTCACAAGTATTTAAAAACAAAGGCTTTGTAGTAAATGGTAATTTTCTCACTTATTTTTTAGGTACATTTTCCCCATGTCAGTTTGTGGTTTTACTCCAGAGTTAATTGTCAATTACTACAGAAAAACACTGGCTGAGATGTGTAGGCACAGTGATTTCGTGCTCGTTTCATTGTAAGTGTCAGGAGAAGGAAGATAGATCACGTCTGGATACTGAGTTCAGCTGTGATCCAGGGGAAGAGTTCTTAGTATGTCCAGTCTCAGTAGAAAAGGGCTGAGAAGATCAGGAGTGAGGCTGATCAGTGGGATTTGCAGAGCAAATCAATTCTAGTGTGTGCGTGTGTTTCTCTGGGAGTAGGCCAAGTGTTTACTAATTGATACCCATTCAAGTTAGACTCCTACTCCACACAGATCTCGGAGAGATGAGGGTGCTATATCTATTGACATTTGCATATTAAAGAGATGCTCTACTTACTAAAGACATTTCATGGTCTGTAAAAACAGTTTAAAGAGTCAGAAAATTTACAACTAGGAATTTTCCAAAGAAAATGCTCTGAGCACGAAAGGGGTTAGGTATGTGTAGTTCCAGAAACCTGTCTGCTGTATAGCAAAGCTGAAGAAACAGTGTAGCCATCTTGTTCTATGTTATCCTTCTGTTTCTTGACCCATTTGCAGCCTTCTCAGGAGAGCTATTGGCAGTTTTGGTGACACCATACACTATGCCTGCCAGAGGGAATTATTAGGAAACACTTCTAAAATAATTCTGCAGGCTAAGAGAGGTTCCAGCTCACGGCTCTTCCACAGACCCAGAGTTTTATTCTCACGATTCATCTTTGCTGCTTTTTATCAACTTCAGTATTTTGTGCTACATTTAACTCAGCCACAGTTGTAGTTCTGGAGGCAAGGTCTATTTTTACTCTAACACTGAAATAACGTTTTCATGACATAAAAAACCCCTATTTTGCAAAGCACTAGTGAATAATGTAGATTTTAGAAAAGATTTATGAAGGGGAAAACAGAGAATTTAGGTCACATGAAAAATTGAATTCTCCTATTCTCTGAAGCTCCCTATCCCTTGCCTTTTTGAAGCTCTCTATTCTTTGCACCTTTATATCTTTAGTGAGCATCTGTCCTGAAACAAATAGATATTTTCTTCTATCTGTCTAAGACATAACTCTACTTGGTGAGGTAGAGTCAGTCTATTCAGGGGTGATTCCAATGCTTACTTCGCCTTCTCAGCACCTCCCACAAACAGTAACCTTATCTTGGATATTTCACCTCAAGCAGAAATGCCTTCCTACCAAGTGTATAGTCCGTTTCCAAATGCCAGTAGTTGTAACTTTGTGGTTGAGTATCTTTTCTCTTCAGATTTACCAAAACCAAAAACAACAACAACAACAAAAAACGCAAAAGGAAAGTCCAAAGAAAGAGCCTGCCCACACAAAATCACTACTTCCAAAACTCTGGAGTTTCCAGCCATGAGGAATTCTCTGCTCTTTCGACCTAGGAGTCTTTTGAGGCCTGGCTTACTCTTACTCATACATAATTAAATTACTTTTGTTAAACCTCTGAAGCAAGGTCATTCAACCTTTCTTAAGGATCCTTTATGTGGCTGGAGGTCAGCTTGAATCCCCTTTAGCAAAATATTAAAACAGAATTTATGGAACAAATCCAGGCCATACAAAATTCAAAATACATCATAATTATCCAGTGACTTCTTAAAGCAGTATTTTTATTCTTCTCTGTAAAGGTAGCAAAGACGGCTTTCATTTTTAGAATGAGTAATACTCATGTATAATGTAAACCTCAAGACACAAAGATTTTACACACACACACACACACACAAATTTACCACAACAACTCAGGCATTATTTTCTTGAATAAAGATTACTATAGCGTAATTCTTCACCATCACTACACTATCATAAGCTGTAATCTTAAAGAAATCTTGGGCAATGTATTTATTACACATAAAACAGTCACTATATGTGGATGGAGGACAGAAAGCTTGGCATTAATATGTCATTAGGTTAACACAAATAGAATCACTCTTAGAAAAGGAGGAAAGAAATTGACTTAGGTTGAGATGTATAGAACTTTGGTATTCTTTGGAAGGAAAGTTTATAAGATACCTGAGTTTCATTCATGACATCCATGTTGGGAGTCTCACAACCTCTTATATCACCAGTTCCAGGGAGATCTGACGCCACCTTCTGGCCTCCCCATGAATTGCACTCCTGTGTACATACCCACACATAGACATGTACTCATATAGGCTTAAGGGAAATAATTTAATATTTTAATAAAGTTTCTAATGAGAGAAAGGTGGGACTCTTTCAAGGAAAGGAAAACAGAATATAGAAATTAGACCTATACTTCACACTGACAATAAGACTCCAAACCCGTGGCTAAGCAAGTCATCAGCCCTAGGGGAGAAGCAAC
This sequence comes from Chionomys nivalis, assembly GCF_950005125.1. Lineage (NCBI taxonomy): Eukaryota > Metazoa > Chordata > Mammalia > Rodentia > Cricetidae > Chionomys > Chionomys nivalis. Next base: position 61,451,416 of record NC_080099.1, read on the forward strand.
TACTTTCACCTTGCTAAGTGGACATAGCAACAAAATGTCTCTTAGTGAATTATTGCTATATCCATATATCAGTGCATTGCTCAAACTTCATCGGAGAAACTCTTGGAGTGAATGACAATTAACACAGAGACCCTCAACTAGATAACACATATAGAGTAAGACTTTGGAGTGGTCGTTCCTAAACGTGATGTCCATATCACACTCTACTCACTAAAGGCTCAGGAAACTACATGGAAAAGGGAATAGAAATATTGTCGGAGCCAAAAGTCATGGATGACTTCAAGAAAGCTGTTTTACAGACACAAGATGACACATGTTCATATGGACTCATAGTAACTACGACAATGTGATAAGATCTGTGCAAGCTCAAACCAGATGCAATCCCAGCATTGGGAAGAGGAGTGGGTCATACAGTCCCCTCGCTGAGGAATTTTCATTAAGTTGTTGGTAGGAGAAAAGTCTATTTCTTCAATAGTGTGACGCTTGGTATATTGACTACAGTCCAGGTCAGGCTCTGTTCCCAGGAGTCTGTAACCAATGTGAATTGGACTCAATCGATGGGGTGGGGGAGGGAGGAAGAGAGGGAGGGAGGGAGGGGGAGAGAGAGAGAGGGGGAGAGAGAGAGAGAGAGAGAGAGAGAGAGAGAGAGAGAGAGAATATAAGTAGGGTGGATAGTGAGATGAGGTGATTTGAGAGGAGTTGAGGAGGAAGACGATTTTGATCAAAGTACACTGTATGAAAATCTCAAAGAATTAATAAAACATTATTTGTAATGTTTGCTAAGGAAAATTCATATTGTAAATATCTTCATTTCTGAAGATTTTCACTGAAAGATCCAAATTCATTTTGAAATAGTGGGGGGTTTGCTTTTGGCTTTTTGCTTTCAGTCTTGCCCTGCTTGGTAGCACAGCTGAGACGGTTTGGTTGTTGTTGCTCTGACTCACTGATGAATGCAATCTCTTTCCAACCAGACAAGGGGTATTTAGAGCTGCTCACAGCAACCAGATTCTACAAGTGCTTCCTGATTTAACACAGCATTCAACCCTAGAGGATGTGACCATCTTTACAAACAAGAAATAATATTTAGAAAGACACATGGTAATTAGTACAAACTTCCCCACTTGAATACAGCAACTTCATGTGGAAACTTAACTTTCCTCTCAAGATTTTCTTTTAATATCCTGTGGCTGTTAACCTGAGTGGTGATATAGTCCTTTACAAGGCAAGTATGAGTAGTGTGCTGAATTTCACATTTCATAAAGCGTTCACTGAGTAAAACATAATAAATGTTATATATGAAGTTTAAGTGTAAGTCCCATACAGACAGGCTTAAGTTTGATTCTCATTCCTAGTGGTAGTAATTCATGCTCAGAAGCAGACAGTGACAGTGGTCCCATGAGTTAAATGGCATGCACAGGTGAGAGACCCTTTCCTCATAATGAGAGTTTATCCAATATTGTCTTGGTATAAAATGTACCAGAGCTCTCTTATTATAAGTTTAACACCAAGTAGAAATTAATGCACTACGTGATATATATATATATATATATATATATATATATATATATATGTGTGTGTGTGTGTGTGTGTGTGTGTGTATTTGTTAAGAACTTGATGAGAGGAAAGTTCAATTAAAATGTTTAACTGCCACTATGGGCCTAGACATTGAATAATTGTATTCTCTGTTAGAAGCTCATGATTTCTGTTTTGCATTTTTATAATTTTATTGGCTTTGCTGACTTTAATATATTGCCCTTCCTGTGAACAATAATTTACAATTGTGAGCTTGTGGTAGATTATATTCTATTAAGTTTTCTGTCATGTTTAGTTTATGTTTGTATAAGTTTTCTACAGTACCAGAGAGCATTCACTTACAATATTTCAAGCAGCTATATATTAAAGGTTATAAGAGCAAAATAGAGATTTCATGGTAAAATAAATTACATCATCAGTATTATCATACTTACTATAATAATAGAGAAATGCACACTCCATTACTAACTGCTTAATCATCCGTGAACAAAAACAAGGATTATAATCAGTGTACTGCTGTGGAAGGGCAACCCATCAAGGTTTTCCTTTATAAATGTAGTCGACATGGTGGGTTTTCACCATCTTACCTCAACTCTGTTATGATTTTAGAACCTGCAGTTGTATTCAGATGCCATGACTCTGAGTTCCATTAGAAATGTATATAACATATACATTGTTGCTTACATCATCTAGATTTTCAAGGACTAGAGGCAGGAAAATGATTATGTCTAATTTTTGTCTTGCTTTAAAAATGTAGTATTTTGAATTAATTGAACCAAATTGTCATTTTGTAGATCTGAATACATTACTGTAAAAATAATTTTGTAGACATAGGAAGGAGAGAAATATCTTCCTGAGGCTATAAGTTAGTAGGCTCTAGTCCATAAAGATAGAATATATTAAAAGAAAAGGCATTCTAGGTTTTATTTGAAAATAAAATTAAAGCATTTAAGTTGTAAACACAATATATATAATTTATTATATTTAACTTACAATCATAAACTTACTTTAAAACAACCTTTTTTTATAGTTTCATATTTTCTACTTTAATATTAAATATTATTGCTTTATATTAAAAGAAAGCTCCAGAGAGAAAATGTTTAAGACTAAGTACTTTATTCCATAGTTAATAACCAGTAAGCTGGAGCTAAGTGTCAAATAAACAATGTGTATAACAAGATAGAAGCAATACAGAGTAGCATTGTTTACCTGCCTGAACTTAAAAGAGACTCCTTGTTATTATAATTGGTGTTTCCTGAAGCAACCACCTTGGAGGGAACAGTGGGTAAGGTAAATTCTCCAATTTTTTCCCGTTTACTATAAATTCCACAAATGGCACTCAGAACACCCACAAATAACAAATATATGGTCACTGTCCATCAACAAACTGCTCTGAATTTCTCTTTTTGTGGCCCCAAGTGTTTATTGCATGTCTGGAAGTTTTATTTCAGAGGAAATATATATGTATATGTGTGTGTGTGTGTGTGTGTGTGTGTGTATTATTTGGTATAAGTAGTTGTCCTGGGTTGAAGTATTTTCTGTACCTGTTAGAAAATAATGAGATTTAAATTATTTTAATTAAAAGGTAATTTTTTTTTCATACAATATGCTGTGATTATGGTTTCCTCTTCCTTCATCTCCTCTCAGATCCTACCCACCTCCATACTCATTCAACTCTGAGCCTTCTTTCTTTCTCTTTAGGCAAAAAAGAGGAAAAAACAATAACAAAAAACAAAAACAAACAAGCAAAAGAACACAAAAAAACAACTAACCAGCAACAACAAAGCACAGACAGAAAAAGGCAAATAAATCAATAAATAAAACAGAAGAAAGAATAACAGGAGAAACACATACACTGTCACACAGAGAGATACATGGAATCCTAAAAACACAAAATTGAGTACTGTAATATTAAAGCAAAAGACAAATAATGTAAAAAAAATTACCCAAATAAAGCATTTGAGGCAAAAATCTCCAGAAGTATTATTGCATTCATTTCTTGTTGCCTATCTACTGCTAGAAATGGGGGCTGCCCTAAGTGTGGTTTGTATATCCAATGGAACTCCATCAGAGAAAGCAATTTTTCCTTTGTGAACAGTTGACATATAGAGATAGTTTCTTGGTTAGGAATGAAATCTTTTATCCACTTTTGTAGAAGAAATATTAGAAATAAGAAATGTTGGCAATAGGAAATCAGCATTAGGTGAACAGCAGAATATTAAATGTTCCCGTGTTGCAAGTATTGAGCTAGTGTGTGACATAAGAGCATTGTTTGCATAAAGCTCAGCATCTCTCAGCAGGATACTACATAGCTACAGAGGAAAATGGGCACATCCAGGGCCCAGTGACTTCAACACTGACAGTACACACCATTTCATCAAGTAATTTCAAAGTCCATTTAAAAGAAATCTAAATTGAAAGACATTGTACAAAACATCTACATATTATTCAAGAATATCAAGGTCTTGCATGACAAAGGAGACTGAGGAACTGGAGAAGACAAAACAAAGAAATTCACTGTGAAATCCTCGACCAAGAAAATGACAAAATTGTGGGAACTGACGAAAATTACCTTCACATTACTTAATGATGATGCTTAAATGCTCTCTCTCTCTCTTTCTCTCTCTCTGAGTGTGCATGTGTGTGTGTTCGTGAAAGGTAAAAGGTTTGGCAAAGTAGAAGCCAAACTGCTTTGTTGACTAAACTCATCACAAGGATTTGAATTCTCAACCTATGTTGACTGCTTGCCACTGGTGACCTTCTTACAAAGACCGTGTTCACAAATAACAACCTGAAATTTGATTTAAAATACAATTGTATTTCAATTCAAATTTGGGAAAATTACATAGTTCATATTTAGCATGTTATTTCATATAAATCATGGTCTAATAAAGTATCTCATATTGAAACACAGTACACACACACACACACACACACACACACACACACACACACACACAGGCTTTACCAGTCTGGGATGACTGAAATAATTTCAGTAATATCATATACATACAGAAAGCATATATAAAATATATAAAAAGTAAGATCTATAAACAGTCTCATAAAATATAAAATAGTTTTGCCTTTAAATGATTTTGACAACAGATTTTATACAAAGCCACAAAATGTAGTTTTCAGAAATGTTTTTCCCTGCCTTTGAAATAAGCATGAAGGATCATTTGCGTTCCCTTGATTTCTGCAGTGCAAAGCACAGTCCCAAAGATCAAATAAGACCAGTTTGGAAATGAGTTCTATGAATAATAAAGCATGACTCAAAAGTATATTATTGCCTGCAATCATAGTTTTATGATTATTTTACAGATCTTTTACTGGATTTCGGGAGTTGGTAATTTTTCTTTATGCTAGTTATGATCCAAGATTAAAGAGGAAGAAGGGCTTTGAGATGGCTCAGCCAGAGAAGTATCTGTTAAGCAGATGGCATCAAGACCTCAGTTTGGATTCCCAAAACTCACTAAAGTGCCTGATGAGGCTGTGTGCACTTGCTATCCCAGTGTCGGCAACAGGGGATAGAAACAGGGAGATACCTGGAGCTGGTTGACAAGCTACTCTAGGCAATTGTTTAGTTCATTGTGAGAGTTCATGCCATAATAAGTAATAGGGTAGCAAGTGATCTAGGAAGACATGGCCTTGGCCTTCAGAGCACATGCATGTAATGATGTTCAGAGGTGTTACAAACATACACACATACACACACTCAACATTACCAGACTGTAACAACAGAACATTTTCAAAAATAACAACATAAAATCCAACATAATAAATAATTGTCATGTGATAGAAAGGTATTATAAGTATAGAAAGTTGAAATACTATTTCCCAAGAGTGTATAGTGATCACAATACTTAAATATCACTGATACCTGCATAATCATATGTGCTTTATAGTCAATGAAGTTATGTATTGTATGAAAATAATGTCACATTTCTGATTATAATCTTCAATTATGACTCACAAATATAAAAAATCAGCATTCATTCATCATTAATTCCTTGTCTACCATTATATAATAAATAAGTGAGTGTTGAGTAAACATGAGTTGGAGGCTGCACTTGCCACAGGACAACAGATGGGTTGTTTGTACAGAACTCTTGCCAGAGATACATAAGAAATTCCAATTTAAGTGATAATTAGGAACTCAATGAGCTAAGTAAAATGTTTGCTTATAGATCTTCCCTTCTTAAGAAAAGATAAAAGTAACCATTAAAAAGAGCCTTGCAAGGCCGGGCGATGGTGGCGCACGACTTTAATCCCAGCACTCGGGAGGCAGAGGCAGGCAGATCTCTGTGAGTTCGAGACCAGCCTGGTCTACAGAGCTACTTCCAGGACAGGCTCCAAAGCCACAGAGAAACCCTGTCTCGAAATACAAAAAAAAAAAAAAAAAAAAAAAAAAAGCCCTGCAATTAAAGAGGGGCTATTTCAGCAGGGACCCAAGCAGACATTCCTACCATCTACTGAGACTGATTGACAGCCATGGCCAGGAGCAGAGCGAGAGTTTACTTGGACTTTCTCAAAGTGGGATTCAGCAGAAACCTAAGAAAGCAGCCATCTCTCAAAATTCTCTTGGGTAAACCACTCTTAAATAATCTTTTATTTATTTATTTATTTATTTATTTATTTATTTATTTATTTATTAATTAAAAATTTCCACCTCCTCCTATCTTCCTGTTTTCCTCCCTCTCCCCCTTCCCCCTCCCCCTCCCTCTCCAGTCCTAAGAGAAGTCAGGGTTCCCTGCCCTGTGGGAAGTCCAAGGTCCTCCCCACTCCATCTAGGTCTAGGAAGGTGAGCATCCAAACAGACTAGGCTCCCAAAAAGCCAGAACATGCAGTAGGATTAAAACCCGGTGTCATTATCATTGGCTTCTCAGTCAGCCCTCATTGTCAGCCACATTCAGAGAGTCCGGTTTGATCACTTGCTCTTTCAGTCCCAGTCCAGCTGGCTTTGGAGAGCTCCCATTAGATCAGCCCCACCATCTCCGTGGGTGAACGCACCCCTCGCAGTCCTGACTTCCTTGCTCATGTTCTCCCTCCTTCTGCTCTTCATCTGGGCCTTGGGAGCTCAGTACAGTGCTCCAATCTGGGTTCTCTGTCTCTATCTTCATCCATTGCCAGATGAAGGGTCTATGGTGATATGCAAGATATTCATCAGTGTGACTACGGGAGAAGGCCAGTTCAGGAACCCTCTCCTCAGCTGCCCAAGGACCTAGCTAGGCACATCTCCTTGGACACCTGGGAACCCCTCTACAGCCAAATCTCTTGCCAACCCTAAAATGGCTCCCTTAGTTAAGATATTTTCTTCCCTGCTCCCATATCCACCCTCCCTCCATCTCCAAGCAGTATTAAAATCCTGCCCACACATATTTAAGTTTATTTCAGAGTCTTGGATAATCATAAATATGTGTGTGCAGGATTTTAATACTGCTTGGTGCTGATTTTTGCCACTGTTTGAAGCTTTAACAGCTTATCTCCTCCTACTCCTAGTATGGGTGAAGATTGATCAATGAATCTCTGGGATATATTTAAATGTCATTACTCATGATAACGTTAATACCTGGCCTTTCTGTACAAAGAATAAAACTAAGCCGGGCGGTGGTGGCGCACGCCTTTAATCCCAGCAGTCGGGAGGCAGAGGCAGGTGGATCTCTGTGAGTTCGAGGCCAGCCTGGTCTACAAGAGCTAATTCCAGGACAGGTACCAAAAGCTACGGAGAAATCCTGTCTCGAAAATCAAAAAAAAAAAAAAGAAAAAAAGAAAGCTATTACTTCACAAAGTGAGAAAGAGTGAACCTAGAGTTCAACCTGAGAAGATACAGTGATGAGCATGATGAGTGTGCTAACCTAAGACCTAGTCTTTTTTATTGATTTTCTGGAGCTCTACATTTTTCTCTGCTCCCCTCCCTTCCTCTCCCCTCCCTTTCAACCCTCTCCCAAGGTTCCCATGCTCCCAATTTACTCAGGAGAACTTGTCTTTTTCTACTTTTCATGTAGATTAGATCCATGTATGTCTCTTTTAGGGTCCCCATTGCAGTTTAGCTTCTCTGGGATTGTGATTTGTAGGCTGGTTTCCTTTGCTTTATGTTTAAAAACCACTTATGAGTCAGTACATATGATAATCGTCCTTCTGAGTCTGGGTTACCTCACCTAATATGATGTTTTCTAGTTCCATCCATTTTCCTGCAAATTTCAAGATGTCATTATTTTTTTTTCCTTTTGTGTAGTACTCCATTGTGTAAATGTACCACATTTTCCTTATCCATTCTTTGGTCGAGGGGCATTTAAGTTGTTTTCAGGTACTAGCTATGACAAACAATGCTGCTATAAAAATAGTTGATCGAACGCATGCTCTTGTGGTATGATTGAGCATCCTTTGGATATATACCCAAAAGTTGTATTGCTGGGTCTTGAAGAGGGTTATCTTCTAATTTTCTGAGAAATCGCCACACTGCCATCAAAAGGGGCTGTACAAGCTTGCACTCCCACCAGCAATGAAGGACTGTTCCCTTTACCTCACAACCTCTCAAACATACGTTGTCATCAGGGTTTTTGTCTTGGCCATTCTTAAAAGTGTAAGATGGAATCTCAGAGTTGTTTTGATTTGCATTTCTCTGATGACTAAGGATGTTAAACATTTCCTTAAGTGCTTTTAGCCATTTTAGATTCCTCAGTTGAGAGTTCCCTGTTTAGGTCTGTACTCCATTTTTATTGGATTATTTGTTCTTTTGATGACCAATTTCTTGAGTTATTCGTATATTTTAGAAATCAGACCTCTGTCTGATGTAGGGTTAGTGAAGATTATGTAGGCTGTTGTTTTGTCTTGTTGACAGTGTCCTTTGCTTTACAGAAGCTTCTCAGTTTCAGGAGGTCCCATTTATTAGTTGTTTCTCTCAGTGTCTATGTTACTGGGGTTATATTTAGGAAGTGGTCTCCTGTGCCAATGTGCTCAAGTGTACTTCCCACTTTCTCTTCTATGAGATTCATTGTGGTTGCTTTTATGTTGAAGTCTTTGATCAATTCAGACTTGAGTTTTATATGTGGTGATAGATACAGAACTATTTTCATTCTTCTATGTGTTAATATCCAGTTACATGAGCACAATTTGTTAAATATGCTTTCTTTTTTTCCATTTGATATTTTTTGCTTCTTTGCCCAAAATCAGGTATTTATAGGTGTGTGGATTAATATGCGGGTCTTCAATTCAGTTCCAATGATCCTCCTGTCTGTTTTTATGCCAATACCAGGTTGTTTTCAGTACTGTAGCTCTATAGTAGAGTTTGAAGTCAGGGATTGTGATGCCTCCACAAGTTCTTTTATTGTACAGGATTATTTTGTCTATCCTGGGATTTGCTTTTCTGTATGAAGTTGAGTACCATTCTTTCAGGTCTGTGAAGAATTTCGCTGGGATTTTGATGGGCATTGCATTGAATTTGTAGATTGCTTTTGGTAAGATTGCCATTTTTATACTAATTCTACCTACTCAAGAGCATGAGAGCTCTTACCACTTTCTGGTGTATTCTTCAATTTCTTTCTTCAAAGATTTAAAGTTCTTGTCATACAAGTCTTCCGCTTGTTTGCTTAGAGTTACTCTGAGATATTTTATACTGTTTGTGACTATTGTGAATAGTGATGTTTCTCTGATTTCTTTCTCAGCCCATTTATCAGATGTGTAAACGAGGGCTACTAATATTTTGAGTTAATCTTGTATCCTGCTACATTATTGAATGTGTTTATGAGTTGTAGAAGTTCCTCGGTAGAATTTTTGGGGTCTCTTATGTAAACTATCATATCATCAGCAAATAGTGAGAGTTTGACTTCTTTTTCAATTTGTATCCCCTTGATCTACTTTTGTTGTTTTATTGCTTTAGCTAGGACCTCAAGATCTATATTGAGTAGATATGGAAAGAGTGGACAACCTTATTCCTGATTTCAGTGGGATTGCTGTGAATTTCTCTTCATTTAGTTTGATATTGGCTGTTGGCTTGCTGTATATTATCTTTATTATGTTTAGGTATATTCATTGTATCCATGCTGTTCTCAAGACCTTTATCATGAAGGGATGTTGTATTTTGTTGAAAGGTTTTTTATCATCTAATGAGATGATCACGTTTTTTTTTTTATTTTTTTAGTTTGTTTATATAATTGATTATGTTGACAGATTTTTGTATGTTGAACAATCTTTGGGATGAAGCCAACTTGATCATGGTGTATGATGGTGGTGATTTGTTCTTGGATTCAATTTGCCAGTATTTTCTTTAGTATTTTTGCATCAATGTTCATGAGTGAGATTGGTCTGTAATTCTCTTTCTTAGTAATATTATTCTGTGGTTTGGGTACCAGGGTAATGGTAGCCTCTTAAAAAGAGTTTGGCAATGTTCCTTCTGTTTCTATTGTGTGGAATAAGTTGAGGAGTATTGGTATTAGTTACTCTTTGAAAGTTTTGTAGAACAATTCTTAACTTAAGCCATCTGGTCCTGGGCTTTTTTGGTTGGGAGAGTTTTGATGATTGCGTGTATTTTTTCAGTAGTTATACATCTGTTTAATTTGCTTATCTGGTCTTGATTTTGGTAAGTGATGTTTATCCAGAAAGTTGTCTATTTCCTTTAAGTTTTCCAATTTTGTAGAGTACAGATTTTTGTATTATGACATGATTATTCTCTGTATTTTTTCATGTCTGTTGTTATGTCCCCCTTTTCATTTCTGATTTTATTAATTTGAATATTCTCTTTCTGCCTTTTGGTTAGTTTGGATAAAGGTTTGTCTATTTTCTTGATTTTCTTGAAGAACCAACTCTTTTTCTCATTGATTCTCTGTATAGTTTTCTTTGTTTTTATTTTGTTGATTTCATCTCTCAATTTGATTATTCCCTTCCATCTAGTTCTCTTAGGTGAGTTTGCTTCTTTTTGTTCTAAAGTTTTCAAATGTTCTGTTAATTCAAACTAGTGTGGGATTTTTTCCAGCTTCTTTATGTAGATATTTAGTGATCAATTCAGTTTTTGTATCCAGTCTGTTAGTCTGTGCCTTTTGATAGGTGAGTTGAGTCCATTTACATAAAGAGATATTAGTGACCAATGATTGCTATCTCCTGATAACTTAGTTTTCAATGTTGGTGATATTAATTTGTGAGTTTTCTCCTTCTTTGGGATTGGCTGCTATGAGACAATCAATTGTCTATGTTATTATTGGTGTAGCTAACTTTCTTGGGATGGAGCTTTCCTTCTAGCATTTTATATAGGGCTGGGTTTGTGGCTAGGTATTGGTAAAATCTAGTTTTGTCATGGAGTATCTTATTTTGTCCTTCTGTGGTGATTGAATGTTTTGTTGGGTATTGTGGTCTGGGTTAGCATCTGTGGTCTCTTAATGTCTGTATAATGCCTGACCATGACCTTCTGACTTTCATTGTCTCCAATGAGAAATCAGATGTAATTCTGATAGGTCTACCTTTATATGTTACCTGGCCTTTTTACATTGCAGTTCTTAATACTCTTTCTTTGCCCTGTAAATTTAGTGTTTTGATTATTATGTGGAAAGAGGACTCTTTTTGAATCCAGTCTATTTGTTGTTTTTTAAGCTTCTTGTATCTTCATAGGCATATCTTTCTTTAGGTTGGGAAAGTTTTCTTCTACAATTTTGTTAAATACATTTTCTATGCTTTTGGGTTGAACTTCTGCTTTTTCTATACCTATTATTCTAATAAACTTTTACACACAAACCATAATCATTTAAACACTGCCTGGCCCATTATATCTAGCCTCTTTTTGCTAACTCTCATATCTTGCTTTAACCCATATCTAGTAATCTGTGTAGCACCATGAAGTGGTGTCTTACTGGGAAAGATTCAACAGATCTGACCTGCGGCCATCTTGGGCTGGAGCTTCATCGCGTCTGCCTCAGAGAGGAGAGGCATGGCGATTGCCTCACTTCCCTCTTCCTCCCAGCATTCTGTTCTGTCTACTCCACTCACCTGAGGGCTGACCTATCAAATGGGCCAAAGCAGTTTCTTTATTAACCAATGAGAGTAACTCCTTCATCACTGCCCTACACCTAAAGTCATCTATGGCTGAATATCAACTCCTGATAAGTACACTCAAAAATAAAACCAAGCTGAGGGTATAAAGCTGTGAGAATAAGGACAGGTCTAGGTGTCATGGCCTCTTTGTTTCTTCCTGCCATAAATCCGAAGAACCACATGTAGGAACTGAATCTCTCCATGTCCCTCTCCATGTCCCTCTCCCTCCCCCTTCACTCTCCCTCTCTCCCCTCTCTTTCTTTCTCTCTCTCTCTCTCTCTCTCTCTCTCTCTCTCTCTCTCTCTCACACACACACACACACCACAAGTCTAGGCTTAATAGGCAAAGCATCACAAATATCTGCATGTCTATGTGTCTGGTTCTTCGTATTGATTCCTCCCTGCATGACAAAAATGTGATTACTTGTATGCTCCTCTGAGTTCAAACTCAACCACAACTCCTACCTCAGCCCACAGCTTTATGTGAATTTCTATATGTATCTTGCACTCTAATCAAAGTCCCACCAAGGTACTGAGATGCAGGTCTTCCTTGTTTTCCTCTCCTGTAGCCACAGCCTCTTACACAAACATGGCTATGTTAACAACTACCGCATATGTCCTCCATACATCCAAAGTCCTACAAATACATACATAGTTTGGTTTCAGCTCCTACTTAATATCCTCACCACTGTAGCAAAATCTCACACATATACTTCAAATTATTCAGCCATCCCAGGTAGCTTCTCCGCTGTTTCTTCCTCCATGTTTTATACTCGTATCTGAAGAATGGAAGCTGAAAACTGTCTATGTAAAGAACTTTCACAGGCAGGCCTAGGCAGCGGAAGCACCGGCGCACAGACAGTTCCTGGCGGCGGAGGCACCGGCAGGCAGGCCCTGGTGGCGGAGGCACCAGCAGGCACGCCTAGGAGGTGGAAGCACCGGCGCGCAGGCAGGCCCGGGCGGCGGAGGCACCGGCACGCAGGCAAGTCCGGGCGGCAGAGGCACCGGCGTGCAGGCAGGCCCGGGTGGCGGAGGCACCGGCAGGCAGGCCCAGGTGGCGGAGGCACAGGCAGGCAGGCCTAGGCGGCGGAGGCACCGGCGCACAGACAGTTCCGGGCGGCGGAGGCACAGGCAGGCAGGCCCGGGCGGCGGAGGCACTGGATGCAGGATAGTGCGGGCAAGAAACAGTGAAGCCCGCACTGAGAGAAGATTGCCCTGCTACAATTAAATCAAACCCAACAGATAGCATCGGTAAGAGGAGATGGGCAGACGCCAAGGCAAGAATTCACCCAACAATCTGAAAAACAACATGAAAACACCAGAACCCAATGATCTTACAACACAAGGACTTGAACACCCTAACACAGGAGAAGAGGAAAAAACTGACTTTTTGAAAGCAATAGAGTCCCTTAAACAACATGTAAAAAACGCCCTCATAGAAATGGATGAGAAGTATAACAAAAAGTTTGAAGAAATGAGTAAATACGTAAATGATACCCTGGAAAGCCAAGAAAAAACGATCAAACAGGTAATGGAAACAGTCCAAGAATTGAAAACTGAAATGGAAGCAAGGAAGAAAACACAAACTGAGGACCAGCTGGATATGGCAAATATAGGTCAACGAGCAGAGACTACAGAAACAAGCATAATCAATAGAATACAAGAGATAGAAGAAAGAATCTCAGATTCTGAAGACAACATAGAGAAAATAAACAGACTGATCAAAGAAAACACCCAAACCAACAAATTCTCATCACAAAACATTCAGGAAATATGGGACACAATAAAAAGACCAAACCTAAGAATAATAGGGATAGAAGAAGGAGAAGAGGCACAGCTCAAAGGTCCAGAAAACATTTTTAACAAAATTATGGAAGAAAACTTCCCCAACATAAAGAAAGATATTCCTTTGAATATTCAAGAAGCATACAGAACACCAAACAGACTGGATAAAAAAAAAACGTCCCCTCACCATATAATAATCAAAACACAAAATATATAGATTAAAGAAAAAATATTAAGAGCTGCAAAGGAAAAAGGCCAAGTAACTTATAAAGGTAAACCGATCAGACTTACACCTGACTTTTCTATGGAAACCATGAAAGCCAGAAGGTCCTGGATAGAGGTACTACAGAAACTAAGAGACCATGGATGCAAACCCAAACTACTATACCCAGCCAAGCTATCGTTCACTATCAATGGAGAAAACAAGACATTCCAGGATAAGAACAAATTTAAACAATACGTTGCCACAAATCCAGCCCTACAGAAAGTAATAGAAGGAAAATCACAACCCAAGGAATCCAACATTGCCAACACTGCCTACAATAACCCAGGCATCTAGCGACCCTTCAACAGCACAACTCAAAGAAAGGAGACACACAAACTCTTCTACCAAAAGCAGTAAGAATAACCGGAGTTAACAACCACTGGTCATTAATATCACTTAATATTAATGGTCTCAATTCACCAATAAAAAGGCACAGGCTAAGAGATTGGATACGAAAACAGGATCCAACAGTCTGCTGTTTGCAAGAAACTCATCTCAACCACAAAGACAGGCATCTACTCAGAGTAAAGGGTTGGGAAAAGGTTTTTCAAGCAAATGGTCCTAAGAAAAAAGCAGGTGTGGCCATACTAATTTCTAACAAAACTGACTTCAAACTAAAATCAATCAGAAGAGATCGAGAGGGACACTTTATACTCATAACAGGAACGATTCAGCAGGATGAAGTCTCAATCCTGAATATCTATGCCCCTAATATAAAAGCACCCACTTATATAAAAGAAATATTGCTAAAACTCAAGGCAGACATCAAATCACACACACTAGTAGTAGGAGACTTCAACACACCTCTCTCACCAATGGACAGGTCAATCAGACAGAAAACTAATAGAGAATTAAGAGAATTGTTGGAGGTAATGAATCAAATGGACTTAACAGACATCTATAGAACACTCCACCCAAATAGGAAAGAATACACCTTCTTCTCTGCAGCTCATGGAACCTTCTCGAAAATTGACCACATACTTGGAAACAAAGGAAACCTCCACAGATACAAAAAAATATCAGTGTCCACCTGTGTCTTATCAGATCACCACGGATTAAAATTAGAAGCCACCAACAATGCTACCCCCAGAAAGCTGACAAACTCATGGAAACTGAACAGTCAACTACTGAACCACACCTGGGTCAAGGAAGAAATTAAGAAAGAAATTAAAGTCTTCCTTGAATTTAATGAAAACGAAGAGACAACATACTCAAACCTATGGGACACGATGAAAGCAGTGCTAAGAGGAAAGTTCATAGCACTAAGTGCCCACTTAAAGAAAACGGAGAAAGCATACATTGGGGACTTAACAGCACACCTGAAAGCTCTAGAAAAAAAAGAAGCAGACGCGCCCAGGAGGAGTAGAAGATTGGAAATAATCAAACTGAGGGCAGAAATCAACAAAATAGAAACACAGAAAACAGTCCAAAGAATCAATGAAACAAAAAGTTGGTTCTTGGAGAAAATCAACAAGATTGACAAACCCCTATCCAAACTAATTAAACGACAGAGAGAGAACACGCAAATAAATAAGATCAGAAATAAAAAGGGGGACATAACCACAGACACAGAGGAAATTCAGAGAATCATTAGATCTTACTACAAAAGCCTGTATGCCACAAAACTGGAAAATGCAAAAGAAATGGACACTTTTTTAGATAAGTACCATATACCAAACCTAAACCAAGACCAGGTGAACGATCTAAATAGACCTGTTAGTCGCGAAGAATTAGAAACAGTTATCAAAAATCTCCCTTCCAAAAAAAGCCCAGGACCAGATGGTTTCAATGCAGAATTCTACCAGAACTTCCAAGAAGAGCTAATACCTATACTTCTTAATGTATTTCACAATATAGAAACAGAAGAGTCATTGCCAAATTCCTTTTATGAAGCTACAGTTACCCTGATACCAAAACCACACAAAGACCCAACCAAGAAAGAGAATTACAGGCCTATCTCACTCATGAACATCGACGCAAAAATTCTCAATAAAATACTGGCAAACCGAATCCAAGAACACATTAGAAAAGTTATCCATTATGATCAAGTAGGCTTCATTCCAGAGATGCAGGGCTGGTTCAACATACGCAAATCTATCAATGTAATCAACCATATAAATAAACTGAAAGAAAAAAACCATATGATCATTTCATTAGATGCTGAAAAAGCATTCGACAAAATCCAACACTCCTTTATGATAAAGGTCTTGGAGAGATTAGGGATACAAGGGTCATACCTAAATATAATAAAAGCTATTTACAGCAAGCCAACAGCTAACATTAAATTAAATGGAGAAAAACTCAAAGCCATCCCACTAAAATCAGGAACACGACAAGGATGTCCACTCTCTCCATACCTCTTCAATATAGTGCTTGAAGTTCTAGCAATAGCAATAAGACAACATAAAGGGATCAAGGGGATCCATATTGGAAAGGAAGAAGTTAAGCTTTCATTATTTGCAGATGATATGATAGTTTACATAAGCGACCCCAAAAACTCTACCAAAGAACTTCTACAGCTGATAAACACCTTTGGGAATGTGGCAGGTTACAAAATCAACTCCAAAAAATCAGTTGCCTTCCTATACACTAAGGATAAGGAAGCAGAGAGGGAAATCAGAGAAGCATCACCTTTCACGATAGCCACAAATAGCATAAAATACCTTGGGGTAACTCTGACCAAGGAAGTGAAAGATCTCTTTGGCAAGAACTTTAAGTCTTTGAAGAAAGAAATTGAAGAGGACACCAGAAAATGGAAGGACCTCCCTTGCTCTTGGATTGGGAGGATCAACATAGTAAAAATGGCAATTCTACCAAAAGCAATCTATAGATTCAAAGCAATCCCCATCAAAATCCCATCAAAATTCTTCACAGATCTGGAGAAGACAATAATCAACTTTATATGGAAAAACAAAAAACCCAGGATAGCCAAAACAATCTTATACAATAAAGGATCGTCTGGAGGCATTACCATCCCTGACTTCAAACTCTATTACAGAGCTACAGTACTGAAAACGGCTTGGTACTGGCATAAAAACAGAGAAGTTGACCAATGGAATAGAATAGAAGACCCTGACTTTAGCCCACAAACCTATGAACACCTGATTTTCGATAAAGGAGCTAAAAGTATACAATGGAAAAAAGAGAGCATCTTCAACAAATTGTGCTGGCAAAACTGGAAGTCAATCTGTAGAAGAATGAAAATAGATCCATATCTATCACCATGCACAAAACTCAAGTCCAAATGGATTAAAGACCTCAATATCAGTCCAAACACACTGAACCTG
Source organism: Chionomys nivalis (assembly GCF_950005125.1). Lineage (NCBI taxonomy): Eukaryota > Metazoa > Chordata > Mammalia > Rodentia > Cricetidae > Chionomys > Chionomys nivalis. The sequence goes on from NC_080099.1 coordinate 61,468,305, forward strand.
ATAGAAGAGAAAGTGGGAAGTACTCTACAACACATGGGCACAGGAGAACACTTCCTACGTGTAACCCCAGCAGCACAAACACTAAGGACATCATTGAATAAATGGGACCTCCTGAGACTGAGAAGCTTTTGTAAAGCAAAGGACACTGTCACTAAGACAGAAAGGCAACCCACTGACTGGGAGAAGATCTTCACCAACCCCGCAACCGACAAAGGTCTGATATCCAAAATATACAAAGAACTCAAGAAATTAGACCATAAAAGGTTAATCAATCCAATTATAAAATGGGGCACTGAGCTGAACAGAGACTTTTCAACAGAAGAAGTTCAAATGGCCAAAAGACACTTAAGATCGTGCTCAACTTCCTTAGCAATCAGGGAAATGCAAATCAAGACAACATTAAGATACCATCTTACACCGGTCAGAATGGCTAAAATCAAAACCACCAATGATAGCCTCTGCTGGAGAGGTTGTGGAGAAAAGGGCACTCTCATCCATTGCTGGTGGGAATGCAAACTTGTGCAACCACTTTGGAAAGCAGTGTAGCGGTTTCTCAGGAAAGTCGGGTTCAACCTACCTCTCGACCCAGCAATACCACTATTGGGAATATACCCAAGAGATGCCCAAACATACAACAAAAGTATATGCTCAACTGTGTTCATAGCAGCATTGTTTGTAATAGCCAGAACCTGGAAACAACCTAGATGTCCCTCAATGGAAGAATGGATGAAGAAAGTATGGAATATATACATATTAGAGTACTACTCAGCAGTAAAAAACAATGACTTCTTGAATTTTGCATACAAATGGACGGAAATAGAAAACACTATCCTGAGTGAGGTAAGCCAGACCCAAAAAGAGGAACATGGGATGTACTCACTCATATTTGGTTTCTAGCCATAAATAAAGGACATTGAGACTATAATTCGTGATTCTAGAGAAGCTAAATAAGAAGGTGAACCCAAAGAAAAACATATAAGCATCCCCCTGAATATTAACCTTCATCAGCCGATGAAAGAAGACAGAGACAGAGACCAACATTGAAGCACTGGACTGAAGTCTCACGATCCAAAGGAGGAGCAGAAGGAGAGTGAGCACGAGCAAGGAACTCAGGACTGCGATGGGTGCACCCACACACTGAGGCAATGGGGATGTTCTATCGGGAACTCACCAAGGCCAGCTGGCCGGGGTCTGAAAAAGCATGGGACAAAACCGGTCTCGCTGAACATAATGGACAATGAGGACTACTGAGAACTGAAGAACAATGGCAATGGGTTCTTGATCCTATTGCACGTAATGGCTTTGTGGGAGCCCAGGTAGTTTGGATGCTCACCTTAATAGAACTGGATGGAGGTGGGTGGTCCTTGGACCTCCCACAGGGCAGAGAAACCTGCTTGCTCTTTGGGCTGAGGAGGAAGGAAGACTTGATTGGGGGAGGGGGAGGGAATGGGAGGTTGTGGCGGGGACGAGGCAGAAATCTTTAATAATTAAATAAATTAATTTAATAAAAAAAATCAAAAAAAATAAATAAATAAAAAGAAAAAAAAAGAACTTTCAGCATTTGTCTTTCTGGATGTGGACTCACTCACCCAATATAATCTATTCCTAATCCATGCATTTTCCTAGGAAGATGGTGCACTAATAAAAATGTTAATATGATGAGTAGTTAATATCTGAAAGTAGGCTTGCGACTTTGCAGTTGATGACCAGTCACAGGACTCATTTGTTTTTTTTGTTGAATCATGTGGGAAACCCCAACTAACTGTGGGTGAGTTCACCCCTTCAAATTTGTCTGAAGTAGTATAAGTAAAATGAGAAAGACAGTTGCCAGATTTGTCTGTTTTGTGCCTCAGCTCCTGCTTGAGTTCATGCCCAAACTTCCCTAAGTGACAGACGTTGATCAGAACATGTAAGCCAAGTAAACTCTTTCTTCCCCACATTGTTTTTGTCCTGATGTCTATCAGCAATAGAAAACATAGTAGGTCAGTATTCCAAGAGTATCCTCAATCTTAGGATCTTACTGCCACCACCTCCTGAGTGCTGGGATAAAGATATGTACTATAGCACAAAGCAGGTGAATAAAACTTCAAGTTGAGACAGATGTCATAGAAAAAGTAAATCAGTCTCTAAACAAGTAGAATTCAAAACTCAGAATATTAATAAGGAAGTTTATCAGAGAAAGTATTTCCAAGAAGATGAACATGAGAGACTTTGCAGAAGGAGTGAAGAAAACAAGAAATATGGCACTTGAAGAATAGAGGGCTTGGGGATAAATTTGACTATATTTTTTTATATATGAAGAAGACAGGTTTCCTCTTTACAACAAGGCTAGGTGTCAATCTCTACTGAGAAAGGGTAAACCAGTGTTCTCCAGGGACAAGCTCTGACATAGTTCATTCAGTCCCTAGACACATAGATGAATAAAACAAAGCTAAATGGACTAAATAGTTTAGAAATAAATCTGTTTATATATGTGTACAAATCCATACATAACTATATGGAACTCATGGAAAAATTCATATTTTGGGCAGGATACTTGGGATAAACTAAGGCACTAGGAGAAACATAAGTGGCAGGATAAATTTAGATGAAGTTTCTATGTGTGTCCTTCTCAAAAAACACATAAAGTCTAACATCTTAAAAGAACTGGTTGTAGGTTCTGCAGGAATACTTAGAACATAGAAAAACTACATCCAAAAATTTGATGAATTTCTCTAAGTGACTGACATTGTTTCCCAAATTTTGAGAAAATACATGAATGGAATAAATTTTAGAACTTGCTACAACCGACATACAGAAATTTTGCATTAAAATGACCCATCACAAAAGCATTGCAAGGAATGAGGAAAGAGTAAACAGAATAGTGGTTTTGATAGGTTATGTTTTGAATTGTTTTAATTTTAGGCTATTGATGACCAGTGTTGATATAATAGGCCATGGCAAGCTGATGATATACTTTCAATTTTACAAAGTAAAGATTTTCACATAGACCTAAGTACTGACACTTAGGAAGAGAGAGGACTCTCAGGGAAATGTCAGCACACATTCATGTAAAGGATGCTGGAATTTTAAGTGAGCCTTGCTTTTAGTTTCAGAATCTTAGTTCTTTAAAGGTAGGAATCTTTGGGTCCTATTGATGGTCCATTTATGGACGATCACAAGTCAACAGTGCACAGATATTGCCCAATGTCCCTTTCACTCAGGGCAGACTAGAAACAGATCAAACATGAATCCCACCTTCATAAACCAAGTCTATCATCAGATCTGAAAGGAGACCCTGGAAGTGAAGAAAGTGGTTGTGATATGGCCTAGCTGAGACATCCCTGCCAAAAGGAGCAAAGAAGCAAAGCGTTCTGCAGTAACCCTGCTCTCACAGGACCCCACATGCAGTCCAAGTGACTTTCAAAGCATTGTAGAACAGATACAAGTCACCCGAATTTATTCTGTAATATGAGGGCATCCTGATTGTTGACTCAATCTGATTGACTCCTTTCTGTATATGTCACCAATAAAACCTTAGCTCATGATGCACAGTACAAGTTAGGTGTCTAAATGACAGTTGGTGTCAGTCTTGCGAGGTTGAAGGCAGAGCTTACACATCAAGGACACCAGTAGTAAAGGCAGTATGCACAGACAGTGAATGAAGACACGAATTTGGGGGAGGCATTTCTTATCTACTCAACACCAGGTACAGCCTGATTAGCTGCTCTCTTCCAGGACTGTTTTGCTTTCATTGGACCCAAAATGCTCTCTTTATTTTAAAAACCTCTTTGTGGGTGGGGACTAGGCTACTTGCCCACGTTCCTACTACCTGAAGAATCAGGAGTCCAAGCTTACATTCTGAACAACCTAGGACACTGTATTATCACTGTATTATTCCTGTCTAAACAGTCTGTGCTTTGCAGACATCCAGGCACCTGCCCAGAACCCTGTGGACCATCCCATGGAGACTGTGATCATCCTGTTCCATATCCTCATCATCAGTAGCCTATCTTAATGTTTCCTCAACATTTATATTTTGAGTCTGGCATGTCACACGTAATAAAGTCATCTTAATTTGCAGCTGTTTTTTGGGGAAATGACTTAATTTAATGATTAAACATAAAAGATTTTTTATCCTGTATTATTTTAATATGGTTTATTTGTCAACTTTCATGTTAGAATTGTTCTTCTCTTCTTCAGTAAAGAACTGAGCTTTTGTATGAATATTGCCTTCTTTATATGTTGTTGAACTTGCTGGACAATTTCAAGTGCATTCAATAAGGATTGTCATGTCTATGCCGATAAACAGTTGGTTTATAATTTCTGTTTACTTTACATTTATGGTTGTTTTGTTCTATTCATTTATTTTTCTCGGTGTGTGTTTGTCTATCTGTGTCATAAACACACATGTGAAAGTCAGAGGAAACTTATGGTTAGAAGTTAGTGTTTTTTTTTTTCAAAGATTTGAGATCAAGGGAGAAGCTCAAGTCATCATGTCGGGTTGTAGGCTCCTTGAGGCTTTGTAGAACATGTTGGAAACTCTCTCTTCCCTTTTCCTTTATTGAGCAGTTGGACAAATAATAGTCCTTCTACTATTTAAAATCAGGTAGAATCCATCCATGAATGCGTTCATACCAGGCTTTTATTTTCTTGACATTTCGTCACTGAAAGTCTTTTATACAATATATTTTTGATAATTTTCACCCTTACCTAACTCCTCACAGAGCCTCCTAACCTGCTTTCCCTCATAGTATTCTGGTTTTCTTTTTGCAAGAAAATAAGTCAAAAGAAAATCAAAATTTTCAAATACATACATATAAGATGCCCCAAGAGAAATGAAAACAAACCCAAAAGTCTACCCCATTTCTTATTGAGATAATTTTCTGAGTGCCAATAATTCCAGGTCATGCTTCCTAGCAAAAGGAGTCACTAGGATCCCTTTGTGTATCCATTAGAGGAAACTGATTATTCCTCTGCCTCCAGGAAAGTTGTAGATGTGTCCTAGGTTAGGAATGGAACTCCATTTCCACTTCTTCTTTTCAATGACAGAACCACCACATGAATTGACCTCTTGTGTGCTCCTCTGTACAGCTATAGCCTCTGTGAGCTCACATGCTCATCAGCCTTGCTGTATCTGGAATACACTGATTCTTATGTAGCCTCTCACAAACTCATCCCAGACCATGTGCCAGGTTTTGCTTCATTTCCCATTTACTTATAACCAAAGCATTACAAACAGAACTAGGTGTCTTGTCTTTGAAAGTCTCCCAAACTTACAGATACAACCACCCAGTGCGTGGTTTGGTTTAAGGTACTGCTCAGAATCCCCTCTTCTATAGCCACTGACACAAATACACACATAGGTGATGATAGATCATATGAAGAGTTCCCTCCCTAACAACTAAAGCACCCATAAATAAAACACACACATTGAAGTGCATGCAGGCTTGCACATAGGCATCCATGAAGGCACTAGAATTTATCAGGTTCAGTAAGTTGTCATCCCATAGACAAAGATTATACACACATAAATTGGTAGGTGTCAAGTCCTTCTATGTATCTCCTCCCCTTCACTGAAGGTTACTTATAGCTAAGTAACAGTTTGTGATGAGTATCTTTGCATGTATAACCAAACCCATGGTATAAGGCCCTGAATATACACACAGGACTAGGTGTCAGTGCCTGTTTGTTCTCCCTGTTCTACAGTCAAAGTTCCACCTCTCTCTCTCTCTCTCTCTCTCTCTCTCTCTCTCTCTCTCTCTCTCTCTCTCTCTCTGTGTGTCTGTGTGTCTGTCTTAGTTGTTTGTGTGTATAATTTGACTATTCAGGTTTGGGAATCTGGCAGGTCTTTGTGTGAGTGTGTATGTTAATTTGTCTATACGGCAGTCTGTAACTAGCTGAATCTAATTCTTATCCATGCATGCGTATGTGTGGTTCTTCCAGTGGAGTGGAAAAGTCTGGAACTGACAGCATGCCCCCCATCTCTGCAGCTACACCTAAAATAGAATGTATTAAGACTCTCATGCGCTCAATATTCAGTGCTAGGTAAAAGATCATACTATACACACACAATCACACATATTCACAGACAATTACACAGGCTCCCACAGTCAGAAACACATGCAATCATGAACATACAAGAGTAGGTGCCAGGTATTGCTAGGTAGTCCTTTCTTTATATAAAAAGCTCTTAAGACATGGCTAAGATCATGTCCAGTAAGGTACTAAATTTTCTATTGCAACAAGTACAAACACACTCACAGATAGACAAACAACTAGGCAACATGTCCAAAGGACCCACCCTACTCCCACTAACTGTCAGGAACACAAGGAATAAGCTCCTATTGTCAAAGGCCTTATGCATGGCTGTGTGTCAATGCATCCTCAGTAAGAGGTTCACAAATGCAAAGGTCCACATTCAAAGGCATGACTAGGTGTTACATTATATTAGGTAGACTCTCTGCTACAGCAAAGGCCACACTTACACCCATGGATGGTGTTAGGTCATATTAGATGTGCACAGTCTGCCAAAAAATGTGTGGAAATAAACACACACACACACAAACACACACAAAAGTGAGTATATGCAATATCATTTCCTGACTTTTTCCCATTCACAGGCAAAGCCGCCCACACACATACATTGAAAGGGATCACATTCAGTTATCACTTCATCTTCAGCCAAATTCACAAACAGATACACACACAAATTGATGTCAGGGCCTGCTGAGTTCCAAACCTTGAATCATCTAAGAACACACACAAACACACCTAAGAGGCAGACACACAAACATACAGAGAGAGAGAAAGAGAAAGAGAGAGAGAGAGAGAGAGAACGTAGCAACAAAAGTCCATTAGACCAAGAGAGAGAGAGAGAGAGAGAGAGAGAGAGAGAGAGGTTGGTGTCTGATCCAGAAGGTGTCCACTCACTCAGAGTCAAAGCCCCCTACACACACACAAGAACATGATGCCAGGTACTGCTACATTTCCTATTCATTACAGCCAAAGCCTTACAAGCAGGACTAAGAGTCATGACTTAAAGGTCTTCAGAACCTTATAGCCACAACCACATGCATAGTTTGGTGCCAGGTACTGCTCAGAATCTCCTCTTCTATAGCCACTGATACACATACATGGGTAGTGATAAGTCATGTGAAGTGCTTCCTCCATAACAACAGGAGCACCCATGAATACACACATACACATAAGACAAACACAACACTTACCTGTGCATGCACATACACTCACAAACAAACATACACACTTACCTGCATGCATGCACACACACACACACACATAAATGCACTAATATGTATCATGTTCTGCCTGTTATCCTTTTACTGACAAACTTACATAAACATAAATTGGTAGGTGGCAAGACTTTCAATGTATTTTCCCCCTTACAGTGAAAGTTACCTATGACTAAATATCTGTTCCTGATAAGTTGCTTTGAATACACAACCAAACCTATGCTATATAGCCCTGAAAATACACACAAGGCCTGTTTATTTCTTTCTGTACTACATTAAAGGCTGATATATAAGAATCCTCTCCCTCACCCCCCCCAAAACACAGGCAAAGTTACATAGACACAGGTATACACGCACAAACACACACAAATAAACACACATACACACATCTAGGTATCATCTCTTGGCAGAAAAATGAAGTAAGTTGAAAGGGGAGAATTACATACATTCTTTATGAATGACATTCTTAAAAAACACATGAAAATCAACAGGTCTTAGAAAGCTAGCTTCAGATTGGGCACTAACACTGAAGAAATATACAAAATGCTTCCAGGTTTGAAGACAAGTTCAAAAAAAGAATGACAATGTTTCCTCCATGTTCTAGAAAACATGCAAATTGTAGAATAAACTGTAGAAGTTACTACAACTGAGAAATAGAAATTTTTTAATTAAAATGTTCCATAACAAAATGAGTGCAAGAAAGAAGGAAAGTCAGTGAGGAAAATAGTGGTTCGATATGGTTGTGTTTAGTATTACTTTAATTTTAGGCTATTTATAACCAGTGTCGGTATAACAAGCCATGACTAGTTGATAATGTAACTTTTGAGTTTATAAAGGTTTTTACATGGCTGGAAACACTGGTATTAAGGAAGGGAGGAAGCTCTTAAAGAAAGATTTGCATGCACTCAAGACATGATGCTGGATTTTTAAGTGAGCCTGACTTTTTGTTATAGACTATTATTTCTTTGAAAACACTAATTCCTGGAGTCCTATTGATGTTGTGTTTATTCGTGTTCACAAGACAACAGTGTACAAATACAACCTTTCACCAAGGAAAGACAAGGAAAAGACTAAACAGAAATCCTAACTTCAGAAACCAAGTTCATTTTCACAACTGAAAGGCGATCCTGGAAAGGAAGAAATGTGGGGGTGATGCTGACTAGCTGGGTTGTCCCTACACAAAAAACACAAAGAAACAAAGCCTTCTGCTCTAATCCTGTTCTCACAGGATCCCACGTACAAAGTATGTTGCCAAGCATTCTCGTGCTGACATGAGTCATGTGATTTCAAACTGACCAATAAGAGAGTCCCAATTGTCTATCCAATCTGATTGGCTCAGTTCTGTACATGTGACCAATCAGGTCACAGATAATGATGCAGATGCAAAGCTCGAGCAAAACTAACATACAGTTGGTGCTAGTCCTGGAAGGTTGAAGGCAGCGCTTTCACATCGAGGACACCAGTGGCGGAGGCAGTACCTACAGAGTGTGTATGAACCCGCGAATTTGGAGGAGGCCCTTCTGATCTACTCAAACAACACCGGGTATAACCTGATGGATTGTTATCTTCCAAGCCTTTTTTGTTTTAATGGGACACACATTGCTCTCTTTGTGAAAACAACTTTGGAGTGGGGATTTGGCCACCAACCCTTTTTCCTACTGGTTGACTAATGAGGATCCCAAGCCTGGATTCTGAGCTACCTAGGACTCTGTTCATTACTGTTTTGTCTAAAGAGTCTGTGTCGGCTGAGACACCCAGGTCCCATGACTGTGGACTGCCCCAGGTTGACCACAGTTCTCTTCTGTGTCCTCAGTGGCATGTTTTAGGGTCCCTCAAAATTTAGATCTTCTGTCTGTCATGTCAAAAATAGCAATGTCATCTGCATTGGCAGTTGTTTTCTGGAAATTGATTAAATTTGATTATTGGAGCTAGCGGCATTGTAAACTGTATCTTCTTCATATGTTTATTTGTCATCTTGTATGTTACAATTGTCCTTCTGTTCTTCAGTAATGAACTGAGCTTGAGCATGAACATAGCCGTTTTCATGAGCTGTTGAACTTGCAGGAAAATTTCAAGTACTTTTAAAAAGGATTTTCACGTCTAAGTACATAGACTGCTGGTTTATAACTTCTTTTTTATGTTTAGATTATTTTCCTTTATTTACTTATTTTTCTACAAGTGTATTACAACACACACACACACACATGAAAGTCCAAAGAAAATTTATGTATCTAAGTCAGGGTATTGTGGGATCAAGGGAGAAAAGCTCAGATCACCAGGTCTTGTAGTAGGCTCCTGTAGGCTATGCATGATGCTGATGATTATCTTTTTCTTCAGTAGAATGCAGAATACATTTCTGTATCATGATTGTCAGTCAGCAGGGATGAGTCTTTTAGGAGTTGAAGCACCAATCAACAACTCCATGTTGGTTGATATACATGAGTGATGTATTCAGCAATAGTGCATAACAATAACGTTGCATCATAGCAATTGTCTTGGCAGAGGTGAGATTGTGGTTTTCATGGGGCCGATTTTCTGATATGAAAAATAACACAATTATGTGAATGAAACCAAATGATTTTCTTGGGATTTTTTTCAAAGAATATTGAACTATCATGCTTATTACTAATCTGTATAGGTTTTTATATGCTAACTTTTGAATTCTGAGAGGTTGCATATGTTTAGAAATTTGCCATTTGCTCAAGTTTCACAATTCACGGGAGCATAGTTTTCCAAAATACTTCCAAATGAAGGATCAGAGCACCAGGTTAGTCAGGGACACCATGGATACCCAGCCTACAAAATCAATTGCCTGGTACTCATAGTGGCTCAAAGAGATGAGGGGGCCTCTGAGACAGGGGTCTTACCTAGATTCTGTGCATATATGATATTTCTCATAACCTTGATGTTACTGTGGGATTCCTAAAAGTGAAAAGGTGGTTGCTAACTCTTCAACCCACTTATGGTACCTTTTCCTCCTTCTTGGGTTTTAGTTCAGCCTTGATATGATAGTATGTGCACAGTTTTATAGAAGCGTATTATGCTGTGTTTCATTGATGTCCCTGGGTGGCCTGCCCTTTCCTGAGGGGAGGTGGAGGGAGGGTAAATCTGGGGGAAGAGCCAGGAGAGCATGGAGCAGGAGAGAGTGTAAAAATTCAAAACAGGGTAGAACATATGAGAGAAGAATTTAAAATTTGTGTTACTGTTAAAAATAAAAAGATAATAGTACAAGGAAACTTGGGGAATCGGAATGAGAATTTTGTTGATAATATGGACTCCTAAGCAGCCTTTTTGTTATATCTCTACATAGAGAACAGAGAAACCTTGGGACATTGACTTCATTCTTATGTTATTAGGAAATATCACACTTGTTACACCTGCCCACAGAGTAACATTGTCAGATTTTAAAAAAAGGGAAAAGAATATAAAAATTTAAATTGAATAATCAGGTATAAAACCTTTAAAATTTTTGAAATGTTAAAAATTTAAGGTGCAAAACCAGTTGTGAATATACAAATAATTTAAAACATGATTTATACTATAGAGTTGTCTGGGTTTCTGTCCTGCCTGGTTTCTGTCCTCCCACTAGGTCCCACAGCCATTTAGCCTCAAAAAAATCACACAAAGGTCTATATTAATGATAAACTGATTCCATTAGCTCAGGCTTCTTCTTAACTCTTACACACACACACACATAATATTATATTCTTATCTATGTTAGCCACATGGCTTGGTAACTTTTTCTACGAGCAAGGAGGGGAGGGAAATGGGAAATGGGGAGCAGGTGGAAATTTTAATTAAAAAAGAATAAAAATAAATAAATAAGTAAAAAATAAATAAATAAATAAAAAAATCACATCTTCCTTCTTCTGTGGTTGGAATGGGACTGGGGAGGAATGGGATTCTTCCTTACCAGAATTCTCCTGTTCTCATTGACCCACCTCTACTTCCTGTCTGGTTGTCTTGCCTATACTTCTTGCCTGCTACTGGCCAATCAGCATTTATTTAAAACATAATTGACAGAATATAGACAATTATCCCATACCACCATAGATTACTGAAAAATGTTTTATCAGTTGAGTTTGCATGAAAGCACAGAATGATATTCCACATTATTTAAAGATCAATTTTCATTATGGTGTTGACAAAAGTGATATTACTATATTCACCAAACTATCTCAGAGTAAAATATATAATTTGGGAACATGAAAAATAGGTAAATTTGATGTCATAGATTGCTAAAGGATTACTTTAGAATCTAGTAATATAAACTTTTTTCTTAGAAATGTATTCCTTTTCCTCAGCATAGGAGAGCATCTGCAAATTGTACATCATAATTCTCCCTATTCCCTCAGATTTCATTATTTCTGCAGGAATGCTGATTATTCTTTGCTATTTGTATTATGTACTTATACTAAGAGTTTTTCAAATTTTTTTGTGATTCCATGATTTCCATTGTTTAGATTAGTGAGAACTTAGCAGTAAACAAATATTCAAAATTTCTCCTAAAGACTGATTAAGAAATGGATTGGTTTGCATATAATTTTTAATTCATTGTGTCTTCAGATATGTTTACAGAATAAATAGGATATCATTTCCATGCCAAAATAAAATGCCTTGTTAGTTGCCAAAATATGTCTTCCAAATGATGTTTTAGAAGTAGCCATATTTACTGTAACAAGACCAAAGCTTGACTATAGATTTAAGCTGAATTTTCTCCTCTTTGATCACTTTTGGTAAGGTTGTATCTGTTTTGCTTATTCTTTTCAATAATCAAGCATTTATGCTGTTGCACTGTTCATGCTGGTCTATTTTCTTAGATTTAGTTCTCATTTTTAGTGTGTTTTACAGGATTTCTTTAGAGTTTAGTTTATTATTATTTTCTTTGATCCAGGAGTTCACTGTAAGGTTGTTCACATCTGTCACACTTGTCCATGAAAAAACAGAAAGCTAAAAACTTTACCCCTTGATTTACTTTTCATTGTTTTTAATCTTATTTTCTCAGTTGGCGTTGGCATGGAAATTATCAACAATCTTTCTAGCAAGACCGGAGAGGAAGAGAACATGGAGCTGGACCTGAATGACAGCACCTATGAAGAGGAGACCCTTTCAGATCACTATGTCATACTCAATAACCTAGGCAAAGGGGCCTTTGCTGAGGTGAAGCTGGCTTGCCACCTCCTCACAAATATGAATGTCGCAGTTAAAATCCTTGCGAATGATCAGGAGAGTGATGATAATAATAGGAGAGAACTCAACATCATGAAAGAGCTGGACCACCCGTACATAATAAAGCTCTTCCACATCATCGACAGCAAAGACCATACCTATATGGTGTTGGAGTTTGCTGCTCATGGCGCTCTGGTCAAGCACATTGAGGAGGGTGGCCCTCTTCAGCAGAAACAGGCCCAACACATCTTCTGCCAGATTGTGTGTGCAGTGCATTACTGCCACGATAATGACATCGCCCACAGGGACATCAAGCTAGATAACATCCTGCTTGATGGCAAAGGAAACATCAAACTGTGTGACTTTGGCATGGCCATCAGAGTCAGCTCTGGGCAGATGTGCAAGGGATTCTGTGGCACGATTGAATACTGTGCTCCAGAGCTATTCAACGACACCGATTATGATGCAAAGGCAGTTGACATCTGGAGCATGGCAGTGGTTTTGTATGTAATGTTGACAGCGAGTTTCCCATTCAAAGCAAAGACCTATCCAGAAATGGAGGAGAAGATGCTGAATCCCACGTACTACATTCCTTACACACTTTCTCAAAATGTTTTGCTTGTGCACCTCATTATGCGCTCGTTCACTGTGAACCCTGAGCAGAGGCCCACAATATATGACATTAGGCAGCACCAGTGGATCAGAGACAGGGAAGAATTTTGGAAACTCCCATCATCCTCAGAGACATTATGTAACAAACCAAATCCCAGCATTGTGCTGGCTATGTGGCGTTTGGGCTACCATCCCACGGATATTAGTGATTGTCTACATGAGAAAAAATTCAATAACATCATGGCCACATACCTAATTTTAAACCATGAGTCAGCCCAGGACCACATTAAATCTGCCACTAAGCCTTTGCAAGCCTGTGTCACTGTGTCATCAACAGATGCTCTCAAGTCCCTTTCTCCTAAGAGGAGAATGAGTGAGCCTGCCCTTCATACCTTTGCCCTGCTGGCTGAACATCAGGGGCATGATGAGAAGTGTTCAAGCAAGCAGGGGAGCAGAAGCCTGAGCATGCCTGCCACCTTATGCTGCCTGATGAAGGAGGACAACCCTCCCCACCCAGTACCCACGTGTGCTCCTGAGGTTACTCCTCTCCTGAGCAGAAGTTTGGCAGTACGTAGCATGGTTTGCAACGAGTGGTCCTCAAGATGCCCATTCTCTGAGTGCATTTCTTCTGCACAGTTTTTGTCCTGTGAGAAGCCCCAGGAAGTGAGCACCCCAAAGAATAGCTCAGATATTCAGAGTACACCCTCTGTAAGGGAGACACCTGAGGGTATGAGCACCACTGAAACCCATGTCACTCAGAGATCTTCCCTTCAGACAACATCCAAGAAGAACATAAAATGTGTCCTTCCTGAAGATGTAAGTGCAGCCTCTGCCAGCAGTCTGTCCAAAGGCTGGAAGAGGGTTAAGAAGAGAATTGGGAATTGTGTGAGATTTCTGTGCTGCTGTCTGCCACTCTCACGAAAAAGCCATGTTTCTCAGAAGGAAGAGGCATCACTGGAAGGAGAGAGCATTGCAGGTGCACACACACAGCTAAATGAGGTGCCCAAAATGCACGTCAGTGTTTATTAATCTACATGTTTTTCTAATGTCCTTTGTGACCATCACATGATAGTGTAGGTAAATTAGGAAATCTTATTTTAAAAGGAACTTTATAAAACAGCACCACCACCTTTAACCCAAAAGTTTAAGCTAAATTAGACAATAGTGGATGAGAAGGAGAGGCTGTAGAGGCAGCCAAGTAGTGTTGGCTAAAGGAAGAAAGAATTATATGGGATCAAAGGCCAAGGGAAGAAAACTAAAAGACCAGGAAAGAGTATGAGAAGAAGAAACCACCAGAAAACAGATTATGCAGGATATAAGAGTCAAGATTCTGAAGTATATAATTCAAAGTTCTTAAGGCTGTGCTTTCTATATGTCATTATTATTTTACATATTGAGTCACTGAAGAGGATGAGACATAGGGTTAGCAATTTTCTTGGTGTGATTGAAATAGCCATATTGGGAGCCATGCAAGAAATCCAGATGACAGAGTGTCGTGTACTCCAACAGAGAAGTCCAGCACAGGAGATGGTAAGCCTTCATCTACCACTGGGTTCTCCACACAAAACCATTGTTAACAAAAGGTATGTCCAATGGCTGACCTTCAATAGCATCCTTCTCAGAGTGCAGCCCTGTGCCAAAATCCACCCAAAGATGCCATTGGATTAGAAGCCCCAGTGGGCCGGTCTTCCATGACATACAATATCAATTCTCATTCATCTGTCTTTCTCTTCAAGGTCAAGTCCAGGGAAGATGTTTTTTCACGCTGGACAGAGGTGAATCTCCTCCTTTCTCCTGTCTTCCCTCCCTGCTGATGTGTTTGCAGGCTGCCTGTATCCATTTCCTTCTTTTCACAAGAGACACTCCCACTGCATGCTGGTTCAGTCTAGCTATTGGTGAAGGGGCCCTTACTGTGGGGTGCTTGTCAGAACCATATTTGTCTCCTAACAGGAAAGTGATGGCAAGCAGCAAGGAAATGGATATCACTGTGGATGAAATTCTGGGATGTTGCTCCAGTTTGCAAGGTGGGTATTGCTTGGTTGTCCTGATACTGGTGTACAGTGGACACATGACTTATTCCACGGTCTTGGAACTACTTTTTGGTTAGATACCACATCATGGGTCAGAGGGTCAGACCTACACAGAAACTTGTGACTATTGATTAGGGGCATTTTGCTAGGAACCTCTTTTGAAAGTTGCATTGGTGTTGTCATGGACACCCTCTTTGCAGAACCAGTGATGTAATGAAGAGTGGCCACTCAGAAGGGACTGAATGCCAGGGCTTATTGTGGGTATCATGGCTGAAGGCAGCACTGAGAGCACTGATTTTCATCCTGTTGTATTAGAGAGGGATCTGTGATGTGGTTTATCCTTGACACTGATCCATAGAAAGATAAGCATGAGGTTGCCAGACTCAACCGTTTTTAAACTCCAGGGACATGGTCATTAAGGTCATGATGCAGAGGAACAAAGGTAAGGGACACACAACAGAGTCATGGATTCAGAGTGATCATGATATAAATTGTGTCAAGTAGCTCATCTTTTCCTCTGTCCCTAGCTGTTATGGAAGAACAGTTTGTGTATAACGGGTGAACATCATCTTACCCCTGTATGGAAGAACAATCACTGCAACTGGCAAGATGCTTAGTCTGTACTGGGTTGAAGAACCACGAGAACGAGAGTGCACACATCCTTGCAAGGAAAACCAGACTGGAGTGGCAGACCTTCTTCTTTATGTGGTCATACCTGCTCTGCATCAGTGGTGATTACTAAGGCAAGTATCATCCGTGATATACTTTACTGAATGCAGTGCCTGGGAAAGGGAGACTTGGGTGCTGTAGCCAGGTCAGTGAAACCCAGGAGGTACAACCAATGAAAATCATGGGCTCCAGACTCACATGACAGACTCTACAAAGGCAAATCTCAGAATGATCAGTTGTGATGTTTATTTTGACATTTGCCTTTGAACTAACGAGGACTTTCCCTGATACTAAAGCAAGTTGCTATCTTTATCCTTTTACCTTAGAGAACAGAAGTCAGCAGAGTTTCAGATCCCCACATCCATCACTTCCCTCCTTTATTGCCTCTCTGTTGGATGGAGCAGGGCAGGGTCTGTCATTATCAGCTACTTGTAGGAGGAACTTCACACACTTCATCCCAAAGCTGTCCTCAGGTGTCCTCCTCACAGAGCACAAAGCTGAGTCCTTAGATGCTCTTCTGGACATAACATATTTGGTTGGCACAATGCTTAAAGTACACCCACTGGCTGCTTGACACAGCCACGATGAGCAGTCTGGTACAGGTGGATCACATGGAGTTCCCCAAGTCAACTCTGGATGTCTTATTGGTCACCTTTCTCTCCTATTATCTGCAGCTTCTTTGGGACATCATCTTTCGTGGAAGCTCATTTTCACCAAGTATGTATCCTGTCTAATGTAGACAAGAGGACGTGAGATGAGGTGCAGGAAGCAGAGTGCCTATGTTTAGACATGTTGGTGGGAAAATGCTTTTCCTCTTTTGATCCCAGAGTCTGATGTCTGAAAAGTTGTAGAGAATTCATTCCCTGTCCTCTGATGCCCCTGATGAAACCCTAATGATGTTGGCCTGGGGAAGGTCACCTTGGACGACAATGAGCATTATACCTGCCTCTTTAATCCCTGAATTTCATAAAGTAAACCTGCCATTATCTGCCAAAACCACAGCTCTTGTACCTGTGGATGTGGAACTCTCAGCCAGTTTCCTCACAGATCTACAATATTCCTTCTCTTGTAGGTGCCTGGCCACATCCTGAATCGTGACCTAGAGGATTCCTAACCTGAGGACTTGCACACTCAGCCCTGGTGTCAGTGATGTAAAAGGTCGTCTCCGAGTTCGGGAAAGCTCAGAAGTTCTACACAGCTTCAGGAGGACATTCTGTGCAGGGCAATGAGATGGCTCATGTGACAGCATCCAGCTTCAGAACCTGCTCCAATTGTCATCAAGATCTGAGGATAACAGAAGGATCCCCTAGGAAAGCTGTCCAATGTATGTTACCTTTAAATCTCCAGCATACATTCATGCTGTGTGTTTTTGGATAGTGTATAAATGTTACCTATGCCTCTCTTTCCTCAGAGATGACCCTGGAAAACTACCTGAGCAGAGAAAGAACATGCCACTATAGAGTCTGGGGACACACGAGTGCATGTGTGCACAGCCTCTAAACTGGAGTTCCTGAAAAGGGCAGTGTCCTTGGAGCTTCTCTGTCAGGCCACCAATCACATGATGATTATGCATTTGACATCAGTCACTTATACTGTTTCCTACTGGTATTGGATAGAGACAATACACCAACAAATACCAAAGTACCAAAATAAGTTTCCTGCTGAATTTACACCAATTGGCAAAGAGAGCATTTTTTTTTTTATCTAAAGGACTTTAAACTCTCAGTGACCCCTGCCCTCCACTCTTGTCACTGTTGTTTAACTGACAGATCTTTTCTCAGATAGACTTGAAATATGGCAAACTGCTACTCAAGCACTAAACGTAACATTCAACTAGGTCTAATCCTAAAAGTAATGGCAGAGGACAAGGGCGACTCCTCCATACCCTGCACATATGGTTCCAGCCCTCCACACCAAGTCTCAGAGATCCAAAGAGTTGGACAGGGAAGAAACAGAGATGGAAACATGGATTCAAACACAAATCCCAGCAAGAGAACCACCTACATCACATCAGCTGATTTTAGCAAGGACACCATTAAAAATCAAGGCAGAGAAAATGATCTGCCCACAAAAGTCTCCAAGCATGCAAAGGCAAACAATAAGGAACCCATTAGAAAACTGAACACAAATTCAATTACTACAGCTGACCCCCATGCAAACACTACAAAATTCACATAAGAGATGCAGAAGAGATCCACATAAGTTCCAGCCTCTTAAGGAAGAAGACAGAGACAGCACAGAAGATGAACTCTGGCCACACGAGCTTTAATGACATTAGCCAAGAAAATACAAAAGCTGACGCATGGCTGAGGGAGCCTGTATCGTAGGACATCTAGAGAAAGCCTGGACACTGTTGTCACAGCCCAGCAGACAACAAATACCTGTTCTAAGACAAGATGATGGTTCAGTGCTATGCAGCAGGAAGGAGTGTGCAGGCTGACAACCAGATGTGTTCTGCTCACTACACGTTCACCCATGTGACCCTCTATGATACAGAATGAAGATATGACAAAGAAGCAGAATGAACTCTCCAAAGCTGGGGGATCATTTCCTCCTCTGAGAATCAACTATATTCTTGACTCTTAAGCTCCTCATCCCAGGAGAAGAGGGATGCTGAGCATAGCACAGATGTAAGCCTTGCTTGAGCTCATGAGTCTCCATGCTGCTGCTGGAGGCCCGAGAGCCTAGCGCTGCACACTCCCCAGCACTGCCCTAGTCTCAATGCTAGATGTTAACCCATGCAGACCACACCACCCTTGCTGCCTCACAATGAGTATATGGAGCTAGACTGTGCTGACACCCACATATATCCTCAAACAGCTAGGTGTCAGACCCTGATGGACATCCGCAGCCACAATTCACATATCCATTTAGATATCAGCCCTTACTTGACACTTTTCTTACCCGTACACTCATATATTGTCATCCATATACATTACTATGGCAGTTCAGGATGTCCCTTACCCCCTCAACTCCCACACCAGTAGTAATAAAGATCCTACACAAATGTCCCCTCCCATCTGCTGTGCTAAACAGCATTGCTAGTAATTGGCACTGCTTGACATTGCCTGCCTGACAACATCTCAATGCACTGGGTGGTATTAGAACCAGCTGGATACCAGCTCTCAACGCCCTATGTGATCTCTTCCATATCAGGCCTTGCAGGACCCCAACAATGAAGCCCTAACAATACTGTATATAAATTTCAATTAGAACACCCTCCCACCGCACCTACAATTCACTTCTTAGTGCTACTACACAGAAACTGCACCCCTTTGTCACTCAGAGTCCAGTGATATTTCATAGGCCATGCTGAACCAATCCAGCTGACATGATGTGTAGTGTGATTCTAGCTTTTGGTGTGTATATTATAGGCCGAGGGACATGGCATTGGATATACTTAGTAGAGCCACAGGAAGAAGCATTCAAGAAGGACCTGATAAGTAGGAATGCATTTGGGGCATACGTGTGTAGGGCATGAGACAGGTGGTTTTTCAGGGTCTAAAACTTTTATCTGCAGTGTCAGGGAGAATATAGAGTTTATCTTGGCATGGTGAACAACAATGTATATTGCGTGGCTGTGGGGAGGTCTGGGTGTGGTGTGTGGTGTGATGAGGGCTGACACCTCTCACACTGTGTGGGAAGGAGATGAGCTTCACCTTGATTCAGATAATAGCACTGTGGTGAACGGTTCACTAATTTGGGAAAAAAAGCAGAAACTAAACTTAGATACTTGTCTGTGCTGTGCACGTTCATCCACGTTAACACCTTACTTACATTCACTGCCAGTTGAAGGACACCAAGGACACCCCTCACCTGCAATCACCATAGTCTTCTAGGTACTGAGCCCGGCTAGTCAACTTCCTTCCCGCTGTCCCACAAGCAATGATAGGTTTTGGGCTTTTTTCACATTGCTCTACCCAGAATGTCAACTGAGATATGGTGTAAGGTATCAGGCCCTGTTGGACACTCTAACTCCTATCAGGGACACACATGTACTGCTTGATTCAAACACTATTGGGATCCTCCTGCATTGACATACCACACCAGGTATAATCCAGCGTGAGACACTGTGACCATGCCACCTCACTTATACTGCCAGCTGTCGGACTTTAATGAGAAACAAACACAGCACACACAGAGACTAGAATCCATTTCTAAGCATTGGTACATTCAAAGCTTCCCACAAAACCTAACACCATCTTCTAGGTATCAAGAACAAATCCTCATGCATTCCTCACATGCATTCCTTGGTCTGGATCCTGAATATCACCCACAGAGTACCACTTTAACAGCTACTTATCAGGGCATACAGGACAGTCTCTTGCCATTGTAATGAAATGTACTGGTAGTTATTGGGCCTCACTTGACACCCTCAGATCCCTGAAGATTCATATACGCCAGTACGTGTCAGACCATCTTGAATGTCACACCCACCACCACAAACAACACTGGTAGTATCAGGACACACTGGACACCACGTCACATCTACCTAAACACACCTTTTGGATAACAGAGCTGCCGGGTATTCTAACACTCATGATAGTCCTACAAGGCCTGGTGAATTACCCATCATCCCATAGCTGCCACACATGCACTGCTAGGTACCAGGCTCTGCTGACACCCTAAATGGCTCACACACATTAACATGGCAGGCTCTCCTGGACATCACATCCCACACTGCCAACCTATTGCACATGCAGTATCACGCCTTGATTGATACCAGGTCATCTATACGCTAACATACACTTAGGAGATATGCTGCTTGGCTTGACTCCCCATTCTTCCTCTCTTCCCTCTGACAGTGTAATTCATTAAACACATTGCACATAATACTAGTCCTGCGACCATACATCCACTACTGGGTATCGGGTCCTGATTGAACTCCTACACCACATTGACAGCTGCCAGTTCACAATAGGAAATTCTCTCCCAGTAACATCTTGCACAGTTGGTAGAATTTGCATTGTTTGACCCCATTCTTCTGCAGAAGACACAACTACACTGCTAGCCACCAGGTTCTGCTGGACTCCTTCCTATGCTACACATGCTGGACATTAACCCCTTCCTAAAGCACAGTAGCATATACAGTGCAGGGCATCAGATTCACTTGAACATCAGCCTCCATCCTACATGACATGCCAGGGAAGAGACCAAGCTTGACACATACCCTTACCCCCAATATACACCATTAGGCAAACCATCACTGCTGTTCTTAGGATTCCACTACACACACCTCTCCCAGACATCAGCAAGTTTCTTCCTATCAGGCACATACTACCATCCTGTGCAGATTTCATTTATGCATGTTGCATGTATAGACAACAATAGGCACTAAGCCTTACACAAAATACCACTATTCTGCTGACTACATACACTACTAGATGGGGGCAGAGGCAAACCATCACTGCTGTTCTTAGGATTCCACTACACACACCTCTCCCAGACATCAGCAAGTTTCTTCCTATCAGGCACATACTACCACCCTGCGCAGATTTCATTCATGCATGTTGCATGTATAGACAACAATAGGCACTAAGCCTTACACAAAATAACACTATTCTGCTGACTACATACACTACTAGATGGGGACAGAGGTGTTTGCTTGACTGAGAATGAACAATGTTTTGGAGCAGCAGTACAGCTGTAGGAAGACAAATTTATTATACACAGCCTGTTTTCGTGCACAGTATGTGGGTTAGGACTGTGGAGTTCACAAGGTGTCACAAGGTGTGAAGAAAAAGCATGTTTCAGGTTACAGTGGCAGGGGAAGGAGTGTCCAGCGGAGCATGACAACTAAAGGTTCGTGGGTGGGTTTGACATCTGGATTGTGAGGGTGGCATCTAGATGGCCTGTAGCGGGGGTGGTTCTGTGACTGAGGTGATTCTCTGTGGGAGCAGCTGGGAGATGCTCTGCAGTGTCTTGTGAACACAACACTGTATGTTACGTGGCAGCTGTTGTGAGCTGTCTAGATCAAGTAGGACCCGACTCGTAGCTTATATGTAGGGCACCTGCAGCTGTTCAGGAGAACCCGATCAAGAGCAGTGTATGTGGAACAGTGGTGGAGGTGATGCTCTAAGCAACAGTGCATGCGATCTTTTGGTGATTGCTCAGAGAGCGGGTTGCATAGTTTTCATGTAGCATGAAGGTGATGAGAACATGCAATGCATTGTGGATTACAGGGTAGTTTACTTTGCAGCAGAGAATGTGGGGTGAACTAGCTGCACACCACCATGCTTCCCAATACACACTGCTTAGTATGAGCCCAAGGGTATCATTCCCCACACCTGACACCAGTCTACACATACAGCAAGATCAGGCCAAGCTGTGTCTCTCTTGTTCTCAGGAACTTTTGTTCCTACATCCTCTTCTGTCTTGCTTTCTGTCTCTTGTCTCTCAGTCTTTCTTTCTGGCTCTCTGGCTCTCTCTCTGGCTCTCAGGCTCTCACTTGCTCTCTCTCTCTCTCTCTCTCTCTCTCTCTCCTTCTCCTGCTGCATGTGTTTGTCTGTTTAATTTGGTTATTCAGAACTGGGGACTCAGCTGGCCCTTACATCTATTTGTCTGTGTGTGGATTTGGCCATAGGGGAAGCTATAACTAGCTGAATCTGTCATCTATCCATGTATGTATGTAAGGCTTTGCCTATGGAGGGGAAAATGACAGGAACTGACAGCATGTCCATCCACATCACTGCACTAACAAGAACATTGTAATTTGTTAGATTCCTCTGTCCCAACATTCCTTACTAGGTAAAAGAAAATACTACACACACAAACACACAGAAAGACATGCAAAAGATGATATGCTATTGATCATTTCCTGACTTTTTCTCCTCTACAGGCAAAGCTTCACACACATACATGAACACAGGTCAGATTAAGTTAGTTATATCCTCTGCTATATCCAAATCCAACACACAACAAAGAGATTCGGGACCTCCTATGTTCCCAATTCTGAAGAGCCAAGTTACACACACAAATGCATGTTGGTGAGAGAAAGAGGGGTGAGAGAGGAGTAGAGGGGGAGGGTAGGAGAGAAGATGAGAGGAGAGAAGATGGGAGGAGATGGAAGGAGAGGGTTGGAGAGGAGGAGAGGAGAAGAGTGCGTAGGGGAAGGGAAGAAAGTAGAAGAGAAGGAAGGGCAAGGGATGAAAGGAGAGGAGAGGGGAGGAAAGGAAAGGAGAGGGGAGGATGGGGGAAGGGAAGAGAGGAAAAGAGAGGAGAGGAAATAGGATGAAAGGAAAAAGGAGGAAATGGGATGTGGGGAGAGGCAAGAAAAGGAGAGGGGGCGACTGTGGAGGAGAGGGGAGGTGAGGAGACAGGAGAAGAGAAGAGGAGAGGAGAGTTGAGGAGAAGGGAAAAGAGGGAGTAGAGTTGAGGAGAGACGAAGGGAAGAGAAAGGGGAGATGTGAGTAGAGGAGAGGGAGGAGAGGGGAAGAGATGAGAGGGCAGGAAAGGAGAGTGGAGGGAAGGAAGGAAAGAAGATGGTTGATAGAAAAGAGGAGAGAGAAGGAGAGGGGAGGGGAGGGAATAGAGGGGAGGAGAGGGGCGGAGAGAATAGGGAACGAGAGGCAAGTGGAGAAGAAGGGGGGATGTGAGTGGAGAAGTGAGGAGAGGGGAGGAGAAAAGTGGTTAGCATAGGAGAGGAAGATCCAGAAGAACAGAGATGAGGGGAGGAGAGGGGAGGAAATGGTAGGAGCTGGGAGGGGAGGAAAGCAGAGGAGAGGAGAGAAGATAGGAGGAAATGGGATGAGGGGATTGGAGGAGAGAAGAGAGGAAGGAAAGGGAGGAAAGAGAGGGGAGGAAAGTGGAGGAGAGAGGAGGAGAAGAGCAAGTAGTATAGAAGAGGTAGATCCAGAAGAACAGTGGAGAGGGGAGGAAATGGGAGGAGAGGGGAATGGAGGAGAGGAGAGGAAAGGAGATGGGAGGAAAGGGGAGGAAGGGGGATTGGAGGAGAGGGGAGAAGACAGGAGGGAAGGAGAGGGGAGGAAAGGGGAGGAGAGAAGGGAAACAAAAGAAACTTGGAACAAGAGAAAGAGATCTTGTTGTCAGGTACAGCAGGTATGCCCTCACCCATAGTCAAGGCCACCCAGGCACAGGTTCTGCTGCATTTACCATTTCCTTAAAACTAATGTCTTCCACACAGGGCTAAGTGTCATGCCGTGCATAATCTGCCAACTGGTATGTCCACCACCACCCAATTCATGATTTGGAATAAGATACTTCTCAGAATCCCCTCTTCTATAGCCACTGACACAGTGGACACATGGGTGATGATAGGTAATGTGAGTTATTTCCTTCCTAACAACTAAAGCACACATCAACACAATACATGCACCTCAGACACACATGCACACACAGACATGCATATATATACATACGCAGACAGACAGTTGCATGCATGCACACATACACACACATGGATGAAAACAACAGTACATATCAGATTCTTCATGTTATCCCTTCACAGAAAAATCTTGCATACACATCAATTTTACAGAGTTTAGTTTGTGTTCTCTCTCTCTCTCTCTCTCTCTCTCTCTCTCTCTCTCTCTCTCTCTCTCTCTCACAAACACACACACACACACACACTTACACTTGCATGCATGCATGCAATTATGCATACATAAATAAAGCAGTTTGACTCAAGTACTTCATGTTATCCCCTTACCGAGAAATCTTACATACACATAAATCTTACATAAATTGGTAAGTGGCAAATCCTTCTAAGTATTTCCTCAGAAAGTCATCTATGGCTGAATATCAGTTCCTGATAAGTACCCTCAAAAATACAACCAAACTGAGGGTTAAAGCTATGAGAATAAAGATTAAACACAGGGGTAGATGACATCCCTTCTTTGTTTCTTCTCCCTGCCATATTATCAAAGCCCCACATACAGGAATTCATCTCTCTCTCTCTCTCTCTCTCTCTCTCTCTCTCTCTCTCTCTCTCTCACACACACACACACACACACACACAAACATACACATGAGAGAGAGAGAAACACACAGAGACATACACATACATACAGATCTCATTATCTTATCCTGTGAGGTACTACTTCTCATAAGCACAAATCACACACATAACATAACCCGAGTCAAGACCAGCTAGGTTTTCCCTGCCTGCCTTATATAGAAGTGTCTTACACACTTCAGTTCTCTGATACTGTTAGGTATCCTTTTCCTATAGTAAAAGTTCAACATATACATACAAGTCTCCATATCTGGTCCTAGGACATAACGCTTCCCTACAATCAAAGTCACACATAATCACAACTAGGTGTTCCATCCTGCTCCGTATCCCCATATTCATACAAGGTACATGTCTGTTTTTGCTTTCTATCTATTGTCTTACAGGTAAATTCTTAATACACACACATGGTTGCATAGCAGGTCCTGCATGGTTCACCCTCTCCTACAGCCAGATGACAGGTGCCTCTGTGCATCACTTTGCCTATAAACAGAGATATATTCAGGTCCAGCTAGTGTCAGGTTAGCTACAGTACAGTCCACATATATGAACACACACACACACATACACACAGAGCATGCATATATGACAAGGTATTTGATTTTGCAAGATAGCCCTCCCATACAGCAGCACACTAGATATACATACTTATAAACACAGACACTCACACACACACATACAGACACAGCACACACATACACCCACACATATGGATATGTGTCAGGCTATAATAGGTATTCCCTTCTTTACAGATAAAGGCCCACTCTCAGGCCTATGTTTTTATTCCTGTTGTCTTCCCCTATATTATACAGATCATAGACACTGGATGAGGTCTCAGGTCATGATAGGTTCTTCCTTTCATTATCTAGGCCTCAATGTATCAACATGGGTACTTGATCAGTAGTGCTCAGTATCTCAAACCCAGTGACAAAATTCTTAATACATCACACACACACACACACACACACACAGACACACACACATACACACACAACACAAGTCTAGGCTTTATAGGCAAAGCATCACAAATATCTGCATGTCTATGTGTCTGGCTCTTCATATCGTAAAACTGCCCAAAATGTGGCTACTTGTATGCTCTACCGAGTTCAAACTCACCCACAACTCCTACCTCAGCCCACAGCTTGATGTGATTTCTATATTTATCTTCCACTCTACGAAAGTCCCACCAAGGTATTGAGATGCTGGTCTTTCTGTGATAACTCTCCTGTAGCCATAGCCTCTTATATAAACGTGGCTGTGTTAACAACTACCACATATGTCCTCCCACACATCTAAAGCCCTACAAATGCATACATAGTTTGGTTTCAACTGCTACTTAATATCCCCACCACTATAGCAAAATCTCACACATATACATCAAATTATCCAGCTACCCCAGATAGCTTCTCCCCTGTCTCTTCCTCCATGTTTTATACTCGCATCTGAAGAATGGAAGCTAAGAACAGTATATATAAAGAACTTTCAGCACTTCTCTTTCTGGATCTGGACTCACTCACACAATATAATCTGTTAATCCATGCATTTCCTAAAAAGATGCCTCACTAACAAGAATGTTAATATGCTGAGCATCTGAACTAAGGATTGAGACTTTGAAGTTGGTGACCAGTCACAGGACTCATTTGTTTGTTAAATCATGTGGGAAACCCCAACCCACTGTGGGCGACTTGACCCCATCAAATTGGTCTGAAGTAGTTATGTCAACTGAGAAGACAATAGCCAGATTTGTCTGTTTTCTGCCTTAGTTCTGCTTGATTTCCTGCCCAAACTTCCCTAAGTGACAGGCGTTGATAAGAACATGTAAGCCAAATAAACTCTTTCTTCCCCACATTGTTTTTGTCATGATGTCTATCAGCAATAGAACATGTAGTAGGTCAGTATCCCAAGAGTATCCTCAATCTTAGGATCTTTCTGCTGACACCTCCTGAGTGCTAAGATGAAGGTATGTACTATAGCACTAACTACATGAATAAAACTTCAAAGATGAGGTAGATGTCCTTGAGAAAATAAATCAGTCTCTAAACAAGTAGAATTCAAAAATCAGAATATTATTAAGGGAGCTTATCTGAGAAAGTATTTGCAAGAAGATGGACGTGAGAGACTTTGGAGAAGGAGTGTAGAAAACAAAAAACATGGTACTTGAAGAATTGAGGCCTAGGGGAGGAATTTGACTTTATTTTTCATATATGAAGAAGACATGTTTCCTCTTTGCCAACAAGGCTAGATGTGAATCCCTACTAAAAGTGGGTAAACCAGTCTTCTTCAGGGACAAGCTCTGACATAGTTCATTCAGTCCATAGATACATCGATGAATAAAGCAAAATTAAATGGACCCAATATATTGTTTAGAAATAAATGTGCTAATATAAGTGCACAAATTCATACATATACCTGCATGGAACTCA
This sequence comes from Chionomys nivalis, assembly GCF_950005125.1. NCBI lineage: Eukaryota > Metazoa > Chordata > Mammalia > Rodentia > Cricetidae > Chionomys > Chionomys nivalis. The sequence continues at coordinate 61,495,411 of NC_080099.1, forward strand.
TGTAAGAATTCATATTTTGGGCAGGGATACATAGGATAACCTGAGGAATAAGGAGAAAAGGAAGTGGCAGGAGAGATTTAGATGAAGTCTCTATGTATGCCCTTCTCAAAAACAAAACAAAACATAATGTCTAACATCTTAAAAAAACTGGTTGCAGGTTCAGCAGGAATATTTAGGACATTGAAAAACTAATCCAAAAATTTGAGGCGTTTTTCCAAGTGATCGACAGTGTTTCCCAAAGTTGGAGAAAATACATGAATGGAATAAACTTTGGAACTTGCTACCACTGAGATACAGAGATTTTTGGATTAAAATGACCCCAAACAAAAGCAGTGCAAGGAATGGGTAAGAGCAAACAAAATAGCGGTTTTGATTGGTTATGTTTTGAATTATTTTAATTTTAGGATATTTATGACCGGTGTTGGTATAATAGGCTATGGCAAGCTGATGATGTACCTTTCAATTTTACAAAGTGAAGGTTTTTACATAGACCTAAGTATTGACATTAAGGAAGTGAGGGGACTCTCAGGGAAACATCAGCACACATTCAAGTAGAGGATGCTGGAATTCTATGTGAGCCTTGCTTTTAGTTTCAGAATCATAGTTCTTTAAAGGTAGGAATCTTTGGGTCCTATTGAAGATCCATTTATGGGCAATCCCAAGTCAACAATACACAGATATTGCCTGATGACCCTTTCACTAAGGACATACTAGAAACAGATCAAACATAAATCCCACCTTCATAAACTAAGTTTATTATAACAGATCAAACACAAATCCCACCTTCATAAACCAAGTTTATTTTCAGGACTGAAATGAGACCCTGGAAGGGAAGAAGTATGGTTGTGATACGGCCTAGCTGAGATATTCCTGCCAAAAAAGGAACAAAGAAGCAAAGCCTTCTTCAGTAACCCTGCTCTCACAGGACCCCACATGCAGTCCAAATAAGTGCCAAAGCATTGTAGAGCAGACACAAGTTACCTGAATTTATTCTGTACAACGAGGGTGTCCAGATTGTCGGCCCATTCGGATTAGCTCAGTTCTGTACACATAACCAATCAGGCCTTAGATCAGGATGCACAATACAAGTTAGGTGTCTAAACGACAATTGATGTCAGTCCTGTGAGGTTGAAGGCAGAGCTTTCACTTCAAGGACACTAGTGGCAATGGCGATGCACACAGGCAGTGAATGAAGCCACAAATTTGGAGGAGGTGTTTCTTATCTTCTCAACACCAGGTACAGTCTGACTGGCTCCTCTCTTCGGTTACCATGCTTTCATTGGACCCAAAATGCTCTCTTTGTTTTCAAAACCACTTTAGGTTGGGGACAAGGCTTCTTGCCCAAGTTCCTACTACCTGAAGACTCATGAGCCCAAGCCTACATTCTGAATAACTTAGGGACACTGAATCACTCTTGTCTAAACCATCTGTGCTTGCTAGATACCCTGGCACTTGCCCAGAACCCTGTGAACCATTCCATGGAGACTGCTGTCCTCCTATTCCATGTCCTCATCCTCAGTGGCCTGTCTTAATGTTCCCTCATAATTTACATTTTGGGTCTGGCATGTCACACATAATAAAGACATCTTAATTTGCAGCTATTTTCTGGAAAAAATGATTAAATTTTATTTCAATCTAAAGGATATTTTAGCCTGTGTTATTTTAATATGGTTTATTTGCCAACTTTTATGTTAGAATTGTTCTTCTCTTCTTCAGTAAAGAACTGAGCTTTTGCATTCATATGGCCTTCTTTATGTGTTGTTGAACTTGCGGGACAATATTAAGTACTTTCATTATGGATTGTCATGTCTATGTCCATAAACAGTTAGTTTATAATTTCTGTTTATTTTACATTTAGGGTTGTTTTGTTCTATTCATTTATCTTGCTGTATTTATTTGTCTGTCTGTGTCAAACACGTATGTGAAAGTCAGAGGAAACTTATGGTTGGAAGTCAGTGATTTTTTTTTCAAAAATTTGGGATCAAGGGATAAGCTCAAGTCATCATGTCAGGTAGTAGGCTACTTGGGACTTTGTAGAATTTGTTGGAAAATGTCTCTTCCCCTTTCTTTTATTGAGTAGTGGGACAAATATTAGTGCTACCTTTTTATTTTTTATTTATTGATTGATTTTTATTGAGCTCTACATTTTTTCTCTGCTCCCCTCCCTGCTGTTCCCCTGTCCTTCAACCCTCCCTGTAGGCGGCGTGTTCGCCTTGGGCTAATGTTTACTGATAAATCTGCCGGGTGTGATCCCAGCAGCCCCTTTTCTCTGCTTTTCCTGTTCTCCACGGGAACCTGTGGTCCTGTAAGTCTATTTCCTTATTAAAGCTGTATATATCTTTATAATCTGTCTGCATTCATTTACGCTGCCACATTTGGTATCCAACGGGCTATTTTGCCCCAGCCCCGGCATGGGGGGGGGCACAAGCTCCATCTTTCCCAGCCTTTGCGAGCAAGTTAGTTACCGGAGCTCACGAAGTGCTATTGGGCGAGCATAGCCTGCTAGCTTTTACAGAGTGCTCATTGCTCGCTTTCCCTTCCCCCACTCCAGGCCACGATACAGTTGCAGAGCAGCAATCCCCCAACAGAGCAGTTAATAGTTCCCTGCTTTTCTTCCAAAGCCTCACTGCCTGAATTAACGGAAGCACCTGCGGTTTTGAAGCAAAAGCCCCCAACCCCTTCCCTTGTCAGGCAGTACAATAATTTTTGTTTTGAGTTAATTGTTTCAGACCGGCTCTGGCTTAGACCACGTGGACTCAGGTGCATTTCTTTCGCCACCACTGGCAGGAAAACTTCATTACAGGTAAATAATTTTCTTTTATAAATAAGAAAAATGTCTGAAAACATTACCATTCAAGACTTTAACAGCCTTTTCAATTGTACCATGTGGGAGATTTTACAAGGCGAACACACCCCCAATGGGTGGGGCTATATCCCTACATCTCCCCCTTTTGTCTAAATAAGATAGAACTAAACCAAATACAACTATATACAATAATAACAAATAATAAATATAACAAACAATATTGAGAACAAAAGTTTTGCTAAACATTCTATCTCAAGGAGTCTAAATAACATAGAGAGTAACTATAATTATATAATCTTCAACTCCGTCAAAGATCTGCATAAACTGGACACAAAGAATCCGCAGAGAGAGGACTGCTGAACTTGCCTAAAGGTGAGATGATCTTTTGGGGTTCCTGATTTATGAAAGAGTCTGCGAGACATTCTGCAGGACACAGCAGATAGTGACTGAACTGCCTTTGAAATTTCCTGCATGTCTCTGGATACTGTGGGCCTGAAGGCTGAAGATTGATGCCCCAACGGTGCAGAGGAACTTTGGGTGACTGTACAGGCAGCAAGATGTCTCTGTCATTTCTAGAGTTTTGAAAATTGCTTACTTTTTGTTTGCTTAGGTAATATTGTATTCTTCTGGAGTCTTTGATGGAGTTGAAGAATAGATAGATAGTTATAGTTTTCCTTAGTTATGATAAAGATAAAATAGATGTAAATATTGTAATTTTTACTTGATAACTGTTTTGTTATATGCATCTTTTTCCTTCAGCAGCTACATGGCATCTCTCTGACTCTGCCTACTATTTCTACATAGCTCTGTTCATATTTTCTGCCTACTTCACTCTGCTAAACTATTGGCTGAAACAAACTTATGAACCAATAAGAGCAATACATATGCAGAAGGACATCCCAATCATCTTCCTTTTCTGTCTAATTAAAAAGAAGTTTTAAATTTAACATAGTAAAATTATATATACTAAACAGTTATTAAGCAAGAATTATAGTTGCAATATTTAGTCTGTTCACATTTGGCAAATTAAGGAAATACTCTATCACTAGTCTATCTTTGTGAGTCTAAAGTTTTTTGTCTAATTTATCCTTTATCATATCTAAGGATAACTATAACTGTAACTGTCCTTTTTCAACTCTTCAAAGACCCCAGAAAGATATAATATTGCCTAAGTAAAGAGGCAGTGCATTGTAAGCAACTTCCAAAGTTCTACAATTAACAAAGAAATCTCGCAGCCTGGACACGAAGTTTTTCTATAATGTTGGAGCATCCATCTTCAGCCTACAGGCCCATAATATCTGGCAGATTTTTCAGTGAAGCAGGAAATTTGTTCTGCCTTTTACTGGCAAAGTTTATCAGTTGCTTTCTTCTGTTTCCTGTAGAATGTCTGGCAGTTTCTTCTGTGATGCAGGATCCATGAAGGATCATTCATTCTTTTTGAAAGTTGAGTAGTCACTTTTCTATGTGTCCTGCATGTCCAGTTCATACAGCATACCATCAAACAGTCTGGGTAAGAGCAATTTCTTGCCCAAATGGCTAGCCTTGTCAGATTAAAGGTAAATTCCATAGCAAGTTTCTTCCTTGCCCATCAACCTCTCTGACGTAATTGGTGCTGCCAGAAGCAGACATGTTTCACCATCAAGAAAAGTTTAAGTTCTTAAAACCTTTTAAATGCCATATTCTGTAAGTCTTTGAAGGGTTGAAGATTATCTAACTGAAACATATCTCTATATATCTAGAATATCTAACTAACATGACTAAAATTTTGACTATTATTAATGACTAGCTATTAATCTGTATTTCTTAATTATACATTTAATTTTTAAATGAACTGCACAAACACAATACCTTAAACAAGAGCAAAAATTCATGTACACAATACAACAAAATCAACCTTAAATTTGTATCAATCGACCAAGGTTATACCAATACAAAGTATTCATCTCTATATCATATCCCCCTTTATTTCAGAAATTGACTATGACCATTAAACATTTATAACCAACACTTTCAAAATGAAAATAAACATTTAAAAACAATCACTTTGGGAATTTGGGCATAGTTTTCTCTAAACTGCTTCTTGTTGTTTGTGGGGTGAAGTATTTTTATGGTTCACAGGGACCTTTTGGGAGGTCTTGTTTTATCAAACCACATTAGCCTTGAAGGAATCCGCAGGTTCTCATCTTTGTAGAGGCAAAAGCTGAACCTTTTATCCAAAGTAACATATCCTTACACACAAATTTGGAAGTCAAGATATCTTTAATATCTATTTATCTATCTATCTATCTATCTATCTATCTATCTATCTATCTATCTATCTATCTATCTATCTATCTCTATCTACACACACACACACACACACTTAGCTTAACAGTCCATACAATAAAATTTCTTTCTGAAGTTACCTCATTCACAGTCAAAAGATTCAAAGAAAAGACAATAATATACATAATTCAGACTCTCTATGTATATTCATCTTTACTTGGCTCATTTTTCTTTACTCCTTTAATCTATGAATGTATGTACTCTTTTATCTTACTTTTACTGCCTCTTTAAAGACTTTGTTTAATTTTTAAAAACTATTTATTTTCCTCTATATACGGTGTTTCTTCTCTTTCCCAAGCCTACGTATATTTTAAATCACAGTGTGACCCATTTAGAGGTTCATTTTTGTCTGAATCTGTCTTTGTTTTATATCTGTAATCATTTTCTCACCAGGAGTGCCTTTTTAAAATGACAAGTGGGCATGTCTAGGCCCAACTCAGAGGCCCTCCCTGTTGTTTCCATCCCATCCAACATAGCAGAGGCATGTTCACTGCCTCTGCAAGCCAGGCTCACTGCCCTAGTTCCAGGGATGTAGCAGGTCTATGTCACCATTAAGCAACTAGCAGCATGCTACTCACAAACCCCATTTAAGTGCAGGACTCCCAAAAGATCTATAGGCATTCATGCCACCACCATGGACCAGGAAACCCTTTCTTGAAGAAACTGTGCAGTTTTTGCTACTAATGCTGAGTCAGGAAGCCTTCTTTTAAAGGAGCTGTGCCTCTGTTTGCCACCAGCAAATAGAGCCTATCTGAAAAAACAATGTGGCTACCAAGAAGCTACAATTGACTCTCATTTTTATAGGTCTAGAAGCCCCCCTTTTTAAATTTATGCTTTCTTAGACTTTATGTGGAAATTCTTGTCCATGTTAGCATCATTATGTAAATGTAGACTGCTCCTGCTGGTTGTAATTCAAAATTTTAGGTATGTTTTTGTCTCTCTCTCTCTTTCTCTCTCTCTCTCTCTTTCTTTTTTCAAGACAGAGTTTCTATGTAGCTTTGGAGCCTGTCCTGGAACTGCTCTTGTAGACCAGGCTGTTCTTGAATTCACAGAGATCCACCTGCCTTTGCCTCCTGAGTGATGGGATTAAAGTATGCATCATGCACCACCATTGCCTAGCTTTTGCCTCTTCCTTTCCCTGGATAATAACTCATATTTGTTCTTATTGTATATAGTTTTGTATTAGGATTAGAACTCTCTTATTTCAATAAAAGAGAGAGGTGCTAAGAGAACTCCTTCACCCAATAGCCTTTAAGATATTGGCCCACTTTGGGCATGCTCTGATGTACTGTGAATTCAGACTAAAAGCTTGCATGGCCCTCTTGGCTGCTGGATTCAGTTCCAGTTCCCAGTCCATGAAGAGGATTGTAGACTGCTATCCTTACTATGAGTTTGTTCCCAAATAAATAAACCTTGTGACACTATATTCTAGGCTATTGTGGAACTCTTTTATATGACTACATTAAAGAGTTAAGATTTTACTATTATTTATTTAGTTATGAGCATACATGTAAGTGCTGTACACAGGCATTTGCATATCTGTGGGTGTGTACACCTGTGCATGTATGCAGAGGCCAGGGGTGTGCATCAGATCCCTGTGTTGTTGCACTCCACCTTATTCATGTGAATCAGAGTCTCTCATTGAACCTGGAGCAGTTACCAAGCCCCAGTGACCCTCCTGTCCTCTGGAATGTTAAGCAAGTACTCCTAATCTTAAAAGATAAATATGTCATGAAACAATTAAGACTTTATTTGGAAATAATTACTAATGTGACTTTTTTTTTTACCTTTTAAGATTTGGAGAATGTACTAGTTTCACAGATGAAATATAGATACTAAAATATTAAAAATAAAGTGAAGAATGGTTTTAGTTAAAGGATGGAAGATGAAACATGGTAATATAGGTAAAGAGAAGTAAAATTCTTCATATAGTTAAGTGAACTTTTCAATAAAATTAATTAATTTTTTAAATAAAGAAGTAGAGATACTTGTAAAGAGGAAAAGATACAAAGGCAGGGGAAACAGTCCAGGATAATATAAGGGGTTAAAAATCAAAATGCACTAATGCAGTATTAAAATGAGACCCACTATTTTATAGAACTTGTATACATCACTAAACATACTAAAAATGGGTAAGTAGAAAATGTTACAAGTTATCTTTTAAATTTACTGGCCATAGAGTAAAATAACTGGCCCTTAACCCATAATAAAATCACATTATTTTTAAAAAGTTGACCTTGTTAGAAAAGCATTTTCAGTTTCTGGCATATAGAATTTTCTCTCCTCAGCTGATTTAACTTTAGGTTTTATGAGAGCCTGGTGAAATGGCCTTGGTTGGATGACATTCTTTACAGACTGTTTCATTATTCCTTCCTCATTCTTCCCTTTCTTCTTCCTCCTGTTTCTAAAAGCAAAATCAAAAGAAAATCAAAATATCTTTCAGAATTTTTTTTTGCTAAAAAAAATGCTGTCATTCAGATGCAAATATGATGATCATAAGAGAGAGATGAAACAGATGCAAATATGATGATCAGAAGAGGGAGATGAAAAAACAAAAAGCCATTCTTGGTACCACATTCTTCCTCACTTCGCCTGATCTTTCACTGCTAGAGATGCTATCCTGAGTCTCAGAGTTAAAGTGGTGAAGGAACGGGGAGTTTCACCTATGTCAGTTGAAAGATATTATTCAAAGGAAAGTGAAACAAAATATTTAGTACTTTGTCACTCTGCCTATGACCTGCTTCTCTTTATTGCTAGAGTTCACAGAATATGAAAATGCCATATTAATGTGGTTGAGGTGTAACTCACCTTGCTGCATAGTGTTGTACATTGGTACAATCTTACTCTGTGACTTTCTTCTACCTAATTTGTCTCTTAGTGAGCTGAAGAACAACTTAAGTTTTGTTTAAAATTTATTGTTTTAGTTTGTAGCACATTTAAAATGCATCAGGTCAGTATATTGGCATTGGAGGTAGATTTGTCCTTAGTCCATATTTATGGTATAGAGACTCACCTTCTAAAGAGCACATTGTCACATTCTCAAGTAGACCATAGAAGTGAGTGAGCAGCCATCTTTTCTCCTTCTCCTTTCACCTTTTGAAATCCTAATATAATCAATTCATCCTGCCCTTACCTTTTGTCCTTCCAAACCCTTCCATATCCTCTTCCTTGATCTATTTCAAATTCATGATCTCTTTGTTTGCTGATTGTTGTTACAAAAATATATGTATTCCTAAATACAATCTGTTTGGTCTGAATGTTTGCTGTATGTATGTTTTCAGTGCTAACCATTTGGTATTGTGTAATTAAATTGTATGCCCTTCCCTGGGGAATACTGTTTCTTCTACTCTCAGAATTCCATAGAAGTTTGTAGGTCTTTGTGTTAGAGTTGAAGACCCCTGGGCTTTCCTCTGTCTACTGTAGAGTATCTATTGTCATGTTTAGGCAGCCATATTGGTGAGACTCTAGGGCACCCAAGACACAGGGAGCACTGGGGAAGAGGGAAAGACTGTGAGAGCAAGATGAACAATGAGTTTGCTCTGAAATTGTGTCTCACAGAAATGTCAGATTTCATTTTTCTTCATGTCTGAACAGCATCCCATTGTGCATATTTATCCCATTCTCAGTAGCTGTCCATCAGTTAAAGTACATTTAGTTTGTTTCCATTGGCTGAGCACGTGTCTGCAGAGCAGGAGGCCCAACCCTTCCATACACCAACGAGTGGTATGGCTGGGTTGTACAGTATGTTTATTTTTAGATTTTTGAGAACTCTCTGCACTGATTTCCATAGTGGCTGCACCAGTTTATAATCCCGTCTCATCAACAGTGAACGATGTGTCGCTTTCCCCACTCCTCCAGCATTTTTTGTAGGCTGTTTGGTTGATGTTTGACATTTGAACTGGGGTAAGATAAAAATTTAAAATGTTTTTAATGAATATATCCCTAATTGCTAGAGATGATGAACAATTTTTCTTAGGCATTTGTTTTCTTTTGCAAACTCTTTTAAAGGACATTTATTTATGAATATCTTTCTATTTGTTCAACCTTGATTTTGCATATATGTATGCATAAATATATATGTAAGCAAACTTTATGAGCAACCTAGATTTTGGACAGGGAAAGTAACATAAATTGAATAAATTAAGTGAGATAGTTTATGAATATAATATTAAACAAATTAGTATTGTTATTATGAATTTTTATTTCCTTTTTATGATAAAATAACAATGAATTATTTCTTAAATCAGGAATAATTTTTTGAATATAAGATTTATCAGTTTTATATACAAAATATAAATACCATAACTCATTAGAAGTACTAATTAAAAGTTGCTTTTAGGTACTTAATTACCTTAATTACAAAAATAATTGTATCATGTAATGTATATTTATAAAATCATTTCATGCAATTGGTATTTCTCAGTTTGATATATTTATTAACTGACTTTATGTCATGTGACAGATATTTCAGGGAAGTTACAGGAGGAAAACATAATTTTGGCTCGTGTTTTAAGAAGTTTCTATTTATGACCTCTTGATCCTGCTGTTTGGATCTGTGGTAATATTCTACACAGTATGGTGACTTCCCCCATAAAGCTAGAAAGCAAAAGGAAAGGACTGGTGGTTCTCACATTTTTTCAGGGGTATGCTTCCAGTGGTTAGAGTTCTGCCCCTTAGAGACTATCTCCTGCAGGTTGCTAATTCCTTTGTTGCAGGGGTGTTGGGAGCAGTAAGACCCCAGATCCTGAATTTCTTGTAATCCCCTGGTCTGAGTGCCTACAGCTGCTCTGAGCACAAGACCTTCAGGAGTTCCTGATGGCAGGAGACTGGTTTCTGGTGGGTTTGGCTGGGGTGTGGCTATCTCTATATAATCTGCCCCTGAACACAATAAAGGGGGCATTCTTGGGGAATTCAAGGATGACCCGTGTTGCTGTCTCTCTGTCTGTGTGTGTCTGTGTATTTTAACCTCCAGCCTGAAGCTCCGTAACTGGGTAATAGCGCACCGAGCGCAGACACGGAGGCGCGGTGTGCGGCACACAGGTTTAATACCAGGCTTTCCACATACAAATATTTGAGTAACACTTTAATTTCAGTGCTCATCAATAAGATATGTGGTATGAAATTCTTAGGAAAAAAGTACCTATAAGTTCAATCATTTATACTGTACATATTTTTTCAGTGAGTGATCATGTTATAATCCCAAAAAATTTATTAGAGATTCTCAATCAACTATAGCATGGTCTAACTGGATGTGCAATGGGAATCACAACTGAGACTACTGAAAATGTTTAAGCAGCACAAATGCCAGAGCAAATGTTTTTATTATTTAAAATTTACATTAATTTTATTCTCTCTCTCAATGATTTTATTGCATTTAATCAGACTAATAGCATTGATCTAAAGGACCAAGCATCTATTCCAGATTAAGTCGTAAGTTTTCATGCAATTTGGGAGTTTATTTTTAGAAAGCAAGCAACGTTAAGCTGAAAATTATAAATAATCATTAATTAAATTCAGTTAACATTTATTATTGTTTCAGATTAGTGACATAAAGTGTTCATTAATTTGATAAAATAGTTCATTTTTTCCCAATTTAAGTTATTTCTAAAGCAATATCACTTGACAAATAAATGTTGTCCAGATTTTATGCATATAGGTTTACTATGATTTAAAAATCATTCCTCTTATGTTTAAAAATACTGTCCTCTTACATAACACTAACTCACAGCAGCTATGGTTACCTGCACAAGATGAAACTGACAAGATAAATTAACATTCCAGCTGGCAGCACTAATTGGATGAAATGTGTTTAAAAAATTGAAATAGGAAAGAGACAAGATGAGGGTGACAAGGGAATATATTAGAGATATCTAGGGCAGGGTGACAGTGGGAATTGAGGGTAGGTATGATCAGAATACAGTACAGAATTTTCAAAGAATAAATAAACAAAGACTTCTTAAAAAATGAACCAAGGGCACACATATATGTTCAGACTTATTAGGTGTCTAATTAGAGTTAGAAGCAGGGCCTCCCCAGGGCAGAGGAAGTGTCACAATACTCGCATTATCAGGAGGGGTGTTGCATGTCACTGTGAAAACAATTAGCCTAAAATAGTAGGTCAGAAATACCTGTCTTAATTAGAGTTCTTATTCTTTTGATGACATCATGGCCAAAAGCAAACTGGGAAGGAAAGAGTTGATTTGGCTTACAGTTCCACAGGACTGTTCATCATTGGAGGAAGTCAGGGCTGAGATTTAATTAGGACAAGACCCTGGAGTCAGGAGCTGGTGCAGAAGCCATGGAGGGGAGTTGCTTACTGACTTGTTTCTCATGGCTTGCTCTGCTTGCTTTCTTATAGAACTTAGGACCACCAGCCCAGGGATGGCACTCCTGGACCCTCCCCCATCAATCACTGATAATGAAAATTTCTTACAGGTTTTGTATAGTCCAACCTTATAGAAGTATTTTCTTAATTGAGTCTCCCTTCTCTCAGATGACTTTAGTTCATGTCAAATTGACACAAAACCATCCACAACAGCCCTCATCAAGAGATCATACCAAATTGTCATTAATCTGATAGACAGGTGCCTAGAATGAAGTATAAAACTGACAGCTATATATTGCTAGAGACATTATATACAAAATCACTTTGACAGGAGACCATAATACTTGTATATTTATGTTCACTTCAATAAAAACTAACAAATGCTGTCACCTTGCATGGATAGAATAAGAAATTGGTACATACGTGTTGGGGGCTTGTGTATATGTCTGTCTTCGCTAGGGTTTCTATTGCTGCGATGAAACACCATGACCAAAAAGTAATTTGGAGAGGAAAGAATTTATTAGGGTTACACTTCAGCATTGGTGTTCTCACCGACGAAAGTCAGGACAGGAACTCAGGCAGGGCAGGACCCTGGAGGCAGAAGCAGATACAGAGATCGTGGAGGGGAGCTGCTTACTGGCTTGCTTTCCATGGCTTGCTCAGCCCACCTTCTTATAGAATTCAGGAACAACCGCCCAAGGATGGCACCATCCACAATGGACTGGGCCCTTCCCCATTGATCATTAAATGAGAAAATGTCTTACAGTTGGATCACTTTGATACATTTTTTTAAACCAAGGCTTCTTTGTCTGGTGACTCTAGCTTGTGTCAAGTTGACACACAAATCCAGCCAGTACAATGTGTGCATTTACCCTTGTGTATAATTTGTATCAAATTACCTTTGTGCATTAAAGTTGAGTTAGATCACTCTAATGTTACCTGAAACATATTTACAGGAGTCTATTAATGAGAACTTGTCTGGTTTTAAAAAAAAAAATATCTTGAGTGAGATGCTAAGTGGAGTAAGCAGTGAAATCTGGACTTAGTTTTGGAGACATTATGTGGGGGATAGTGAGCACAATGAAAAGATTTTGTTCTTTCTTGTGTTGTTGCCATACTGCAGTATTAAAGGATACTGCTTTCCATTTTAATGAAATGCTATGGTGGACTGTGTTGCAGGAAGACTGGATATCTTTAGCTATTTCCAAAGTTTCAGAATCCTTTGTATCACAGGAACTGAGCTGCTAATACTATCTACTGCTATGACTGATTTTGACAGTAAACTCTGTGGGTTCATGTCATGAGATGCCAGGATATATGAGAAAACATTTCTGGGTGTGTTGCACGATGTTTGCGGGAGAGACAATCATTTGAATCATAGGAACGAGTAAAAGAAATGATCCTCCCCAATGTGAGGGAGCATCAGACCAGAATTATCCTGAATTCAATACTGAGTTGGAGAAGGACTGGACTTTCTTTTCCTCTGTTGGGCTGAATAAATGTGGACATCCATTGTCTCCTGTCCTTGGTAGTCCTGGTTCCCATGGCTACACAGGAGATTCTTTATTATCAGTACTCTAGGTCCAGGTCATTGAATGGACTTTCCTGAATTTGCATGTTGCATTTAGAAATTGAGAGATTTTTCTTTATACATAATAATTTGCATATATCTTATGTTTTAATGCATGTGTATAAATTCTCCAGCCGAAGATCAATGATAAACATTTTTCTTTTTGTATGATTTATTAATATGCATATATAAAATTGATTTATTGTGTCTTCCTCAATGACCATAACAGGCACATAACTAGAAGACAGATAGATAGATAAGTAGATAGATAGATAGATAGATAGATAGATAGATAGATAGATACATACATACATACATACATACATAGACAAACAGACAGATATATGGATGGTAAAAACTCTTGGTTCTGTTGCTGCAGAGAAGGTTGGCATGAAGATATTTGGGCTGAAATGATCATCTGAAAACTTTCCTGTTAGAAAGGAGTTAAAGCTTCCTAGCTGATTCACTTAGGTAAGAAGACTTAAGGCACAAATTGATTATGATTTATGGCTTATGAGAATGACAGCAAATAAAGGTTAACTGAAGGAACAAAACACTTTCTGGGGAAAATCCTATAGCAAATTAAATGATCTTGTAAGGCAATATGTGCTGAGGTCATGTATTACTGACAGATCTCTGTTCCTGTTTGGAAACATTCTTAGAAAGCTAATTGGATAAAGAGGAAGAAAGACTTATAATTGATGTGAAGTGAATAATATTGGATCTCAGTATAGTTATGTTACTAAATTAATATTTTAATGTAAAGAAACTTGCTAAAAATACAGAGAAATGTCTGTAAGTGTATGTATGAATAATTCTCACATGGAATATGTTGCTTAGCTGGAGCTGTAGTTGTGGGCTAAATGTTTAACCCATATCGCAGAAATTATGAATAATGAAATAAGGTTATGATTACACTAAAGATCTCATGCTGCTTTCTTACTTATGCGACCAGAATTAACATTGCTCCATACTTCGCTTTATCTTCGCTACCCAAATTCCCAAGCTTCTCTGCCTCTTGCTTGTGTTGGGCCAAGCTGGTCTCTTCATCTGCAGTCTGTTACCTACTCTATCCTTTCCCCTCCTTGCTTTGTCTTCTTTCAGCACCCTCCAAGATGTGTTTAAGGAGTTACTTCTCTTGACAGTTTCCTGACCTCATTTTGTTGTCCTAGCACCCTGTGCTTTGTTCTGCTAGAAGACTAAGCATTTTGATGGGGTACTGTGCTGTTATTCCTACCTTTAGCCTAGGAGTTCATTAAGACCAGGTGTTTGTTTGTTAATTATGTGTCTCAGGCTCTTTGAAGTCAGTGGACATTCTGTCTTCATATTTTTTTTCATGTAAGAAAATAAAGTTTGTTGCTAGTATTTTTAGTAAACCTAGAGACATTATTCATATTTCATAATTAATACACCTGTAAATATAACTCTCCTCATATCTACATTAAGGCATGGCATGCAGAAAGAGCCTGGGCAATTCAGTGGAATCATAACTCTTATTCTTCACTTGCTAAATGTGTATTTTAAGGTAAGTCTGAAATAACTAAGGTTTAATTAATTTTTTAAATTGTAATGAATGAATTACACAGGAAAATACCATATTTGTAATTAATGTTACTGAAATGAACAAATTTTCTGCCATTGCATGGCGTGGAGTCTACGAAGTTTTAACATAAACCTAAGAATACAGCCTCATGTAGAAATCTCTTAGAACATGCCATGTAGATAACAATCGCACAATACTCTAATTTCCATCTCTTGAAATTCATAAATTAAAAATTTAAAAGACCATTTGAAAGACAGCTAAGGTACTCATTTAATTTCAACTCTTGGCAACTAACTGTTGCCTGAATAACAGCTGATTTTTCTGCTGTGATCATCCCCGGCATTGTAGATGGCTCCTCTAGGAACAAATACTCTAATGGTGAGCTGTGTCACATTGACCTAAGACATCACTTCTGCTAATGAGTAATAGAAGACAATTAGCTATTCAAAACCTGTTCTGAGAAAGTCATACAATAAGTTTTGCAAGAAATCCATTGACTTTGGTCCTTTCTCCATAGACATTGAAAGTGACAGCACCCTTCTCTCACACAGATCCAGAACAACAGGATTCTAAATAGCACCTGATTGAGCTGCAGACCTGGGACGTGCTCAAAACATTGCCAGCTGCCAGCTGGAGTGTCTCACATCATCAAGACCAAATGGATTGGATAAATTGGACAAGAAGGTGGCCTGTCAAGTCCGTGCTGAGATCCGTATTTTGTGGATCTCACTCAAAATTATTTGCTTCACATTCTATTGACAGGCAGCAGTTGATGAAAAACTGTGTTTCATCGGTTATCAACAATGAAAATTAATACTTCAGTATTATATGATTCAGACCTCTACCTCCAAAACATGTTTCACATATCCTCCATGTATCAAAGAGTCATTATGTTAATGAATAAATATTTATTAACCACAACTCTTACCACACTTCTTAGAAATCAACTTTTAAAGGTGTAGAAAACCTTTGTATCTTCTCTATTATAAAGTTCAGTTTTAACTAACTAACAAACATATAGCAACACTGGCAGGATTAAATAACCAAGAAAATGCTAGCAATTTAATTTAAATAATATAGGATTTAACATACAAATTGCAAAATAAAGAAATGAATGGATGTTCATTTAAACTAATCCAGTTTTCAAGAATTTAGCAATTGCTAAAGTTTAAAAATTTGGTACTGAAGTGAGAATATCATTTGTTAATATTAGGAATTTGCTTTTGTCACACTTCAGTGTTTCCTATCATATTTAATCCATCTATTAAAATCTTTTTAATGCCAAACACATATGAGTAGTACACCCGCAAATGAACAGTTCCTTTCCTCCTTTTAAGACCTGCATTCCTTCTTGTAAAACATGCTTTCTGTAGCTAGCTAGCTTTTAGTGAAGGGAAGAGAAGGATGCAAATTTTTCTGCGAAACCTCGGATGGTTATTGAGCAGTGTCCAAGCCCATTGTAAGGAGAGGCAGCTGACACGGTCAAGTTCCTGTCTTGCTCTGGGCTTTCTGACTGGTGCTCCTCCCTCCACACCTGTACTCTTGTCACAATAAAGAAAGCTCAGAATGAAAACAAACTAGCATCCTGGTGAAGTCTCAGTGGGCTGAACTTTACTTGACCTGGTGTCAAGAGAGACACCTGGCACCAGAAGAGACATTTGATATTGTAGAACGCAGCTCAAAGGACATGTCAGTCAGGACTGAGATGTAATGCTTCCTCCATGGCTTGACCAGACATTTTCTTTTTCTCTGTCTCCTGTGCACTGAATAATATTTTTTACTGCACTCTTCTACTCGTATGCTGGTTCTGTTCCCCTAAAATGTCTCTTTTGCAGACAAGAAAAGGTTGTGAACTCTTTTATGTCCAGAATACCAGAATGTAAATTCAAGTCTACTAAATTATTAAAGGCCAGGAACAAGGTGATATTGGCTCACAAAGAAAGGGGCAATAGGAGATATGTGTGCTTGGGAATGATTGTTCGGTGGGTAAAAGTGCTTGTTCTTCCAGCCTGGTCACCTGGTTTGATTCTCAGAACCAACATAAAAGTGGAAGGACAGAGCTAATTCCACACAGTTGTCCCTTGACTTCCACATGTGCTGTGATACACACATCATGCAGGAACACACTCCCCACACTATATTGCTGTGAGACAAAACTCTTGTACATTATAAAGATTTGTAATGTGTATTGGTTTAATAAAATGCTGATTGGCCAGTAGGCAGGCAGGAATTATAGGTGGAGCAATCAAACTAGGAGAACTCTGGGAAGAGGAAAGGCAGAGAGTCAGTCACCACCCAGACGCAGAAGAGGCAAGATGAGAATGCTGCACTGAGAAAAGGTACCAAGCCACGTGGCTAAACTTAGACAAGAATCATGGGTTAATTTAAGTTGTAAGAGCGAGTTAATAATAAGCCTGAGATAGTAAGACAAACAGTTTATAATTAATGTAAGCCTCTGTGTGTTTCTTTGGGACTGAACAGCTGTGGGACCAGGGAGCACAGAAACTGTCATCTATATGATATACAAAACAATGGGTAACACTAAGTTAACTCAATGTGATATGAAAAAAGGCAAGAAGTTGGGAGAGGGTGTGTTGGAGGCTTAGAGAGGAATCTAAGGGGTGAAATGGTGCATAGGCATTACCATATGTCATTGACTATAGATATGAAATTCTAAAAATTAGACTGAAAGTTAAAAGGGAAGAGGTTCAATTTCAAAAATAAAAATAGAATATTCAAGGTGACCTACTTTGGAGATAGCATTAAAATGTGTAGACAACGAAATAGAAATAAAACACAAATTAAAAAATAAGAAAAACCAATTAGAAACAGTTCTTTGTACACCATGTGCTTTCTGTAAATTACGCAGTATTAGTTTCTTAGAGTTGTCCAGCTCACAGTCATTTCTTTTTCTGGGTTTTAGAAATTATTTCTTTTATTTTTTGAGATTATAATTACATCATTGCCTTTCCTTTTTCTTCCTTAAAGCTCTTCATATACCTGTTCTTGTTGTTAATAAAACCCATGGCTTCTTTTCTCGTTAACAGTTATTATATACCTATCCTGGAGCAGCTTCTATGTTTTTAACAGAAGCATCTGGTTGGTAACACTCCTTTTTATTGAAGCTAAGGGCTTTCTACCCAAGCTAGTAACTATGTTTTAGACAGATTAGTCTTGTTCTAAGACTTTCAAGTTCATATTTGCATAGTTCTGTTTTACCCATTGGCTTTTTCAGTGAAAGAACCTACTCTCTACTCTCAAGACTTCTATTAGTTCAAATCTGTCCAAGTCATGAGTCCCTTATTTTCACTGGCATGCTACATAAATTGAAATTGCCTTTACCTCTAAATGCTGTGCATGTAAGTGTGAATGCATGTGCATATGTATTCATGTATAAGTATGTGCATGCATGTGTATGTGATTATGCATATGCGTGCATCTATAAGTATGTCTGTGTACATGTTTTTCTCTCTGTGTATGTGCTTATTTTTCAAGATTAGCTTCTTGTAGTAACTGCCTGCATCTTTATCCCATGAAACAAAATATTCATTAATCATGTCAGAGGGTTTTATTTTCATAGCCTATAATTCTTTTTCACTGTCTGAGTTCTGAAGTATGTAGCCCAATGATCTAAGTCTTACTTGAAGGTAGTATATTAATCATTATGAGAAGGTAAGCACACAAAATTACAAGTTGAAGATAATCCTGTATGGGGAAATGTTACTATTCAGACTTTCCAAGTACCCTGAGAATAATTCTTAGTGCACACTTTATCAAAAACACATTCATAATAAGGGAAACGAGTACAGGTGCATAGAGTGTTGAAGAAAACAATTCACAACTCGCCATAGAATTAGCACTTTATGCTAGAAACACTTTTAATGCAAGGCAGAAGTTGGAATTGCATCCTGCTAATTCCATCAGATTCCCACTGTCTCATAACAGAAGAAACACAACTATTTTACTTGAAAATTTCTAGAGCTACAGTAAGACTTTGTGTGATTAAAAGAAGGTAAGTCCGGAATAACCAAACTTTGGTGAAAGAAAAAAATTAAGTATTTCAAAGAACACAGAAACTTTTGACTAAAGAAACTTTGAGGGGATCTATAAAATATAGCAAAGGAAGGGAGGGACATCTGTGAAGAAACAGAGTGAGAAACCCCAGGCATCTTTTCCTTCTACAAAGACTTATTAAGCTCTACTTGGGCCATTACAATTTCCTTCTTAAGGGCTCTGGACAAAACAATAAGACAAAACCAAACAGGTGCATCAAAATTAGGAGTTTCTCTGGTGTCCATTCCCTTGGTCCCTTCTATCAGTGGAGTGCCATGTTTTTAGGAGAGCCTCCCAGCTCCTGGCTTTTCCCCTAGTGGAAACAAAAGGCTAAATGTATGCCCAAATGTTCTGATATTTCTGAATGATGCCCCAGGAAAAAGCTTCTAGTTCATCAGCCACAGGCCTGGTAGAACCTGACTTAGTTTGCTATGGTTGGAAGTTTCATTCTGGAGAAGGGAATGTGTATTCAGTCAGAAAACCTGGTGATTGCCGAGACACTGCAAAAATTTCCAGTAGCTGAAGGCAATTGTAAGCAAGGCTGATGACCTGAATTTGATCTGTGTAACCCAGCATGATGGAAAGGGAGAAGCAGCTCCTCTGAGGGGGCCTCTGACTCTGACATGTGTCATATCATAGGCTCCAACAAATAAACAAACAAAGGTAATAAAAACGTAAAGCAAAAAGAGATCATGGCCTGGGAAGATAGCCTAATGGATCAAGTCCTCGTACACTAGGCATGAGGACTTGTGGTTCTTTTTTTTTTTTTTTTTGGTTTTTTTTTTTTTTTTGGTTTTTCGAGACAGGGTTTCTCTGTAGCTTTGGTGCCCGTCCTGGAACTAGCTCTTGCAGACCAGGCTGGCCTTGAACTCCCAGAGATCCGCCTGCCTCTGCCTCCCAAGTGCTGTGATTAAAGGCGTGAGCCACACCGCCCAGCTGGATTTGTGGTTCTTAAAGCTTACAAAAAGCCAGGAAGGTGTGGTAGCCCAGTTATTCTAAAGCTGTGGAAGCAGAGATGAGGGATCCTCAAAGCATGCTTGGAAATTGGACTAGCTGGAGTTCCATAAGAGACCCTGTCTCAGTAAATGTAACACTGAGAAATAGAGGAAAACACCTGATGTCAGCTTTGAGCCTCTGTATGTATGGAGTTGTATGCAAACCTGAACATAGGTTTGCACATATCTAAGTAAACACATGGATACCACACACGTGAACACACACAAATAAACTCATTACAACATATACACATAAATGCGTACATACACACTAGACCACAACATGCACACACATATATTCATATGCACACACATGCACACATGTGGGTACACATGACCTCAAATAAAAAAATGAATAATCAAAAAATAGAAATTCTGTCATATATAAGACACAAATGAGCCTTGAGGAAACTGTGCTGAGTTAAATAAGCCCCTCACAGAAGGAAGAGCATTATGTGAGACAATTTACACAACCTATCTAAAGTACTCTACTCACAGGTCCCACATGGAGTTAGTAGCGGGGGGCATCCAACCTTACAAGGAAATTCACTCATTTCTGCAGAGGTTGCACATGGAGGGGCTGAAAGATCAGCTTTCTCTCGGCACATCTCTGCCTTCCACCACGTGAGGATTCAGTATCTTTTGCTCTGGAAGATGGAGCAGGACGCTTTCTTGGAAGCAGAAAGTAGCCTTCATTAGATCTCAGACCTGTTACTGTATGTTCTTGGCACATCCTAGCCTCAAAAACTGTGAGAGAGTATACTTCTGTTCTTTATAAATTAAGGGACTCAGACAGTGAGTGTAAGTGACCTTGGACTGCAGAGTTCTGTGACCCTTGGGGCCACTGCCATGCCCTCCTCTCCAGAGGATGCCCAGAATGAAGTCTCACTTTTCCAACTCACACCCATCACTTGTCTTCCAGATCCAAACATATTTTAATCACTAAATTCTATGTCTGTTCACTTTCTATGACAACTTCAGCTAAGTTCAAGATTTAACTTCTTAAAAAAGCATTCTTCTTTGATTCTTATTTTTCTGGTTTGTTCCATGTTCAGCTACAGAACTTAGCTCATTTTCTAATGTATAGGAAGTTTAATACAGAATATCTTAATATGTCAGCAGTTTATTAATTCATCATCTTATAAATTAATTCTGATTTCTTCTTTTGTTCAGGAAAATCTAATTAGAGTTTGTCAATGATCTTTAAAACTTTTCACTAACTCACTAACTCAATAATAATCCAATAACTTTATTGAATTTTTCTGTTATGTCATAAAACCTTCTCCAATTGTTGTTTCCTTATCTCAAAAATTCTACTGAAAGCATTTTAATTTATTTTTCAAGCCTGTAGCTCAAAATTCCAATTTTCTAATCTGGAGTTGGAATTTTCTTTGGGCTGCTAACTGGCTCCCAAATAATGGCATCGATAATCATTATTAATTATGAATGCTCAACTTTAGCTTATGCTTGCCTTATTAGCTCTTTTAATTTAATTTAATTTAATGAATGTTTCTATTCATCTATTTCTGCCTCATGGATTTTTTATCTTTCATCCTGTAGGTCCTACTTTCCTGCTTCCTTCATGTCTGGCTGACTGGCCCCTGTTGGATCACTGTCATCTTCTTTTGTTTTCTCCCTCAAGCAGAAATTCATCCCCCTGCCGGGCGGTGGTGGCGCACACCTTTAATCCCAGCACTTGGGAGGCAGAGGCAGGCGAATCTCTGTGAGTTCGAGACCAGCCTGGTCTACAAGAGCTAGTTCCAGGACAGGCTCCAAAACCACAGTGAAACCCTGTCTCGAAAAACCAAAAAAAAAAAAAAAAAAAAAAAGAAATTCATCCCCCTATTTACTCTCCCTGCCTAGAAGTTCTTCCTCAATATTGGCTGTTAGCTTTTTATTAGACCAATCAGGTGCCTTAGGTAGGTAAGGTAAGCAGCAACACATCTTTGCATAATTAAGCAATTATTCTGCAATGTAAACAAATGCAACACACCCTTACAAAGCTGAAGAAATACCAGACATCTTTGCATAATTAAACAAATATTCCTCAACACTAATTACTCAAATAAAAATGTGAAATGTTGAATACAAATTTTCAATAATCATGTTACAGAATTATAGCTGGTCAATCTGCTTCTTTGTACCTCCTATAATTCTCTTATATGTTTGTATAAAGACAATAATAAAGTACTTTGTCCCCATTCCTTTATTCTCCTGTATGCAGAGCTTCTGTAGGTTTTCATCAATGGAACACTAGATTATAAAAGATAAGAAAAAAACATGTCATGGATGAGTATTGGCAATATTGTATTATACTTGCTAATTGATTAAAATTCAATTTATAAGGATCAATTATTTATCTACTTCCTTTGATGAGCCATTATTCAATTGTTGAAAGTTTATGGTATAAATATTTCCTTTCTTTGTTCATCTAGGGGAAGGTAGTTGGTTCTTCCCATTAAGCCAATTTGATCTGAAATCCCTGTGTATTTGAGGTTAGACTGGAACTTGTCATTCTCCTTCCTTGGCCCCCTGAGTGCTACATACAGTAAGACTTTTCCTTTAGATCAAATAAATTAAAGGATAGATTGATTTCTTTTACAATGAGGCATTATTTTAGTTATCAAGAATGCAGTCAAATTCTCTGCCTTCATATATCTTTATTAGTACATGAAAGCAAGAAATAAAATAAATAATAATAGGCAATGATAATGAACTAAGTTGATGATGTGATAAAGAATGTGGGGAAGGCATGCTTTAGACTCCATGATCACAAAGGGTCTTTTTTTTTTTTGTTGTTGTTTTTTCGAGACAGGGTTTCTCTGTAGCTTTGGTGCCCTGGTGCCTGTCCCGGAACTAGCTCTTAGTCATAAGACTTAAGATAACATTTAGAATTATGAATGGAGGCAGTCATGTTGAATTAGATGTACAAAAATCTACAGGAGAGTTTAAGATAGTTTACAATCTTTCAGCCCAGTTTGTTAAAGAACAAAATTATGCTTGTGATTATAAAATAGTGCCAAGTACCTAGGAGTCTGATGTTTGTAAGATCATTGAGAGAGAGAGAAGAGAGAGAGAGAGAGAGAGAGAGAGAGAGAGAGAGAGAGAGAGAGAGAGAGAAGATGGACAGGGAGAAGACTGTCTATGTGAAGGCTACTAGGCCTCAGTGGAAATATTTATTTGAATTTTTGAGACAGGGCTTCTCTGTAGCTTTGGTGCCTGTCCTGGAACTAGTTCTTTTAGACCAGGCTGGCCTCAAACTCATAGAGATCTGCCTGTCTCTGCCTTCCGAATGCTGATATTAAAGGTGTGTGCCACCACCACCTTGTTGGAAATATTTAATTCTAAGTGTGATGAGAATCTTTATAAAGAATTTAAATCTAATCACTAATTTTGAAAACATTATTGCCTACTGTTTAGAAAATCAGTTTTAGAAGGACATAGAAACAGCTGCAGAGTCAGTATGGGGTCTTGGGTAGTCATTTGGGAAAACATTATAGGTTCTTGTTCAGAGAATACTTGTAACTGATCTAATGTTGAAATCAATGTTTTAAGCATACCAGAAATGTCAATTTCTAAGGAAGTTGTACTGGGAGGAGGATATAAGCCTAGTTTCATCATCACTGTTGTGTATGAGAAACTGAAAGAAAAAGCAAAGAATTAACAAATCACTGGTGATGTCATCCAAAACTTAGCCGGGGACTTCAGTCTTCAGTTACGTCTAGGTGTGTTCCTGGATGTATATATTTATGCAGTGTTGAGAATGCTGTGTTAATGTGGCTGAAGAGATGGTTCAGCACTTACTCTTCTCGCAGAAAACTGCATTTGGTTCCTGGCACTCACACGCTAGTTCATAACCATCTAGAACTCCATTTCTAAGGAACCCTTTGCTCTCTTCTGAACTCTGATTGTACTGCACATATTTGGTGTACTTGTATTCGGACAAAATATTGGATGTAAGATAAAAAATGAGTCTAAGGACATTATATAAAATGCATTATTATCTTTATTATATTTTTCTTTTATTTATTTATTTATTAAAGTTTTCTGCCTCCTCCTAGCCACCGCCTCCCATTTCCCTCCCCCAATCAACTCCCCCTCCCTCAGCAGCCCGAAGAGCAATCAGGGTTCCCCGCCTTGTGGGAAGTCCAAGGATCTTCCACCTCCTTTCAGGTCTAGTAAGGTGAGCATCCAAACAGCCTAGGTTCCCACAAAGCCAGTACGTGCAGTAGGATCAAAACTCAGTGCCATTGTTCTTGACTTCTCAGCAGCCCTCATTGTCCGCTATGTTCAGCGAGTCTGGTTTTATCCCATGCTTTTTTTAGACCCAGTCCAGCTGGCCTTGGTGAGTTCCTGATAGATCATCCCCATTGTCTCAGTGTGTGGGTGCACCCCTCGCGGTCCTGAGTTCCTTGCTTGTGCTCTCTCTCCTTCTGCTCCTCATTTGGGCCTTGGGATTTCAGTCCGGTGCTCCAATGTGGGTCTCTGTCTCTGTCACATTTCATTGCCTGATGAAGGTTAATATCCAGGAGGATAGCATCTTAATTATTTTTAAATGATATCAAACATCTGGATATTCAAAGAAATGAGAAAGTTTAACATAAATGACTTTAACTTTCTTACAGAAAGTTTATATTTTCTAGAGAGACGACTGTGATATTCTTTTGAATGATGCTAAGTACAGACAAAATATGTTAGGTTGTCAGGTATTTTACTTCTGTGCTATATTGAGTCTGTGGGTTTTGCTTTATAAACTGTTAAATCTTATTTATAGACTATAGAATATTTCCAGAAGAATTGAGGTCAACATAGCCCTAAAGCTTAGTTTTTCTCCATTTAGGAAAACAAAACAAAGCTATGATATTTCTCATTCTTCCTTTGACTGACCTTCACTTGTCATTATTGAAAATTAATGGAACTCAGTCAGCTGAAGTTTTCTCAATTCACATTTCTCTACTTTAGGTTTCTAGACAAACAAAGACTTTGCATGATTTATTGGATCTCTCCTGATATATATATAATTACCTGTTGAAGAACAAAAAAGCTCAGAAAAGATAAAACATATCATACATGGTATTATCAAAGATAGTGAAGGACTGCTATATGGGTTTCTGACCCATTTAGGACCAAAGCTTAGATCCAGAGAATGGAGGTTACTTGTAATGTTTTGGGCCTACCAGTATCTCCCAGTTCCAACTTTGCCTTTCCAGTTGTAGGTGCAGATCTGGGGATGGGAGTCACAAAGTCAGTCCAGCTTATTAATGTTTCAATTAGAGACTTGAGTAATGCAAGATGATACTGGTTGGCAGGTGAGAAAGTCTGGGATGTGGATTGGGTCCAGATGTCATGGGGTGACAGAGTCTGGGATGTCATTCCCAAGGAAAAAATTTAATATTTAGAAAAATTATTGGAGTGTATTTTGAATCAATATGTAAGGAATTCTAAAGAAAACAGCACTTGGGAAGGCTGTGGAGAAGACTCAGAGGGTACAGTTCTCATTGTTCAAGGAGAACCTCAGTTAGGATCCCTAGCATCTACATAGCACCAAGGTTTGATGAGATGTGTCTGTGACCCCAATGCTGGAGGGAGAATTAGGTGGCTTCCTGAAGGTTGTTGTCTAACCAGCCTTGCTGCAGTGATCACTCCAGTGGTGAGACACTGCCTCTCCCAAAAAGAAGGAGGAAGGGCATTGAGGAAGATTTCCTGATGTCAACCTCAGGCCAAGAGAATATTTGACTAACATCTATCACAACTTTAGAGAGCTCCTGGCTATTGCAGTATGATGAATCAAATACCGCATTAAGCACATGCTGAGAAAGACTAGCAGATAGAAGGGTGATTCATTCTGCTGCGAAATAGGAAAGTATAAAACAATCATTACACTAATAGGTGTATTCAAAGGGATGAGAGAGCAAACCAAGAGTTCTGATGAGTCAGATACAGAACAGAATGAGCACCAAACAGAGTAAAGAGGTAGTGACTGTAAACCAAAGACCACATAAGTGTCCATGATGCGTCCACACAAACATACATAGACAAGTGCGGATAAATTGAGGAAGAAAGCTTCATGGTTCTCTCTAATCCCAAGACAGGTCTGCTTTTTCTTAAATGTGGTCTGAACAGTCACTTCATCCAAAGAACTCAGAATTAAAACAGGGAGGAAAGACTTTTGAAATGGAAATTGTGAAGTATCTGTGTGATATTAGGAGTGCCGGAAGCAGGACATGCTGATCACGTATGGTAACTGTATCAAGTATGTAACTAGTTATAAATGAAAACATGTTCCTTTTAGAAAGACAAGCTTCCTAGGAAGACAATCAACTTTTGATAATAGCTATAGTTTAGTGCTATGGTTACAGTGACTTTCCTTCAACATTGATCTGCTGGCAAATTTTCTTTAATGATGTATTGATTTTAAAATAAAATGAAAAGGAAAGCAAGGATGTTTTATGGATCAAAGAGCAAAGATATGCATTTGTTCTAGAAGCAAGGACACACAGAAAATACACCTGGCAGGCCTTTTTAACAAAGCATCTTTAAAGGGGCACACAGCACTTGCAAAGTCATGAAACTGAAAACAACAAGAATAAAATCAAAGCACAGTTATTTTTGCAACTACTGCCTGTATTTACTTAATACACACCTCCTATCCCCATTTTCAGTTCCTCTAATAGGTTCAGGCTTACATAAGAATTCCATCTGTGAGTGCAAGTCAAAGTGTAAATTACACACATATGCCAATATGTGTTAACTCGCCTTGGTAACACAATCAATGACTGTGTGAATTTCCTAAAGTCAGAACACCCTATTTCTTTACATTTTATGCAAGACATTGAAAATATATGGCTTATATTTAGACACATATTCATATTCTCTATCTATTTGCTGTCCCTTTGGACAGACATGGAAGTCATAAGTAAAACCCTTCTTAAATAAAAGAACCCAATATATTAGTAGCAGTGTGTGTGTGTGTGTGCATGCATACACGCATGCACAAACATGTATGCATTTTTGTATGTTCATGAGTGTGCACAAATGCCACAGCCATACATACAGATCAGAGACCATCTTGGGTCTCAGTTCTCATCTTTCACTTTGTTTGGGATAGGGTCTTTTGTTTATAACTGTCTATGCTAGGGAGCCGGGCAGTGAGCTTCTGGGACTCCTGTCAGCTCCTCCCATCTCTGCGTAAGAGCATTGGGACTTATGCTGCTTTTTAATGTGAGTTCTGGGTATTCAGGCTCAGTTCCTCACATTTGTGCCCCACACATTTTTATCTACTGAATCACTTTCTCATGCTCCGAATAACCTTCTGATTGTCTTAATAGCTCAGGGACTAGAGTATATAAAAGTGTGACTTTTAGAAAGGATACATAAGTAGCACATGATGAGAAATCTTAGGTGCACAGCACAATATTCTTTATATTATAATACAGGTTTCTAAAAGGGTGTGAGGATGGTTATTGCAAGTTATATAAACCCGAGTCTTCCACACTGTAGTTAAATGCCTTTGTAGATAAGAGCATGAGCCTCAGAAACAACAGCCTGAATACATATACAAAAGTAGTGAGAGCAGTACCGTGATTACTAACAAGCTAAGTTCTTCTGATCACTGAAAAGTAACTGACAAGGAAGAGACATGAATGACCAAGGTATAAGCTAAATCGTATTTAGGTGTGATGTAAAATAGATAGTGCCAAGTTTATTTTATTAGCTTTCATATCGTTTTGGAAATTGAAAATCCAATATCTTTCAGCTTCACTCTACCTAGAAGCTCACACATTTTTAAATTATCATGTGATTATCTCAATTAAAATCACTTCAATGTAATTATTTTAAGTGTGATTTTTTTTACTGACAAAATTCATTTTATCACCCAGTGTATTACCTTAATAATGTAGTAATGAACACAACCCTTCCTGCAATCAACAAGATGGTGTAGTGTGTTATTTTTAATCAAAGATGTCACAGATGAGACAATTAGATATCAAGTAAGAAAATGGATTGTTTTATTAGAAAACCAGGGCCAACACTAATTGGATTGTGTGTGTACTCCTACATATGAAAGCATAGAAAAGCATCGTGAAATTCACAGTGGCTGGTTGACCTTTAAGGATGATTCTTTCTCTGCAGTCCAACTTTGACCTTTTCAGATAATGCCCCTGAACTTGTGGTGTGCCACTGTTTGGCAAGTAAGTCTCTCTAAAGAAATCAACAGCTGGGTTGCCTGAACTGTTTCCCCAGCCGAGGATGACAATGTCTTAGAGCCACTGAAAGCTTTAATGGAAACAAACTTGTTTACTTGTAGAAGCAAGACTTCTTGCTTGAAGAGACTAATCAATTCTTTCACTTGATAGAAATTTTAATTGAAGACAACATTCAGAGGTGAAGGTAGCATGCAGCTAGCGGCTCTTCTTGCCAGGCTACAATATTAATTGGGACTGTCCTAATATTTTCATTGTTGAATTCACTTGACAGAAACACTAAATTACATCAAAGTTGCTTAGGCATGAATTTTCTGAGAGGCAATCTTTCTAAATTTGAACATATGTAGGAATCATAAAACTGATCAATTAGAAGGATAATTTCACAATTTGCCCACAATGCAATATCATTTTTGCTTCCCTTTACCAATGAGCTATGAAATTTATCTCATGCTCATATCAATAATAAGGGTAATTTGTTTTGAAGCAAATATTTACTCTGGAGGTATGATTTACCACTTGTTAACTATTTCCTATTTTTCTTATTTCCCATGAACATTGTGTACTATATTTTTACAGTCTTTGTGTGTGCTCAGTTGTATGATCAAAAGCATGTATCGGCAGGGAAAATTAGCATGGCCCCTGAGCAAGGATGACATGAAATTTGTGAAGCCTTTAAAAAACAAAGAAAAGATGAATAAGTCAATAAGTTTCTTAAAAGTGTCAAATAATAATAATAATAATAATAAGTAATAATAGCTGTATCAACATAGACAATGACAATAGCCTAACAGTGTGTCATTTTGTTCATTTCTTGTGTGCTCTTTCCAGAAAAGTAGGTTTACAAAGAAACTTTTCTATTATAGTTACCACACCCCCAAAGATCAGTGGAAGAGAACTTGAGCAATCATAGACAGGGCTCAGCACTGAGAGGAGGACATGATTTCTTTTTGACTTTCTACCTTCGTACTCAAGAAAGAAACTCAAGCATCATCTGAGAGCCATCTCCTCCCTTCATTCACGCTCTAAGCCATCATCCCAGAAATATTTCCAGTTTCTGTTTTATTTCAGGCCCATCACGTTCCATACATAGACCATACCACAGACATCCTATAGCTATCAGACATTCTGAAAGAGGACTATGACCTATATGTCTCTGTACTTGACATACTCAGTACAACACCTGGCATACATTAGGTGATCATTAAATGTTAATGGTAATAGAGTGCATTTCAGTTGCACAGTACCTTTTCTATTTCAACTTTAGTAGAAATTTATTGTTGATGTTTCTATAGACAGTAAGTGTAATAGGCTTTCCGATAGTCAAAATGTCTTTTAAGAGAATGGAAATCAAGTTCTCTTTGATGGCTCACACCTCTAATCCCAGCACTAGGAAAGCAGATAGAGCACTATGAGTTGGCAACCAGACTGGTCTACGTAGAGAGTTCCAGGCTAGGTGGAATTAGCATAACAAACCATCAGAATAGAATAGCTCCAACTTGTTTGTGAACATTTAAATGTCTACCTGTACTTGACAGTACAGTTTTTTGTTTTGGGTGTAGTATGTGCATGCGTGCATGAGTATACCACAAGTCAACATTGGGCATCTTTCTTAGTTGCTCTCCACATTATTTTTCTAACAATTTGTTTTTCTTCTCATTTAATATGCTCATGAGTACAGGTGGCATCAGTGGCCAGAGCCTCAGTTAACCCTGGAGCTAGAGATACAGAAGAACATGCTGGGAATCAAAGTCAGGTAATATAGAGGAGCAATCCATTTGCCCTTCTGCTGAGCCATTTCTCCAGTTTTATCCCTCTTATCTTTTGAGACAACCTGTGGCAGGTTGTTGTTGGAGCCCATGTGGGCCCCAACACAGATAAATCTTTTACCTAACTGGACTGGTACAGAGTCGTGAGGAACAATCAGACACAACTTACACGGTCATCATGGAAGGGCATCTCAGGGTCTTTCTCCTGATGATCTCCTTGGTTTATTCTCCAAACAGTTTATATCCCATCACATCAATTGAGTGGGAAAATACATTAGGCTGTCCGCTAGGTAACCAAGTGAATGGCTTTCTGTCACGTCCGCATCTACCTGTTCTGCTGAGTATGCTAGCTGTCACGTAGGCCTGAATTAGCATCTCTATAAGATATCCTCCAAATTACAAAGAAAGGGAGCACTAAACATCCTGACCATTGTTAGGCAGAGACAGCTTGTCTTCAGATCTATGTGACCACCTCAGATTGGGCCTATGGCTTTTGTGCCTGGCTGCCACACCATACAGAAATATGGGCCTACAGGCGGTCATAACTTCTGGGTGTTCATGACTAAACTGACCATGTTATATCTAGAAGACAGTATTTTATAACAATCCTCTAAATTCTTTCACAGTCTTTCCAACCATTTTCCATAGTGTTCCCTCAGCCTTGGAGGGAGAAAAGGGCTCCATGGAGAATCTTCTACTGATGTTTTGCTAGGCGAACAAGTAGTTAAAGTGTCTTCTAAATATTTCTGTCTAAATCCATGTACTAGTCCATCCCTCTACTGGTGGCTTCAGAAAGAGGAGATCATGCAACTCACTTCTGCCTTTGATGTGCATGAGGCTCTCTTGCCACCTTCTACCATTGTGGAGTCACAGGAAAGACTCTCATTTAGGGGATAATGGACCTCTTGACCTCACTGACATTAGCAATCCAGTTAGACTTAGTCCCTTTTCTGTTACGGAACATTTATAGTATTATTCTCAGTGTTTAGTTGTAATTGTACTTCTTAAAACTAAGACTAGAAGATTCCATGGTTTTTCATTTTGATCTCTAGACTTCATGCATACATCCACATGTAGACAGCACACACTAAGGCTGCTTAATTCACTTACGTCTTTTCTAATATTGCTCTTGGAAGAGGAAGGTTTACTGTCTTCCTCTTGCAACCTTCCTTTATGTCTTTACACAAGTCTTCCATGGGGGCAGTTTCAAATGTCTGGGACCTCCAAAAGATGTTCATAAAATAGATCTCTAGCCTTGAGGAATTCATAGTTTTTATAGGAGAGATTTATCCATAAAATATTTAGGAGAAAATGCCATTCTTGCATACAACAACATTTTGTGTTATCATCAGAGTATACAAAGTAATACTACAGAAAATATAAGAAAGAAAAGGCATGAACAAAGGAGACGAAGTTTTCTTCAAGTAGACAAGGCCATTTTATCTCCGAAAGCTATGTAAACTTTAATTGCTCAGAGCAGAGGCAGGGTAGACAGAGCACCAGGCCAATTCCTACTGCCATTGCTTCATGCATTTCATCAGAATCTTTTCCAGTACCAGTTTCTCCATCATCTTCTACTTTCATGATAATGACCTTTCATTGTTATAATCAGACTGTGAATTATAAATACCATTGGCAGATAGTTACAACTATTTTCTCTCCATGTAGAGCTATTTTTAAAACTATACTTATTGTTTCTCCAGATTTACTGGCTGCCAAGCTTGGGGTGTTTCCCCTTGTGATGTTCACATCTATCTATGTAGTGTTTCAAGTGCGATTCCCTAGCCATTGTTGGTCCAAAATTCCAACTTCTCCCCATCTCTTTTTATATATACTTTGCCATTCCTCATTCCCTCAGGTGTTTTCAGTACTTTTTGTCCTCTGTGTGACACCAGTGACATTTCTTCATGTATTTGATATGCATTTATTAAGGGAAAAAGGTAAAATTGGAGTGTATATTATAGAACTTTCAGAACAACTTAACATAAAAGAAATGGAGAAGACATTGTTTATCAAGTCTCAGAACTAACCATGCCTGAACCTTCAAGGTGAGCTGCAGAAACATCTTCCTTATACGTGAACTGACCTTGTTTGTTGTTAAAGGTTTATTTCAATGTTCATTTTTGTACATGTGTGTGTCTGAACGATTAGATGCTACACATGTGCAGATGCCTGTGGAAACCAGAAATGGTCATTGGATTGCTTGGAGCTGGATTACAAGCAATTGGGAATTGCCCAACTCCTGTTCTGGAAATGGAACACTGGATCTGTGGAAGAACAGCAAGAACCATTCCCATCCTCTGGACTGACATTTGACTGGGCAAAACCAATGGCTAGGAATATGCTTCCCTTATCTCTGCTGGACTATGAGGGTCTCCACCCACAGTCGATCTAGTGACTGAGTCTTTGACCGGTTTGTTTTCTTTCAGGACAACTTAACATTTACTACGACTAATCACAGTTCCTCACCAACTAGTGGTATATTTTATAACTCCTGTAAGGTTTAAATCTATACACATAAGAGCTATTATTTTAAAAAAGTCAAAAATATTTCAGTATGGCTTGAATGTATTTGTTTTAGCATAATAAAACAATGTAATTTCTATGTTCTTAAATAAGTTGTCATTATTTTTAGCTGCTAGTTATTTCTACTACTACTGCTGAATGGCTACTTTCATTAGGATCAGGGTTATAACTCATTTACTTGTTTAATCACCACAGCTTTGCTTAGGAGAACTACTTGTTCAATATTTAAGAGCATTGAATGTTGGTTTGCTTTATTTTCATTTTAGTTTTTTTTTTTTTTTTGTTTTTTTTTTTTTTTTTTGAGGGGGAATTGCTTTACCTCTTAGCAACTTAAGTATTTCTTGAGGTTAATTCTGTTGCATATTGAGAAACTGAAACTCATAACAATTATCAAACAGGGAGCCATTATGGGTCTACAGAACCTGGCACTAGAGAAATTTCCAGGAATCTCTAAGTATAATGCCAGATAAGACTCTAAACAACAGTGGAGAGGGTGTCTAAACTGTAACTGGATTGATGACTTACCTTACTTGTCATCATAGAACCTTCATCCAGAAACCGATGGAAACAGACGCAGAGATCCACAGCTAAGCACTGGGCTGAGCTCCCAGAGTTCTATTGAAAAGAGGGAAGAACGATAATATGAGCAAAGGGTCAAGACCATGATGGGGATACTCACAGTAACAGCTAACCTGAGCTATTGGGAGCTCACTGACTCTGTACCCACAGTGGGGGGACCTGCATAGTCCCTAACTAGGCTCTCTGAATGTGGGTGACAGTTGTGGGTGGGGGTTGGGAAAGGAAGGGTGGGAGCAGCAGGAGGAGGGGAGCGAGTGGGAATTTGAATTGGTTAGCAAAAGAAAAAAGCCCCTCCACCCCCACCGAAAGCAGTTTTCTGTGTAGCTTTGGAGCCTGTCCTGGAACTAGCTCAGGCTGGCACAGTGATCCGCCTGTCTCTGCTTCCCAAGAGCTGGGATTAAAGGCATGCACCACCAACACCCAGCTGAGAAAAGTTTTTTTTTTTTTTTTGAAAGATCAAACAGAAACAAGTGACCATGAAATAAACCAATTCGATTTTTCTCCTTAAACAAATAGCTTATTTTAGAGTTCTCATTTTTTTTTCACTTGTAGCCCTCAAACATAGATGTAATCAATAGCTTGATAACTCAAGGTATGCTCCATTTGCTCCTAAGGAGTAACTCTCATACCAATCATATGTTCTCACTGCTTTCCTTGTTTGCTCCTTGATCAAGGTTATTGTTGTTGTTGTTGTTGTTATTGGTGCTGTAGTTTGGATAACTGGAAGAGAGGGTAACTAGCAGTGATGTTTGTCCTGTTTCTGGTAGGCTGTGTTCCTCAGTATCCTTCTTTCTGGTTTATGTACCAAAAGTAGAGAAAGTTAGAGGAGAACCATGGCAGCTGCATGTAAGCAAAGATGTCAAGGGACCCCACTCTGGTCTGAATACAGAACATCCCTGTGAGGAGGATCCTCATGTGTTGAAGATTGATTTTTGGATTATGGATTTTCTGGGCTTTGCCTACAAACTCATAGATTAATCCCTCAGCGGATCCATGATTGAGGGTGTTTCCACTAAGTAGTAGAAAGTATGAGATGATATCCAATTTGAGGTAGAGAGTCAAGGGGGTCATGACATGCAAAATTATCAAATATGTGGTTGAATCTTATTTCTCTCTCTGCATCCCAGTCATGGTAAGATAAGAGGCATCTTCTACTCTGTGTTCCTGTTCTGGCTTGCTATAGACCAGCACAGTAGAGCAAGCTGTTATGGACTGAAACCATTAGCAAAAAGTCTATCCTTGAAGTTGTTCTCTGGGGAATTTGGTCACGAAGATGAAAAGCTGATGAATACAGTCTTGATGACAAAGTGCAGCGGAGCTGACTGACTGGTCTTTTCTCACCCACCTAGCTATGAGACTGGTTACTATGGAGACATCGGGAAATGCAGTCTGGCAAGAAGAGGTCTATTCCCACAGGGACTGTGTTCATTTCTTGGACTCAGTTCCGGGGAGCAACAGGACTTGGGGAAGCAGAGGTGATCAAGGTTACAAATACCTAAACAGCATTGTCATTTACTCTACATATCTCCTGGATGAAACTACTCTGTTCTGTTCATGTCTCCGTCTTCTGGTATACCCCCACCGTGCAGACTCTCATGGCCTAAGGAAGCGTCCTTTTTGTGAATAAACAGCCGACACTCAGTGGTACCGTGAGGCCCAAGTCCTTCTTTTTGATCCTGACACTGAAAAAAAAAATAAAACTAAGCAAACCAGAGGTAAAGATTCCTGTACAATTTTGTTCTTTTCTGCATCCTACCACTGGGATCTTTGGGTGTCCACATTCTCATCTTTAAGTGCAGAGAGATAGGATCTTTTTTTTTTTCATGTGAAAATATTTTTTTGCCTTTTATTGTTTATTTATTTATTAAAGATTTCTGCCTTCTCCCCGCCACCACCTCCCATTTCCCTCCCCCTCCCCCATCAAGTCCCCCTCCCTCATCATCCCTAAGAGTAATCCGGGTTCCCTGCCCTGTGGGAAGTCCAAGGACCACCCACCTCCATCCAGGTCTAGTAAGGTGAGCATCCAAACTGCCTAGGCTCCCACAAAGCCAGTGCGTGCAGTAGGATCAAAAACCCATTGCCATTGTTCCTGAGTTCTCAGTAGTCCTCATTGTCCATTATGTTCAGCAAGTCCGGTTTTATCCCATGCTTTTTCAGACCCAGGCCAGCTGGCCTTGGTGATTTCCTGATAGAACATCCCCACTGTCTCAGTGTGTGGGTGCACCCCTCTCGGTCCTAAGTTCCTTGCTCGTTCTCTGTCTCCTGCTCATGATTTGGACCTTGAGATTTCAGTCCGGTGCTCCAATGTGGGTCTTTGTCTCTGTCTCCTTTCATCGCCAGGATAGCCAAAACAATCTTATACAATAAAGGATTGTCTGGGGGCATTACCATTCCTGACTTCAAACTCTATTACAGAGCTACAGTATTGAAAACAGCTTGGTATTGACATAGAAACAGAGAAGTCGACCAATGGAATCGAATAGAAGACCCTAGCTTTAACCCACAAACCTATGAACACCTGATTTTTGATAAAGGAGCTAAAAGTATTCAATGGAAGAAAGAAAGCATCTTTAACAAATGGTGCTGGCAAAACTGGATGTCAGCCTGTAGAAGAATGAAAATAGATAGGATCTTTCATGGGGCTTTTTCCCCCCATTCTTTATCCCTAATCATTCTCCCCCCCCCCCCCTTAACTCTGCCTGAAAGAAAAATAGCCTGTGGTATTTAGGCCTGGGATAATCATGACTGGAAACGTGAGAAAAGGTAGCCAATTAGATTGGAAATGCCTGATTTCTGTTTTGCCAGTATGTGGAAATAGTGTACAATCATGCCAGTATTATGTGTTTCCTTATTCCAGAAAAAAAAAGAAAAGAACTAATAATTATGAACAGTATGAAAATCCAAGAAAATATTGCACAAGGCAACTGAGGCCGGGGCAAGGACAAAGAACCATGCTGATGCTTGCTGCCTTTCGTAGATGTGCTGATATGCAGTGATATTTGAGGTCAGAGCTCTTGATTTGGTGGGCCAATCATGGACTGTTTGGCAAATCAGTCTGTAATAAGTCTGAAAAATCATTGAAACAAGCCAGAAATGATACTGGTTTGCATATCCACATATAACTTCTCAAATCATTGTTAAAATGTAAAAGAATCCTTTGCTTCCTATAGTGTATAATGCCCTTAAGTAAAACTATAGCAAAAATAAAATGTTTCTGGCTGGTCGTACTTTACTATAGAGTTGTTGAAGCTGTCTTGAAAAGCACATCTGAAGTCTGAAGATGCTCTAAATTACCTTCCTGCCTGAGGTACTTACAGCACTCTCTCATCTTTTTGAAACTCTATTTTAGTTCCAGAAATAAATGGAGTAATTTTAGCTCTCCCAGTCAGGGAGAGGGACAAAGGTTCTCTTAAGTGAGCAGTGACTACCTCAGCAGCAGAATATGGATGCAATTGATACGGGCAAGCAGACAGAATGCTTCAATAAAAGTAAGAAAATGTCATGTGATGAGACACTAAATTACTGGAAACATCTAATTAAAGACAGCGGACATCAAATAAGTACTATTGACAAGACTGCTTAGACTCATGTGCCAGTAGTTTTTGAGTTTTTAAAACAAAAGAAATAATAACAGAAGATCAATGTCCCTCTTTTAGTTTTACAAAAAGTGGTGAAAAGGAAGCACAAGGTCATTGATTTCCGGGTCAGGAAGTGTTCTTCATGAACAGTGTATTCTTGCTTATTTAATTTCTTTTTGCTTCGTATGAAGCTTTATTCTTATCAAAGAAATGTAAATATATAATTTAAAACTCCAAATGGCACTGTAGGCTGGCAAATGGCTCAGTAATCTCCTATTTATATCTCCATTCCCTAGAGGGTATTTTTTTCTGAGATTTTTAATTACATGCCTATATTAGTTCTTGATTTTTGTCAAGGATTGACATTATTATAGATTTTCTATTATTAGAATTGGTGATTTTCCCACCCTGTAGTCATCTTCATTTACTCATACAGTGTTATTTCATCTACCCTCTTAATATGTTCATACAGATTTCTCTAGATCAATTTTCAGTTCTTATATTAGTCTGACTTTGGAAATACTATATGCAGTTGAGGGAATAAAATACAATGATTGTATTTTACCTCTTTTTTTTACCTCTTTTTTTTTTTACTTTTGATAATTGCTACATATATTTTTCCACATGATATTCTTTCTGTCTATAACTATCTAGTTTCTTAACTTTCACATTGGACTGAAAAATATCTCTGAAAATATCAAGTTCACAAGGCTATCATTTTTATTGTTTTTAACCATTTTCACATAAATATTATATTATGGATACTGGCCCAATATTCTTCCATTTGAATAAGCACCTATGCATTTCTACCTCCGTCATGAGATCGTGCCTGGGATACTCTGTCACTGAGGAATAAGAGTGAAATGAGGAAGAGTTGTCTGCGCAGGAACAGCATGGCAGTCAGAGCCTGACAGCTATTAGCTGAATGAATGCCTGAACAGGTCTTGCCAAGGTCACCTTGACCTAGTATAGACACGCATAACTGTTTAGCTGGTGATACCACCTGAGAGAGAACACAGCATTTAAATCCACCAAATTTTGAGGGGCTCAGGACCCTCAGTTTAGTCCCAGGTTTCCTTAGCTATCTATCTACTGTTCCAAGACTCTTTCTCCTGGGTCCTGCTATATCATTTTGATTCCCCCTTCATTGCAGTAAAGCAAACAGGAGTGTCTTAAGAATTTTGTTTTCCCATATAAGCATCCCCCTGAATATTAACCTTCATCAGGCGATGAAAGAAGACAGAGACAGAGACCAACATTGAAGCACTGGACTGAAGTCTCACGATCCAAAGGAGGAGCAGAAGGAGAGTGAGCACAAGCAAGGAACTCAGGACTGTGAGGGGTGCTCCCACACACTGAAGCAATGGGGATGTTCCATCGGGAACTCACCAAGGCCAGCTGGCCGGGGACTGAAAAAGCATGGGACAAAACCGGTCTCGCTGAACATAATGGACAATGAGGACTACTGAGAACTGAAGAACAATGGCAATGGGTTCTTGATCCTATTGCACGTACTGGCTTTGTGGGAGCCCAGGTAGTTTGGATGCTCACCTTAATAGACCTGGATGGAGGTGGGTGGTCCTTGGACCTCCCACAGGGCAGAGAAACCTGCTTGCTCTTTGGGCTGAGGAGGAAGGAAGACTTGATTGGGGGAGGGGGAGGGAATGGGAGGTGGTGGCGGGGAAGAGGCAGAAATCTTTAATAATTAAATAAATTAATTAATAAAAAAAAGAAAAAAAGAAACATATAAAAAAAAAAGAATTTTGTTTTCCCAACCTTCCTCAAGACCCAGCAATACCATTTTTGAGTATATACTCAAAGGATGCCCAATTGTATCACAAGGATACGTGCTCAACTGTGTTCATAGCAGCATCGTTTGTCATAGCCAGAACCTGGAAACAATATAAATGCCCCTCAACCAAAGAATGGATAAGAAAATGTGGTACATTTACACAATGGAGTACTACACAGCAGAAAAAAATAATGACAGGTTGAATTTTACAAGAAAATGGATGGAGCTAGAAAACATTATTTTGAGTAAGGTAACCCAGACACAGAAAGACAATTATCACATGTACTCACTCCTAAGTGGTTATTAAACATAAAGCAAAGAAAACTACCCTACAATACACAATCGCAGAGAACCTAGACAACAATGAGGACCCTAAGAGATATATACATGAATCTAATCTATATGGGAAGTAGAAAAAGATAAGACCTCTTGAGTAAATTGGGAGCATGTGGACCTTGGAAGAGGATTGAAGGGGAGGGGAGAGAAAAATAGGAGAGCAGAAAAAAATGTATAGCTTGATAAAAATCAATAAAAAAGAATCTTTTTTCCATTGACAAGGGTCTAGATTTATGAGGTTAAATTTGAAATACTTGTTTTCCTAGTTTCTTCCCAGATTTTTTTTATTATTAAAGAATATAAAGACATACTGAGCTCCAATCTTAAAACTTCACATTTGTTAACATGTTTCAGCTCTTATTTTTATTTCAAAATTAGAAAATATTGTGATATAATATTTTCAATGAATTTACCTATTACATCGAACATTTAATTGATTAGAACTGTTTAAAAAAGAAGCTATTCCAAACTATTAGTTCTTTTTTATTTTCATTATTACATTGATAATTTCCAATTTCTCCCTGTGTAGTCACCAGTTCTAATGTTTTAGAAAGTATAGAAGGATCCCTTAATTTTCAATGTTTTTATGTTATTTTGTGAAAGAATTTCTAGGACCACATTTCTACTATTTCTCCAATGGGTTTGTAAATTTGTCTAGTAGATTATCTTTACTTCCTAAAACTTTTGTTTTATCTTTTTATCTTCTTTCCTCCCCATTCCCTTCACTTAGTTTTGTTTTCTATTTTTTGCCTCATTGTATGTGTTCTTTTTCTAGTGCTAACATGGTGCCTTGGGCCTCATGCATGCTGGACACATCTTAACTCTTAGATGAACTTGGGTGCACTGCATTTTGTAGACCTACGAACTAAATGCAGATACAAACCCTATCATATAGACTTGGTGTTTTTCTCAAAGGTCGAGAGCATATGGGCTATTTGGCTGTCTCACAAGGGTTTGAATCTGTGGACCTTTTCTCTCATGCTGTTTTTCCAGAAAACGCATCATAGGTTTGTGAAAGAACATTGTAAATCTGAGAGTGATTCATTTGGAACCAGGGTGATAGAGTTTCCTGCATTCCCACTATCTTCTCTCTCCTGCTATCACTCCTATATATGGCTTATGTTGTGGACTCACTATTTTCTCTGTGAAATTTTCCATAGAGGAAGACTGTTTGCACACGGAAGATATTTTTGTGGATTAAGGGCCTCAAGGAAACATTTCTGAATGCAGCTGTTCCTTGAAAAGATGTGCTCTAAAGTCAGTTCACTTGACTTATTTTTCTCCTACATGCTCAGTGCCCTGGCTTCCAGTGTCTCTGTGCAGGTGACAACACTGATTCTCCTGACACATCTCCTCTGTCCTCTTCTGTTGTCCCCTGACCTGTTCATAAACTGTCATTACTGTCCACCTGTGGTCCAACTTTAAAGACAAAAACATCTTTCCATGCTTCTGACTTTTGTTTCTCTTGACCTTTCCAGTATTTTGAAATTTTAAGGATAACTTTTACAGAACATGTGGAAATGCTACATGTTTATATCATGCTTTATTAATTATAAAAATCTTGTGTTCATGGTTTACATGTGTGAAGTTTACCAAAAATCCTGTAATTGTTCTCTCTGCTAGTATAGCTAATCGAAGTGAGGCTAAACATTATTAAACTGAAAAACTGCACACCTTAGGAACAACAGTATTTATTAATTTGAAAATCATAAAAATACTAAATTATTTTAGGTGATGTCTTTTTGTGAGCCACGGGAACAATATAAACAAATACATATTCCATTTGTCCTTGAAAAATGTATTCTAATCTAGTTAAGGAGGGTTAATTCTGAAAAAAAAATGTGAACAAGTCCTTAACTTGTTAATCAAGATCAAACTTATCTTTTGCAGGGGAAACATGTAAGCCTGGTGTTCAAGCATTATTTCCTAACAAATTTAAGAGTCGTGACTGTTTTAGCCTACTATTATCTCTGTAAATAATATTTTCTCAGAGCCTAAGTTAATGAGGTAAGGCTTGGAGATCAGTTCATTAAAGTTCTAAAAATAGAGGCAGTGATAAATGTGGTGTCAGAATTCCTAGGCAAAGGCAATACCAGGAAAGCCAACAGTGATCAATGCCAAGTTAGAACATCACAACACTGTTCATTTAATGACATCCTTATCTGCTAATAACTCTTTTCCTTGGATTAGGATTATTAAAGCTTCAATGAGAACCTGTGACAATACTGACATTTGCTTATGATTGTTTGTCTTTGCTTAATTCTTGGTTGATCTGACATGGAATACAATTACTAAATCTATAACCATCTTTTCTTATAAATAAAAAATAAGAGAAAATATTTATCAATGATAATTTATTATAAAAGGCTGCCTTAACAAACATTTGATTTCTTTTATAAGAATTTGGAATAGCACAATGATGTCAAGGAGTTTTGTTCAGCAGTTCTGATTTTATGAGCTGTGTGAACTTTTAAAAATGCATACCTGTTTTTTGAATGCATATTAGTTATCTAGTTAGGTGACATAGGTAGACAGAGTTAGGCTTGAATACCAAGTCTTCTATGCCATGTTTTAGGTATATAACCCAGGGAGAGTCAATCACTCTGAGATTTTGAATATGTGTCTTTACAACAGGGGAAATGCCACTCTTCTCCCCCAATGTGAAATTTGTTTTCAGCATGGCTCTAGCTACTTATGGAGAATAGTTTTATGTGTTGCACATGATATCAACTATTAGTAAGTCAGTGTTGGATTTTTCCAACTGCCAAAGATATCAATTTATAAAGATATAAATCTTAAAATCAAAATGCTTAATTTTCCTTAATTATGATTCCACATGACTTAAAAGCTAATGCATTTAGTTCTAGAGTCTACCTCTAGAGAGTATGTAAAATTTTCTGAAGTTGTTAGTGTTTAGATCAGTTTTCTACTACCTAGCAGAGGGAAAACATATGTGTCAGAATAAACTAGAGAACATTTTCAACTTTTTTATAGTCTCAAACTAAGAGAGTCTGACATACCATGTACATCCACTCAAAAACTCAGTTTCCAGCCCAAGAATGAAAATTCTGAAAGCCAATATCCGGAGGTCACATGTCATTAGTGATGAGGTGCTTTAGAGCTGTGCTTGCTTCCAACTATGATTGAATAACTCAGTTTCTATCACTAATTTCAAGATTTATGACACTATGTAGTATCAAAGAATTACTCAGGCTTAGTAAATTCATCTCAAGGTTATAAAAACTGCAAGCAAATTTTAAGTAGATAGAGAAGTAAAAAAAACACAAAACACTGTTCTCCATGTTCAGATGACTTCAAAATGCTAAAAGAAATTCACCCCTTTAGTCAGTGTGTGAATCAGAATTTCTGGTTTAAATTTTTTTTGTTGTTGCTGTTGTCTCTATGAGTTTTAGTGATGATGAAAATCACTCATCAAGTCCCTATTATGTTTGAAGTACACTCTGATATACCTGTATGATCTTATTTAATCCTTCTATCAATTTGAGAGGCTTCTTGTTGACAAATATCTGATTGGATTTAAGGCCTTCTCCATGAGATTAAATCCATCCCTAACACTGTTTGGGTGGCCAAGAACTAAGAATAGATATCCCAGGAACCCAAAGTATAACAAAAGAATCCTGTTCTGCTAAGGGAATGTAGTAATAACATGACTCCTAATGACATTCTACTATACTCATAAGTTAGTGCCTTGTCCAGCCATTATCAGAGAAGCTTTATCCTGTGGTATATGAGAATGAATACAGAGACACATAGCCAGACAATGTATACAGAATGAGAGACCTTGGAACACTCAGTTCTAAATGAGGGTCCCTCCACTCAGGGATCAGAGAACCTTGCAGAAGAGGAGACAGAAACTTGTAAGAGCCAGAGAGAATAGAGGACACCAAGGAAACAAGTCCTTCTAAACACAGCGGGACCAACATACATAAGAACTCACAGAGACTATGGCTGCTGTGAGATAATGCTCTTGTATCCTGTAAAGATTTGTTGCTCATATTGATTTAATAATGCTGATTGACCAGTAGCCATGCAGGAAGTATAGGTGGGGTGACCAGACAAGGAGAATTCTGGGAAGAGGAATGGCTCAGTCTGCATTCATCACCCAGATGCAGAGGAAGCAAGATGAAAATGCTGCACTGAGAAAAGTTACCAAGCCATGTGGCTAATCATAGATAAGAATTATATGTTAATTTATGTTGTAAAAGCAAGTTAGTAATAAGCCTGAGCTAATATGCCAAACAATTTATACATAATATAAGGTGTATGTTTCTTTGGGACCGAGTGGCCTTGTTACCAGGCAGGACAGAAACTTCTGTTAACAATAGCAGCACGCATGGGGCTCCATAGGTCTGGGTCAGACTCTGTGCTTAGAGGGGAAGTAGACACATGTCACTATCCCTAACCAAGAACCTATCCTCAGTTGACAATCACTTGTAAATGAAAAATTAGTTTTCTCTTATTGACAGAGGTTTTCTGTCCTGCCCGGTCCTGTAGCCATTCAGTCCCAAAGAAGCACACAGAGGCCTACATTAATTATAAGCTTGTGGATCTATTAGCAGAGGCTTCCTTATTAACTAACTCTTACATCTAACATTAACCCATAATTCTTGTCTGTGTTAACCACGTAGCTTGGTACCTCTTATCAGAGAGGCATTCTCATCTTGTTTTCTCTGTGTCTGTGTGATGACTGCTGATTGACCCTTTTCTCTTCCCAGAATTCTCCTGTTGTGATCACCCTGCTTATAATTCCTCCCTGGCTACTGGCCAATCAGAATTTTATTAAAACAATACAAGTGACAGGGTACAAGACCATTGTCCCACAGCATTCTCCAATGGAGTCTCATTGTATATAACCCATTCTTAAAAGTCAGGCCCCTTGCTTAACTGTAGATGGTCAACACAAAACATACTTAAAGGCATCTAAAGGGATTCTTTGTCTAATAATTCTTTGCCTCATAATGCTTTGTCAAAGCTTCCTCCCCTTCCCAGGTCTTTGTATACATATTACAGTTTGTGGGTTTGTTTTTAATGGAACTTCTGTTTTCTTCTCTGCATCTATATGTATTTCTTGTGCTTTTTAGTCATTTCCTTTTCTTTTTTCCTTCTTTTTTTGGACTTATTCTGGTTTGTTTGTTTATATTTCCCATTATTATTATTATTATTATTAGATACCTATCTCTATTTTAATGAGTGAGAAAAAGATCTTGAGTAGATGTGGATGGGGGAGGATCTGGGAGGAGTTGGAGGAGGGAAAATCACAATCAAAATGCATTGTATAAAAATTTATTTTCAATTATAAAAAAGCCATATAAAAGAATTGTTGACTTTAGGATGAGCAAGAGGGATCAGTGTGTAAAGACACTTGCCATCAATCCTGCTTCTGAGTTCTATTCGCTGGTCCCACAGGGTGGAGAGAGAAGGACTCCTGCTCATTGTCCTCTGAGATCTGTATCTCACTATGGCTGCATATAACTAAACCTACATTCATGCACATGAATACATTAATAATCCTGTGTAACAACTCATGAGTTGTTCAAATCACCTCCTTTTCTTCACAACCTACCCTTTGATTTGGGATAGAATGACACTAACAAATCAATGTGCTAAACTTTGTCATTGTATAATTTTCTATCTGTGGCTCTTAGTTCCATTCCATCAAATCATAAAAAATATTAATCTTTACTCAATTGAAATATTGTAGATATTTGAGGATAATCCTGCTTAATTTTACAAATTAATAGCTGTATTTTTATTTTAAAATGATGAAATTGGGTTTCTATTTTTTATTAGGCTAATTATTTCTATAGTAGTTTACTTTCTCCTTATTCCTTGTATAGTTGGTGCCGGAAACTATACATACATTTCAGTTATTATGAGAAATAATTACTCATTTCTTGTGATGTTGAACTTTGATCTACTTCCCAAGGTTTAGATTTTCTATCCCAAACACCTACCTCTTTGTGGAGGTGCCAAAATGTGAGCCTGTTTTCACTTTGTCTGAAGGTCAGAGTTTCAGCTTGTTAAAGTTGTTGACAACAAGTATAGCTACACACCAAGTATGGCTACTTGGTATTTCAGACATTAAGATGGCCTGACTGAAGGTCAAGGTCGTAGTAGACCCTCTCTACCCTGACTGAAGGTCACAGAAATCAAGCATACTTCTACTCCTTTTGAACTAAGAGGTTTGACCTAGGGAGTGGACGCCTTCAGGATACTTGGTTTAGGGTGGGTTCACT
The DNA here is from genome assembly GCF_950005125.1 of Chionomys nivalis. Taxonomy (NCBI): domain Eukaryota; kingdom Metazoa; phylum Chordata; class Mammalia; order Rodentia; family Cricetidae; genus Chionomys; species Chionomys nivalis. The sequence continues at coordinate 61,540,069 of NC_080099.1, forward strand.
GCCTAAACAATAGAATGCTTTTCTCAGGAATTAATGATTTGATGACTCAAAGTATTGAAACAAATAACTGTTCTAGCTGTCCACTGTATTATGTTAAAGCAGTGTTATCTCTTCTCCCCCCTGTTGTATTGGGCTATAAAAGTGTATGGAAAATTAAACGTGGGTGAATTTCAGTATTTACTGGAACTCCCTCCTGGAACTGTCCTATGTTTCTGTTTTATTATTTTCACTTGCGATTTCATACTCTTTATTTATTTTTCTGATCCCCATGCTCCTGCCCTCGTAAGTGGTACACATGTTGAGGCCAGTCCCTGATACCTTTTATGGGTTACCTGATCCATATAGCTTTTTGTATGATACTTCTGAAAATCTGGAGAAGAGTTAATCAGGAAAATGTATTCACTTAATTACCATTTGCTTAAACATGTAGAAGAGATGGATGCTTTACACAGATTATTAATATCAAGAAGTTAGTTAATATTTTCTTTGGAGAATATAGGCTGAGACAGAATACCAAATATTGGTTTATTCTGTGATTGATGTCATTGATTTTGCTTAATTCTTACTAACTTAGGAACCAACCTAAGTAACATATATAGCTACAGAGAAATTTAAAATGAGCAGCCTATGCAATTTCAGTTTTTTGAATGAATTGAAAATGATATTCTTATAATTGTGTGGACAAAATTTTAAAAAGTTAATGCATGCATAACGGGTAAATAGATCTCTACTTTTATGGAATGATGGAGAATTGGAAGACACCCTTGTGTGAATAGTGGAGTGTGTTGGCCAAGGACCTCATGGCTGTCTGCATGATGATGCAAAAGCTATCCACCAATTGTTCCCAGATTATACTATCTTAACCATTCCCCAGGTTACTTCCTTTGTAGAAACAGTCAAATAACTAAAATGAAATCATTTAATAAAACCTCATTTTTATATTATTCTTATATGTTTAGCACAGAACAGATTATTTAGTCATAGTTTATGATCTTATACTTCTAATTTTGAAACAAATGGAAAATTTAAAAGGGAAGGATACTTTAGGTATATTCACTTTATCTTTTAAAATAATTTTAGACATTAAATAAAATACATCTGCATCTCAGTGGCACATTTTTCTCTAACAAATTTATTTCTCTCAAAGGATATTTTCTTTTGTATTCTTTTTAAAACCATATTCTGACTATAAAATAGTCTTTTCAGCATATTTTTTTCTGCTCTGTAGAACACCAGATCTCCTTTGTGATTGTTTTTAACTGGCTCTGAACAAAAGAATGGTCATTCATGATGGCTTTTAACACATAGATAATACATAGCAAATGATCTTTCTACAAGTTCTAAAACATCACTGTATATATATATATATATTATATATATATATATAATATGTATGTGTGTGTAGTATACGGTATATAGAGAGTATCATTATAGTATATACAATATCCTATATAGTATCCTATACATAAAGAACAAATTAAATATGTTTATGTTTAATCCTTATTCTTCCTTTTCAACTTGATCCATGACTTGGAAGAAATAATATTGTAAAAATAATTGGTCACTAGAAGCTATCTACAACTGGTTGTTTTCCCAATCAAAATTGCAATATCTTTCTTCACAGACCTAGAAAGAAAGACCAAATATTTTGATGGAGGTAAAGAAGACCAAGAATGATCAAGAAAATTCTGACAGAAAAGAATACTGTGGGAGACATATTCATCCTTATTTCAAATTATCCTACAGAGCCGTAGTATTACAAACTTCTCAGCTCTGTTACAAAGAGAGATATACGGAAAATAGAATAGACTTGAAGACCTATGTATAGATATAAGCAACTATAGTTAATTATTATTTGACAAAGAAGCAAAAATGTACATTGGAAAAAGGATAACACCTTCAATTATTAGTGTTGGCAAAACTGGATACATGCAGAAAAATGAAATTAGAATCTTATCTCTTACCATGCACAAACTTAGTTCCAAATGGATCAAAGAGCTCAAGATAAGATTGTATACCTTCAAACTGCTGGAGACAGAAATAGGAAAAGCCCTCAATTTGTAGGCACAGTATGGGCTTTCTGGATACAACTCTGATGACTCAGGAAGTGAGATCAACACTCAACAGATAGGATCTTATAAAAATAAGTCTCCTCAACAACAAAGCAAATAGGGTGGAACAAAGGCCGTCTTTGCCAGAGGTCTCAAGAGAGAATGAAAATGCATATTATATAAAGAACGATGTATAAACTATACATTTACATGACAGATAAGCAGACCAAGTAAAAAGTGAAGTGTGAACTGAACAGAAGTTTCTCAAAAAAAAAAATGAATGGAAATACTTAAAAATCTGTTAAAAGGGTGGATATATTTAGCCATTAGAAAATGTGAATTAAAACTACATAACAATTAATCTTATCCCAGTTAGAATATCAGGGTTACCAGTGACAGCAAATGATGGTGTGGATGTTACCAAAAGGGAACACTTATGTACTGCTGCTAAAAGCATAACCAGTACAACCATTTTTGAAACCAGTCTGGAGGTTTCTCATGAACTAAAATTAGAACTTCTATATGAATCAGCTGCACCACTCCTGGACTTATACCCCCCAGCTTTACTTACTAATAAAGAGACGCTTATCTATCTATGTTCTTTGATGTTCTAATCTTTGATGCAGAGACTATCTTTTGAAGGAGAGTTTGAGTGAATTAACCCAGATAGACTATAATGCTCATGAAAGACAAGAGATATTAAATGAAAATCTCAGCACAAGGCATGTAATACATCCCTAGGAACATAGGAGGCTCTAGAAATCCTGTACAGCTAGGCTATTCCCATTGATTATCCACCATAACTACTATATTGTAAGATTCTATAGTTGAAGGTATCACATACTTATGCTAAAGAACACAAGGATATTAATCTCAAATTGACTGATCCTTACTGGCTATCTTGGAAAATACTATGCAAGGTTCTATGGGGGAAAAGCCATCAATGGTATAAACCAGCAATAGACTGCTCACCTGCAATATTGACCTTCCAGTCAAGATATGCATACTTGTATAATAGTGGGAGGATTGTTAGGGTGTAACTAGCTAGTTTCTGACCAAATCTGAGGCCTGATTTATAGAAGGCAATTTTGTATTTGGAACTGTGCTCCCAATCAAAGGTCCAGAGCTATGGAAGACATAGGCCCTAGGGTAAAACCTGCTAGAAATACTTGGCTAAATGATTACATTGTCCAATTGCCTTCTAAATATTCATATTTTTCTTGTTTACATTTTCCTTTTACTTAAAATATCTGATTTTGATATTTTGTGTTAGCTTTTAGAGATTCTTTAATTTCATTTTCAATAATATGAAAATCAATTTTGGTGGGGTTTACAAATGTCTTAAATGCCATCTGCCCATTGTCTCAGTGTTCTTTATACCTGTCCCTCTAGAGAATAGACTAAGAGAATTACCTTAGCAGTTGACACACATTACTAAGTGTGGAGATAGTCCCGATTTAGGCTTCCCAGGGACTGTTGTTTTGCTTGTTGCACTCTGCTTTGCCTTGTTGCTTTTGCTTTGATGTGTTGGAGATGTGGTAAGTCACTTCATCAGATTTTCCCATTGGGCCATCAGGTAAAAGGTTTTGAACACCTGTGAGGAAGAACATCAGGAAGGATCTTTTATCACGGTCCTGCTTCTCCTTGTTAGGTGAATGGTATTTAGCTTGGGGAAACCTGAAAGGGTTACAGACTTAAAATCAATACTCTTGCTTCACTCATTATCTTATCCAATTCTTTAGTAATATTTTCTAAATGTGTATTTTATATGTCAAGAATTTTAAAAATGTAAAACAAATATAATCTCCATAATAATGTGTGTATAATGTATTAATATATATCAATATCTATCAATTATCTATCTATCATCTATCTATCATCTACCTATCTATTATCTATCATCCATCTATCTATCTATCTATCTATCTATCTATCTATCTATCTATCTATCTATCTATCTATCTAGTAAAAATGCAGTCTGTTAAGTGAAGGAAATAAGAGAAACACATGCGTAGTGGCAGTGTTAGTGACTCCTTAAGTATCTATTCAAGCAATAAAAGTAAATACTTAGCTTGAGTTTGGGAAACTAAGAAGAGTCTTTTGGATTGTCCTTTTAGTGTTAATTGGCAACTTAACAAAGGAGAGAGACCCAGACTTCCAGATTTAGAAAGGAACTTAAATGATAAAACTGAAATACATGATTTGATATAAAATACAGTTTGCTGTGTTTCATCATGTTCAATACTTGCTCTTGTTTGGTAGCATCACCAAATGCCAATCAGAAAAGCACAGAGACTGAGTTTAGGGTAATCACCACAATGCCATAAAATGGAGAACATTATATGAAACTTCAGGAATCTTATTTTATACCCATAGAAGTAAAAATTTATTTAAAACATTATAAGGCAAAGAATTGTGAAATTATATTTCTAGATAGGCAATTTTGTGTGTGACCAGGAGGGAGATTTTGGGGAAGAAAGAAGGAGCAAGGAGAACATTTAAGGCACGTCACTGCTAATTCAATGTGAGTTATATTCTGCAGTGAATTGTGCTGCTTAAATGTAAGTTATTGAACATTTGCTTCATGCCAGGTAACTTAGTTTTTCAAACACTGATTTACATGATTACTTTGTCAAACTCTTTTTTTACAGCACTCTAAAATTCATATGCTTGATTTTCCTTGCCTGGCCAATTGTGGCAAGTGGCTCTAATAGATAGACATTATTTCATGTCCTCTAGAAGAACTTATGTTCGAATGTGTGATATGAATAGAGGTCATCTGAATCCACTAAAATGTGACCCTTCAAGTAAGCCTTTGTTCGGATAACAAGAGGAAGACTGAACTATGCCTAAAGTCATGAATCTATAACTGAAAGAATATTGGCGATTTCTGCCAAATGCTAGAGACTAGAGCAAGCAGGTAGGCTCACTCGACTTTTCTTGGAGAGAACATTACCCAGATGGTACTGGATTCTGAGCTTCTCTTTTTCTGCCTCCAAAACTGTGAAGCAATAGTTGTTTTTTTTTTTAGAAACCAGTTAGTTTTGACCCTCATTTCACAACAGGCCTAGAAAACTGCTGTGCTTTTGCCTCAGAGTAATAGTGGAGCCTGAAGACATCACTGAAAACATTCATAAATTACTGAATGTTAATAATTAAAGTTGATGGAGGAAGGACTCCAAACATAAGGAATAATATATGTATCTTAGCTAGAATTGCTCTCCAGGGAAACCTGAGCAAAAGGCTTGAAGTGTCCTTTCATTTAATCAGGGATTCTAGGGAGTAGAAGCAAGGGACTGGGTGAGTGAGTGGAACAGAGAAGCACAAATGACAGATGTATGTTATCATAGCTGTTTGTTTGAGACACGCGCGTGATTCTGTCGTCACCTCATAAAATTTATCTTGGAATGAATCCTCGTCATCATCATCCTCGTATGTCCTCAAAGCAGGAAATGCAGAAGAAGCGGCAGCAGAGGCAGCGGAGTCGTGCGGGCAAGAAGCACTGTGTATCCTTGGACCCTTTGTGTCTGGGCCATCTGTGGGCAGAGGCTGCCCAGTGTGAGGGCAGAGCTCCCTGATCCAGTCAACACTTTCTTGAATTTTCTTTAAAGATTCACCGAAAGTCATGTTTGTTCAATGATAAAGATCCCTTCAAGTTGGAAATCAAGGTCCTACATCACGCTGATCAAGAAACCGTTCTGTATCCTCAGTTCGCAACATGGAAAAACCTGGGATAAATGGATTTTGAAGAATTGCCACTAGCTTTAATGCCCTGATTCCAGAAAACATGGCTGTGGTGGCATATTGAGAGGAACAGAGGAGGAAAATGGAAGTGAGAAATAGAAGAAAACTTTTAGACAGTTTTCTAAGCGCTCTGATGGGGGAAGATAGAAGTTCAGTCTGTACTGACAGGGATGAAACTGCAGATAATTAGATTCGGGAGATAGTATGTAGTAGGTCAAATGAGCACTTGGTAATGGATTAGATACCCAGGAGGACATAATAGTTAAAGAACGATGTTTCTGGAATGACACAAAAGCATTCATCTTATGGAGATTGATGAATGTTTGTGTCAGTCGTTGACAGGACAACTAGCGAAAGAGCCATATTTAATACAGAAGCTTCAGATGCCTGTAAGATATCTGAGTCACCAATCCATGCCGGTAGACGGATGTATAAATCTGTTGCTCAGAAGAGTACAGTCCACAGAAAGGAGAAATAGTAAAGTTTTCCACATAAAGAGACTAATCACTGCTGTGTTTTAAGAAAAAAAAAATAATGGTGTAGAGAAGGAACAATGAATGTTGTCAAGGACAAATCTGGAGAAATTCTAATTTTGATGATGAAGGAAAGAATGCTGGGTTTTCAAATATAACTATAGAAGAGGCAGAGACAAGATGTCAGTAGAGTATATAAAAAACTATACATGAGATAGGAACAGTGGATTAAAAAAAACTGGCCAAACTCATGTTAAACTTCAGAAAGAAAAAAAGAATTGCTGCTGGTTTTCTAGTCTCCATGCATGAGAAGATGAAGGTTAGCATGCTAAGGAAATGAATGAGTTTTGAGCATTTGGAATTGGAGAAAAATATGAGGCATTTGAGCGTACTCCTCTAGAAATGCTCCAACAGGCACCAGCTTGGCACAGAACCTTTTTACTGTGCAAGATGTGAACCATGGTGCCTTGTGCGCTGCTTGCCAGTGTTTTCAGTCCAGAGCGACACAAGCCACCACACAAAATAGGTTTACTTTTTACAGATAATCACCAAAGACAACATAAGCCCAGGTTTCTGATAGGAAAATCTTGAAAGTCTCAGAAAAGTCGCTCAGCAGGTTTGGAGTCTTGACTTTGCAAGTTTCACTTCTACACAGCAGGAGGATCCTGGAAGGTGTCTGGGCCAAGGTTATTCATTTCAGTGGGGTTACAGGAGCTGTGTTTCTAAGAAGTAAACAAACACAAAGCATGGGCTGTTTGGGCCAGTCTCTCCATTTCAGCACGCAGTGCCCCAAGGTTTCCTAACTTCATTCTTGAACAGTAGAAGCTCTAAAGAGTAAAAGCTGGTTCCAAGTAAAGTCACATAAAGAATGCCATATGCTAGTAACTGCTATACATGTTTCCTTCATGTGAATTCAGTAAGGATCAGAAGAGATAATACTGCTACCTCCATTGAAGCATGAAGAAACAGGCGGAGGAATGTCTAATCATTGCTTGAGAATCACAGAGTTAATAAACTGTGGAAAGAGGATGTGAACTTCTGTGGTATGATGAACAGTGTATTGCATTTAATTGCTTTTGCTGTAGATCTAACAATAGGGTAAATCTGCTTGTGGAAACTCTATTCTTTGTGAGCCAACATAGATTGGTGTTAAAAATCATGTGAAAAGAGAAATATGAATACAACAAAGAAAGTTGTTGAGGGTGGGAAGGCAGAACGGGGTGAGATTTATACAGATAGTGTGGTGAAAATGAAATTTATTGCTGTTTTAAGTGACAGAATGCTTATTAGAAAAGCACAGGGGACGCAGAAGAGGACAATACACGTGAAGTGAACTGTGTGAAGCCTATTTAGAAGGTGGTGAGTGGGTAGATGCATTAGCAAGGTCAAGGAGAATGAATACTTCCATCAGTTATGGGAATCAGGCCATCTCTAGTGACCTTAGAAAGTTCTGATAGGGACCCTGGCAGTGACAAGGACTGAACTGCTGCAGAGAATGAGGGGAGAGGCTGGATGCTGCACATGTGCCTGCATGTATTAGAGACATTTGAATGAGTAATCTAAAGGTTGCTTCATTTTACGAAAAGGGAACGTGGCTAACAGGGAGACATTTTTTAAGATAAAAGAGATATTTTAATGTTTTAGGTTGCAAAGGAAAAACTGGAGAGAACAGAATAAAGCTCACAGGGAAATGTGAGAGATTTTGCTATCAAAGGCTGGGAATGAACCTTGTGTGTTGGAAGCAGATTAAATTGATTTTATATAGTCAATATGGGAGCAGGGTTAAGGATTAAAAGGTTTCAGTTAAAATGGAAAAATATAGACTAGAATTTTGAGCTCTTCTGCTTTACTTATTGCTTTCTCTCTCTCTCTCTCTCTCTCTGTGTGTGTGTGTGTGTGTGTGTGTGTGTGTGAGAGAGAGAGAGAGAGAGAGAGAGAGAGAGAGAGAGAGAGAGAGAGAGAGAGAGAGAACCAGGCACAGGAAGCTTAAGAAAGGAAGTGTTTACTTTGGCTCACAATCTAAAAAGGTTATTTCCACCATAACAGAGAAGGCATGGCAGCCAAGTTTGAGGATGCTGAGGTGGATGACTGGTCCTTTGCAGTTAACTTTTTTTTTCTGTTGTCCAGGACTCCAGCCTTTGGAATAGTGATGCCCACATTTGTAGTGAGTCTTTCTACTTCGATGGACTCAACCAAGATAATCTGTCGAAGGTGTGCTCAATGGCTTGCCTCTTAGGTAGCTCACAATCCTCTCCAGTTGACAGCCCATAGTTACCATCTCATTATTAAAAAGTGATGCGTGTGGGGTTGAAATAGCTGGAGAGGTAAGGTATAAGTTTTGAATAGTGAGAAGAAATGAAAAAGTGATTTACGAATGTGAGAAACTAATGGGACTGGCTAGTATTGCAATTCCTATGAACTGCAATATCTGGTCTAATCTGTGTGCTGATTTAATTCTAATTTACATAGTAGCACTCAGCAACTTGGGCTGTTATTTAAAATATGAAAGTGATGTTGACTCACAAGACTGCTGAGTGGAGTTTTGTGCCAGAGGCATAAACAGCGAATATGACTGCAAGAGAGTGCGTGGTGGTCTCATAGACAGGTTAGCTTCACAGGAAGAAGAGAAAAGGAAGTAGTAATCAGAGGGGGGTAGTATTCTCCTTGCAAATACTCTGGCAATCAGCAGACTGATAACTTGTGAGTTTTAGGAGTAAAGTGTGCTGAGAAAGCTGTATTTGTTTTTCTGGAAAGAGAAGTTGTATCCGTAGCACCCATTTAAGTTTTAAATATGGTGCCTCAAAGTTCGAAAGATTACATTAATTAAATGATATTAGTGTCATCCTTATCAATGACCAGCTGGGCTGGAATAATATGCTAATCAACTGGTTATCCATGTATTATTTCACTGAGAAAAGGGGATATTGGTTCAACATTTGTTCTTGGCCTTAACAGTTGGCAGAGAAACTGGAAATTTAATAGTAAAGAAGATTTGGGCTTTTGGAATTAGGAAATCACCGTATACCGCCCTCACAGTTTCACTCAGGTGATCTCCTTATTGAGATGATGACATATACTTTATTTTAATTTCTCTTCCCTTGCAAGGAGCAGTGGAAATAAAATCCCATATTCCTAAATACGAGGTTATGAGTGATGATAGTTTTGTAAGTACTTTTGCAAGTAGCCTGGTGCGCTGAAGAAAGAATGGTAGCTAAGTTTCTTCATTTCGGTCAGTACCAAGAATAATAGAAATCAAACCATGTGCAACATCAGAAATGGTGATCTCATCTTTAACAACTTGAGTGACTGCTGCTCCAAAGATGAGGAGCTAGCATGGCTCTGTGAAAGTATGAATTTGACATGCGCTCTGATTTAAATCATAGCTCCTTAGCTTAATAGCTGTTTGACCTTGAGCAAATTAATTAACCTTACAAATCCCAAGTTTCTGAAGTACGGATCAAGGCTAATAATACCTCTCTCAGAATCACTGTTTGAATTAGAAATAAAAAGCTAGGAGTTTAGCTCGGGGGTAGGATGCTTACCTCTATCCAGTACACACCCATAAAACACAGCACAGCTTTATCCGTTGTACAATAAATCTGTTGAAATGGAAACAAAACCAATCATCTTTTATAATGATTAGTAGTTGTTCATCTATTTATTTTTACTTTATATTTTAAGATTATCATGTAATTAAAACATTTTCCTCCCTCTGTCTGATTTTCTCCAAACATTCCTATATTCTTCCCTACTCTCCTTTTAACTCTTGACTTCTTTTTTTACTAATTGTGATTTATATATATATTTATATATATATAAATATATATATATATATCCCATTCATTATATATTGTTACTTATATGTATGTTACCAGTATTACAATTTTGCTGGACTTCCCTGTCAGTGTCTGTTCCTTTAAGAGACAAGCTCCACCTACTCCCAATCTATCCCTTCCCCCTGAGCAGAGGCAAGCTGGACTCCTTTGGACTCCATTCCCTTCCCTCTTCTCCCCTCCCCTCCCTCCTCTCTCCTGTTCTTGTAAAGAAGCAGCTTTCTATCTCACTTCCCCTTCCCTTCTACTCTCTCCTCTTCCCTCTTTCTCTTTCTGTCCCGCTATTTCTCCCTCTTTCTCTCTCCACCCCATACTCCCTATGCTCCCAACACCCACTAAATAAACTCACCACATCCAAGCTCTCTCTGCATAGTGTATCTGTTTGTCTCTTTCCCACCGCGGTGTCCCATGCAGTAAATCATAACAACTAGGACTGTTTGGTACTGGACAACCAATTGGTGTGCTCTTCCCTGGGGAATGACCACCTCTCCTCTTCCCATCTTTCTCGGTTGCCTAAAGTTCCTTGTGTGTGGTTGAGATCTTAAAGGCTTTTCCTCATCTACGTTGGCAAGTCTTTTGGTGTTGTTCATTTTCAACGTGTGTTTGGACAGTTATGCTGCTATGGATTTTCTCCGTAGCTTTTTGGTTCCTGTCCTGGAACTAGCTCTTGTAGACCAGGCTAGCCTCGAACTCACAGAGATCCACCTGGCGCTGCCTCCCAAGTGCTGGGATTAAAGGCGTGTGCCACCACCGCCCGGCAGTTTCTGATCTTATAGAAGACAAAATCTCACAGAAAACTTTGTAGTCCTCTGGCTCTTAAAATCCTTCTAACCCTCTTCTGCAATGTTGCCTGGGTGTCAGGTTTAAGAGGGATTTATAGATGCATCCATTGGTACCGGGCTTGACAACTCTCCATTTTGATTGGCTGTAGTTTTCTGTAGTGTTCTCTGTCTGTTGCAAGAGAAGTTTCCTTGATAGAGGGTGAAGACTACATTTATCTATTTAGATTTAGCTTGGAAACAATACTCCAGACATATTTATAGAGGATTATCTTGATTATGATAATTTTTTTGTAGGAAAATCCTCATCAGAAACCCTGTCTCGAAAAACCAAAAAAAAAGAAAAAAGAAAGAAAGAAAATCCTCATCAGAGGATCCTGGGCTACGTGAAATGGACAAAAGGAATTGAGTGACAGTGTATGTATTTTGTTTGCTCTCTGTTCTTGATTGTGGGTGCCCTGTTACCAGCTACTTTGAGCTCCTACAGCCTTGATGTTGCTGCCATGATGGCAAATGACTTGAAACAATCTCTCTTAAGTTGCTTTGATCACAGCAACAAACAGTAAAAGGAACTAAGATGATGTTGTTTTAGGCTATTTCTCAAGCACAGTGTATATAACTGATATAGCCTTTTCTTATAGTTGTTAAGATGCATTAATTTATTCAGTCCTGTCTCTGCATTTGAGATACTGGCTATGTCCCTTATTCACTTTTGTTTCAAGGAGTCTTCGAGGTCTCAAACATAATGGAATAATGTTTTCTGGGATTACACTAGCATGATAAGAAGATGGTTGAGTGGTGACAGTACCAAAATGAAACATTCTAAACCTCTATCCATTCTGGTCAGTTCTCCAGGGCAGACTGCTTATCAAGGTTGTGGTCTATCCATCTACTGCTTCCTGGTTACACAGGAAGCCTATAGGCTGTGTATGAATAGAATTGGGAAGTTTCACTACACTTAGACATCTATATTTTTCATCTTACTTCTAAATCATTTTCAAATACCTAGCCTTTTCTTTTTTTAAACTTTTAATTATAAAGAATGTATTCCATTCCATATTAGTTTTGTTTATCTGACAAGTTAATTTTGTCACTACAGATGATTAATAGTTAAAGAGTCACAAATAATTATTTTTCTCTCATCACCCTATGGAACTCTAAACAAATCTCCTACAATACAAATACAAAGTCTATTGAGATCCTTAAAGAAGAAAGAAATTGTGCTTTCCTCTTTAATTTTTACCCTGAGGTATCTCCATATTTTCAGCATGAGTGATGTGGTTTGGTTTTAATGTCTCCAGGAAAGATGAAAACACCACAGTCACCTTCAGTAGGACCTCATTAGTAGAATCTACAGATTTAAGTCCCAAATTCATGGCTGATTTTCTTACATGATTTCTCTTAAGCAGAATATTATATTCTAAGATGTTGAAAGACAAATGTAGTCTAGGGAGAATTGCAGTGATTTTTGAGGTGTATATTTTTATCATGGCTTCCCTCTACTTGAAGGGAAAAAAAGTTTACTAGGAGATACCACATGGGACTTTGACCCAATGTGAAGAAACTAAAAGGCTTCCAACACAAGAATGGTTTAGTATGATCAGCTTCATGGAGCTGTGTTGGGTAGACAATCTGGCTATCTCTTGAGAAACATGAAGGAAGAAATAAAACCCTACTTTGTATCTTCTTGAGGTTACATGGGCCAAGCTGTAGTTAGTCATTTGAGAGCATGCACTGCAGAGAGGCAATGCAAGCTGTGTTCATCATACCCCAGTAAGAGAGCTAAGAAGCAAGACTTTATCAGGCAATCAGGTCAAATCAGTTCAAGAAAGAATTATAGGCAGAGTTCAATGAAAATGCCTTACTCCGTAGGTGAGATGAAATTGAAGTCGAATTGCATCATTGTGCAACATTTTAAGTTTTCTAATGGAAGGGAAATGAAAAAGTTTCCCAAAATGAAGAAAACAAAAACAAACAAACAAACAAACAAAAAAAAAAACAAATGTTGCTTGAAAGTGACTGGATTAATATGCTTGGGCAGAGGTGGGCGTGTAGGTGGAGGGTGCACCAAGTTTGCCCAGAGAAGAATCTCTGCACCCAGGACAGCCCGCAAGCACCAGCAAGGGCCACAGGGGGAGCCAGGTCCTCAGCCTGGGATCTGGAAATGGGATTTGACTTGGTCTCATTTTCCTTTTTCAACTAATTGAAGAGTATAGAAAAGATGAAGGAAGATAAACCAGATTGGGCATTGCTGTAGTTCTGTTTCCTAAGATATAAGCAGGACAAATGGAGAGATTCAAATGAAGAATTTGAACATTTAAAGACAGCAGTCCTTTATTCTTTAACAGCAATTAAAAAAGAATATTTCTTCTTTTTAAGTACTGACTAGATATGAGGGAAATTAAAAAAAAAGTTGGGGTTATCAAACTTTATCCTATATGACTCACATTCTGAATTCCAAATAGGAGCCTATTCAGTAAATTAATCTTTACAACAAATATCTGAAATGGGTGATCAGTTACTACTTTAGTTTTTACATGAAGGGTTTGAGCTATGGAGTTCCTGGCTTCTTATATAGGGATAAATAAAATGTCATAAAGCTTTCTGAGAAGTGTTCCATACTTACTGACCAATAATTTATCTTTTCTTTATGGGGGAGGCAGGGTTTCTGTGAAACCGGTCTTCTTGGAATTTACTATATAGGCTAGGCTAACCTCAACACTATGATCTACTGACTTAAATTCTTGAGTACTGGAGACATCATAAATGTCAACAAATCTTGGAAATACTTTTGAGGATTTATGATGACCTCCATGTGAAATGATCTAATTTTCTCATTTATAATTCTAAGTTTTATGTACACTGTGTGCCCTGCTTTCTTCCTACCCCCTGCAATGTGTGTGTGTATGTGTGTGTGTGTGATCAAGGCACACATAAAACTAAAATCTTTGAAAAGATATTAAAAACAATATAAAATTCAAGGAAGAAAACTCAAGTTGTTCTGAGGGAGCCAACACAATATTAAAGACTCACCTCCAAATCTTGAAAATACTCATTTTCTTATTACTTTCAATTTAATGTAGCTAAAGTAGCATAAGCAAATTGCTTTATGCTAATTATGACTGTTAATATGCTACTTGTTTTATATGTTTTAATTTGTGAATACTTTATGAGTACAAATTAAAGAAGAAATCTAACATTTAACTATTGTCTCCTCTTTAAACCAAAACAAAACAGAGACAAACCAAAAGAACTCTGTTTTTCTTGGAAAACTTTTTTGTTTTTCTATTGAAATACTCTTTCAAAAATAGCATTTTTAATTAGTCTTTGAAAATTTCATACAATCAACCAATTAATTTGATTGTATCTACCTTCTTCCAATTCCCTCTAATGGTCCTCACTCCTTACCTGTTGTATCTTCCAACTGCACACCTGCCTTTTGTGTATGTTTGCTTTGTTTTGAAAGAGTCTCCCTATGTCTATCAATACAGAGATGAATGGCCTTGTCTTCCCAGACATCTACTTGCCTTTGACTACTGAATGCTGAAATTAAAGGCATGGGCCACTTAACAGGCCCACATACTCCTTTTGCTGTTATTAGAAACTCCCTAAGTCCAATTAGTGTGCCTCTGTGTGTATGCATATGGGACCATTCTTTTGAGGACAGGCAACCTGCTAAGAGTCACATTCCCAAAGGATACTGCAGTTCCTCTGCCAAATGTCAGAACAATGGACAAATGACAACAAAAGAGAGGTGGGGATTCTCTAAGGGCTACTTGTGGGGATTCCTAATGTTCCCTCAAGGGGGAAAAGGTTTTTCTAATAAATACTAAATAATAAACATTTTAAAATTATTAAATATTTTATGATATAATAAATGATTAAGAGATGCTATAATTTTATCAATAGGTATATCCCCTCATGTTATTCATAAGTAATATCATAAATCAGAGGTCATGACACATCTAAATATCTGGGCCCATAGGTTTTATTTCTAAAGTGTCTGTTACTTCCAAAATGATAATAATTAAGCAACATAAATATAACATCTGGGACCTGAGAGTGTATGAATAATAGATTTAATAATAGAAAGATGAATGCGGGAGTTACCAAGAAGGAAAAATATGACATGAAAGAGACCTAAAGAATTAAGATGGCCTCTCCTCAGTCAGGAAAATGGCCTAAAGCTAGCCAGTTGTATCTATTGATCATTCTCCTAATTTTAATGAGCTGAAGCCCTCCATTTAAAACATGATAGTGCCTGTTGAAATCTCTAGAGTTTATAGTAACAGAGAAACTTTGAAACTTAGTGATTTAATTCTTAGGAACCTTTGCAGAGCTTTATACACAGGTCATGTCTGCTGGAAAGAGGAGTTGGGAAGACGAAGATCACTGCACGAGTCACATAGGGAATCTAAGCTGCTAACGTCCATTGCTATCACTGCACGAAATTTGTGCACAAGTTCCAAGTGACTGCTGGGTTGAAATGAAAAGAACCATTTAGAACTTCTGTCCCTTATTGCTGGGCCATACCTAACCACAAGGTCACACCTAACTGCATAGGAAAAACTACTTAATCTCTCAGTGTGTTGACAAATAAATAAAACTTCGTAAATTACTCCCCAGTATCTAGTACACAAACGACTAAAGAACTTGCTTTGAACGCTCCTAGATTTTTCCTTCAGATGTCAATGAGATTCTACACCATTTGTCCATCCCATTGTAAGCTAGCTGACCTGGTGACAAGTGTGGTTCCTTAGAGATTTCCAGATGATCTTCATTCTCTTGGTGCATTTGTAGTTTTTTTGTAGTCAATCTGGTATTGATATAAAAGTAGGAACCCCAGCTACCATAAGAAAATTAGATTCCATCAACTAAAGTACAACATATATATATGTATACACACACACACACACACACACACACACACACATAAAATGAAATGTTTTCCTACCTTATATAATCCCTCTATTGCCTTGATTCTGCAACTTTGATAAGCAAAGTGAGGTAGCAATGCAAAATTCAACCAAACTCATAGGAGTATGTAGATTTATGACAAAATACCATCAAAATGTTTCTGTCTCATTTTGGAAAGGGTATTTGAAATATTTCATGAATTATACATTATTGGATTGTCATTGGCTGGAGGTAACGGATGTTCTATGGGATAGGAAATATTGAATGTTCCTCTAAGACTCCAAAAACTTGTACAAGTTGGGTAATGGTGGTGCATGCCTTTAATTCCAGTACTCTTGGGAGGCAGAGACAGGCAGATCTCCGTGAGTTGGAGGCCAGCCTAGCCTACAAGAGCTAGTATGAGGACAGGCTCTAAAGTGACAGAGAAACCATGTATCAAAAAACAAAACAAAACCCAAAAAATAAACAAACAACAAAACAAACAAATCAAAAACCCTGTATAAAGAAGATGAACTTTCTGTTGCACTGGGCATTTTTACCATCATGGTTACCATTTTTCCATTTTGACATTCTCTACTGAGGCAAAGAGAAACCCAGCCACAGTAGTATATGCACAGTAGTATATGCACAGTTGTCTGCTAGCAACACAAAATCTTAATGAAGACTGAAAGCACAATGTGCCAGAGCCCACAGATGTGAGTCCATTCACCTTGACTAAAGGTCAGAGAGTTTGAGCTTATTCTAGCTCTCTCAAAGTTGTTGACAAAGGGTGGGGCTACAAACAAGAGAACCTGACCTACGGTTTGTTTAATTAGTATTTTGAGTATAGAGGTGGATTTATTCCATCTTGGTCAAAGGTCAGAGAATTTAAATCTTCCTGCTCCTTCAAAGGAGATTGGGCAGGAGGTTTTAGGGAGTGACTGCCTGCAGGATACTTGGTCTAAGGGTGTGGTCGTTACATGTTCTGTCCAAACAACAGAGCGCTTGACTGAGGATGCTCTGCTTATTCTTTATATCACATTAATGAAGTGCGTTGCCTCCCATCTCCCCTTTTGGAGTGGGATATATAAGCATGTGGAAAAATAATACAGGTGACTTCAGTATTCATTGAATTCCCCTTCCGGTACTGTTCTGTTTCTGTCTTTTATTTCTCTCATACCTCTGTTCCCTTTTCTTAATAATTCTAATCCTCACCCTCCTACCCTGGATCATGGGAACTCTGTCAAGGCTGGGCCCTGACAATAGAGTCACATAGATTTCAAGGAATTGTATGTAAATGTGTGTGTGTATATATACAGACAGATACATTCACACTCACACATATAGTTCAGTCTGCCATCTGCTGCAGCCAAAGCATAGCTGTCATGCAATCAACAGGATTTATGCACTCAAAGATACTCATATGATCCCAGACTCTGAACACTTCGTGAGGATTTTCTTGCCTATTACATTTGCTTTCTAGTTATCTCTAGCTTGTAACAAATACAGATCCCTTCTTATTTCTTGTCTGTAGCTTAAACAATGAAGCCAAAGTTATCACAGAGTCTGTTTAATCTGATTTATCCATCTACTCCTTTAAGACTTAAAATTATTTAGAGAAAAGAATTAAGGAGGAAGACATGGAAAAAGGAATGTACATATAGTCTTCTTTTATAGCAGACTGCTATTTAATTTTGGAAGCCATCTTGTGTAACTTTTACAAGCCAAGAACTGAGAGCTTCTTTCTTTGATAAGAAAATCCCACAATCAAAATGGCAAAAATAAAGATTCCATGTGCATACTTATCTTTGTTCTTTCACAGAAATTTCCAATAAGTTAAAAAGAACTAACTGGGAGAAAAGTCAAATGTGAGATTTTGAATAATGGTAGTAAATGGACAGAAACTTTCTGTACATTTTTTTTGCTAAAATGTCAGTTATTGTAAAGTATGCATATAATGTAACATTGTTAGTGGATAGCTATTGTTGAAAATATTGGCTTTATATTTTGAATTATTCCAATTTTTGGTAGCATTTTATGAATTATTCAAAAATGGAAATTCTCATAGGAACATGCACAAAAGTATCTCCACACTTGGACAGCTAGGTATGGTTAAATAGTGTAGCAACACTAATAACCTGGTGTATTAATGCTCATCTTTTTGTGCATAGTCTCCCTTTGAAAGGTGGGGAAGGCCATTTATGTTGTTCCAATTTCATTGATGGCGATTAAAGCTAATTTAGGTCACCTCACTCAATACTGACTGCTGTTCTGTCAGTCAAAAGGAGAACCCCAATTTGGTTTCCTGATTTTCAGATCAAAAGTACCTTCAATTGATATATTAAAACGCTGAAATCTATTTTTCTTTTGCTATGCTAAACGTTTTTAATTATATAAAGTGATATATGTTCAGAATTTCAAAGCACAGGTTACAGAATGACAATTTATAAAACAGTGAAAATTTGTTAAAATCTCTCCCGTCCTACTTCCCCTACTAACTTACGGTGTAGTAAATTTTATTCTGTTCCCTAAAGTTATGCATTATTAACATTTTTGTCTCTAACTCCAAGAATTTTTTTGTGTTGACCTGAATGAAGAAGTATCTTCAATTACCTTCCCTGCAATCTGTCCTGTGTTGCAGTTGTACACGTTGTGTGGGTGGCTTGCGTGGGTAGTCACGGGAATAACAAAAGTCCTACTAATTTTTTTAAAAATTGAATAGGACTTTTTGGATATTTGTTTTCTGCAAAGAAATTTTTATTTGTGTTGTTTTGGATAAGCTTCATTTTCCGTTTTTATTTCTACTACGAAGCAGCATGGCCACAATTATTCTTCCATCATCTGCAGAAACACACCTACGAGTCCCCGTGCCTCTGTAGGAACGAGTCTCATTTCAGCTCTTTAGAATCAGAAAAGCTGCTAGGCGAATTCCCTTAATCATGCTGCTCTCCTCTGCCTTGAGCCTGAAAGGCAGCAGGTGCTGAGCACATCGTCCAAATTACACCAATCGCTGTGCGTGGTGCTGTGTAGAGTGCAGCCACAATGAATTCAAATCCCATCCAAATACATCCTGGAAATGTTGGTTTGACCCCTAATTATCTGGTGCATGTCCGCGAGCCACCCAGCGAGGCTGCAGGGGTGGCAGTGAGGCATTATTCTTTCTCAGCGAGCGCTTTCCCTACCTTCTCAGCAGACAGATGAGTCCCTTATCAGAAGGAGCAGATGGCAGCGCGAGTCTGTTTGAAATTTCAGACATGCACTAGGAGAACAGTTCATGGAGTTTTCCTGTTAGCGTGTGCTACATAGGAAGACAATTGGAGTGAGAAATCTGGGATAAAACTTCTGAATTTTGGCTTAGAAATACACCTCGCATTATAAATGAACCGTTCTGCAAGGCTGGGATTTAAAGTGAGACAGTTCGTTGACCTTTGGTATTCTGATATGTAGAGTACTGATAATCATCTAACATTTAAGAATTCCTGAACTTTGCATAATGAATGGCAGTAGAATCAATAATGAATTTAGGCTTTTTAACAATTTTGCAAATAATTTTATATGCAAGATCCCATTTAATTCTCAAGATAAATTCATGTTTTCATTTTTTGTAGATATTAAAGAAGCAGAATTTTTTTTTTTTTTTTTTGGTTTTTCGAGACAGGGTTTCTCTGTGGTTTTGGAGCCTATCCTGGAACTAGCTCTTGTAGACTAGGTTGCAGAATTTTTTTTTAAAGGTAAAATAGTTCATCCTATAAAATAGGATTAACAAATAGCAACTCCACAAATTAAAGGTACAACTCAAGATGAACCTCCCTTTCTCTGTAAATTCACAAAAAATAATGAAATTAGCACAGAACCTTTAACAACAATATGAGATGAAATAGTAGAGGAATAATTTATTCAAAAAAATAAAGTAATACAACTATTTTATGTTTTATTTTGTTTATAATATTACTTACATTTGAAGGTCCTGCAAAAATTTTTCCAATAAGAACATTTCTTGAAAGGACATTTATAAAAATATAATCAGAGGTCCTGTAAGAAAGGCCAGCAGGTAAATGTATCTTGCCTCATGTAAACCGAACATTCCTTTTCTAATTATCTCCTAATTTCTTAAATCATATTTAAGCATCATAGAAGTCTCTCAATTTTCAAGTTTATGCTATCTCATTTGGAGAGATAATACCTATTAAATAGGAATTCTATTAATGAAGTATAATCTTGTTCTATTATATTACTGTTAAATAAGGGAGGATTTGTTTAGTTTAAATTTATTTCAAATGTATAACAATGGCCTAAAGCAGGTAGTGTGTCCTTGAAAAATTTAAGTTATCTTTTTATAATAATTTGTAAAAGTAAAATTTCTTAAACTACACAGATAGATTCTTTCATATGTATGCAACAAGGGCACAATGCCTATTGATCCTTATATTTAAAACTCAAGTAAGATACCAAAAGCCTACAGATCTAAGTGATATATTTATAATAGAGTAGATAAATGAAACATTGTTTTTTTAAATTATAATAAAAGGCAATGATAAAAGGACTATCAATGTGAACAAGAGTCCATTGATTCTTTAAGGTGTGAATGGTTCATTGTCATGCAATCATGGTGATTTCTTGACTGATTTTGGCATATGAACAGACATTAATACAGCATTTAAAGCTTGGTCTGTTGTGAGACTAAATCTTTCCCTTTTAAAATTTATCTATCTATCTATCTATCTATCTATCTATCTATCTATCTATCTATCTATCATCTATCTATCTATCATCTATCTATCATCCTATCATCTATCTACCTATCTATCATCTATCTATCTATCTATCTATCTATCTATCTATCTATCTATCTATCTATCTATCATCTATCTATCTTCTTTTTTTTTATTTTTTTATTTCCTCAATTTTTATTATCAGGAGTGACTGAAATAAAAAATATAATTGAGTCCCATCATTATTGTCATTATGGAAATGGCTTTAAGAGAAAACTGGTCAGATGAATATTATTGCTTCCCACTTTTCAACTGGTAAATAGTTGCCATTGATAAAACAGACAAGCCCAGAGAATCTGTCCAGAATGTTCAAGATATGGTGTATTATACAACATGCCTGTTCTCGGGGAGAACACCTACGACATAATTATGTGTACTTCTTGATCTCATCATACAAGACAAGCACAAAGGCACCACCCATGCCCCTGAGAACGTTGGACCATGCACCCTTGAAAAAGGCCTTGCTTCCTTCATCACGAGCAATCTTCCTCCAGCAGTCGATCGTGCCTGTATACATGATGTCAGTTCCTTTGCGTCCTGACTGCATCATCATACGACGGCGAACCGTGTCAAAGACAGGCCAGCGACAGCAGTGACAGACTGTGCAATCATCCAGCTGATGAAGATGTGAGTGTTCTTGGGATCTGGAAGCATTCCCTTTGCAGTGTCATAGATGCCAAAGTAGGCAGCTCGGTAGATGATAATGCCCTGGACTGACACATTAAAGCCTTGGTACAGGCCCCTAATCCCATCAGATTTGTAGATCTTAACCAGGCAGTCACCAAGGCCTTTGAATTCCCTTTCAGCTCCAGCTTTGCCCACATCAGCTGCTAGACGGGTACGGGCAAAATCAAGGGGGTACACAAAGCACAAAGATGTGGCCCCAGCGGCACCACCTGATGCCAGGTTCCCTGCAAAGTAGCGCCAAAACTGGGTCCTCTTGTCCACACCACCCAAAAATATCTGCTTGTATTTATCTTTGAAGGCAAAGTTGAGAGCCTGGGTGGGGAAGTATCTGATGACATTGGCCAGGTTACCACGCCAGAAGGACAGGACTCCCTGTTCCTTGGGGATACGAACCACGCAGTCTATAATGCCCTTGTATTGCTTATCTGCCGTGATTTGCTTGCTGGCATGCTGCACCTGCAGCAGCAGCTTGACCCGCTCGATGGGCGCTACCGCCGTCTTGGAGATGGCCGCGGCCACTCCACCTGCCAAGAAGTCCTTGGCGAAGGACACAGCGGCATCTGTCATGTTGAAAGAGAAAGAAAAGGCAGGGGAGCGCGGAACGGGACTGGCTTGACAACCGGCTTCGACTCCCGGACTCTGGGGCCTATCTATCTTCTATATAATCTACTTACACGGTGTGTGGTGTGTGTATGTGTGTGTGTGTATACACTTGTATTTACAGGTGTCAATAGATGCTGGGAATGCTCATAAAATCTCCTGGAGCTGGAATCAAAGGTTTTTCTAAGTTGCCGGTGTGGGTGTTTGCAGCTGAGCTCTGGTAAGAGTAGCAAGTACTATTAGCGGCTAAGACATCTTTCTGGGTCTGAGAGTTTATCATACAATGCAAGTTCATTCATTGCTGACTTTATAACTATAGGAAGAAGGCCACTTGTTGGTTCCCAGCTACACAGAAACTATATTATTTAAATCACTGCTTGGTCCGTTAGGTCTAGCTTCTTATTGACTAACTCTTACATATTAATTTAAGCCATCTCCATTAAATTGTGTATCCCCACATGACAGTGGCTTACCAGGTAAAGTTCCAGTCTGGCAACTACATGGCTTCTCTATGACTCTGCCTTCTCTATACCAGCATTCAGTTTAGTTTTCCTTATGTACCTAAGTTGTGTCCTGTTATAGGTCCAAATCAGTTTCTTTATTCATTAATGGTAATCACAGCATACAGAGGGGAATTCCACATCATTCGATTGTGTGACTACTCTCGGTTCATTTTGAGAGACTATTATTAGAATAAAAATTTAAAATTAGAATGCACAACAGTAGCAAAATTGAAGTTACAAGGAAAATAATTTTATGGTTGGTGGTCACCACAAAATGAGGAACTGAAAGGGCTCCAGAATTACGGCTCCGGAATAAAGGGCTCCAGAATTAGGAAGGTTGAAAACTACTGGTCTGTCTGAATTTTTGTATTTCAGAGTGAAATCATGAACACCTTCACAAATTAGTGGTAAAGATACAAGATGAGACAATGTCTCAAATAGACATTGCCCTATAATCTAGGTCAATCAGGAATCTCACGCTAAGGTTCCATCAGCAGGAACTGCTGAGTTGAAAAACAATCATGGCAGCACAGACAAAAGTGAATCAAAGTTATTGCAACTGAAATCTTGGTATTTTTCACATCTGGAGCTTTAAAGAAATGAACCTAAGAGTTTTCTTACATTTTGTTTTTCATGTGTTAAAAAATATTCTACTAAAATAACTATATTTGAGAGCAGGATATAAAGATGTGTGGATTTACCTTAATGACAGAAAGACTAACTGAATGATTCCCACTGCCGTTCATAGAGACAAAGGCTATGTTATCAAGAGAATGGAATAGGCCCATTCCCTACACTTAAGATGCTTTTAGTTTGATAACTATAAGCAGAAATTTCTAGCACGTAAGTAAAACATCTGAGGTATTTTTCTTTCAAACAATAAAATATGTAAAATTATTAATGTGTGATATGGAAGAAGTGAAAGTTTTCATAAGTAGTAAGTTGTTCTTTATTTGATGTCTTGTTTAATCTCAAATTTTTGTGGAAGCAAAATAGCATCCAGAAACATAGAGCGACAAACAGATAAGACATGTTTTCTGTTCCAATGAAAGATCCATCGAAGCACAGTTTGCATTTCCTTTTCTCTGACAGTACAGTCTTACATGATGCCTGGCAGAGTCCCAGTGACTGGATTTATTTGTCGAATCAGAGAAGCAATAAGAAATTGAGAAGTCCAAATCTTTTTCTTTTGCACTGTGACCACGAAGGGGGATAATAAGCAGCATGTGTATTTTTTTCTTAGAGATCAGGTATATGGGCGGTATTCTAAAATTATTTTTATTTAATTCCTTAATATTTAATAATTTTGTTTACATTTCACAAATGAAAATGAGTTTTAAGTAAAAAATCAACTTATTTTAGTTCCATAGGCAGTACAGGAAAAGCCTGATGTTTAAGCTGCATTTCTTATATTAAAATTGGAGAAGTTTTCACTATGATGAGATATATATGCTGAAAATATTTTAAATGGATAAGGGGGATAGTTTTAATGAAAGTTGGGTGTTTTCACTTGATTCTAAAATGATTATTGGAATATACAGAAGTTAAAATCTTTTCTCAACTGAGACGAAGAGACAGCTTTTAAAACTTACACTCTCTGTAGTACTGACAGCACTAAATTTGATCTTAGTAATGGAATAGAGAGTATTTTAAGATTTTTGACTAATAATTCTTTTGGTGGTCAAATTAAAACCAATTTTTCTTGTTTGAAAAGAAGACTGAATTAATTAATGAAATTTTTTCTCAGTTTGGAATCTTTTGTTCATTCTTTACATGCATCATTTCTGCTAACATTAGATGTGGTGAAAATTGTGTTTGTTTTCTGTGGGCACTCTGTGAATTTTTATTCACAAATATGTTTGTCTGTATTGGAGATAAAGAAGTGTGTGTGTGTGTGTGTGTGTGTAGGTTACTTGTGTTCTTGTTTACGGCTTAGATACTTTGACTTTTCAGCTGGGCTGCATTTTTTATTTGTTTAAGTTTTCTTTGTGGTATCTTTCCCATTCTAACATAGAAATTCTGGGAGTGACGATGGCTTTTTTCTCTTCTTCTTTGATGCTGATATAGGAAGATGTGTGGATGTGATATGGTAGAGACATATATTAAAGAAAGAAT
This sequence comes from Chionomys nivalis, assembly GCF_950005125.1. Classification (NCBI taxonomy): domain Eukaryota; kingdom Metazoa; phylum Chordata; class Mammalia; order Rodentia; family Cricetidae; genus Chionomys; species Chionomys nivalis. Next base: position 61,564,522 of record NC_080099.1, read on the forward strand.
ATTTCTAACTGAAGCACTTTGCAGGACTGTCACAGCCTTAGGGTGGCATTTGCAGATAATGCTCCTAGTAACAGCAGACCTGGAGTCAGGGATGCTTTGTTCCAGAAGAACACCAGGAAAGTTCAATTTGATCAAGTTAAAGATGGTCACCTGTGTCTGAAATGGCTTCAGGCTAGCCATAAATAAATAGCAATCCATACTAGTTAGACAGATCTCTGACTTGTAACTAGTTTAGTATGTGCCCTCGCTGCCTCTCCATCTGATATGTTGCAGGGATAATAGCATGGGCTGAATTCTCAGGGTAACTCCTATTATCCAGCTGAATCGTGACAATGGTCCATCTGAGGCTGCAAGGAACTGACACCACAAATCACAGAGGGAGCTGACCCACTATAACAGTATCAATATCATGAAAAGTAGGTAAGAAACCAGAATAAAATATCAGTCAATGAGACATTTGAGCCTCCAGATATTGTTCAACCTATAATGAAAATATCCTTCAAATTTTTGTTTATCAGGGCCAGTCTCAGAAATCTAATAGAGAATCTTGCAAGTGATTTAGTCTAGAAGGTTCTGTTTTCCATGGCTTTTACACAGAGAATTGAATTTATGGACTCTTCATGCAGCAGTGGCTATTACATGCAAGGTGCCAATGACTACTTGATTATCTCGGAAGGCCCTCAAAGCCAGTTGAGCATGAAATAGAGGACCTCTTCAAATGAAAGGGATCAGAATATTCAACACAGTTTATAAAGTGTGACAATTCTATTATGCAAGTTTGAACAGCAGCCACTGCTGGAAAAAAAATACATGAAAATATCCAAAGGAAAAATAGCTTGGCAGAGTTTAGTGTCCATGACAAAATATAGGCTTCATTATCAGCAGGAGAAAAATGCTATATTTTTCACATGGATGCCCTGTCCTGAAAATATAAATTGTGCTCTGCACAGACTGTAGCAGAGTATCCAATAATGTGCAGCTATTATGTAATAGATAATCTTCATAATGGGTGGCTCCACATATTACATAAAATGATTTCTCCATGATTAGTTTGCAAAATTATTGAGAATATCTAGACATTTTAAAATTATGTCCACAGTGTCCCTTTCTTCCTAGGATTCACAAGAAACAGTCATGACTGTGAAGTAACAAAGAGTAGATTAAGTATTAGTCTTTTTGAAGGAAACAAATGCTTTCTTTAAATAAACTTTGAAAATTAGAGTAGCTTATGATTTGTAGACTCACAGAGAAAACAGTGTGAAGTTTCCAGGAACCCCGCTCTGTTTTAGCAGCTACAAACATCTTACACTGGACGGCTTTGCCTGACACCTTTTTTACTGACCATACAAGACATTACATTTTATTTATTTGTCATGCCTCCTGTTTTCCTTTATAGAATTTTCTCTGTTTCCTGTTTTTCCAGACCTTGACAACTTTTAGAACACTGGTCAGGTACTTTATTTAAATGGAATTTCAAGCTGGGTAGTGGGTTTGAAGAAGAATACATGGATAGCAAAATAATTTTATTCACATTAAGTAAGGGCTCTTTTCTGTCAGTGTAACCTCCCAATGATGAGCAAGATACTTAAGACATAATCTGAAGTAAATTCCCACTCCCAACTCTATTGTGTTCTCATAGAAAGTCACCGTGTGCTGTCCTCCATTCACGGGTAAGGGTCTGCCTCACCTCCTCAGAGTCAGTCACATCAGTTATTTGAAATTCCTTGGCATTGGATATTTTCTTTTGGTCTTTATTGTATATATACTTATATATATATATATATACACATATATATATGTTTATGTGCATACACACATATAAAATGAATGGCTCATGAATATCACATTTGTATGTCAGATTATAATTCAATGCAATTTTACTCCTTGATATCTTTGAAATCAGTTTAGTTTTGGTTGACTTTGTTAATTCGGTGGCTTGGCTTTTTCACACTCTATCATTGTTTAATATTGTTCTTTATTTGATTTTTACACATGCTGGCAAAGCAAGAGGATACAGAGCCAATTGTATACTTCCTCCAGTAGTTCTAGAAACAACTATTTCTGAAAGGATTCTGGGCCTGCTTATTTTCTTCTCTGTCTGTTTGTCTGTCTGTTTGTTTGTTTGTTTATATATATATAGACAGACAGGCAGGCAGGCAGACAGACAGACAGACAAACAGATAGGGTTATGCAGCCCTGGCTGACTTGTGTGTAACTCATTATGTAGACTAGGTTGACCTCAAACTCACAGATATCTACCTGCCTCTGCTTACAGGATATTGACTTCAAAGTTGTGCAATATGATACCTGTCCTCTAGGCCATTTATAGGAGAACAGAATCAGGAGACAAGGTATGGGGACAGCTATGCTTGTGACAACTACGGTGTCACTGATTTGTGATCCTTTTCTCTGACAAAGCAAAATGTTTCTTGCATGTATCTGCATTTATGCTCACCCAGACATAATTCAATATTCAGTACTCTGCATAATTTAAGATAAGTGTTAGTTTGTACTGTTTTGGGCATCCAGTATTCATGGCAATCTTCAAAAACTGCATATTCTGTGTACTCATCTAGGGACTGCTTCACAAACTTATGTTTATTTTTATTGTTCTGAAATTTTGTTAAAAGGATACCAGAAATATTTTCTGCCTGAGTAATACCTTCATTCCAAGTACACATTTCAGAATTTTTACACAGACTTAAAGGGTTAAGAAAAGAATCTGGTAGTCTGGACACTTTTTTCCTCCATCTATGTGTGGCAGGTTGTTGTACCATTCATGTATCCTTTCTCGCTATGGTCTTCATCCGTAGAAATCAAACTGTTCTTTTATTGTTCCTATTAACTTCACAGAGTTGTTACTGATATGTTGATTACACACCTGACTGGATGTCCTATTGCCTGAAAAACTGCTTTTATAAAGAACTAATATGATCCCACTACCACAGGCAAAATGAAGATTTTATGTAGCAAGACTATGAAGTGATTCTTTTGAAAAACTCCCTGGTTGTTTATATTGTAAACTAGAGTTAAAGTAATGTTGTTCTAAGTGATCCTCAACATGCTTTCCATTCTAAGATTCACCAATTATCTATTTTTCATTAATACAAGCTCCATGTCTTTTGTTTCCATTAAGATGCAATACAAACCAAATAACCACAGTTTTAAAAGTTATGTGGCACCTGAAAATCAGATTTCAAGAATTTGTTTTGTTTGCTATAGACTTTCTGTTTCTGGGCTACTTACAAATCCAGTTTTAAACAATGACCTTCATAGCAGTTTGAAAAAATAAAACCAAACTAGGTCAATGGAGATGTGTTATTCCAGAATTCAAAGCTCGAGTCCATTGTGGTTGATGGGAAATGTTTCTCGTACTATTGAAGTACATATTCTTTGTTGACCTGCTTTGAGATAGCAAGATTCAGCCCTTAAAAAACAGAGACTGTTCTTCCTCATTTAGATAAGGTTATCAACAGAAAAGCGGCCAAGTGATGATACTTAAACTCCTTGGGGAAGACGTTAAAGAATACTGTTTTTTGTTTGTTTGTTTTTTGCTTTTTTTTATATAAAAATATATACAGCTTTAATAAGGAAATAGACTTACAGGACCACAGGTTCCCTTGGAGAACAGGAAAAGCAGAGAAAAGGGGCTGCTGGGATCATGCCCAGCAGATTTATCAGTAAACATTAGCCCGAGGCGAACATGCCCCCAATGGGTGGGGCTATATCCCTACAGAATAATTTGAAAATTACTTTAAACTTTAATGTGCTTATATTATTTCATTTTTTTCCAGAAAGAAGGATAGCTTTCACAATATTGTCAGAGTAGTTTGTGACTCTAAAATAAAAGATTTTTTTTGTGGATCATTAGGAGCAGATAAAAAGCCCTGTGATTAGTTTTTTGTAAGAGATTTTTTTTAATGTGATTTCCTTTTTTATTAGTTTTTTTCTTTTTTTGTTTATTTATTTATTAAAGATTTCTGCCTTCTCCCCGCCACCACCTCCCATTTCCCTCCCCCTCCCCCAATTAAGTCCCCCTCCCTCATCATCCCTAAGAGTAATCCGGGTTCCCTGCCTTGTGGGAAGTCCAAGGACAACCCACCTCCATCCAGGTCTAGTAAGGTGAGCATCCAAACTGCCTAGGCTCCCACAAAGCCAGTACGTGCAGTAGGATCAAAAACCCACTGCCATTGTTCTTGAGTTCTCAGTAGTCCTCATTGTCCATTATGTTCAGCAAGTCCGGTTTTATCCCATGCTTTTTCAGACCCAGGCCAGCTGGCCTTGGTGATTTCCCGATAGAACATCACTCTGTCCAAGGTCAGGGAACACTGCACAGTAGTCATTACAATTATTAAACAGAAAACTTAAGTACATACATTCTTGTTCTGAGATTCTATAAAAGTTTATTTGATAGAATGGAAGTCCTCACAGTTCTGTGGGCTTAGGTTTCTTCATCTTTGAACAAGGGCACTACTTCTTTCTCCTTAGGATTTTGAGGGATACATGAGGCAACCTAAGCAAAGATACACTGGACTCCATAGTCTGAAGGTCCCATACAATACACCACAATGGTAAGCTGCTGCTCTTTCACTTAAGGAATTTTTTTTTTTTTCGAGACAGGGTTTCTATGTGGCTTTGGAGCCTGTCCTGGAACTAGCTCTGTAGACCAGGCTGGTCTCGAACTCACAGAGATCCGCCTGCCTCTGCCTCCCAAGTGCTGGGATTAAAGGCGTGCGCCACCATCGCCTGGCCCACTTAAGAAATTTCTACCCCATTTGGTCAGTATTGTGAAGATTTATCCACAGCTTCTTTACTTTTTAACAAAATTTTTATTTGTTTAAATATTTTATTGCAGATTTTTATTTTATTCTTTTCCTCTCCCAATTCTTCCCACCCAGAGCATCTCCATATTCCTACTCAACATCTATCTATCTATCTATCTATCTATCTATCTATCTATCTATCTATCTATCTATCTATCATCTATCTATCTATCTATCTATCATCTATCTATCTATCTATCTATCTATCTATCTATCTATCTATCTATCATCTATCTATCATCTATCTCCATCTCTCTCAAAAACAAACAAATGAACAAAAACGAAAGTATAAAAACAGAAAACAGCACACAAAAGCTATTGATTCCATTTTGTATTGGCCAGCTACGCAGGGGCATGGAAACTGCCCTAGATCCATTGATATACCAGTGATATTCCTTTGAAAACAACATATTTTTTCTTTCCCAGCTTTACCAATTGTAGACTGCGTCTTGGTTGTGTCCCTTTCCTCTTCACAGTGATGGGATTTTGCCTACTTTGAATCAGGACAGGTTGTGTATATGCTATCATGGTCTCTATGAAGTCATATGTGCATCTATCCTAGATGCATCTATTGTGGCTAGATAACAGTTTCCTTGGAGTCATCCACTCCTCTAGCTCTTACAATCTTTCTGCCTCCTCTTCCACATAGACTCCCCATTTAGGTTGAGTGCTCTGAAGTATCTAATTTCTCTACACATTTTCCAGTTGTGAGCCTCTATGTCAACTACCATATACACTAAGAAGAAGCTTCTCTGATGAGAGTTGAGTGACGCACTTATCTATAGGTATTGTAACATGTCATTTGGAATCATTTCATTGCTATGCTTTAGCAGAGTAATATAGTATGTTTTCCCCTAGACCCATAACCTGCCTAGCTTCATGTCACTTTAGTAGTATCAGGTATCAAAGGTGGACCTTAAATCCAACTTTAAAAAGTGATCAGTTACTCTTGTAACATTTATGAGACTATTAAACCGTTATATCCTGTATGCAAGTCTCCGCTGTAGGGTTTGTAGTTGGGTGATTGATGGAGGAAGGTCATTGGTTAAATAATAAAGAAACTGCCTAGGCCCATTTATAGGCCAGCCCTTAGGTGGGTGGAGTAAACAGACGGAATGCTGGGAGAAAGAAGCTGAGTCAGGGAGTCGCCATGATTCTCTCTCTCCAGACAGACGCAGGTTAAGATCTTTCCTGGTAAGGCAGCTTGTGGGCTACACAGAATATTAGAAATGGGTTAGATCAATATGTAAGAGCTAGCCAATAAGAGGCTGGAACTAATGAGCCAGGCAGTGATTGAAAGAATACAGTTTCCGTGTAATTATTTCGGGGCATAAGCCATGCGGGTGCCGGGGACACAGCCCTGCCGCTCACACTACAACAGAGTGGCACCCAACGTGCTAATGAACTCCACGTAAAACCTGAGAGGGCTTAAAAAGGACACAGAGAGAATTTAAGACAGCTTTTTGCTGTCTATGGGTTGCGTGCCGCAAAGAAATTGTCCTGACTCAGCAACAGGAAAAAACTGGCTGTTTTAAAATGCCGGTTTTCTGGGCTGTGCCGCCATTGCGATCTCTGTCTGGCTCCTGCGGGAGAAAGAGTCTTTGAATGGAGCATTTGGAGTAAAGTGCTACGATTTGTTTGATGGCAACTAGACTCACTGTGTGCCTAAAAGGAAGTCATTTTGTGCTGCGGCTCAGAGGCACAAGCAGCTCCACCATGCTACTGGTGCAATGTGCAAGGATCAGAGGCACGAGCGGCTCCGCCAAGTTGGACTGGGCGGGGCAAGCAGGCAGTACCTGTTTTTGACCTAGGAATGTCACAGCTTAGATTCTTAAGCTCTTAGCGATTTAAAAGCACAAAACAAAGTGCTCCTGGATAGTAAAAAAATTACAGATTCACAATAGAACTGATTCAGACACTGTTGGATGAATGTACGTAGGCTTGAGAGAGAGAAAAATATATATATAAAGAATAAAGTTAATGTTTTAAAAAAAGGGTAAAGTCTTTAAAGAGACAGAGTACAGATAGTTATAGATTAAAAGAAATAAAGAAAAATAAGCCACGTAAAAATGGAAAATTCACAGAGAGTCTGGATTCTTTGTATTATTGTGTTTTCTTTAAAATTTTTGACTGTAAAGGAGCTAAGTGCAGAGAGACATTTCATTATATGGGCTGCCAAGCTAAACCAGAATGGATACAAGGGTATTATGATTTCAGAATATGGGTCTAAGGATATGATGCTTTGGAGAGGGTCTTCTTTTGTTTTCACAGAGGATGCGACCCTGTGGATTTCTTCTATCCCAATATGGTATGATAGACCACGCCCTCCTGAAAGGTTACTGTGAACCCCTTCAAAAAATTACTTCACACAACTGCCAACCGAGATGACCCTGACACACAGGTCACACCATGAAAGATCTGAATAACAGCGCCCCCATTCAGCAGGAAGCAGTTTGGAGAGAAAACTGCGCCCATGTTCCCATATATTGTTTATAAATGTTCTTTTTTACATTTAAAGGGGGATATGATATAGATATGAATAATTTGCATTGGTATGATTTTAAGGTCAATTTTGTTATAAGTATATGTATTTCTAATCTTGATTAAGGTATTGTGATTGTATAGTTCATTTAAAAATGTAATGTATATAGGTTGTTAATGGATAATCATTGATAATTGTCAAGCTTTTAGTCATGTTAGTTAGATTTTCTAGATGTACATAGATATATTCCAGCTAGATAGGCATTCTTCATATCTTTCAAAGACTGCAGAATATGGCATTTAATGTTTTAATAACTTAGGGCTTTTCATGATAATGAGACACATCTGCTCCTGGCAGCACCAATCTACTTCAAGAGGAAGATGGGCACCGAAGAGGCTCCTTAAGGAGTTTGATAGCCATTTGGGCAAGAAACTGCTCTTGCCTGGACTGTTGCATAAACTGGACACAGAGAACCCGCAGAAAAAGAACTGCTGAACTTGCCTAAAGGTGAGATGGATTTTCAGGGTTCCTGATTCATGAAAGAGTCTGCGAGACATTCTGCAGGACACAGCAGAAAGTGACTGAACTGTCTTTGGAATTTCCTGCTTCATGAAAATGTCTGCTGGATACTATGGGCCTGTAGGCCGAAGATGGATGCCCCAACGGTACAAAAGAACTTTGGGTGACTGTCCAGGCAGCAAGATGTCTCTGTCATTTCTAGAGTTTGAAGTTTCTTATTTCTTGTTTACTTAGGTAATATTGTATCCTTCTGGAGTCTTTGATGGAGTTGAAGAATGGTTAGTTATAGTTATAGTTTTCCTTAGTTATGATAAAAGATAAAATAGATATAAATATTGTAACTGTAATTCTTGCTTGATAACTGTTTTGCTATATGTAATCTTACTATGTTAAAATGAAAGCCTTTTTTTGTTTAAACAGAAAAAGGGGAAATGATGGAGGAAGGTCATTGGTTAAATAATAAAGAAACTGCCTAGGCCCATTTATAGGCCAGCCCTTAGGTGGGTGGAGTCAACAGACGGAATGCTGGGAGAAAGAAGCTGAGTCAGGGAGTCGCCATGATTCTCTCTCTCCAGACAGACGCAGGTTAAGATCTTTCCTGGTAAGGCAGCTTGTGGGCTACACAGAATATTAGAAATGGGTTAGATCAATATGTAAGAGCTAGCCAATAAGAGACTGGAACTAAGGGGCCAGGCAGTGATTGAAAGAATACAGTTTCCGTGTAATTATTTCGGGGCATAAGCTAAGCCATGTGGGCGGCCGGGTGCCGGGGACGCAGCCCTGCCGCTCCTATTACAACAGGTGATACTGATGATTACCTTCCTCCCCCAGTAATGTGATGAGTGCCTTCCAGTGCCATGAATGATGGTCAATAGGGATAAAGCTTCTTGTTGGGTACCAGTTTGATTCTCCAAGTTCAGTGGCATACATTACTGGTGTCTTCAGCAATAGTGTGTTACCATCAAGTTATAGAAGGCAACAAATACCCTTGAAAATAAATAACCTGCAACACCTAAAGAATAAGGAGTCTATATAAACCTTTCAACCAGTGATTCAACAAGGTGCAAACCATTCCATGCATGAGAGTGTATTTGGTGATATAAATTGTCTAGTCACCATTGTATGGTGATTCCACTTGAATTACATTCACATATATATTTTCTATATTTCCATATGGCTTTTCAAAAGGCCTTCCATGTTCGTTATCCCTCACTATCTCACTATAATCCTTCTTTATCCTGCCTTCCTATTCTTTCCCCCATTCTGCTATTATTCTTGCTATTATTCTATTCTTGCTTCTGCTTTATCTCTTTATAACACTACATTTTATTTCTTCTTCCTTAGTGGAGTTTCTTTCCCATGGTACTGTACTATCTACCATAAATGTCTAAAACTCAAAAGATAACATTTACATATAAGAAAATGTAATATTTGTCTTTTGGAATCTTAGTTTACCTCACTCAGAACAATTGTTTCTAGCTCCATCCTTTTATTCACAAATTTCATATCCATTTATGTACACATCAGTTGATGAAAATCTAGATTGTTTCAAATATCTGACGATTGTGAACAGAAAAGCAATGCACATAATTGAACAAGATTCTCATAGTAAGAGGTAGAATTATTTGGGTATATGTCCAGGAGTGATATAGGTGGATATTTTGTGAGATTGATTTTCAGTTTTCTGAGCTCTACATTGATTTTTTTATATTTATTTATTTATTATGTATGCAATATTCTGTCTGTGTGTATGCCTGCAGGCCAGCAGAGGCACCAGACCCCCTTACAGATGGTTGTGAGTCATCATGTGGTTGCTGGGAATTGAATTCAGGACCTTTGGAAGAGCAGGCAATGCTCTTAACCTCTGAGCCATCTCTCCAGTCCCCTCTACATTGATTTTTATAATGACTGTACTGTGTATATTACCACCAGTTGTGAATAACTGATCCCCTTCCCCTACATCTTTGCCACTAGTACTGCCATTGTTTATTGCTATTGATCATTCTGACAGGAGCAATATGAATCCCAAAGTAGTTTTACTTTCATTTTTTTGACAGATAAGATTGGTGATCATTTCAGTGATTCTGAGCCAGTTGTGCTTCATTGTTGAAGAACTTTCTACCTATAATTCTTCTTAGCAACCCATTTGTTAATTGGATTATTTGTTTTCTTGATTTTTGGTTTTCTCTCTGTGTCTATGTCTGTTTCTGTTTCTGTCTCTTGGGTCATTTCTATATTCTATATTTTAACCCTCTAATAGATATGTTGATACAGATCATTTTTCATTCTGTGGGCAGTGATTTTGTTCAAAGCATTGTGTCCTTTGCTATCTGGAAACTTTTCAGCTCCATTGGGTTGCATTAATTGATGGTGTTAGTGCCTGTGCTACTGGATTCTGTTCAGGAAGTCTTTCCTGTACCAGTGAGTTCAAGCCTATTGTCCACTTTCTCTTCTGTAAGATTCAGGGTACCTCATCTTGAGGTCCTTCATCCATTTGGGATTGACTGTTTTAAAGAGTGAAAGATACAAACCTATCTTTATTCTGTTGTGATTTAGAACACTAACCCAGAGTGGAGTATGATAAAGATCTATTTATCAGGGGGTAAACTCACAGATTATTGATCGGCAATCCTCTGTGTGCTCAAAGAGCCCTCAACCTGCAGTGAAAGGATTTGTGCAAGCCCCTACATCTGCATATGTAGTACCCAAGACCACAGCCAATGTGGACCAGCTTCCAACGGTCATTGGCTGAAGGAGTTCCTAGCATTATTCTTTTGAATGTAGCCATCTAATTTGACCAGAACCATTTGCTGAAAATATTGTCTTTTCTTCAGTGTTTAGTTTGGCTGATTTGTCAAGATCATGTATCTGTATATATGAGGAGTTATATCTGGGTCTTTAATTTTATTTCCTTCATTGACCAATGTTTCTTTGTTTGGCAGTGTTATGCTATTTGTATTACCATAGCTCTGTTATACAGCTTGAAATAAGAGATAGTGAACTTCCAGAACTTCTTTTATTATTTAGGATTATTTGTCTTGGGTTTTCTGTTTTATCGTGTGTGTGTGTTTTATGTGAAGTTGACTCTTGTTTGTTTGTTTTTTAATTTCTGTGAAGAACTGCATTGGAATTTTAGTGGTATTAGCCTTGATTTTTCATGTTATATTTTTGTCAAAGGTCTTTTCTGCATCTAATGAGATGATCATGAGGGTTTTTTTTTTTATTCTGTGTATGTAGTAGATTTTGTTTACATATTTAATTATTTAACCCATGACTACATTTCTTGCATGAAAGCAGCTATGATCATGGCAAACATTTTTTTATATGTTCTTGAATTTGGTTTACAAGGATTATACTAAGAATTTTTTGTTGGCTCAAGAGATGGCTCAGTGGTTAAGAGCACTGACTGCTCTTCCAGAGGGCCTATATTCAATGACCAGCACCAACATGACAGCTCATAACTGCCTATAACTCTAGTTTTAGGGAATATGACACCTTCACACAGATATACATGCAGACAAAACACCTATACACATGAAATAAAAATAAATTATTAAAAAAGATTTCTTTTTCATCTATGTTTATAAATGATATTAGTCTATAACTTTCTTTTTTCTTTTATTTAATTAATTTATTTATTAAAGATTTCTGCCTCCTCCCCGCCACCACCTCCCATTTCCCTCCCCCTCCCCCAATTAAGTCCCCCTCCCTCGTCAGCCCGAAGAGCAATCAGGGTTCCCTGCCCTGTGGGAAGTCCAAGGACAACCCACCTCCATCCAGGTCTAGTAAGGTGAGCATCCAAACTGCCTAGGCTCCCACAAAGCCAGTACATGCAGTAGGATCAAAAACCCATTGCCATTGTTCTTGAGTTCTCAGTAGTCCTCATTGTCCATTATGTTCAGCGAGTCTGGTTTTATCCCATGCTTTTTCAGACCCAGGCCAGCTGGCCTTGGTGACTTCCCAATAGAACATCCCCATTGTCTCAGTGTGTGGGTGCACCCCTCGCGGTCCTGAGTTTCTTGCTCATGCTCTCTCTCCTTCTGCTCCTGATTTGGACCTTGAAATTTCAGTCCGGTGCTCCAATGTGGGTCTCTGTCTCCTTTCATCACCTGATGAAGTTTAATATTCAGGAGGATGCCTATATGTTTTTCTTTGGGTTCACCTTCTTATTTAGCTTCTCTATGATCACGAATTATGGGCTCAATGTCCTTTATTTATGGCTAGAAACCAAATATGAGTGAGAACATCCCATGTTCCTCTTTTTGGGTCTGGCTTACCTCACTCAGGATAGTGTTTTCTATTTCTGTCCATTTGCATGCAAAATTCAAGAAGTCATTGTTTTTTTACTGCTGAGTAGTACTCTAATATGTGTATATTCCATACTTTCTTCATCCATTCTTCCATTGAAGGGCATCTAGGTTGTTTCCAGGTTCTGGCTATTACAAACAATGCTGCTATGAACATAGTTGAGCATATACTTTTGTTGTATGATAAGGCATCTCTTGGGTATATTCCCAAGAGTGGTATTGCTGGGTCCAGAGGTAGGTTGATCCCGAATTTCCTGAGAAACCGCCACACTGCTTTCCAAAGTGGTTGCACAAGTTTGCATTCCCAACAGCAATGGATGAGTGTACCCCTTTCTCCACAATAAAGGATTGTCTCGAGGCATTACCATCCCTGACTTCAAACTCTATTACAGAGCTACAGTATTGAAAACAGCTTGGTATTGGCATAAAAACAGAGAAGTCGACCAATGGAATCAAATAGAAGACCCGGACTTTAACCCACAAACCTATGAACACCTGATTTTCGATAAAGGAGCTAAAAGTATACAATGGAAAAAAGAGAGCATCTTCAACAAATTGTGCTGGCAAAACTGGATGTCAGTCTGTAGAAGAATGAAAATAGTTCCATATCTATCACCATGCACAAAACTCAAGTCCAAATGGATTAAAGACCTCAATATCAGTCCGAACACACTGAACCTGATAGAAGAGAAAGTGGGAAGTACTCTACAACACATGGGCACAGGAGACCACTTCCTACGTATAACCCCCAGCAGCACAGACATTAAGGGCATCATTGAATAAATGGGACCTCCTGAGACTGAGAAGTCTATAACTTTCTTTATTGTCTTTTTGTGTTGTTTTCATATCAGGGTAATAGTGCCTTAATAAAAATATTATGAAATTTCATTCCAGTGTTTAATTTTGAGGAAATATTTGAGAAACATTGATATTAGTTCTTTGAAGGTCTTTTAGAATTCTTCTCTGAATCCAGCTAAACCTGGAATTTTTTAATTTATTCATTATTATTTTCATTTTTTTTTTTTGGTTAAGAGAATTTTTGATCACTGCTTCTATTTCATTAGGGGTCTAGGTATGTTCAACTTTTTTATTTTATCTTAATTTTAGTATGTTGTATATTTATAGATATCTCTCCATCTCCTTTAATTTTTTTTAGTTTTGGAACATACAGATTTAAAAGGATGTGCTTATGATTCTGTGAATTCTTTTGGTGTCTATTGTAACAGGTCTTACCTACTTTATTTTTTTTAAAAAAATGTCAGTTTAGATCCTTATTCTCTATTCTATTTTTTTTCGGCCAATTTGGCAATTTTCTCAAAGAACAAATTCTCCATTTCATTGAGTCTTTGTATTTCTGTTTTCTATTTTATTGATTCAACCCTGAGTTTGATTATTTCTTCCCATCTACTCTTTCTGAATAGTATTTATTCTTGTTTTTAAAATAGTTTTTAAGTGTGTCATCAAGTTATTAATATGTGATATTTTAAGCTTGTTCTTTTGTTCATTTTTCAGTTTCTTTGTTTTGTAGGTACTTAGTGCTTTGGACTTGCCTCTTAGAATTCATTATATTCTATAGCTATGGTAATGTTGTTCCTATATTCAATTTTTAAAAGTTTTTATTATCCTTGATAATTTCCTCCTTCACCCAATTTTCATTCAGTAGTGAGTTGTTCAGTTTCCAACTATACATTTTGCAACTTCTATTGTTGTTGATATAAAGCCTTAATCCTTGTCTTCTAATAGAATGCAGTGTGTTATTTAAATTTTCTTATCATTGTTGACACTTACTTTGTGTCCCAATGTGTGACCAGTTTTGAAGAAAGTTCCCGGAGCTGTTGAGAACTTCTGTACTCTTTAGTGTTTGCATGCAATAACCTACAGATGTTAGTTTCACTCAATTTTATGATGTTACTTACCTCCAGAGTTTCTGTGTCTATACTTTCTATCTGATGACTTGTCTACCTGGTAAGAGTAGGGCATTGATGCCACCCACAATCGCTGTATGAAGACAGTAAGTGATTCAGCTGCAGTGATGGTTCTTTTATGATTTGGAATCTTTGTATTTGATGAAAAAATGTTTAAAAGTCAAATATCCTCAGTGCATTTTTTCTTTAATGAAGATGTGATGTCCTCTATTTTTTTCTGATTTATAATGTCTATTTTATTTGATATTAAAATAGTGATGCCTTCCTACTTCTAAGTATCATTTGCTTGGAATGACCTTTTTAATATCCTTACCCTAAGATGATGACTATCCTTTATGATTTTTGGATAAACCACAAAGACTGACTTGTTTTCTAACCGAGTTTGTTAGTATCTGTATTTTCATTGGGGAATTAAAGTCATTAAGAATCATTAATGAGCAATGCTTGCTTATTTATTTCTGTTACTTATTTGTTATGGATTTTCTTACCTTCTTTTGACAAAGTAGTCTGGGATTAATTACTCCTTGTACTCTCTTGGGTGTACTTAAACTTTTCTTCAGACTGAAGTTTCCTTAAGGATAGTGTAATGATTATGCATGAGAGGGATCTTGGAGGAAAAGAGTCAAGAGGCCCCACAGCAGGCAAGAGACATGCTTATGCAGACAGAGATGATGCTGTTGGGGGGGGTGGAGTTTTATTGAGAGTAAGGGAGTGAGGAAGGGAAGGGAAAGAGAAAGAGAGTGGGGGGCACAGACCTGTTTGCCCCTTCAGAAGAACAGCGGGAAAGGGGAAAGAAAGAGTGGAAGTGGACAGTGCTTGTATCTTGAAAAGACCATTTGTGTCTGCATACAGACTATGTAGTGAATTAGCAGCCACAGGACCCTTGGCTGGCCAGGGTACTGCCTGAGTGCGTCCCACAAGACCCTGGGCTGACTAGGATACTGCCTGAGTGCATTTTACCAGGCGGCAGGCCAGCATAATGCCTACATTCTAACAGAGTAATAGACAGAATTGCTTAAATTTGTTTTGATTGTGAATTTTTTTCTTGTTCTGTCAATTGTGATTGATAGTTTTATGAGGTATAATAGTTTAGCTTGTAGAGCATCCCTCCAGGCTCTTCTGGGTTTCAGAGTCTCCATTGAAATATCAGATGTGATTTGGTTAGACCTAATTTTTATGTGACTTGGTCATTTTAGCTTGAGGTTTTTACTGATTTTCTCTGGTTTTTTTTGTTTTGTTTTGTTTTTGTTTTGTTTTTTTCCATTTAGATTTTCACAGCTAATTTACAAAAAGCCTTTCTAACAATTTGGTTCAATGTTTCTTTTAAATGGCAACCATGTACAATGTCCAAGTCTTATTACAAAGAAAAAAGTTTTTTCTTCATTTTGAGTTGGTTTGTCAACTCCTACATGAACATAGATATTTGAAAAGTTCATATAAAGTCATTTACTATTAATTTACATATGCTAAAATGGTGAATGTGTTTTATTTTTTTTTTAACTCAGCTCCATATCCTTTTCTGAAATTAGTGATCTTTAATGTAGGATATGAAAATTCAACATGAATTTGTTTTCCACTGACTTAATCGCATACAAAAGTAAAGTTGTTAATAAATGTTTTAAAAACTTTTATTTAAGGTTTTATTGATGACCATTTAGTTAGATGACTTTTTTGGTTAACTCCTCTATAGACTTCATTTTAGTTGATAACAAAGCAAAGTAACAGACAGTACATTGAGTGCATTTTTTGGAGCCTCAAAATAAGTATTTTTGTGGTTACTTATTTCTAGTTCCTTCCTCATAGAACTTTAATGCTCTTTCTCTCTAGATAAAGACAATGACGCAGATGGAACTCACTTGCTTAAACAACACACAAAGCCAGCTTCTGACGAAGCCCAGCAATGTGCTTCAAATTGGATTCTTCACCTTTAACTACATACAATGGTATCATGCATGAAAGCAGGTTTAGGAACCTTGGACCTGAAAATAAGGTGTGACTATAAGTGTTTTCACAAAAGACATAGAGAGAAAGAGAGAGAGAGAGAGAAAGAGAGAAAAAGAGAGAGAAAAAGAAAAAGATGAAGAAGAAGAAGAAGGAGAAGAAGAAAAAGAAGAAGAAGAGGAGGAGGAGGAGGAGGAGGAGGAAGAAAGAAGGAAATCACAAAATAGTGGATAATTATGTAATAAATTTTGATTTTTCAAATATCTCTAGATGGCTACAATCCATTAACCCAATGGAACTTTCCACATGAAAGTTATTTGCCAAATCTTCAAGAAGGAATTTTCCATCATGAGATACTAAGAGGACATAGTCATCCAAATCCTAATAGGCTATAGGATAAGAATCTTCTGTCTCCGTCTTAAGGGAAACTAAATCTTTTTCTGTGAAAGGAAGAGATCCTTTTGTTTTCAGACAGTAACTGAAAAGCATACTATAACTGTGCTTCCATTCATTTATTTTTGCCCTGCTCAATGAAAAGGAACTTTTGCACAACACCTTATAACTTCATGGGCCCTATCTGTGCTCTAAAACCACACCAACTGTTTCTAATTATACTCACTTCATGTTCCTCTTCTGCTCACATCTATTCCCTGTTGTGAGAAAACATAAGACAATGGCTTCACCTCTCTCATTTTATCTAAGGCAAATAAGAATGTGACTTTAGTCAAAAAGGAAAGATGAAAATTTCAAATGCCATAAATTTTTCGTCTTTGTGTTTAGTTGGATGTAGAAGAAACAGTGACCATTATAGAAATGGGTAGAGAGACAAATGAAAAGACCTACTGTGGTGGTTTAAATAAGAATGACCCTTATAGGCTTATAGATTTGAATGCTTGGTTACCAGAGAATGGCACTATTAGAATGCATGTCCTTGTTGGAGTGGCCTTATTGAAGAAAGTGTGTCACTGGGGATGGCCTTTGAGTATCAAATGCTCATGTTATGCCCAGTGTCTCTCTCTTTCTGCTGCCTATTGATCCAGATGTAGAGCTACCTCTCTCAGCTACCTCTCCAGCACCATGTCTGCCTGTGTGCTGCCATGCTACCTGCCATGTTGATAATGGACTAAACCCCTGAACCTATAAGCTATCCCTTACCATTTATAAGAGCTAATGTGGTCATGGTGTCTTTTCATAGCAGTAGAAGACTGACCAAGACAGAAGTTGTTACAAGAGACTGTTTTATCATTGCTGTGATGGGCCTGATGGTGCTTCCGTTTGCAGAAATGTGGACTTTGATTAGGAAAGCAGATGAATGCTTTAAGTGGGGCTAAGTGGACCATACAAGAAGGGCATGTAAGGCGGTAGCAGTGAGAGTTACTTGAACTAGACCTCTAAAGAGGTTTCAGCAAAGAAGAATATCAGTATGTGACCTAGAGGCTGTTCTTGTGATATTTTGGCAAAGAATGTGGCCGCTTTCTGCCCATATCTAAATAACCCGTCTGAGGCTTAATTGAAAAGTTGTGGATTAATGGTTTTGTCAGAGGAGATTTTCAGGCTGCCTGGTATTGACTGTATTGATTATTCGTTGCCACTGTTATGCAGATCTATAATGAAAAAGATCAAACCGAGTGAGGAAAAGTATAGAATGTGCAGTTTGAAGAGAAAAGAAATACCAGGAAATGGAATGGAGGCAAGTCCAGTGCTTAAGGAGATAAGTTTAAAGAGAAGCCTACTTCTAAATGCAATAAAGGGAATGGTAACTTCATGGCAAGATCAAACCTAGCTTCCAAATTGTGAAAAGGAATTAAAGAACAGTTTAGCGCTGGGTGTGGTGGCACCTGCCTATAATCGCAGCACTCAGGAGGCAGAAGCAGGCAGATCTCTAAATTGGAGAACAAGTGGGTCTACAGATTATGTTTCAGGTCAACCAAGCTTAGGCAGTGAAGGTGATAACTGAAAACAGACAGCTGGTAAAAATGGATTTGAATGAGGGGGACTTTGAAAGCAGAAAGGACCCCAGAAAGCAGCAAAACTTGTCAGATTTGGCCACCTGGTTCTGGTTTCAGCCTCAAGGATGGAAGAAAGGGGTTATGAAATCTCCCTCTATAGCTAAGGAAAGTTCCCAAGGGCCAGGCATGTGTCAGGGATGCCTGCATGGAGGCCCAGAGAGTCCACTGTGTGAAGCTGTGATGGTGACACCTGGATTGCCTTGGAGACTCCAAGACATTGGAGATACCAGAGTTGTGATATACCTGCCAAGGAGAGCTGTTAATAGGAAGTAGATCCAGCCCAAGGAAAGAAGTATGTTTCAGTTAATAAATGTGAAAGGAGTTAGAGATCTGAAGAACACTTTTGTATCAGGCATGGAGATGCAGAGTTTGGAATTTGTCCAGGTGGTTTTCAGCCTTGCTTTGTGTAAACGGAGAATACTCATTCATTTCCCAGCTACACAGACTCAAATAATCACATAAAAGCTGTATTAATTACAACATTGTTTGCCCTACTAGCTCAGGCTTCTTATTAACTAACTCTTACACCTCAAATTAACCCATTTCTATTAATCTATGTATATATTACCATGAGACTGTGTCCTACCAGTAAAGTTCTGGTGTTGGTCTCCTTCAGCAGCTACATGGTATCTCTCTGACTCTGCCTACTGTCCTTCTACATCTCTTCTAACCTGGCTATATTCTGCTAAGCCATTGGCCTAAAGAGCTTTATCCATTAGCCAATAAAAACAACACATATACAGAAGGACCTCCCACATTAGCTTTGATCACTGTGCTCCCTTTCTTCCCTTTTGATAAGGTAATGTATATCCCTTGCCATTGTATGTTGGAAGTATGCTTTTCAATTTTAACTTTCCTGCAGCTTACAGTTAAGAGATTGCCATGATCTTTAGAAGAGACTTTCAGCTTTGGAATTTAAAACAGTGTTGAGACTGTTATAGACTTGCAGACTTTTGAAAGTGTACTGAACGTGCTTTTTCATTATGATATTGCTATAAGAACATAGAATCCAGGGTGTGGAATATGGTAGTTTGAATAAAATGGCCTTTGTAGACTCAATGATTTGAATGCAAGGTCATCAGGGAGTAGTGTAAGTATGGCCTTGACCTTGCTGGAAAAAGTGTGTCATTGGGGGTGGTAAGGTTCCAAATGCTCAAGCCAGGCCCAATGCAGAACTGCCCGTGTCCTGATATAGAACTCTCAGTTTCTTTGCCAGAACTGTGTCTGCCTGCATGTTATCATGCTTCCCACTATGCTTACTGACATGATGATAATGGACTAAACCTTGGAACTGTAAGCCAGTCCCAATTAAATGCATTTTTTTTAATAAGAGCTGCCATGGTCTTGGTCTCTCTTCACAGCAATAGGACAATGGCTAAGACATCTATAAATCAACAAAAGAATATATTCTAATGGTCTTTATTGTGCGGATGATATTTCATCATTCCACTGAGAAGTGGCTGAAACAAAGAACTGACTGTATGGAGAACCGGTAAATTGTGTGGCTGTCCCTTTAAATATACAAGATATTTAGAGAGAGACATGCCTACATTCAGTTTGATATTCAAAAATGACTTGAGTTTTCTGGATTAGAATACAGTGGTTTTTAAGTAACTTAGTACTACTAAATGGCACCTTGCTTTCTGTCTCTTCAGTCCTTGCAGTCAAAAAGGCCATAAGGAGTTGATTTACCCCACTAATCTTTCTGATACTTATAATTTTTGGGCATTTTCTGATACTTATAATTTTTTTCTTTTTTAAGATTTTGAGGCTGAGTCTCAGGTACCACAGTCCAGAAAGCCTCTGGCTATATAAAGAGGAGGGATTCAGTGTGATTCTTTCTCACACTCATTCCCTGTCGCATCCATCATTGCCCTGTCAGCTGCACTGTTACCAATCCCTAGCAGTTTCTTCTTTTCTTTGGGTTGTCAACACCTCTAGAATGCAGCTTGCAAGAGACAAGGACTGTGGGGCTTCATTGTCATTGTTAAGGTTCAGAAAGTTGTCATAACTTTACCCATGAGGAAGAAAGAGTGCTTGCTTTGTGACTTACCTCCATGGAGTGCTCCCTGAATTAACAAAACCAAAGCGCTGGGCTGGATGTTAGATGCCAGTGAGGGAACTGAGCAAATGAATGGGACAGTTGCCTCCTAGGCACTGATTGACTAGAAGGACCTTACCCAGAAGTGGGCTCAGAAGGGAGAAGGCTGGGTTGCCCTGGCAGATTCTAGAGCACTTGAAGAATCAATGCAAGGAATCAAGGAATGGTACAAAATAAGGAGCTAATGTGTATGACTGCCACAGGAACATTTAAAGTAAACAATCTGAAACCTCAAGATCTGAACTTCTGACCTATGGAACCTAGAGCAGAGCTGTGTCTGTACTTGATACCGTGAGGACTTAACTGTGATCATCAAAAGAGAATCTATTAAATAAATCAAAACTCCTTCCTAAAAAATATACTGAGTTACGAACTGTGGGTAGAAGTCAAACTCTCCTGTGAGTTTTACCCGTGATGAAGAAGTTGCCATCTCCCCATGTCGGTAAAAGAAAGCCCTTTACTTCTTTTATTTTACTAGGTTGCACTATGCCATTTCATATATGTATAGAATGTACATTAAATATCCCCCAACTCCTCCTACTCTCTTTGTCCTTTCCATGCTTTATTACTTCCCTAGCCTGTTTATAAGTCTTACAAAACATAGTAAGTCTAACTACTAAACAGAATTTATTCTCAGCAATTTTCTTATCACCTTTATAAAAGACTAATCTTAATGGATTAAAACATAGTTTGCCTACTAACACTTCTTGGGTTTTTTGGTTACTGAAGAATTTTAAATGAACTAATGAGAAAAAATCTCTAAATATTTTAGAAACCATAAAAGTCTTTGCAAAGGTTACTAACATATGCAGACAAAGACAGACGAAAATAACATTTCTTGAGAAACAATTATATATCTTGGACTCTAATGATTTCCAAAACTTTTTTATCTTTAAGATACTTTGAAGAAATATGTAATTGTTTTTCATTCGTTCTTGAAGAAAAGCAATGTACAGTGAGAAAAATAAATGAATCTGGCATTTGAAAGCAAGTTCGTCCACTTGCAAAATCTGTGTTCTGTATTTTTCTCCAAAGATAATAAAACATTTGCAAAGTTTCTTTCAGTTTTGAAATTCTAAAAAATGTATTTAGATCATAACATTAACCATCTTCCTTCTACCAAAACTTTAACACGGTTAAATGCAACTCTTCACATATACCTTCCCTGAACCTGGAAACTGGAAGTGGATTGAGAAAGCCAGACAAATGATGACTGAACTAATTTAAAATTCATGCTTACAAACCTCAAAGGGACTGATATCTTACCAAGGCACACCTGCTTTAAACATCCTTGATAAGTTTACTCTTACAACTCAACTCTCTCTTATCAGCTCCTCTTCCCTCAAAGCTCTGAAATCTGTCTCTCTTTACCCTCATCTCCTTGGCAAATCATTCATTCCCAGAGGGTTTGAGAAAAGTCTAGATGCATCTGTCTACACTTATATTCCAGTAGGTCTGAGGACCTTTTGATTTTGTTTCTCTTGTATCACAATGGACTGGCTACAGTAATCTATTGGTACCACACCAATCTACGCTTCTGATGTCAATTAACAAACTTTCTTCCTTAAATAATTCATTGCCTGTCAATTACTGTCTGAAGTTCAAATGTGCTGGAACATTACAAGGAATATATACATGTGTATAAATGTACATAGACACACATGCACATGTGTGTATTAATCCCTGAGTCTGCAGCAACAGAATGCAACAGACTAATGAAGAGACATTTATTCCTCATAGTCCTAGAGCCTCCTGGTCTTCAGAATTTGCCTTGCTTCAAGCTTAACATTTTCATGCTAGATCTTTGGAAATGTGAGAGCCAAACAGCACACATTGAAATGGGTTCAACACTTTTCTTGACCCTGAATAATGGGATGTATTTTTTCATAACAAGAAATACTCAGAAGCTTCATGTATATATATATTTTTATTTTATTCATTTTAAATAACCTGACCACTCTTCCCCCTCATACCTTTCCTTCAAGTTCATTCCCATATCTCCCCCCGGCCCAACACACCCACTCCCCCTCAATTTCTTTTCAGAAAAGGGCGGGCCTCCCATGAATATCAACCACACATGGCATATCAAGTTAAAGTCTTGATGAGGCAACCCGGTATGAGAAGTAGGGTCCCAAAAGCTGGGAAAAGAGTCAGAGATGGCCTCTGCTCCTACTGGTAGGAGCCCCACAAAAACACCAAGCTACATACAACTACCACATGTATGCAGAGAGACTAGGTCTGCCCCACGCAGGCTCCCTGGTTGTCAGTTCAGTCTCTGTGAATCCCTATGAGCCTGGGTTATTTGGTTTTGTTGATTTTCTTGTGATGTTCTTGACACTACTGGGTCACACAATCCATCCTGCTGCCTTTCTTCAGCAGGATTTCCTGAGCTCTTCCTAATAGTTGACTGTGGGTCTCTGATCAATTGTTAGATGAAGCCTCTCTGAAAAAAATCATCATCTAAACCTACATATTTAGTCACTTTTCCATTTACTTGATGGGATTCCATGCCTAGTGGATGCTACTTGAAAGGAATTGGGTTACAGACAATGACTTCCTTGTTTGTGGATACACACAACTACTGATGCAGCAGTATTGAACTTCTGGTAGACACTCCTGTAACAACATAATGTAATAACTAAGAATTTTTTTTGAGGTACATCTGGACTCTTGTTTTAAAATACTCTTCATCAGTAATTTAGTACTACACCGTTTTCTTTTTAAACAGCAAATTTTCACATGATAAGTAAAGCACTGTATAAGTACATCACTAGATGGATTATATGTGCATAATCTATACTTATTTTTCACAAATATATATGCACATGATATTTGTCTTTGTGGAAATTAAATCATAAGTATACCTCATAGACATATCTACTATAATTGAGACATAAAAGAAAAGGTTTTCCTAATTTTTCTGCTATTTATATATAGTCTTCTGTCTGTTGTCCAGGCAACATTATGTAGTTATATTGGTCCATTAGATTACATTCTATTATTTCTTAAAGTAAGACATCAAAGTCACTGTCATGTTGTCAATACAATAAGCTTCGATTTTTGCAGACTCTTAACCATTCTTAATTTGTAATCTCCACCTTATGTAACCTTGACAGAGCCGACCACACTCTCTTTCTTAAATTTCTCTCTTCAGGTGTCATCTCAGACATCAAGCAGTTTCTGGCAGCTTTCTACTGATCGGCGCTGGACAAATTGATGTGGGCATATGCTCTGGCTCATCCAGGATTGTCAAGGGATAGAGCATCAATAATCTTAAAGGGTTCACTTTTTATTTTTTGTGACTGCAGAATATGATTTCAAGATGGTATTCCTTTATTTTTGTGCCCTTTTACACACTCATTTGCATTTTGCTTTGTAAAAATAAAGACAAATCTCCCTGGTCCCAGAGCTCATGATGACCTGATACACTAAAACACTACAAAACTATACAGACTCTTGGCTAGTATGGAGAACATGAAAGACTCAGAGTAGTAGTGTTTGTTTTGCAAATCAGGGCATTGCAAGATCTTATCAACTTTTGTTTTCAACAGTAGTGAAAGAAATCAAATAAGCTGTTCTTCTGAAAAATCTTATGAGATTCAGAAAACATCTACCAGGAAAATTGCTTTGACATGGAGAATTAAAAGGACCTAGCTCTCTACAGAATTATAACCACCCAGTAGACATACAGATGACTTTATACCACTGTTGCACTCTGTCATGATATTGAAGTTATTAAGAATGTATCTCTTCGTTGTTATTATTATTATTATTACCATTACTGGGTTAATAACACATGTGGCTTATATTTAATTTGCTTTATATTGTTTCTTAGGCATCTCTTCACTCTTGCAGCTCCAGTTTTGTCCTTCTCGCTGAACGAAACAAGTGCCTCTCCACTTCCCTTCCTTTTTGTCTGGGATGCAATATCTCAGGTAGCCACAAGATGTCAGTCTGTCCAGTCTCTGGGCACTATCTCACCATCCTCTAAATTTATGCTGTGCTTGCTTAGAACTCATTCTGCCATAGTAGCCATCCATATTCTTTAGAAAACTGACTGAAATTGAGATGTATTTGTTTTTATTTTTGTTGTCTAATCTGTCTTCAACCAGGAGTATAAACCTTTGAAGATAGGCATGACGGTGTACTAGAAGATCAGCACTCAGAAGGTTAAGAAAGAAGAATGCTAGTTTAAGTCCATTTATGAACCTCCTATATTTCTATCCCCTCTCTCTACCTATATTTGTAAAACTTCATGCATTTGTATTTATCTTTTTATAGAAATTAACACGTAATAAATATTAATGTTGCTTATCATATATACCATATATATATCAATATACATATAACTTACAATTATGTTGTCTATAATCTAATAATTTATATCTATATTTTAACCAATACAGATAAAAAATACAAAATATAACTAATAAAGTATTCTCTTTTTTGTATTATTGAATTCCCAGTTATAGGACATTTTCTGTTTATATGAGTTTCACATATAGTAAGTGCTCAGTGAATACTTAGTTAATATATGATTAAATAACATTCTGTCAGAAATAAACAAAGAACAGATCGATTTTAGGCACTTGAAATAGAGAAACAAAACAAAACAATCCTTCAAAACAAAATAAATAAACAAAAAACAAACCAAAAAACAGAAATGAATGAAGAAAACAAGTGCTTTCCAGTTTGGCCACACAGGGGTTGGATTTGGGGGTTGGGGGAAGTCTAACAGCTCTCCACAATGTCAGTCTATATCTTGTTATTTCAAAGGAAAACAATGAGACAGTGGCTAGATACTGTGTAGTTTTGGCCATGAGACAGAATAACTGGACCTTTTCTAGGGTTGGGGCACTAGTTGCCTCCAGTACTCCATTTTCTGTTGAGAGACATGTTTTTTGTTTATTTTATGGCCTTATTTGTTTGTTTTGGTTCTTTGATTCTTTGTTTTCTAAGTCTGGTTCTGAGAAAATGGCATAGACCTTCTATTTTAAAGACCCCTTCCTCCATATTTGGAAGAAAAAGTATATCAGAGGTTTTATGGGTTGTATATATAAGATGCACCTTTCCAAGCCTGGAAGAAATCTTTGTGTCCAGTCCTTTGGTGGGTGTAAGACAGAGGGGGGCATTTGTGTTTATTTTATCCAGGAGATGCAGGTTCCTGTTCCTAGACTAAGAAGATAACTCCATGCCCTTCTCTTCATTACCAAACCATCCTGACCTATCCAGATTTGAGTGTTCCCATCACTCTTTTGATGACATGACACATACAAATCCCCCACATTAAGTCATTCAAGAGTTTTCCCACCTTCACAATTAACCACCCCAAAATATGCTGTCCAACCTCATACCAATGATTGTCTCTGCGAAGTTTCCTTATTCTGTACCATTTAGATCTTTACTTCCACTTTGTAATGAACTTCCTCACATTTCCATACTTTGCCTCTTTTTGCTCTCTCTCTCTCTCTCTCTCTCTCTCTCTCTCTCTCTCTCTCTCTCTGTGTGTGTGTGTGTCTTTTAAATTCTTTGTCTTTCAGGCTCTTGATATGACAGTTAGCAGTATGTATCTTATCTATCTCTCTGGTAGTCTTTCCAGCTTTTATGAGCCATAGATTTTACAGCAAGAAGGGAGCAAGTGATTGCAGTGTGTTTATCAATGGGATTTTGTTTGCTCTTAAGAAAACCTGAGTCTCTTAGCTGACCTGGATTTCTTTTAGTTTTATGTCCAGGTTATTGCAAGGAGTTGGTCATGGTAGTAGTAGTGGACAGTTTTTTTCTTTTTCTTTTTCTTTTTCTTTTTTTTTTTTTTTTTTTTTTTGCAACACTGCTCCAGGTTAGGCACTGATCATTATGCGATATTAAAATCATTTGAACTTTATTATATTTACTTTTCTTGAATACTTATATTCACCAGGAAAACTTAGTAGACTGCTAACCAACTACCTTCCTTGAAAATATTATGAAAATGTGGTTTGTGAAAAGGAGAAGATCAGGGAGACATCATCATTTCTCACAAGGAAATAGTATGGAAATAGTGCAAATACAGTGCATATGGAATCAAATCAATTATTTTAAAATACACTTTTTGTAATTACTTTATGCTTCAGTTGTCATTGGAAATACAAACAATGTCACACCTTTTATTCCTACTGAGTTTAGGATGCTGTAATTCCTCTTTTACGTCAATGTTGAAAGTAGCTATCACACAGTATCATATGCACTGGGTTATACTGATTGAATTTCGGTATTTTGAGTTTGTTGCAGTTTTCAATATAATTTTCTTCTTTCTACTTTTCCAACATTCTATTACTGTCACTCAAGCAGGGAGCCAAATTGAAGTTTTGAAATGGTTACTTGATAATTATGATGCTCAGTGTCATTCCACATGTCAATAAACAGCCACAGAGAGCAACACTGCTGACTTCCAGCAGAGATCTTGTCCTGGCTTAATCAAGGAGTGTTTGACTAAAATGGGTACTGATTTATTCTGATGAACAACTTGTAGTATTGTTTAGAATTTGGAGTAGTTTTCAATATGTAATTTATTCAAAATTTGCAAATTTATTGAATATCTATTACCATATGCCAATCATGTAGTAGGTTTAAAATTGACAATGATTTCAAATTACAGTAGACAGAGAAAAGGAAGAATATTTCCGATTGCTGGGAGATCATTGAAAATGCTATTTCAGCCAAAAGATAATAATAATAAAGGAAAATCAACCAACAAAGCTATCTTTTTTCTTTTCAGTGGTCCTTTACAAGGACCAGATACACTATTAGAGACCACAGAAGCTTTGATGGGATCATTTACTTAAACATCTGGTCCAGCTATTAAGATTTAAGGCTGTTGAAGATAGGTACCACTACGAAATACCAAATAAATAAAATGTCACAAAGTGTTTTTAAAATTTATAGTTTATCACATACCAGTTCTAGTATTATCATTAAGTTTAGAGGTAAATTGCATTTATTTTTTATTTATTTGAGGCATAAATTTATTATGATCTCATTATTACATTATATGCTAGGCATAGATAGTGTCAATCAAGTGGACTAATCCCTCTTTCCACGATCTTATAAAGTATAAGAGGGAGTCATCATTTAAAAAATATCGAAAAAGAGGCTAAGATTAAAGTTTGTAAAAATTATGATGATAATATTTCTGCTTGGTAGATAAAGGCACTTGAGGCTAACCCAGCAGCCTGAGTTCAATGCAAGGACCTCACATAGGGAAAGGAAACAACTGACTCCTGTAAGCTGTCCTCTGCCCTCCACGAGCTTGCCTTGGGTACACGTAGCACCATTCCTCCAAAACAACTATATGTAAACATATTAAGTTAAAATACAGAATATGTAAGGGCTGTTGGCTGCACAGTGGCTAATGATTTATTTCAATTATGATAATGCCTCATTATATTTGAAACTAATAAGAATTTAAAGTATATTTGCTTAACTTGTGTAACTGCAATCATGAAAGAAGTTATACTCTGTCCTTCATTTACAAAATTCTTTGGTTTTTTTTGTTTGATTGTTTTTTGTCTTTTGTTTTATTTTTAACTTTACAATGCACCACTGTCTCATGCGTCCAGTGCTCTACTTTACACTTGGAGCGTTGATTATTTCTCCTGGTCACCTCTGGTGTGGGATAATCCTCTCATGATACACAGGGGCTGAGAGTCACAGTTTTCAGTTATCCATGCCTTCACTAGGATAAAAATATTCATTCTATGATATACTGTGCTTTGAAGCTACGATGGTGCTTGGTACATAATATGCATCCTATATCTTGCATTCATTCTTCATATGCAGTATTTTCCACTTAGGGTGGATTTATTTGGGCATAAACCAAGAACACATTTAAAAATGTTGACGTATGATTAAATTGCAAACTTCAGTAGTTTTTGTTTTTCAAAGGATTTTATTTATTTATTTTAATTATTTTATTTTTGAGAATATCATATATTATGCCATTTCCCCTCTTGTTTCCTCTCTCCATACAATCCCACATACCCTTACATAGTTCTCTCTATAATTCATAACCTCTTTTTTCATTTACTGATGCTACAAAACCATACATGCATATTCTTAACTATTTACATCCAGCCTGCTCATGCTGCAAATACTACTTGTGTATATGTTTTCATGATTGACCAGTTAGTATTGTATAACTAATTGGTGTTTTTCAGTGAAGAATATTTCTCTCACACTTAGGATCCCTTAGTTGCCCACAATTGTGTTTTGATTTTGTGTATACGTGACTCTGTGTGTGTGTGTGTGTGTGTGTGTAGGGTTGAGGCCTTCTGATCACTCTCTTGACTACTTTGGAATGTCTTTTTTGTTGTCCTTTTGTATCTCATGCTTATGCAGTCATATTGGTGATATTTTATGGGTCTAATTTTTTTGACTTAAAGATTGTTCTTCTACCATTTATGAAAATACATTGGCTGTACATAATAACGAGTTTCATTGTGACATTTTCATAGACTAGTATAACATATTTTGATCATATTAACCCCTATTAGACTCTCTCCATCTCTCTAGTTCCCATTGACCCCCTTCTTCTTCTCAATTAGTTCAGTTTCTAGAATTTATATATCTTTTTGGGGGGTTTTTGAGTGACTGAATGAATTTCACTGGGGCAGCTTGCAGAGGTCATGAATGAGGAGATATTCACAGGAAAATATCGCTTTTTCCTGTAGTCTAATTTTTAACATTACTAGGAGACACAATCTCCCAGGAAACTTTCTCATCTTATGCTTTTAGAAACTCTCCCCATGCTTTGTCAATGATCCTTGAGCCTTAGATGCCTTACAGATATGTCACTGGGACTGGGTAATATGCAACAATCCTACCCACCAATGATGCCTCTTAAGCACAAGAATGGCCACAAGACTAACATCTGTGAACATGTGACAGTGGCATACATACCGTGGTGGTAACCAACGGATCTTTTGTTGGAAATAAGACCAGCTCAAAAAGAAAAAAAAATACCTGATACTGGAAACCTAGTTAAATATTTAGGGCTAGAAAAGTCATGGATCTCAGAAAATAACTTAAAACTGCTTGACTAAACCAGTTTACTAAACCAGTATAATCACAAACTATACTCGAAATATTTGCTTTTATTCTTAGAGATAAGTATAGTCCTCACACATCACCAAGAAAATTTCTATTTGCAGCAGATGGAGACTATTACAGGAAAAATTATGTTTCTTAGTCTGTGTAATGCTTAAGTTAAATTTTCTTAAAAATTACATTTTAACAATTAGTTTTATGACATCTTAAGCTTTTCTGGAAATCATATCATAAATCAGGGTTGCGTGAATTCCAGATTTTCCCACTGAAGCCTCCTATATGGCTTTCATAGCCATGGTGATCTTAAAAATGCTTTCTTTAAATAATTTTGGTGCTTTTTGGTTTTTGAAAATGAACAAAATCTGCAAATATGGTACTTAAAACACAAAAGAAACAAATGTTTATTATTAAAATCATCCTTTGCTGTAAATGTGCATCCATAAAATGTATCAAATATCACTTGTTTAGGAAATAACTTTTAGTTTTATATTGTCAGAGAAAAAAATTTGATTTTACTATTTTGTATTTTTTACTGTGGTAATGATATTTTTATAGCAACTTTTAATGCCGAATAATGTACCAGAAGGCACCTTTCAAATCATATATAAATTCTATATTAATTTCTCTCTTCCCAGAAAGAATATTTCACATGGACAGAAAAACTGTGCCTTCCCTGCCATGATAATCATGCTCCTGTTAACAGCGCATAAGGATCAAGTCTGGGCTTGAGGTTTTCCTCCACAAAGGCTTCTGCTTATGGGTTTAATGAAATTCCAATCACCTTGTGTGGTGACATTCTAAGTTGATCATCACTGTCCAAACATTACTTTTCCTGCATGTTTGTTTTTGGTAATTAGTCTGATTTGATTCATTGCAGGATAAAAAGGCAAACATATGCAAATTTAGTCTAGAGGGAATAAAATCAAGATTAGTAGTGTTCATGACTCTGGATGGCCTGTTTAGGGACAGCTTCTAGCTACTAGAAAGCATAGAGAAGCTACCTTAGGACCTTTTTTTCTCAAGCAAGCATTATGATTTCTTGCTTTTTTCATGATTTGTATCTAGATTAGGTTCATAGCTATTACACTACTTTTACAAAGTAAATGAAAATCAATATGTCTCTCAGACTTAATGTTGAGTGTTAATATTATCATGAATATTAATAAGTACACAATGTTCTGTGGTCACAACTGTATGACAGAACATATTCCCGAACCGCCAATCATAGTAGCAACCCCTCTCAATACTAACCTCTCTGAGAACTAATCATCTTCATGCAGCTATAGTTTTCCTTTTCTAGAATGATAGAAAAGCATATGCATAATGTGCTTCATTCCCCTTTGATAAATGTTCAAGAATTAATCAGGGACTTGACATAATTATAGATACTCCTTTTTAACAATTGCTTTCATTTTTTTCCATTGTAATCTGTAAATTTTTGGCTCTTGGGTGTCTTTTTCAAAACTGTTAATAAAAAGACTAAGGTAATAGTTAATAAAATTGTTTAATTAGTTACAGTTATACTGGTTAAAGTTGTAAGTAGATGTATTATTCAGAAACTAAAGAAAATACATGTAAGTTATAGTTTAATTCAACATAATTTTTTACTGTTAGTCTTTTATAGTAGACCATTTCATTACTTTTGAGCTGCTGACGAATTTAATTTTACCTTGATAACTTACTATTAAATTTATCAAAAAATAGGCTAACCGAAGCTAGTAAAACTCCCTGAAAATTGGTCACAGGAAGTTAGCATAGTATGGGTTATGCATTCATATTATGGTTTCAGATTTTCCAGCCATCTTGAAGTATTCTGAAATCTACCATGTTGGGAAATAGTGAAGCAGTTGTATGACAAATTGGACAACTATTGCTCTTCTCCTTCAGAGTTCTAGAACAACTAGGTCAAGGTAAAGGATTTCCAAGTACACAGATTCTCAAATCTCAATTTTCATTAGAATACGAAGATACCTCTACACATATATGTGTATGCACGCACATGTACAGTTTTTAAAATGTACTTCCTTTCTTGAATATCCTGTAGCTCCCAAATTTATTTTTCAAGCTGGGGATCGAGTCCTTATGGAGTCATTTTGTCTCCAGGTTGTAAAGTCAGTATCACACATACTTGAAGAAGTGTTGAAAGATAGAAGCTTTAAAAAAAAAGATGGGTATTGAACTAGTCTCTTCCTATTTTTGTGACTTAAGCATGTTTCATAAGTCTTCATAACATTTCTGAAGAACTGACAAATAGTGTGAGATTAAAAAAATGTTGATTTTCATTCCTTAGAAGAGGAAAATAATCCTCCCGATCAAATGGCAAGGTTCCCATTGTGAAACTCCAAGAGGCAATGGATTCCACAGTTAGTCACAAATGAAGTACGCTTCATTACTTTCCTTGCTTCTCCTCTGGTGACAGAAGGCACAGTGCCAGTTCTTACAGGCACACAGTAGGGGTATGCAATAACTAGAATCAGGTCAGCTCTAAGGTATCTTGGCTTTGAATCAGAGCAACCAAGGGTTAACTTACAAGTGCTGCAATTTTAATGTGTGACTATTTATATCCTATAAAAAAGAACAGTGATAAATTCCTCACAAGAAATAAATAAGCTAAATAATGTTTAGCTGTGTAATCTACTGCTAATTATTTAATGTATTCTGATACACAGTAGTTACTTATCATCTTAATATCAATGTAGTTCATACTCCTAGTCTTAGGCTATAAAATTCACAAGAAAGAATCAGTAAACATTCTGTTTGTATTTGCCTAGTGATTATTCCAAATTTTGTGGAAGATACACACAGACGTGTGAGTGGAACAAACGTATAAAATTCCCTTCTCTGGTCCTATTCTACAGCTGACTTTTTTCTTCTCTTTCCTCAGTTTTGTTTTCAAATCCTGATAACTATTGTCAATGAGTCTGCAGACTTCCTTCTCACTGTCTGAGTCGCCATGCCTCTCTGCTTGATTGGAGCAGATGCTGAAACATCATCCATGATGTCATCTGGTAGCACTCTTGTCACAGCTTAGCTCCCCCGTCTGAAAACACCCCCGGAAAGCTTTCTCATGAGCAACTCCAGCAGTATTGGATAACTTAGGAGCTGGGTGAACCCTCTTGGTGGGGTTCTAATCAATAGGACACCAACATATTGGTTTAGAATATTGCATTTCTCATACATAGTAGAGAGAGAGAGAGAGAGAGAGAGAGAGAGAGAGAGAGAGAGAGAGAATTGTATTTGGAAAAGTACCTTGAAAGATACTTTGACATGCAGATGCAGTAGTTTCAGGATTTCCAAATCTAAAGCCTGGAGATATGCTCAGTGTTTAAAAGCAAACCCTGCTTTTGAGAAGGACCTCAGTTTGGTCTGCAGCATCCAGTGATGACAGCTCACATCTGCCTGTAACTCCAGCTTCAGGGAACTGATGCTATCTTCTAGTCTAAATGGGCATTTTCACTCATTTACATATGCACACAATTAAAAACAGATACTGAAAGTTTAAAAAATTTTCAAATCTAATACTCATGTTTATTAGGCAATCATTTAAAATACACATATGACTCATATGACTATATGTATGTTATCAGAAATACTCCTATTATAATCTCAAAATAAAAATATAAACTAGCTAAAATAGTTTTTAAATTATATATAATTCCTGTGATATAAAATTAAATGTAAAATTAATCTGAAATGAAATGTGGGATTTTAATATAAATTCCTTCAGTATGACTAAATAAAAAAATTCAGTGAAAGATACTAACAAAGTTTCATAGCTCCCAAGTTGGTTTAAGAAAGATAAAAGTGAAAAAAATCAGAAGATGTTTCTACAGAAATATGGAATTAGAGAATAATAAATAATAGTAGTATTAAATAAATAAGCCAGATTTTGTTCTTTTGTTTAGGTATTAGATGCTAGAAATAAGGAATTAACTTTTCTTGGCATACTCTAATATGTTAAGGAGAATTAGATAATGGGAATGAAGACAATGAAGAAAGTGCTTCAGACAACATAGACCAGACAGGATAATTTCAAATTAATTTTTTGTGTTTATACATGAGACTAGGGTTTACTAAAGGTTTACAGAACTCAAATCGGATCCTATTATTTGTTAAGAAACATGGCAAGTTGCTACAACAAAGATTTGAGCATAATGGCTTAAATACAATAGATTTTTCTTCTCGCCATTCAGTGTAAAGATGAGTATCTCAGGGTAAATGTTAAGGCTCAACTCAGGACATGTGCCATGGTTCATTGTGGTTTTCATTTCCTAGCACCAACAAGGCTAAGACACATGGATGGCAAGACTAGGAAGGATCCAGAGGACCAAAATAAACAAAGAAGAAGTCAAAATCTCTGAGACAAAACCCTACGTTCACATCCACATTGAGGAATGATTCAGTTTATATAACTTACAAAAAGGCTCTAGGGGACCAAAGGAACTAGATGGAAATCAAACAGGGGATGAATGACAAGGGCACAGATGCTTTAGAGTATGCAGGTTAAACTCAGGAGATCAGCATGGAAAGCAACCGACAAAGTCTCTACATAAAAATAATTTTGTGGATTTTTTATAATTTATGCATATTTAATTATACCATCTTTGTTAAATAATTTCAATGAGATCTCTACATTTCAGGTGTCCCTGATAATTTAACACAATTTAGATCTCCCATTTTTAAACAATTAATAAACCTTCTATTTCTCTCTTATGGATTTGTAATTGGCTTTTAGCCTTTTGGTCACAACACTACTTCATAAAGACACCTGTTTAAAATGAAAACACTATGACACTAAATTAGTTTTCTTCCAAGGAGTGGTTATGCAAGTTTTAATTCTTTCCAAAATCTAGCATAATTGGCTGCATTAAATAATGCTCTGTTTCAAAGTCATTTTTAAATTAAATCTGTCTGAATTATGGGCTAATGTGTTTCATATCCACTTCAAATGGATTAATCATCCAAACTGATATTACATATTCATACAGATTTTTACATTTAAGCATTATCCCTTTGAAGTAGCATATGAACAGGAGAAATATTTTTTATTTTTCTTTTGTATTTGTGAACTTATCTTTTCATAACTGCAGCAGATATAGGAGTTTATTTGGTGAGCAAGTTTTTTTAATATGATTACTATTAAGTTTCTTGATACTCAGCTTGCTTTTCTCATCCCTACAAAGACATCATTTGTAATTTCCAATCGACATTAAGAACAAGAGTCATCATTTCCTAACATTTCAATTTAATTTAAATTCTATATGATTAACTGAAACAATCCCCATTAGAAACAAAAATATCTAACAATCACTTTATAATGAATTATTATGCCCTTATTATCTTTTCACAGTTTAAGAAATGTATCCACTATTCAATAGGCTACATTAATCATGGCTATCACTGGTAACAATTTTTAGCTATTTTGTGAAGCCCTTAACTAAAACCACTGGTAGTTAACTGAGATTAATGGATATTGAAACAAACACTAAATGCTTGTTTAACGTGTCTTTCAAACCTCCTCAGTGAGTCTTCATACTTAGCAACACATCTGTTGAATAAATAATATTGTAGGGAGGACTTTTTATATAAACTGATATACAAAGGTTATAAAAGTTATTGTCTGCTTTATAATCACTGTTAGTGTTTCAGTTCTTATCCTCTAAGAAGCAGACGTGAAAACAATGTTATGCACTCAGAAAGTGTGTTAGAAAAATGACTATGGAGCATGAAGAAGGAACAAAGACAAGGACTTTCATCTTGAGAGCAGGAAGCATGGAAGGACTTGAGGAAAGGCAACTAGGAGGTGCTGGAGGGAGGCAGGGAGGGATGTAATTCTATTTGAATAAAACCATTTAAGATGCAAAACAAAGACAGGGACTGCCATCTAAACCACAAAGACTCTTACAGATGTGAAAGAGGAAGGCAAAGATGAAATTCTAAAGGCTAAAGGACACCAGACTACAGATGTGAAATCCCAGTGGGAGGTCCTGGCTGAAGACATCTGCATAAGTGTCTTTTAACCATCAGAACGACTATGGTAGTGCCTTGGTTATGGTCTGTCAATGACAGAACCCCTTGTCAGTTCGAGATACCAGCACGAATTCAGTGACAGGTCATGAAGCAGAAAGACACAGCTGAGCCTGGAAATGTGAACTGCTTGTCGGAGACGATCCAACAGTTGACCACAATGTTCAAACTGCAGTAATTCTGAAAGTCATGTTTTCTCTATGGCGTTAATTGTATATCTTCAAGCAGAATTTTATTTTTATGGAGGATATTTTAATTCACTTCTAAATGGTCTTCCTTTCTTTGTTTCAATACTGTTCATTAGCTAAGATGCAGAAGTCATCCAAAGTTCTTTGGTTGAATTTGAGTATTAATTCTGGTTTGAACATATAATGGAATATTCTTCAATCTTTAGTGGAAATTGTGACTTGTTAGATGTTTATATACAAAGTATGTAAGACTAAAGGGTATTATGCTGTGGAAAGTAAGTCAGGCACAGAAAAAAAAAGAATACTATATAATTTTGTTTGTATAGAGTATATTTTTTTAAAAAAATCAGATAATAGGATAAAAATACAGGTTAATGGTTAACCAGGGTTGACCAATAAGAATAATGGAATAAAATTTAGTTGCAATAAGTTATTACAAAGTTCTTTATAGAAACATGTGTTTCTAACATCTTAGAGTAATACAATTCACAAATGGTAGAGAGTATTTAAGGTTTTAACTCCCAAGTTTATGTTCCTCTATTAAATGCTTCAAGGGTAATCAAGTGACAGTCATTTGTGGATGACTGGTGACAGTTTTTCCAACTTAAAAACATAACTGAGTATTTTCTGATAGTCATCTTGGAAGGCTGATGAAATTGGGAAAAAGTATAGAAGTATAGTGTTTTCCTTAAATGCACTCACAATAGCCCGTTCCATTTAATCAAACTCTTTTGGTGAAATCTTAATTGCATGCACATGTGTGTGCATGTGGTGACTTCCCTTAACATGACAAAAGGGAGCAGAGCCTTTCGCACACACAGCTTTCCTCCCATGAAGTTTCTGACAGTGAGTACAGTAGCATTTTCTTCAGATTGCAAAGTCACAAGGACTTTTCCCCATTACTCCAAACTGGGAATATGGAAATTACAGTTTCGCTTTGGCTCTAGAATATTCTTTCTTACAGTGAGAGACAATATCCATTAAAATTGTACCTCCTGGAGAACCTTTTAAAATTGCAGATGTGGGCTTCCTGCTGACTTACTGGAGTAGCTCCTTTAGGGCACTTTATGTAACTCTTCCTTTGCAACTGACAGTTGTTCCTGAAGAGACGAAGGAAGTTCAGAAACTCAAACACTAAAGGAACACACAAACTCAGGAAGCTCATCAAATTTACCAAGCTCAGAAAACTCAGATAGTTATGAGATTCATGAGGCTACTTGCTAAGTTATCAACACAACTTATAATACAGAGGCGACCCCTTCGAATAGATGTGCCTGCCTGTTGGGTAGGATTTCCAGAGAAGCGGGTTTTCTTAAGCCACTCTGAAGTGGGCTTTAAGAGGACAACAGCAGCTTTTAGGTTATCCATGTCCTTGTGAGTTACTGCAAAATATACTTGCCTGGAACTGCTTCTTGGATATGTCCTTAATTCCTTTTTGGAATAAGTAAATATTTATTTAGGCTTCCCCATAGAAACTCTTGCAGCACGACCTAATTCTTTTTGTAAAAAAATATAATTTCTTTCTATTTTAGTTTTTTGTAATTACGTATCTGTATGTGGGATGTGCACATTAGTGCAGGTGTCAGAAGAAGCTAGGCATATCAGATTTTCTTGGGCATAAAATTATCAGCAGGTGTGAGCCACATGACCTGGGTGCTGGGATTGAGTCTCAGGTCCTGAACAAGTGCACATTCCCTTAACAATTGAGCCATCATTCTGGTGTCAAATTTCCTTTCTTACCAAGTAAACTGGGTGAACGTTAAATGAATTTGAGAATTTGTTGTCACAAAAATCAAAGGTGGCATTTTATCAGAGTCATCATTGACTATCAAAGCCACTTCTTCCATGACTGCTGCTAGTTTTTCTTTAATATAGTCAGATTGAACAAATTTGAATGCACAAAACCCCAAACTCACATTGGCTCTTTTTGCATATTTCATGAACTTCCTTTCTAAATGACTTTGCAATCTTTCAGATCACTGAAGAGTTATGTACTAGTTATTATTTTTAACTATTTTAGCAACTATGTCTCTTTCTACTCAGATCACAATGGTGTGAATTACATGACTATCAAAAGTAGTAATTACATTTGAGATTGGTAGTAAGTTAACTTCTATTAAGAGGAATTCTGATTTTTGTCAATAATCATTCATTCATTTTTGAATGATCATAAATTTATTATTTGACCATAGTTCAAGTTTTTATTTAAGTATCTTGCAAAAAATGATTGGACCCTATTATAAAACAAACTTTAATAAGCTTCTAATTTATTAAATTATAGCAAAATTATTTTCATATATTATGGTACTTTAGTCATAGCATAAGCATTCAAATGTACTTTGTTATTTTTTTTTCCAGCAAATACTAAAGATGTTGTAAGAACAGGTGATCATTTACTTCTGTAATAGTATATATTCCTTGGTCCCCCACATAATTTCATTTATTTCCATTTAGATTCCTGTTTTCAAAACTGCTATTCCTGATTTGAAAGCATTTTCTTAACATTTGTGATCTGTCTGCAAATCTTTCATTTTACACTAATCTAAAGAAAGATTAAACGTTTTTTAAAAATATTTATTTATTTATTATGCATACAATGTTCTGTCTGTGTGTATGTCTGCAGGCCAGAAGAAGGCACCAGACCTCATTACAGATGGTTGTGAGCCACCATGTGGTTTCTGGGAATTGAACTCAGGACCTTTGGAAGAACAGGCAATGCTCTTAACCACTGAGCCATCTCTCCAGCCCTAAACTTTTTATATTTAATAGAAATATCAAGCATTTTGTAAACTTGATGTGATCGTTTTTACATTTGATGTTTTTTGTACACCTAATGTCAGCCAGCTTTATAGCTCAGTTTCTGCTTTGAGTTGGATCTGTGTGAATTAACATGGGATTAAAAGGGTTGTCCTGAGTACCTGCTCCTGGCTCCTTTACTGTTTTTATTTTATAATTTTTAACTGCATACTGATTTTAAGGGATTTTGTAAATACTTATTCTTGACATTTTCCTCTGTCTTTCTAATGTTCTCACCAGATTTTCTTGACATAATTTTTATCAATGCTGACTTCCATAATGACTTCATTTTCCTGTAAACACGCTTGGTTGGTTCAGGAAGAAGAGTTGCAAAAGCAGATTTGTGTTCACTGCTTACAAGAATAAAGAGAACTAAAGAATGAATTCCACACATCTCATTAGAGAAAATCAATGAATTGAAGCTTAGCCAATAG
This sequence comes from Chionomys nivalis, assembly GCF_950005125.1. NCBI lineage: Eukaryota > Metazoa > Chordata > Mammalia > Rodentia > Cricetidae > Chionomys > Chionomys nivalis. The sequence continues at coordinate 61,603,155 of NC_080099.1, forward strand.
CCATGTTGATTTCTGAGTTCTGATGTTAGAATCAATCACTGATCTGACATAGAGCCAGGCACACTGAATGTTCCCATTATACACAGAAAGCACAATCACATACTTAGATGAATTTGCCTGTGACCCAGTAACAGAAGTCAAACTTGCAGTTCCAAAGGAATATAGTAGGCAATTCCAAATGGATTACCAAGGTCTTACTTTATCCCACATCTGTAATTAGCACGGAGTAGTTTGACTGATAATCCATTCATATTCTTAAGGATCGTTTTGTTTAATGATGAGTGTGAAATATAAACTTTAGGATTATGCAGTTTTTGGCTTGGTTAAAGGACAGAAAGATGTACATAATTACCAAGGTGTGTTGTGACTAAATGTCCTTGAACTTTGATCTAAGAAGTACTGATGTGTACTACTGATATCGATGGACCTAAGATCAAGCATAATTTTCATTTTTAGCAGAATTGTTGTGATCATTTGAAGCAAAAGTCCAGAAACAGTGTCTTTTGTCTATGTCATGAGAGACGGATGAATGCAAAGCCCTGTAGTGTCAGGTATAATCTAGCCAAAGTTAATCATATTACAGAGAGTTTAAGTCCCAGGAAATGACATCATCAATGCAATATGATATAATAAGGATTCAAGAAATGTAAACAGAAAAACCTAGCCTGAAAGATTAGGCTGAACAATTACTGTGTTTTTTTTCTAGAGATAGGATATTTACCTAACATTAAGCTTGGTTAGGTCAGGAAAGCTTTATTTGTATAGATGCTGGAAAAGGTGAGGGTGATAATTACAAGGGCAAGATTCTCTTGTAAAGTCCAGTGTTATGTGTGTCATGTTTGACCTAGATTATCCTCTCCCACAGTAGTATTGCTATCTGCTACCAGGGATACTTGAATGGAGCGTTCAGAGACTGAAGCTCCATGAAAATGGCCCAGAGGACCTGGCAAGGTCATCCTTCAATCAATAATGAGGCTGCAGTATCTTCTCTATTATTCAAACCAAAAGAATTTGTATGTCTGATTTTATCTTGGGATATCCCCATAAAGTAAAAGATAAAAAAGCAAGAGTGTGGCTCAATTGATTAGCATGTAGGAGGTCCTGGTTCTGAGTCTTAACCATGAAAAAAAAAAAACTCAGACATCTTGACATGTGCCTAAAATATTAGCTACTTGGAAGTAGAGGCAGGAAGATTAAAAGTTCAAGTGCTCTCTTAGCTATTTGAAAGTCTAGGCAAAATTAATTACATGAGACATGGTCTCAAACTATAAAAGAAGGGAAGCAGAAAAGAAGAAAGGGAGAGAGGAAGAATAAAGGAAAGAATCAAGGAAAGGAGAAAGAGATGAGGAAATAAGGGAGGGAATAAAGAAAGGGAAACAATGGTGGGGGCGAGAAAAACTCAAAAGTTCTTGTGTTTGCTTTGAAGTCTTTCTATCATAAATTCTCCACGAAAACTGTTAAAATATTCATTTGGATTATTTATTTCTCCTTTAGATATGTTTGCTAATGGCATCAATTAATTTGTTTAGGCATTATCCAGTATTTGCCTGGGAGTTTTCATTTTATGATGACTTACTGACTTTGTGTGTGTGTGTGTGTGTGCTTGTGCATGTATGTACGTTGTTTGAGAGAGTAGACACAAATACACACACACACAGAGTCAATTACATGATGTTAGATAAGAATAAACTTGAAGCACAATTACTTTTATTGGCCATGGGTCTATTTGGAGAGAGAAATTGTATATAGATAAAAGGCATATTTATGTTTTACACACACACAGATAGAGATATATATGCATATAAAAGGGTGTGTATAAATCTTATGCAGAGCATAGACTCCATGAGTGGAGCTCTCATACATTTTTAAAGCTAAAACGTGACTAATCATAAAACAACTACAATGTAAGTTTCCTTACAAAGTGTAAACATGACACTTTATAATGAATTGTCAAACAATTGTAGACGTTAGCACACATTCTGTCTTTAGCCCTAACATATGTGCTTAACCATAGACAAAAGAAATTAATGTAGAAAAAAATCAGATTTTTATCTCTTTAAAATTTCAACTCTGACAGTTCTGCAGATGAAGAGCTGCCTTAGATCTAATGAGCACCATCCCCATATGTTTTAGGCTCTTATTTGCTACAAAATCTAATTAAGCCATGTGAAAAAAATTAGTCTCAGTAAAATTACACATCTAAGAGAAATGACAGGTTTTTGATAGTGCCAGCATTTATCAACAGAGGAGCAAACTCAAGTCACAGGACTGTGATATTCTGTGGTATGACAGTACCAAATGACTTAGGCACTTCTGTCACTTTGGATAACCAGCCCACAATCTTGTTTTCTAGGGTAACTAAATAAATGGCTGCTGGTCTTTTAAATTTGAGAATATTTTGATCATGAGAATTTGACTTCAGTAGAATGGGCTTGAGAGGAAGATATCAGACCTGGCAAAATCTCAGTATAAAGTAATGTTCAAGATGAGATTTTTGAAAAGCAAAATAATCACAATAAATTAGCATAAAAATTACTCAATCCATCTTACTTAATAAGTTAGGTCAAATTGATTTCATATTATTTCTTACATATCTGTAAACTATTTTAATTGACGTTAATTTATATTTCCAATTATATTTTAACATTGAGTAACTATAGCATGCTGTAGTTATTTCTACAAAGCAAGGCAGGTATTGATGAGGAAGAAAATTTAAAAGTAACCAGAAAAACCATGGTTTTAAGCAATAGATGTAAAGTGTTTTAGCCTTCACCACTGTCCTGAGGTAGAAATTCCACAAGCAGTCATTTTTATCATAATTATTATGCTTTTTAAATGTCCCCATCAATAGCCACATCATTTGAAACTCAAAATCTTGCTATAGCTTCGGATAGCTTGCCTTCAGTGAAAAGCAAGATAAAAGTTACTAGGGCTGTGTTGGGTTTCAGGCAAAGAGGATTCCAACCATGCTCAACTGTCACAGCCTTTTTTTGCCTCTCCCTTCACCGTGGCTATTAAAGAAATGAAAGGCATTTTGTTGTGACTTCTCTGAGTCTGTAATTCTTGTTTATCCAGAAGAAGTTTGTCAAGTTGCCCAGGCAACTAGACCTAAGCAATCAGAGGTCATTGGTGATACATCCCATATGATGGACACATAGTAATTACAGGGCTAAATCTTTTAGCTTCCCACTGTCATTTCAGACTTGGAGACAAGTTGGCAGCAAGCATACACTGTGGGATTCTCATTAAATCAATAGAATGCAACCCCCCTCTTCTTTCTGAAAACCTAAAACAGGGGCTCCCTCTCCATTCTATGTGTCTAAGCTCTCCCCCAGAAACCCCCCAGCATTCTGCCTGTTCATGGTGATGAGAACTCTTAGAATAAATCTGCTACCCCAAACCATAATCCCATTCAGTGTTCCTTTCAAAGCCAAACCTTGCATGCTACTGATGTGGGAAGTACTTCTGTATATGTGTGCTTTTATTGGTTGATAAATAAAGCTATTTTAACCAATGGCTTAGTAGAGTAAATCCAGATGAGAAATCCAAACATACACACACATATCTATATCTATATCTATCTATATCATCTATATCTATATCTATATCATCTATCTATCATCTATCTGTCTATCTATCTACTTGCCAAAGAAGAACGACACCATCACCAAAACCTTTCTTGTAAGCCACAGCCTCGTGGTGATATACAAATTAATAAAAACGTGTTAATTTAAGATATCACAGTTAGGTAGGAATACACCCAAGTTATTGGCCAATCAGTGTTGTAATTACTATAGCTTCTGTGTGATTATTCGGGTTTGGGTGGCCAGAAATGAACAAAAAGTCTCTGATTACAGGCTGTGGTGGCTCCTCTGCCCTTTCTTTGATCAGCAGATTTCCCAGTGAATACCTTGGACTAATGATGAGCCATAGGGTCAAATTGTAGCTTCCTAGAGAAGATTAGAGATGTGAGGAGATGAAGAGATGTATCAATATAGCTGATAATGGGATTTTATCAGCAGACCAGGGGAGAAAAAAGTCAGGAGACTAACTATATTTGACAAATTCATATTTGCTTTTGAAAGTGAAACATTAAAGATAGTAGGATAATTATAACTTCCTTCAGTTAACAACCAGAATTAAACCTTACTCTTTTCTTATTTCTATTTAAAGTATATTTTTTTAAATTTTAGATTGCATATATTTTTAACTGTGCATATGTTTTACTTGCACTCTTGTTTTATTATTTGTGTCTTGTTTAATAAAACTCTTGTGTCTAATTATGAATAGTAAGCTTTAGGCGTAGCGATGACTCACTAGAACTTCCACTGTGAAGAAGTTCCCTCAGCACTTGCTTTGGGATTCTAATTTCTTTGACCTATTTCTAGCATTATATGAAAATTATTTTACAGGGCTAGAGAGGTTGCTCTTGCTTCTCTTGCAGAGAAGAAAAAAATCTATAAGTACATGTGAAAGCCTTTGCTGCATGCATATACCTACTAAAAAGTAAGTCTCAAAAAAACTACTTTCCTTTCCTGGAAAAAATGTTCAATTTTCTCATCAGCTGAAGGACTCCTTTTTTACTTTCATTGTTACTGTACATTAATTTTCTTAATTAAAACAATCATTCTATGCAGATATTATAAAGATGATAGCCAATAATGTGTATTTATAATTACAGATAGAAATTTCTTTACAATACTCTATGTTTCCTTACCTGGTAATATTTCACAAGTTCATATATTATTTTTCACAGCAAGGTCCAAGACTAGTTACTTAGCTAGACATGAATATGAATAACATACAGTCTTCTAATCAATCTAAAGAATGGAAGAGAAAGACTTGCGTTCCATAAATTACTTACATTATCATTAAAATTTTTTATATAACAGTAATAGTCAATAGAAAAAGCTCATGTGACCAAAATACAGTGCATTTCAAGGAAAGTAGAAGGTATTGGAGAAAGTCAGAGAGTGCTGGTGAGTTATGGGAAAGCAGGGTGGGTGATAGTGGCGGGAGTTCCCAAGAGCTACATTGTAACGTGGCCTCTTCAGAAAACAAATTCCAATTCTTATCATGTGGTGAGTTGCAGAATAAATTATACATGTGGCTTCAAACTCATAGGGAAAAATGCTAGGAACAACAATAACAGAACAATTAAAAACAAGAATTTGAGGTTGCAATAAGACAGTCAAAGTAAACAGCAACTGAAAAGAAAAAATGGAGTTAGATATTAATAAGGCAGATTAGAATAAACAGACATAGTTTAATAAAGTTAAATAATACCCCCCAAAACAAGAAAAAAGATGTGTTTAAGCCTTGCATGGTTGCAGACACCTGTAGTCTTAATACTTGAGCGATGGAGGGAGATGGACAGAAATTTTGAGTCCAGTGTCAGCTATGTGCCAGGCTTTAAGACAGTGAGGGCTACATGAGACCTGTGCTTTAAAAACCAAGAACAGCCAAAAAAGAAAGAAAGAAAAATACCAAAACAAACCACCTTCTACTGCATACAAGATCGACCACATTATTTTTCTAAATGAACATGTACAATCACAACTTCAATAAAAATATAATTTAGTGACTAAATCAGAAATATTGATGTCAAGTAGATTCAGTTCAGTACTCCCCAAACATTGCCAAGTTCACACACTCATTTTCCTAAATATAGACTATATGTCAGCAACAGAACCAAAAGTGAAAACCCAACTGTCATTTCAATGTCTACACATTGTAGAGGCCCAGGAGAATCAGTGTTCAATTTGTATATTTCTACATTTATTTTTTGTTCTTATATATACAATATTGCAAAATATCACAATTCTAATTAATGTTGAATATAGGCAGACAGAAAAGGCCATTAATAGAATGGCCTGTCACCAGCACTGAAAACAGATTTTAGCACCTGAGACTTGTTTTTAATTGATCCCTTAGGGGACGTGAAATGAGCAGTTACTTACCTGCCTCAAATGAATGCTTTACTTTTCCCTGTCCCCTCCACCGTTAATACTTCCATTGTGATCACTAATGTCTCCAGTTTCATTTACTTATTAGATCTGGCTGTTAACTCACCACGAGCAATAATTTCTGAGCACATGAATACGGAATGGAAATTGCTTAATTACTGAAGTTTTATTTGTGCTTTATTTATAAGTGTTTGACTGGCTAAGGCAGAGAGTAAAATGACCTTGGAATTTCTTTTCACAAGTGCAGTGCTTTGCTGGGTTGTGATTGCATCAGACATTTTGTGGCATCATATGAAACAGGTTGGTTGGTAACTCGTCTTTTAAAATAATGACAGCTGCAGATAAGGTCAGTCAGTGTGGTCACTTTGCCCAGACTTCCCTATTGCTTGCTGCTCTGTGCATAAGCAATAGCTGGTGGATTCAAAGTGCTGAAGTGAAAGCTTGTTTGTTTGTGTTCTGCACTGAGAATGGCTCTGGGGCCTTGGACCTGTTAGGCGAGTGTTCTGTCATGCATCTCTATACCACACAACCCTACTTTTGGGTTTCTCAGAGGAAGATGAGTGTAATTTATTTTTACTAATTCTGCATCTGGCAAATTGGTAAAGATATCCTGTTATACTGAATTTCATATTTATTTTTAATCACATTTTTATTTTATCTAATGTATATGAAGCCTTTTCGCCTTATCATTATTTTATTAACCATTACTATAATGTTGCTCAGTGAAACCCACATCACTCATCTGGTAGTTTCTAGAGTGTGGCTAAGGAAAGCATTGACAATGGCAGTCTTGACTGAGTTATCTGTCCTGCCCAGTTCCTTCAATCATTAAGTCCCAAAGAAATCACATAGAGGTCTACATTAGTTATAAACTGATTGGCCCATTAGCTCAGGCTTCTTATTAACTCCTATAACTTACATTAGCCCATTATTCTTGTCTACATTAGCCACATGGCTCAGTACCTTATTCAGCGAGGCAGTCACATCTTGGTTCTTTTGTGGCAGGGTAATGACTACAGACTAGTACTTCCTTCTTCCCAGAATTCTCCTGTTCTCATTGACCCACCTCTAATTCCTGTCTGTTTGTCCCACCTATACTTCCTACCTGGCTACTGGCCAAACAGCGTTTATTTAAGTATAATTGACAGAATACAGACCATTGTCCCACATCATCCCAGGAATGTGAAAACATTTAGAAAAAAATGAAAATTAAATGTAGCAATCATCAATGGTTCCTTAGCTCTCAAATAATACTTATTTTAACAAATCAGTTAACTATCTGAAAAGAAAAGTATTTTAGATTTACATACAAAAATCAAGTGGGAGCCCTTTTCAGACCATATATACAAAATTATTGGAGGCTACTCATGTGGGTCTAAAAACATGTCAATTGCCAAAATATTTATTAAAAAGTGGGCTTCCCAAAAAACGTATTAAAGCAGCAAAGATGGACAGAATATAGAGAAAGATGGTATTATGTGAGCAAATGGTAGCTTAAGCAAAGTATTGATCAAGACTAAGTGGAAAAACTAAACAGTATTAAAATGTTTTCCAGTACAAGTTAATGCACAAGTCTATTTCATAGGATTGGGGTACTTGCCACTTTAGGAGACTTTTAGTGACCGATGTACCTCAAGTGTGTACTCAAAAATGGAAACGTGAAGTCTGGTAGAATGAATTAAGCGTTTGTATTCAACTTTAATTACGAAGACATTGAGAAGATTCTTGCATCCAGATTGTTGCAGGAAGTGAGCAGGTTGGATATACAAGATCAAATAGTGGTCAATACTCAGATGTTTCTGAAAAATTGACAGAGTAAATGCAGATTAATCACCAGGACCAGATGGTGTCTACCCAGGGGCTTTGAGGAACTCTAGAGTGAAACAGACAGTTGGCCCTGCGCAGCCAGTCATTCAAAGGAAAACTGTGGGAGAAGGAAGACAAGTTGCTTGCAAATTTAACTCCTTCAGGGAGAGTCCTGGGACAAACCATGTCTCAACAATAAAGAATAATTATCACACACTTCAAACTGTGCACTCCACTTCCTCAAAAACATCGACAAAGCCCACTCACCTTTGAAATTGTGAGAAGTGAATGAATTTGTTTGTAAATTACATAAATAAAAGTTTTTGCTAAAGAAAATGTACACATTTGTGCGTGTCTTTTTGTCTCTCTCTCACTCAGGTGCTTCTGTGTTTCTATCTATAAGCAACAGAAAAAGATGTAAAGACTAAGACGGGAACTGGGTTCATCTTGTTTGTTTTTAGGGTTTACTTCACTGTTGCCAATATCAGAATGAGGTAATGGCTCTTCACACTTCATCTGTGTTGTTGGGAAAATGTGGAAAATGTAGAGGAAGCCTCTCGTCTCTTCAGATGACATGATGCCTGTCCAGGAGGCATCTTTCACTAGAAGATGAAGTTGTAATTCTAACCTTAAAATTCTTGCAGATCTTCTCAGGCATTGCAGAATTTTCCACAGCACTGAGACAGAGCAGGAGAACGTCATCTCTCATCCGTGTTAGCCTTTGCCAATCTAGCTAATTGGTGTCAGAAGGTGAAACGGTGGCTATGGCAACTAAAGAAATAGAAAGTGTTTGAAAATTAAATGTATGGAGTCTCACACACTTTTATTGCCTTATTATATTCGTGTATTCCCTTTTCTCCTGTTTATATTTTGTGTCTTGAATAGGGGAATTAAATTGTGATGCCTGACACAATAATATGAGCTCAGGTTTGTGTTTTTTTGGTCTCTAGAACGGGCTTCAGTTATTCCCCACATCCCATATTTCCTTTTTATTGAAGTTATCAGGTTTCTGTTTATCCTGCCTAATTTTATCTCGATTAACTTTCTTCTTATTTTGATGAGAAAAAGAAAAGAGAAATGCAAGGTGAATTTCTGCCTTTTCTCATGAAAGCCCTCTCAATGCACCTGCATTTGTACAAATGGGGACAGTTATCCCTCTATCACAATGAGTAATATTTCTCTTCTACTCAGGTTTCCCTCCCACTTTCCTTCTGATGCCATCCTATCTCTTACCTGTCTTCTTGGTTTCCACAATGATACCATCTTTTGGTTGAGTATCCACCTTTCTGCTCAGTCAGCCCCACCCTCATGTGGATGCACTGCCTATCCCTGTGCAAAAGACATACAAACTGACACCTCATAATAAGAAAACCTCCAGCTACTGCACCCCTATTCAGGAAAACTCCCTAAAGGTGTTGTTATTGATGGGAACTACTGGTTTTCTTGCGTTCACTTCAATTAGTGATTGTTTCTTGCTAAAATAAATATTATTCTTATCAAAAGATCTAGATGTCTACATGTTTCTAAATTTATTAGTCATTCTCTAGTCTATCCTAAAAGTGCCTTGACATACCTTCCTTCCTTCCTTCCTTCCTTCCTTCCTTCCTTCCTTCCTTCCTTCCTTCCTTCCTTTCTTTCTTTCTTTCTTTCTTTCTTTCTTTCTTTCTTTCTTTCTTTCTTCTTTGTGAAAACTTTTTGTTTTGAGTATTCTGTTCTGGTTTTTCTTCTGTTTTACTGGTGGCTTCAGGACGTCTTTGCTAAGAAACTTTATTCTCACCTCCAACTGAGAAGAATTTAATTTTCAATCTCAGGTAGATGTCTGCATGTCCATGTTTACTTTAGCATTAGTTCTAATAGCCAAAACCTAGAAACAAATCTATGTCAATCAAGAGAAGAATGATAGGAATATAGTGTCCTGACAGATAAAATTCTATATACAGAATAAAGAAGATAATCACATGATTGTTACAACATGTTCTCCAGGGTTTTCTAGAAGAACAGAACTGACAGAATGAATATGTATTAAATGGGGATTTATTGGATTGGCTTCTAAGATATACTAGGAGTAGTTCAAAAATGACTGATTTATATAAAAGAGCCCAAGAAAGTGTCAGTCGCTTATTCCCCGGGGCTAAAAGACTCAGTGTTCCCAATCTGGACCTGAAAGCCTGGGGGATTCTTCTGTCCATATTGGAAGACAGAAAAGGGTGGGTGTAGTGTCTTTCATGTATCAGAGCAACACCTGCAATAGAAGAAATTGCCAGTGAGAGTGAAAGCCAAGAAAGCACAGCAAAAAAGAATTCCTTTCATCTGGGCTCGCAGGTCTGCCATAAACATCCACGTTTAGCGTTGGTAATACTGCTCCAGGTACTTCAGATTCATCATGAACTGGATCTTGCATTAATTCTTCTCAGCACAATACAATTCATAACTGAGAAATATAATAAAATAGCATTATACTATGTATGAAAAATACTTAGGAGGTAATTTACTCATAAACTGCAGCACAAGCAAGAATGAAGGGGGCATCATTGCCTACTTGCTTCAGATGAGAAGGGTTACATTCTCCCCACATCTTTCTTACCATCTCGGGTGGACAGGGAGAATTCAACATGTCATGCACGAAACACACAGTATTAGGGACTGGCAGGACTCAGTCCGTGCTGCCATTCGCCTGGAGGGACAAATTTGTTCAAGACATGGAATCATCATGAAATCTGACCTCCAGGTTTTTCTTAACCTGGAATTATTAGGTTGGGGTATTATAAGCATTTTTTTTTTTCGAGACAGGGTTTCTCTGTAGCTTTGGTGCCTGTCCTGGAACTAGCTCTTATAGACCAGGCTGGCCTCGAACTCACAGAGATCCGCCTGCCTCTGCCTCCCCAGTGCTGGGATTAAAGGCGTGTGCCACCACCGCCCGGCAAGCATTATTTTTTTTTTTTAAAAAATATATATCACCAAATACTAGGGAGGCTCATGCCTTGATGGTGGATGAACTGGAGTAAATTCAGGTTCTCACAGTGAAAATGGCAGGCAGCTTAGAGGGTTTAAATAAAACCAGATTTGTTTCTAACACAATGATTCTGTCTTCTATCAGCATTACACAGAGAAGAAACTTCTAAATACAGAAGCTAAAGGACAAGATTTGAATCTTTTTTGTAAAGGTGCTGAGGGGAGAATGTGATGCTGTGAGTATCATGCAAAATTAACCTGGAAACCGTCTTATGCCGTGAATCATCAATAAACTACCTCTGTCAACTGCCTTTGAGAGATGGTTTATTGGTCATGAATCTCACATATTCAAAGTGAGACATTTTTAGTTGATCTCTTCATACTGATTAATTTATTTTGTAACAAGGGAGGTAAGGAAAGAGAGATGGAGTCTTCCAGATTTCCAACAGTAAGTATTTAGGTAACTAATGTAGTTCTGTTGAAGGAATGTTTACTATACAAAATTGCAAATTAATATTCTCCAGTGGTACAGCAAATAAGACTAGAAACATATCTGGAACAATGGACAAATTGGGACAAAATTTGTAAAACTGACAAAAGTAGAACATAAGATCATGGAGTATTTGGTCTTCTTAGAGGAACTAGTGGCTGAATTTAGACTTAAACTGAGAGTGGAATATATTTATGAGAGCAATTAGGGAATAGCAGCATGTAGAAGGAAGGAGACTGCAAAGCCTTGAGGCAAGGAACTCAGTCATGAAGTCCTAAGTCCAATTGAATGTTGTTAGAAAAAGAGAGTAAAGTCAGGGACCGATGTCAGCTGAAGCTGAGAGTTAAGCAGTAAGCAGATTGCTGAGGGGCAGCAGAAGTTAAGATGTAGACTTGGAACTTGATTCTGAAGGTTGTGTTTCATTCAAATTCTAACAACTGGGAAATAGCATGAAAATAAATCTGACACTTTAGGGTGTGATTGGTGAAAAAGGTATCAATGTGCTGTTTCTCAATCCAATACACTAAAACCATCTTCTATAAATCTATATTTTCTATCTTTTTATCCTCCTCTTTGTTTTTTTTCTGTATTTCTTTGTATTTTCTTAGCTTTGTTTATGTCCATCCTTAACATTCATAACATACTCTTCTGTATGCTTCTTAGCCCTTACTAGAATTTTTAATTCATTCAAGATTCATGGATTGTACATGTTAGTAAATTGATTGGATTCCCTTTCCTTCTACTCAATCCAACCAATCCAACATGCAAATGTCTGCTAAACACAGAACCAGAGAGTCTATAGGCTCTACATTCAGCACTTCCTTGAATGAAAATTTGAAACAGATAGAGTGGAACCCAGAATGTCAAAGCTGGGCATGTCAGCTGACTGCAGGAGTAGATTAAAGAGTGTGTGTTTTACGCTAAAAAGTAGAATTTCTAAAAGTCATGGGTGGAGTAAGAGGCCATGGTAAAGTAATCTGGGTCAGTGATCGGATTGTTCAGAATAAATGCCAGCCAAGGACAGATGCAGGGCAGTTGTGAAGCATTGAGTTGACAGAAACTCCAAACAAGATTAACACATGGATTCTAGATTGAAGAAGAAGGTGTCAAATGTTCAAGAAGACTCACACACCAGAGAAACAGACCACTAAAACGCAGTGTTGCATGTCTTCTGTATGTCAGACATCAAGCCAGGTGCACTGGCACTGGCGACTATGATACTAACTCAAAAGTGCATAGGTTGTAGTGCTGACCTCTGACCCCTCTTCTTGGAGAAAGGAGACTCAATGTCATCTCAGTATCATCTATTCTGTCCTCTCAGCAAATCAACTTAGTCCCCCCACCTTTCTTTGTGGCTAAAAGGAGACACGTTAATTAGAAACACAATAAAGTTGTTAGCAAAGGGGAAAGTATAAACATTTGCAAAGCTTCAAAAAGAAAAATTGATTGCCTTTGGATAAGTTTGTTTATTCAGGTATTTAAATGACGTTCATCATTGCAGCATCTGGGGTGTTTAACATCTTAGAAAATCGTTGTTCCTGAAAAAAGTCAATTTCCACAACAGAAAGCAAAATAATTGAACTAAAGTGTTGCCTACAGTATTAAATGACCCCCAAACAAAACAAACCTTCCGTGCTCAAAATAGAAAATATAAGAAGGAAGTTAACAGAATCAAAAATAAGGCAAACATGGGTAAAGATGGCTTTTTTAGTGATCTTAAATGATCATCAATAAACCATCTTGACAGAGTATGGCCAATATTTATTATTCTCGACTACTTAGCTGTATTTAGAGATGAGCACAGCTAAATTTCTTTGAATTTTCTTACTATCTCTTTGCCTACAAGGAAATTCACATATGGATTACCGAGTTACTTTTATTTGTGAGAATCTCTCTTTCAAGACGCCAGATTCATCTGTCAAGAAATAAATACTTGAAAGACGTGTTGAGGAGTTAATTTTATTATTTCAATATTTGTTAAATGATCTTATAGTCAGGTAAGCACTTAGGTACACAGCTGTTTTCTTTGATCTGTTTTCTCCCCTCTCTAAAGTGCGTATTGGTAAACTTGCCTTTAGTTGACTTTTTCACCATTATTACTAAAACAAGCTTATGATTCATTTTTTCATGAAAAACTCTATAATTTTAACAATTCTAACCACCACCAATTTTCTAGCATATTTACTAATATGGCATATATTTTTAAAATCCTTTTGTTAAAAAAATCCTCAATAAAAATCTTTTCTTTCCAAACCAAAAAATTCATCTAGACCTTCAGGACAGGAAATCACACCTTTTAACATTTATTATCATAAAAAACCAAATATGACATCCTAGATTCTCAAATCCTTGCTGAATGATGGATTTATGTAATGCATGCAGATAAATTATTCTGGGCTTTAAATAAAAAGATGTATAACTAATAAGTTTCTGAATAAAATTTGGCTTCACAAAATCTGTTAAGTGTCTTAGAAAGATCTCCTGTCTTATGTTTATCAGGTACCTCTTAAGTGCACTGAGATAGCACAGGTGAGGGGCTGGTTAGTGGGGAGGGTATTAAATTAACTCCCTGAAGCAGATACTAAGATTCTGGTAACAACACTCATCCCAAAGTTCTAGGAGGAACAAAACGAGTCAAAATGCTCATATTATTACTGCAGCTTTCAAGAAGAAAGAACAAGACTATGACTTGTTTTAGAAAATAGCAACACAGACTAAAACAGAAAGAAATAATTGTGAAAATGGCTTCTGGCATCTGTAATCTTTTCATTTTCACTTTTCTCTAATTAAAAATGTGACCATAGAGAAAGCACTTCCCCCAAAATTCTTACTTATTATTTACATCTGGAAAATATCCAAAACCACATGAGTTACATTGAGTTACATTATACTACCAACCTCTCAACCTAGAGATTTTGTTTTTATTTGACATATTTCATATTTATGTCATTATGGGCTTCTGAAGCAAACTGATCTTTTTTTTTTATAGGGTGTAATAGTAAGGCATATTTCTGCATGTGGTAAAAACATTTCTCGCTTGTATTTCACAAACTCTGATTGTAACTAGATAATGGTTACTATTTTTTCCTAAATCTTGATTTATAGATTCAAAAGATTCTCAAAAAAATCCAATTGATTATATAATTTATGCACTGTTAATAGGTTTTTTTTCTTTCTTTCACTCTTATTTGTTTTGTTTTTTGTTATTTGTTTTGTTTTGTTTTGAGTCAGATTTTCTCCATGTATCCCTGGCTGTCCAGGAACTCACTCTGTAGACCAGGATGGCCTTGGATTCACAGAGATTTGCATGTTTCTAATAGGTTTCAATTAGATCTCACTCATTCCAGATGAGTAGGGTAGAAAATACACAGTAGGTAAGTTAGGGACACCATTAGCAGGCCTGAAATATATCAACTTATCATTTATAAAGTAAGGCAAATTATACTGAATAAACCTTCTGTACAATAAAGCTAAAAAGTCTGTTTTCTTTTCAATGCTTTAAAATATGAATTCTACCACAACTAAGGCAGAATTTTCTCAGTTATATTGTTGAGAAATACATGCATTGACATTCTTGACAGATACACAACAAAACAAAGAAATGGTATCATAGGCACATCAGGCATTTTGCATGTTCTCAGCGATAACATTTTACTGGGTCATCTTAACCAGTGCATCTGGGTGGAAAAGTCATTACATGCTTTAACACATAGACTTTCATTTGATAGCTAGCATACATATAAAGCATGTAGAAAGACTTGACTATCATACCTAACACTAAGTAAACCTAATGTTGTGTCACATACCTGTAATCCCAGGATTTGAAAAGGTAGATGCAGAAGAATTAAAAATTCAAAGGATAAATAGTTAGTTTGTCCAGCCTGAGATATATGAGATTAGCTCTCAAATAACAATAAAAATAAAGTTTAACAGAAAATACTAAATACTCTTATAAATTCATGTAAATCTTTATCCACAAAATCTACTTTTCTTTTTTAATTTTTAATGTTTGTATTGAAATATAATTACATCACCTCTCTCCACTCTCTCTCATCCTCCAGCTCCTTCCAGTTATCCTTGAACCCTTCCATGTCTGCCTCAATCTGATAGATTCTTTATGATGATAACTGTTAAGCACATATGTATTTATATGCATTAATAAAATATATGTAGAACCCCTTGTGTCCTTTTTTTGTTCTTTGTGTGCAAATGATTTCAAGGCTGACTAATTTGGACTGGACAAGCAGTCATGTGGCACCTCCCTCAGAGAGGTTCTCCCTCTCCCAGAAGTCAGTAGAAGTCAGAAGTTGTCTGTGCTTCATTGTCTAATGCTGAGACTCTGAAAAATTTCCCTTTTCATGTTAACAAGTCTATTGATATTTACATGGTTCTGGTCTTTTTCATTTAGCCATCTCTACAACAAATGCCAGAATCCATTTTTGCTTTGCTTTCTGATAATAATAAAAAAAAATTCTGCCCAAAGGCAACACTAATAAAAGCAGAAACCTGAGCTGCTGTACACTGACTAATATCAACTGTAATAATCTGTTGATAGTGGAGTGCTCAATAATTTGCATTTCTGCTCTACAACTTTTTTGACATGAACAAGCTGTAGATGGATCTGATCACATGGTCTTCATCTTACCTTGTGAGAATTAAAGTATTTCCGTCTGAGAGTGTGAGGACCTGACCAAACTCCATTTTAAAGAAGGAGCTTCATTTTAAGCCATCTAATGAAACCGGGGTGGGGAGCATCTCAGTTCCAGAAATGTGGAATTTGAACTGATACCCTGAAAAGAGCCAATTAAGGAGCCAGAGAGCAGGGTTATAAAATTTATCGAGGTTCAGATGTTCCTAGGAGGCATCCTGTACTTGAAGATACCTTCTCAGTTATTAATGGCTCTTTGTCGGGGGTTTTCATTCCCCCAAATTGACCAATGGTTTCATAAACTACCTTACACTATTCCCTCCTTACTCAATCCCAAGAGGATAGGGCATGAACTCCCCTGATTACAGCGTTTCCACTTTAAAAACTCTCTCCTCCCCAGGCTTGCTGTGTTCCCTCACTACAATGGGGTGCTGGAAAGGTGTGATCCAAATTTGAGTTTGTATATTAAAGATCGTCAAGTAATTTGCATCAGAATTTGGGCTCCATAAATTCATTTTGGGATGATTAACTTCGGCATAACAAGAGGAAAGTTCCTTAAGGTTCAGGAACATTCTGTTCTAGTGGGAGGCTCTTAAAGACTAAAGAATTAAACACTTTTGGAAATCCCTGGATGTTACAAAATTCCCAAGCTCTTCCATCCTCAGGGATATATAAAGATAAGATTGACTGAGGAGAGAACACTTTCAGACTGATCTGTCCAGTTAACTAGTTGCAAGGCGTGCAATTGACCCAGGATAGCATCTTCCTTGAATTATTCCCTTGCTCATACCTTCCTTTCCAGAGCTGCAGCTGCCTTCAAGTCACCCATCCTGCAAGGCACTCAGACAAACTCTTTCGAGCTGTGAAGTACTTTCCTTGTTCAGCTGGCCAAGAGTTTGCCCTCTTCCCCATAACGGTGTGGATCTGGGTCTGTCTTGTCTGGGTCAGGAAAATAAATTATCTTGGAATCATCAATTGTCACAGAGATGTGTCATGTTTTGTTATGAAGGTCAGATGCTATGGTGCATGCCTATAATTCTATCTGTCCTGTGAAGAACATGTTGATGGGATTTGTGACCTTCCTCGCTTGCATTTAAAGCAATGCTTCACTGGCTTATTTCAGAAATTTACCTGAACACAGTCTGTGTTCAAAATATTGACCTTTAATGTTTCTCTTCAATAAACATTCTTTCAGCAGTAGGACTGCCAATCAAATCCACCATTTCACAGTCCATCACTTTTGTTGTGCAGTCTCTTTGTTCATTACATTATTCATCTTATCTCAATTGATATGTATTTTTTGCCTAAGAAAACACATTTTATGATGCTTGTTTCTTATCATTAAAGTAATATCTTTAAGTAATATAAAAGTATCTTTCTAGCAGAAATTAAGGATTCTAGATTCAATGGAAACATTTCTTAATGAATGATCCTAGTAGTACCCAAATACACATGCTCTGTACTGTCCTTTTTTTTGTAAGTGTCCTCAGGAGTAACCGTGTTAGTGGCCACATGTTATCCTGCTTATGTCATTGTTGAGTTGGCTTCCAAAGACTCAGCAGTGAGGAATTTTTGAAGAAGCAAAATATTTTAGAGCATGCATTCTGAAGAATACCAGTTCTCCTAACAGACTCATCAGCTGCATTTTTAGCTGAGTTTTGAAAGTATGGTTAGGATACAGTCCTTGGAATTTGATGATTTACTTAGGAGAAATTGGAGTTCATGACACCTTCTGAAATAGATATAAAGAAATTTATACTTACATATATTTATAAAAAATTGAAAATTGTAATACATTAATTTAGAAGCTTATAGTTTTTAATATCTTTAAATACAGAGTAATTAGGACATATAATTATATAAAAATAATAATCAAAATTTCATAAGCCAACATAGATGGTACTGAAAAATTAGTTCCAATGATAAAAGTTGCATAATACAAATTGTAAAATGTTAAAATCCACATGCTATTAGATATATTAACTCATTTGTAGTAAAAGTACAGCATAAAGTAACTAGTAAAGCAATACAGAAAAATCAAGGAAACAATGAGTAAAAATTTAAGGTAGCAGGGCTCTTTAGGGAAAAAGGGACCAGTGTGTGAGTAGCTCCCGAGAGATAAACACTGGGGCATTTAATTTCTTTGATGTTTTTTCAGATTTACGACACATTTCATATTGCATATCCACTTATCAATGCACTCTTGTGATTATTATTGAAATATTTGAAATACTAAAAGCTTGTTTGATGATTTCTAGAATACAGTCCCCATTCAAATCCAGATTTTCTTCTTCATAGTTCTTTGAATAAAAGGAAGCAATAAAACCCTTGATGTGGCATGTAGTTTCTCCACCATCCAAATGGGTACAATTAATGTTTAAGAAACTTGACTTGATTTTAGAACTGGGAAATAATAAACTGCTGCTGGATAATTTAGGAGGGTGAGAAAGACGTTTCTAAGATTTTGATTTTTATTATGTCCTAATTTATTAATTGACAGTTTCATATAGGTATATACACACACCGATTTCTGTCATCTCCCTCTTAATTTCTGCCCATTTCTGCATACTCAATCCCATACCATTCTCCACAAAATTCTTTCTCATAGCCCTGTCTATTTTTCTATTTTTTTTTGTCTTTTTTTTCCCTGTGACTCATTGAGTTTAATCAGAGGCACCTATGTGACCATGGGTTTGTCGCTTTCTATCCATACCAACTGCTTGCTATTGTAATTTAAGGCCCTCTTCACAAGAGGGAAACCATGCCAGGTACTGTAATCCCAGTCAGCAGACCATGCCTTGAAGGCCATAGGTCCAAGGAAAGAACTTACTACTGTGTTTAAGTACTTGACATACCATCAAACTGCATCTAAATGACTATGTTTATACTAAAGACAAAAGGTAGTCTCAGACATGGTTAGAAACTAGCGAATTATTAGTGAGTTTTGCTGGGCCCTCTGCTTTATGAAAGCTAATTAGGTACTCTTTGATGACCATTGAATTAGCCTAGATTTGCATTTTTATCTGGGTTGTCTAATTGACACATCAATACCATACTATTCATGTCTACTTTCATACCATATTTTTCACCTAAACCAGATGAAGCATTTATACTTCAGTTTATTCCAATGAAAGTATATTACATCGATAGAAGCACAGGAATTTTCAGAGATATATTGGATTTGGTCTCCATGAAGGCAAACGGTCTTTCATTTTTTATTGAATATTGCTGTATACCTGGAAGTGTTTAGTTTAAGAGTGAGGGTAGGAAATTTGAGATGGGAGCAACTCTTATTATAAAACACTCATGTACAATATGTAGAAGATAATCTTTGTACAATGTGAAGTTTTCTGTATAAGTACCGCACTAACCGATTGTGCCACTGGAGCTCCTTGAAGTTTTCTTTAATGTAATTTGTCTTTAATTATGGTCTGATGTGGAAATGTTAAAGTGAGATCAGATGAACTGAAAATAGATTATCAGCCTGAGTTGGTCAAAGCACACTAGGCACACATTATGCAATGGTATTGCCACTTCATTAATCTTCAGTCAACCTCTGGGATCTGGTCACTATTCATAGCTATACTGTAGTATTAAATGAAGAACTTGTGGGTACCAAAACTTCTGTGTCTACCACATTCCTATTAAAATCAAATTTTCTTTGCTTCATTGTCTGTTTCATATCATGTAAATGAATTGTAATTAATATTTAATAGTTAAAGTTCCAATCTTACACATTCACTTAAGTAAAATGAGGAGTAGCTTTGTATCATGTGTTTTTCAGTTCTGATTTGATAACATCAATACCTCATTCACAAAGAATAACATCACAGGAAGGCATTGAGTAGCATGCCTTTAATCCCGCACTTGGGAGCCAGAGGCAGGCAGATCTCTGTGCTGTGAGTTTGAGGCCAGCCTAGTCTACAGAGGGAGTTCCAGGCTCCAAAGCAACACTGTCTTGAAAAATCAAAACAAACAAAGAAACAAACAAAAAAATGGGATAGCATCACAGTAATGCACACCAGTCAGGGTGGAGTGGTAACTATTTAGACATTTTCTTATTATTTTTATTTTGAGACACATTTAAAAGGAAAGCTTTTGGAAGTTATATAATGGTATCTGTGTAATTTAGCCATTTATTCTTAAATTTTAATGAATACACTTAAATTATGACAATACATTATGCACCAGTGGTCAGGAAAACTGCTTATGGTGCCCAGGGCTATTTAACCTACAGCACTGTAAGCAGTGTGATGTTCACATGTAATTATTTTTATATATCACAACATTTCAATTAATACTGGAGACTATAGATTTTTACTTTGCTTTTCAATATTTGTAAGGTCTAAAATAATTTTATATAATATTATATGGCCTATAAAAGGCTCATAAGAAAGTGATAGAAAGGTACCTTTACTCACATATTACCGAAATACTAAAATGTTAATAGGATCTGGGTTGGGGAGATTGCTCAATAGTGACATCATTGACACAAGGTTAGTAAATTAATTCAAATCTCTCAAACCCATGTAAATTGAGCACTAGAGTGCATGTATGTTATCCAGTATCCTTAATGATGGGTGCATGTAAAAATAGGAGAATTCACAAAAGCATGCGAGCAGGATAACCTGGCATATAGGGCAGTGAACAAGAAATTCTGTCTAACATGGCATATGAGAGGATCTTCACCTGTCAAAGTCATCTTCTGATCCCTACACACATCATGGCATATAATGCATTCAAACACAAACACACATGCATCTCATAAATCTCTCTCACATACATATACTATACATGCACACACACAAATGAATGCATAATGAAAACATTTTATTAGTAGTCTTTCTCAGAATATTTAAATTAGCCATTTAAATATACCCAACCAGTTTTGTTTTCTAGTGGCCCTTAACTTTTATTATTTCTTGTTCTCATCAATAATCCTATCATTTTCTCTTCCTGTAACTTTGTGTGTAGGAGCTAAGCCAGTAGGTTCCCGTTAGCTTTCCAACACCTATCATGTTCACAACAACTGCTGGAATTCAAGACGGGGATAACTGAAAGATCTCCAAACTCCACGGATTTTATTCACAAAAGCGTTTTAGCAATAAACAGTGCAGCAGAAGAAATAAACATGGGCAGTTGCAAGGGCCACAGAAAAACAGTGACAGCTCTATGTAAAACCCCTGCAATATAAAAGCTGCAAAGAAAGAGATTCATCAAGATCATCTGTAAGCCCCTCAAGTGCACAAGTGGCCAGATCCCTCCTCCCTTCCTCCAAGGACCACCACCGGCTGCCTGGCTCCACCCACAGAACAATCTAACTGCCCTAAAGGCTGAACTGGCCCCACCCCCACAGAGTAAAAAGCCCAAGCTCTGAACTTAAAATCCCACCTATAACTTCCCTAAAAAGCTTCATCCTGGAAAGCTCCATCCCATAAATAATCTTGTGTAAACTCTGTCTTCTGCTCAGTTCTCTGTATAATGTATAATGTTACTTATATGTATGTTTTCAGGGCTGCCCATTTGTTTTTTGACAATCAATTGGTGTCCCATTCTCTGGGGAAGACTGTTTCTTTCTGCCTTCAACTTTTCCTGAGTTGCCTGGAGTTCTTTTTGCAAGATTGAAGCCTCATGGCTTTTTCAAGTTTACTTTGGCATGTCTCTTGGTTTAATATTTAAATTTCTAAATAACACCATGTATCTAGTTTTGAAAACTCAATGCTGCAATGTTTGTCTTTTATCTTCTAATTGGATTATATGTTAGTACTATTTGTTACTTTCAATATATTGTTCTGTTCTTTTTGCACGCTGTTTGTGTATTCTGATTCTCTTTCTCTTTTTCCACTAGCTTGCTTTAGAGTAGTAGTGTTTTATCTCTTCTTGTTTGAAGAGCCTGTCCTGTGTTTACTAATATTATTTTTATTTTTAATTGTAGCCTAACAGAAATTATACAGACAAGCACCTTTCATATTAAGTCAGACTACTGCACTCTCCACATTAAATAATGGCACATCTTCCCAGGGGGATGTGTATATCCCTGATGGGAGGAACTTTCTTCTCCATGGTTGCATAATCTAACTCTTTTCACGGTGAATTTGCAATGAATATTTTATAGGAGCTCATCTGTGTAAACTTGAACGTGAAATGGTTAGTATTGTCCTGACTATTTTTTCTTATAGAGACCACTTTTGAAAACAGTTCACCGTAACCATATCTCCTAAATGTCTCAGTGTGTGTAAACCTCATCACAGTGCCCATGTCCACATTTCACATAAGAATGAGCTTGCTTTTCTCCTCCATTATATCCTTTATTGTTCTTCAGATAATGTAATAACTTCCGATGAAATAGAAGTTCTCTTCCCAAATATCACAATTTCAGTTTTCTGCCTGTAACAGAAAATGATGAAAAGCAACAGTAGTCAATCTTTTATGTCAAGAAGGTACCTTTATGTTTGAGGAAATAGCTATGTTTTGTTCATTTTCTTGATTTACTTTTTCCTTGCAACCTACCAAATTATGATCCTTATAGTAATGTGATTGCTAGTGTTTTAACAAAAAACATATTCAACACGAGCTATTTGAGGGAAAATGAACATGAAAAGCGACAGAAGAAACTCATGTTTTCAATAATGAAAACGTAAATGGGGAATACCAGAAAGCCTGTTCTCACTCCCTGACAAATACACAATGCTAATAGCTTCAACGGAATAGTTCATAACTGGAATTGCTAACGATAGGAGATGGTTTTCAAATCAACTCTTTAAAATGACAATTGTACCGAAGGCATAATTGGAATTGTTTTCAATTTTCAAAGATCAGTTTGCTTGCATTGCTTCTTTTTATTTAACTAAAAGGAGATATGGAAAGATAATGTTTATAAAAGGAACCAAAAACTGAATTGTTACCTTAAAATTAAAGATTCAATCACTTTTATTAATATGTAAAGAGTTTATTACTGGTGTTCTATTTATTATTGCTGTCCATCTGGATACCTAGCTTATTTTATTTGGCTTCTGGGAATGCCATAGGTTTTAGTTGCTGAAAAAAATGGGAAATTTGGCAAGCTCTGTTCTTAATAGGGGCTTTTAAAGTCAAGCACATTTTTTAATATTTATAGTGTTTTAAATTTTCATTATTGTTAAATTTCACATTTCATTGATGTCATTGACACTAGTTTTCTGTTCGGTACTTAATTTTCATATTAATTTCTCACATGCAGATGTTCTCTCAATTGTGTTACTGAAGAATGATACTAATAACATGAGCATTCGAAATATAAGCTTGTTCAAAAGACTATTTTATTATTTGTTTTACTATTCCTATTTGGAGGCTATAGATACTTTATTACTGTATAATTGGAAATTCAATGACTTATATGTGATTCTTTTTACTTGTAGTTGTTGACTAATCTTTCAATTAATTTTGGCCAATATTGGCTGAAAATAAGGTAGACAACAAAGAAAGTATTTACGGCCATAAATGTATATGGCAAAGTCAATACAGTGTAAATTGTGCATTTGCTTTTAATACATTTAAAGTGTGTGTGTCTGTGTCTCTGCGTGGTATATGCATATGTGTGGAAGGCAGGTATCATGCTCTCTCTCTGTATTATTATTTTTGATAATATTATCTTTGAGACACAGTCCTTCACTGAATGTGCGGCTCAATAGTTGGCTAGACTGAAAGGACAGTAGGGTCCTGAATATGACTTTTTCCCTCAGCTCCTGGTACTGGGGCTACAGGCTGCGTGCTACCACACACAGTCTTACATGGATGCTGATAATCTAGACTCAGTTCCTCTTTCTTGTGTTAGAATCACTTTATTTCGTGACCCTTGCTGTGTTTAGGATTTTGTTGGGAAAATAAAAAACTAAATATATGGCAATTTTTTTTTTTTTTTTTTTTTTTTTTCTTTTATTTATTTTTTTATTCTTTTTTAATTAAAATTTCCACCTGCTCCCCGTTTCCCATTTCCCTCCCCTCCTCCCAAATATTGCCCCCTCCCCCCACTCCCCTCCCCCTATCCCCACTCCTCTTCTCCTCCCCCCACACCATTCCCCCTCCCTCTCGATACTGAAGAGCAGTCCAAATTCTCTGCCCTGCGGGAAGACGAAGGTCTTCTATCTACGTCCAGGAAGGTGAGCTTCTAAACAGGCTAAGCTCCCACAAAGCCAGTTCATGTATTAGGATTGAAACCTAGTGCCATTGTCCTTGGCTTCTCATCAGTCTTCATTGACCGCCATGCTCAGAGAGTCCGGAATCAACCCATGCTTATTCAGTCCCAGACCAGCTGGCCTTGGTGGGCTCCTAATAAATCAGTTCCACTGTCACAGTGGGTGGGTGCATCCCTCGTGGTCCTGATTTTTTGCTCTTGTTCTCCCTCCTTCTGCTCCTCATTTGGACCTTAAGAGCTCAGACCGTTGCTCCAAATTGAGAATCTGTCTCTACCTCGATCCATCGCCAGATGAAGGTTCTAAGGTGATATGCAAGAAATTCATCAGTATAGGATAGGGTCATTTCAGGTTCCCTCTCCTTAGTTGCCCAAGGTACCAGCTGGGGACATATTCCTGGACACCTGCGAACCCCTCTAGAGTCAAGTCTCTTGCCAGCCCTAAGATGGCTCCCTTAGATAGGATATATACTTCGCTGCTCCCGTATCCATCCTTCCTATATCCCAACCATCCCAATCCCCCGAGCTCCTCCCATCCTCCCCTTCTCATATTTCTCATCCCATTTCCCCTTTGCCCCATGCCACCTCACCCGCAAGTTCCCAGTTTTTGCCCTGCAATCTTGTCTACTTCCCCCTCTCCATGCGGATGACTATATGATTTTCTTTGGGTTCACTTTCTTATTTAACTTCTATAGGATCACACATTATATGCTTAATGTCTTTTATTTATGGCTAGAAACCGATTATGAGTGAGTACATCCCATGTTCCTCTTTTTGGGTCTGGGATACCTCACTCAGGATAGTGTTTTCTATTTCCATCCATTTGCACGCAAAATTCGAGAAGTCATTGTTTTTTACTGCTGAGTAGTACTCTAATATGTATATATTCCACACTTTCTTTATCCATTCCTCCATTGAAGGGCATCTAGGTTGTTTCCAGGTTTTGGCTATTACAAACAATGCTGCTATGAACATAGTTGAACAGATACTTTTGTCATTTGATGTGGCATCTCTTGGGTATATTCCCAATAGTGGTATTACTGGATCTTGGGGTAGGTTGATCCCAAATTTCCTGAGAAATCGCCACACTGATTTCCAAAGTGGTTGCACAAGTTTGCATTCCCACCAGCAATGAATGAGTGTGCCTCTTTCTCCACAACCTCTCCAGCAAAGGCTATCATTGGTGTTCTTGATTTTAGCCATTCTGACAGGTGTAAGATGGTATCTCAAAGTTGTTTTAATTTGCATTTCCCTTATCGCTAAGGAGGTTGAGCATGACCTTAGGTGTCTTTTGGCCATTTGAATTTCTTCTGTTGAGAATTCTCTGTTCAGATCAGTGCCCCATTTTTTTATTGGGTTCATTAGCATTTTAAAGTTTAGTTTCTTGAGTTCTTTATATATTTTGGTGATCAGACCTTTGTCTGTTGCAGGGTTGGTGAAGATCTTCTCCCAGTCAGTGGGTTGCCTTTTTGTCTTAGTGACAGTGTCCTTTGCTTTACAGAAGCTACTCAGTTTCAGGAGGTCCCATTTATTCAATGTTGCCCTTAATGTCTGTGCTGCTGGGGATAAACGTAGGAAGTGATCTCCTGTACCCATATGTTGTAGAGTACTTCCAACTTTTTCTTCTATCAGGTTCAGTGTGTTCAGACTAATATTGAGGTCTTTAATCCATTTGGACTTGAGTTTTGTGCATGGTGATAGATATGGATCTATTTTCATTCTTCTACACGTTGACAACCAGTTCTGCCAGCACCATTTGTTGAAGATGCTCTCTTTTTTCCATTGAATACTTTTAGCTCCTTTATCAAAAATTAGGTGTTCATAAGTTTGTGGGTTGAAATCAGGGTCTTCTACTCGGTTCCATTGATCAACTTCTCTGTTTTTATACCAATACCAAGCTGTTTTCAATACTGAGGCTCTGTAATAGAGTTTGAGGTCAGGGATGGTAATGCCTCCAGACGATCCTTTATTATATAAGATTGTTTTGGCTATCCTGGGTTTTTTGTTTCTCCATATAAAGTTGATTATTGTCCTCTCAAGATCTGTGAAGAATTTTGATGGGATTTTAATGGGGATTGCATTGAATCTATAAATTGCCCTTGGTAGAATTGCCATTTTTACCCACTTATGTAAAAGAAACGTTACTAAAACTCAAGGCAGTCATCAAACCACACACACTAATAGTAGGAGATTTCAACACTCCTCTCTCACCAATGGACAGGTCAATCAGACAGAAACCTAACAGAGAAATAAGAGGATTAAGGGAGGTAATGAATCAAATGGACTTAACAGACATCTATAGAACATTCCACTCAAATAAGAAAGAATATACCTTCTTCTCTGCAGCTCATGGAACCTTCTCGAAAATAGACCACATACTCGGTAACAAAGCAAACTTACACAGTTACAAAAAAATATCGGTAACCACCTGTGTCTTATCAGACCACCATGGATTAAAGTTAGAATTCAACAACAATGCTATCCCCAGAAAGCCTATGAACTCATGGAAATTGGACAGTCAACTACTGAACCACACCTGGATCAAGGAAGAAATAAAGAAAGAAATTAAAGTCTTTCTTGAATTCAATGAAAACGAAGACTCAACATACTCAAACCTATGGGACACTATGAAAGCAGTGCTAAGAGGAAAGTTCATAGCATTAAGTGCCCACATAAAGAAAACGGAGAAAGCACACATTGGAGACCTAATAGCCCACCTTAAAGCTTTAGAAAGAAAAGAAGCAGACTCACCTAGGAGAAGTAGAAGACTGGAAATAATCAAATTGAGGGCTGAAATCAACAAAATAGAAACACAGAAAACAATCCAAAGAATCAATGAAACAAAAAGCTGGTTCTTGGAGAAAATCAATAAGATTGATAAACCCCTATCCAAACTAATCAAACGGCGGAGAGAGAATACGCAAATTAACAAAATCAGAAACGAAAAGGGAGACATAACCACAGACACAGACGAAATTCAGAGAATCATTAGATCTTACTACAAAAACCTTTATGCCACAAAATTGGAAAATGTAAAAGAAATGGACACTTTTTTAGATAAGTACCATATACCAAAGTTAAACCAGGACCAGGTGAACAATCTAAATAGACCTGTTAGTCGCGAAGAATTAGAAGTTGTTATAAAAAACCTTCCCACCAAAAAAAGCCCAGGTCCAGACGGCTTTAATGCAGAATTCTACCAGAACTTCCAAGAAGACCTAATACCTATACTCCTTAATGTATTTCACAATATTGAAACAGAGAAGTCATTGCCAAATTCCTTTTATGAAGCTGAAGTTACTCTGATACCAAAACCACACAAAGACACAACCAAGAAAGAGAACTACAGGCCAATCTCACTCATGAACATCGACGCAAAAATACTCAATAAAATACTGGCAAACCGAATCCAAGAACACATTAGAAAAATTATCCATTATGATCAAGTAGGCTTCATCCCAGAGATGCAGGGCTGGTTCAACATACGAAAATCTATCAATGTAATCCATCATATAAATAATCTGAAAGAAAAAAACCATATGAGCATTTCATTAGATGCGGAAAAAGCATTTGACAAAATTCAACAGCCCTTTATGATAAAGGTCTTAGAGAGATTAGGAATACAAGGGTCGTTCCTAAATATAATAAAAGCAATTTATAGCAAGCCGTCAGCTAACATCAAATTAAATGGAGAGAAACTCAAAGCTATTCCACTAAAATCAGGAACACGACAAGGTTGTCCACTCTCTCCATACCTCTTTAATATAGTGCTTGAAATTCTAGCAATAGCAATAAGACAACATAAGGGGATCAAAGGGATTCAAATCGGAAAGGAAGAAGTTAAACTTTCATTATTTGCAGACGATATGATAGTGTACATAAGCGACCCCAAAAACTCCAGCAAAGAACTCCTTCAGCTGATAAACACCTTTAGTAGCGTTGCAGGATACAAGATCAATTCCAAAAAATCAGTTGCCCTCCTATACACAAAGGATAAGGAAGCAGAGATGGAAATCAGAGAAGCATCACCCTTCACGATAGCCACAAATAGCATAAAATATCTTGGGGTAACCCTAACCAAGGAAGTAAAGGATCTATTTGACAAGAACTTTAAGTCAATGAAGAAAGAAATTGAGGAGGATACCAGAAAATGGAAGGATCTCCCTTGCTCTTGGATAGGGAGGATCAACATAGTAAAAATGGCAATTCTACCAAGGGCAATTTATAGATTCAATGCAATCCCCATATATGGCAATTTTTAAAACCACTGAATTTAAAGAAAATAAATATCAAACTCACGTTATTTGATTATCCAAATTGATTATCCAAAATTGATTATCCAAATTAGACATTGTAGGAAATGCGTAGTAGGGAGAGCAGGTCCTTTCATTTCGTCCTGCCCAGCTAGCTTTACCGCAGAAACAATTACACAGAAACTGTATTAATTAAATTACTGCCTGTCCCATTATCTCTAGCTTATAATTGGCTAACTCTTACATCTTGATTCAACACATTTCTAATAATCTGTATAACACCATGAGGTTGTGGCTTACTGGGAAAGATTCTAACCAGCGTCAGTCTGAGCCAGGAGCTTCATGGCACCTGCCATACTGCCCTTCTTCCCAGCATTTTGGTCTGTCTACTTTGCCCACCTAAATGCTGCCCAGTCAAAAGGCCAAGGAAGTTTCTTTATTCAACCAATGAAAGCAACATATAGACAGAAGAACCTCCTACATCAGAAATAAACTTTTTTAAAAAAAAGTCATTTAAAGGATTATTATGCCCTGAAACTATCAGTTTGTGAATAATACAGGACAGTTTACCTTAGATGAAAGATGATGTCAGCTTTTGCTTGTTAACCTGTGATAAAACAACTTAGTTTGAAAAGTATAACTTATCAATCCTTGACATATAAAGTCCCCATCTTCCATTTTGTACATGAACATTAACACTACCTAAAAGTTATTTATTTTAATATGAATCTTGGTGAAAGACATATGCTATCACCTTCATGTCTTCTTCGTGGGTTAGAAGATTTAAAGTTCACTGTGCAACTGCAACTTGTATACTGTCTCCATTACACCATTAGATTCTATTGGATAGTCTTAGACCCAGATTATAAGTAGAAGCTTATTTGTAGGAAATATATGAAGACATGCCTTTGAGACCAACTGGTATGAAAGGAAATAAAGCTGACTGACTCCCTTCCTGATTGGAAACCAGAGAGGACGAGAGGTGGTCTCATGCATGACAGAACCTAAATATGCTGCATTGGATCATCTCTTTGAAAGCTTCCACAATCTCTACTTATCATTACCCTTGGATACTTAGACCTTAGGGACACAGCATAAATTCCAGAATACAGAATTCATGCTTCCATGCTTCAATTTAACCGTTATATATATAGTTACAATATAATATAATATATATATAATATATAATATATATATAAGTTTCATTATAGGGTTTCTCTGTGTAGCTCTGTCTGTCCTGGGATTCACTTTCCAGACTATGCTTGTCTAGATCTCACAGAAATTCGACTGCTTTTGCTTCCTGCATACTGAAACTAAAGGCATGAGTTGAGGAATATGCCAATTGCTTTTACCTAAGGGAGACTGTGTTGTTTTGTGATTCCTGTGGTAGCTATCTTGGGAGAGTTCTACACTTTCTCTCAGTTAGGTATACCAAGCTAGTTCTTAGAAAAGGAGAATGGTGCACATTCATAGGCTTCAAGATTTGTAAAAAAATTATTCTAAGTGACTGCAGCCATGTGTTAGATTTTGATTCTTTTTACATTACCACTGTAATCTCCCATGCTCCTGTACAATAGTAAAAATGACCATTTTACCAAAAGTGCTGTACAGATTCAACTCAATCTCCACCAAGATTCCAAAAGACTTTGAAGAACAACATTCAACTTCATATTGAAAATCAAAAGAACCCAGGACAGCTTAAATAATTCTGTATAATAAAAGATCTTCCAGAAGTAGCACCACCCCAGATCTCAAACAGTACTACAGAGCTATAGCAATAAAAATCCCATTATATTGACATAAAAGCAGACAGGTGAATCAATGGAACTGAAGACCCAGACATGAATCTACATACCTATGGACATCTGATTTTTGATACTGAACCCAGAAACATACACTAAAAGAGAGAAAACATCTAAAAAATGTCCAACAGAAGAATGGATAAAAAATGTGCATTCATACAATGCCATATTAGTTGACTGTTAAATACAATGGCATGAATTTGCAGGAAAATGGAGGAACTAGCAAAAATGATCATGAATGTGGGAACAAAACCCAAGAAATCCAAACATGGTATGTTCTCACTCATAAGTGGATATTAGCAGTAATGTAAAGTAGAAACAGTACAATCCATAGACCTAGAGAAGCCATGTAACAAAGAGGGCTCACGTGGAGTAGGTTGTAAGAATCTCACTGTGAAGGAGAACCAGAATAGACAGGGAGTGTAGAGGTGTGCTGGGGGAATCAGGTTGGTGGAGGATAGAGGGAGAAAGTACTGGCAGAGACAACTGGAATTGGAGGATATTTCTGGGATGTGAAGGCCCAAAAATTTGAGACTATTTCTACCTTGTCTAAAGGTCAGAGAGTTTGAAGTTACTCAAGATTCTTGACAACAACCAGGGCTACACTTTCTGACCCAGATCGTGGTTACTTAGTTATTTTGACATTAAGATAGCCCATACAGGTAGATACACTCCACCCTGACAAATGGTCAGATATGCTAGCATACTTCTTTTCCTTCTTTTGAAATAGGAAGTTTGTCCTTAGCAGTCACTGCATTCAGGATACTTGTTCTGGGTTGGGTTCACTGCCTAAATATCAGAATGCTAATGAATGCATTAATGACTAGATGGCTTAAAGTATTGAAACAATTAACTTTTCCAGTTGTCCTTTGTATCATATTAAAGAAGTCTTTTGTTGCCTTCTGCCTTCTTCCCCTTTTTGTATCATGGTAGGGGAAATTCAATGGAAGGGAAGTAAGGGGAGGGTGTTCAGTATTCTCTGAAACTTCCTCAAGATACTATTCTATGTTTTCTGTTTTATTATTTTCACTTGCATCTTCGTCCTCTTTACTATTTTTGTGATCCCCATGCCCCTACCCTGGTAAATGGTAATTTTTGTCAAAGCTGGTTTATGACATGGGATAAGCTAGAAAACTAACGTAGTGGGAACTTCAGGGAATCTATGAAAGTGACCCTACCAAACACTCCTAGAAATAAGAGATTAAGAGCCTAAACCAGCCATTTCCTACAACCAGCAAGTATTCCAGTGGAGGGGTTAGGCCATCAACCAAGCTACCAAACTTTCAACCCACAATTTGTCCTGTCTGCAAGATGTGCTAGAGTAAAGGTGGAACAGAACTTGGAGTGGCCAATCAAAGACTCGCCTTTAGGGCCATGTCACAGTATCTCATGTCTGAAAATGCCTGAATAGACAGGAACCCGAGACTAGACAGCCCAGAGACCTAGTATAGAAACAAACACTGTTAAATAATGTTTCCTTAGCCAACAAACCTCTCTGCTAAAGCAAATAATCCCAAGTAGATCAAATTTAATAGATGGCAACATTTCTGGGTGGCACCCAGGAAACCACAGAGAGAACAACAGAGAACAAAATGACCACAAAAAAACTGGGCAACCATGTGTTCATTCTCTGGTGGGCAGTTTAAATAGCTTGGGGTGAGAGGTCTTGGCATTCTCTGGGGAGGGGTCACCGTTTGGCAGGCTTTCTTGGAGGTGGAGTTTGGACTAATGCAACTCCCAGGAAAGGAAACTTATGCCAGGAGCTGGGGTGAAGCCCCTAGTCAAACATTTCAGGCTGTTTTGGATAAGGATGTTAGAGCTGAGGTGATGCTTTTAACTAAACAGTTTTTAGACTTATATATATGAATGCCAGGTGGCTGAGGTGAAGCCCACAGCCAAACAAACACAACTGACAAAAAAAGTCAATGAAATTATTCCTAATGATATTTTGCTATACTCATAGACTGGAGCCTAGCCCAGACATCATAAGAAAATCTCATCCAGTAACTGATGGAAGAGGATTCAGAGACCAATGTCCAAACATTTGGCAGAGCTTGGGGAATTCTGTAGAAAAGGGGGTGGAAGGATTGTAGGAGCCAGAGGGGTCAAAGACAACACATGAACAATACCCACATAATCAACTGAACAGGGCTCATGGGGGCTTTCAAAGACTGAGCCAACAATGAAGGTTATGCTTATATGTTGTGCTTGTGTAGTTTGGTGTTCTTGTGGGATCCCTAACAGTGGGAGTGGGACTCTTACCTTTGACTCTTTTGCCTTCCTTAGGACTTTTTCAAATTACTTGTTTGTCTCAATTAGCCTTGATATGAGTATATATGCCTAGTCTTATTGCAACATCCCTTGTAGTATTAGGGTGATGTTCCTGGGAGGCCTGCTCTTTTCTTAAGAGAAAAGGAGGAGAAGACATGGGGGACAGGAGAGGTAGTGGAGGAGGACTGAAGGAGAGAAGGGAGGGGAACTGTGGTTGGGATTTAATATGTGAAGAAGAATAAATGAATAAACAAACAAACAACAAAAAAGTGAAAGAACTTTCCCTTTGCTAGAGTTAAACACAACCGTTTCTCTAAGAGGGTAGGCAACAATGTAAACAGTATTCAGTATGAGACAAATGAAGTAATTTCTCTCTGTTTCTATGTTGGGCCGTCTGCTTGACAAATGCCATGTGCAAATTTAGATAAAAATTATTAACATGGCCTGCAATTCTTTTCTTAATTATCTGGATACTTGTCTTAATTCCCTTATGCCCTCCAAACATGTGTGGATGTAAGACAAATAAAGCGTGGACATTACCCCAGGTAGCCAAAACCAGTTATGTATGAATTGATTTTGAGGGGGGAATTGCCAAAACGATTAATCCCTTGCTGTTGTAGAAGGATTTTAAACAATGATTTTATTGTCTTTGTTTATTCATTTCAAACTTCAATTTTACAGTTATTTTACTGCTTGCCTATCAAAAAAGCAAGGGAATTATTGTTACAGTGAATCCCAAGTAGATATCTGTTTACTGTGAGCAGTAATGTTTCAGGTTTTAAATTAAAGCATAGCTAATATCAAGTAATATTAAAATGAACAGAATTAAATTTTCTAAAATATCTTAATGAATGGAGGTACCTTCAATTAAGATACAATGTTTGAGGCAATCGTAAAATTTACAATTCTCTTTTCATCAGACAGAGTGATTATAGACATGTAATACAGGGTCAAGGTCATAAGAAAAATGATTTTTTGCTTTTTCTCTTTAGATAGAACAAGTTAAGAAACAAAATAAGTCTTGCAAACATAAAAATAACACATTCCAAAATAAGTATTAAAAACAACTAATAAATAAGTTCTTTCAATGGGTTTGCCTTTCATATGACAATGAGGTGTCTTTTTTTTGTACATCGGCTGTGCTTTGAATTCTCTTCCCTCCCTCCCTCCCTCCCTCCCTCCCTCCCTCCCTCCCTCCCTCCCTCCCTCCCTCCCTCTCTCTCTCCCTTCTTCCCTCCCATCCCTGCCTTCTTTCTTCCATATCTTTTTCAATGTTCACTACTTTCTGCTTATTTTGTGTTCCCAGGGAGTTTAATTAGGCCCCTCTTATATGGTCCCGGGTTTGGTTCTATCAATTAGAGCCTGATGTGGTCACTAGTGGGCAGATGACTAGATATTATGGCCCCTTCCTCCTGTAATGTATTGTAACTGTTGAGGACTCAACTATAAACAAGATGTTCAAACCACACTCTTAAGACACAGGTGCCATTGGGTAAGATAGGGGTTGCAGAAAGAATTCAAGAGATAGAAGATAATGAGAAGGTCTGTGTAACGCTGCCTTCTAAGCATGGTGCAATCATGAACTCATGGCAGCTTTGCATCCTGGCACTGGGATGATGAAAGTCATGCCCACCCAAAGGTCAGAGAAGTGAACTCAAGGACCCTACCACTTACTGTCTGTTTATTGCTATACTTTCCTAAATGGGTTCCTTACAGAACTGCCACATCAAGATTTAAAAGATATTTCAGGAAGACTTTCACTTCTATCCAAGAGGGAATCATCAGGAGCCCTTTTGGCCCATTTGCTGAAACACCAAGAAATCAGGGCAGACATTTGCATGTGAGTAACTTTCAAGATTCTCAACATCATGATATGAATGTTAGCCCCCAAAGGAGGGAGAACAGCTCAGGATAGTTGTGATTGCCTGCCTTACAGCTAGTGGAATTTTCATGGCTGATATGTTATCAAACTTTCTGAACCAGAGCTCTTCTCTTCCTGTGTCCAGTTGCGGGATGTTACAGCCGCTGTTTTCCAGCAAAAACTAACAGAAAGACTTGCATGCACAGAGACAGGTATCACATATTTCCCAGCAGATGTGTAC
The DNA here is from genome assembly GCF_950005125.1 of Chionomys nivalis. Classification (NCBI taxonomy): domain Eukaryota; kingdom Metazoa; phylum Chordata; class Mammalia; order Rodentia; family Cricetidae; genus Chionomys; species Chionomys nivalis. The sequence goes on from NC_080099.1 coordinate 61,637,615, forward strand.
ATAGTAATTAACTTAAAGTAAACAAAGTCGGGGTAGGAAGTGAAAGGGAAAAGTAGAGGGCAATTGATGATAAAAGGGGAAAAGAGGAGGTATACATGATCAAAGTAATCTAAGCTTTATATAAATGAATAATGAAGCCTATGACTTTGTACAACTGTTATGCACTAGTAGCAATAATGGTGGAGGCGATAATGTTGTTAATAATGATGGTAAAAGGAAGTCTTAGGCTTCTGTTTGAAATTACATATTTTATAAAGTAGCTTAGGGACAATATAAAAAGAAGGTCTTAAAAATAATAAACTATGCAGTAAATATGAGTATAGTTCAAACACACTCTATTTTACCAATATAATTATATAGATCACATATATGAAAAGATTCAACATTGTCAATGAGTGATAATTCTTTCTTTTAAATATTTGAGAATTTCTTTTTTTTTTTTTTTTTTTTTTTTTTTTTTTTTTGTGTTCCAACGAGTCTTTATTTATAGACACTCAAATCTGAATTCATAGGACTTTCATGTATTGTGAAATGAGATTTCTCAAAGCACTTAGAAACACAGAGCCCCTTCTTAGCTCACAGGCCACACACAACAGATGGTGGGGCTGACCTCTAGTACACAGTCACTTCCTAACCTCTGCTCTAAGTAGTTTTGACATTGATTTGCTGGCATGGACATAATGTCTACTTCCTTATTATGTGACATCAGTAATATACAATTTGCTTAAGGCTTTGTCTAAACTGCTGGTGTATAAATTTTTAAGACAAAAAAATTTAAAATTATTTATATGTTAAAATTAAATGCTAAACAAACAAACTGGTCAAGTTTCATTTATTTCTTGACACAACATCTATACAGCTCACACACGCAGCAGGACGCGCACCTTGGCTTCACAACAGCACCAGGCTGCACTTCCGGTTATAATACAGCAGGGGCGGGGTGGCTGGGAAATGTACATTTATACACTTCATAAGTTAAAGGTGGCTACACTATGACCTAGGGTAGCAAAGGCAAGACTTGGACCCACTGCCTGGACCACTTGTGTCTGACCTATTAAAAATGTACCCAGTCATTAAAAATGGCCAGTTGGGGAATAGGCCATGTATAAAATGTCATGTAAAATTTACTCATTTACCCTTTTAAAAAATAATATTTAGACTTTAAACCTTTGACCAGCTTGTCATGTGGATATACACTGTGGTAGCAAGAAGCACTCTTGCTGCACTTCAGCAACCTGGTGAATTTTGTTTTTTTTGTAAACCATAACATTTTTGTTAAAACAGCCAAATTAGAGGCGGGTGCTGCACTGCATCCAGAGGGCCTTGATCCGCAGCCAGGAGCTGGGCGATGAGAAGATCCAGATCGTCAGTCAGATGGTGGAGCTGGTGGAGAACCGCACCAGGCAGGTGGACAGTCATGTGGAGCTCTTCGAAGCCCACCAGGACATCAGCGACAGCACTGGCAGCAGCGGCAAGACCGGCCAGGACAAGTCAAAGAGTGAAACAATCGCTCAGGCAGACAAGCCGAATAACAAGCGGTCCCGGAGGCAGAGAAACAACGAGAATCGAGAGAATGCATCTAATAATCACGACCATGATGACATCACCTCAGGAACGCCCAAGGAGAAGAAAGCAAAAACCTCAAAGAAGAAGAAACGCTCCAAGGCCAAAGCAGAGAGGGAAGCCTCTCCCGCAGACCTCCCCATCGACCCCAACGAGCCCACGTACTGTCTGTGCAATCAGGTCTCCTATGGAGAGATGATCGGCTGTGACAACGACGAGTGCCCCATCGAGTGGTTCCACTTCTCCTGCGTGGGACTCAACCATAAACCAAAGGGCAAGTGGTACTGCCCCAAATGTCGGGGGGAAAGCGAGAAAACAATGGACAAAGCCCTGGAGAAGTCCAAGAAAGAAAGGGCTTACACCAGGTAGTGTGTGGACATTCACACGTGAGAACAGACCCTCCGGTGTAAGTCCGAGGACGGTCAGATGGGTGTTTTTAGAGGGGCTGGGGGGTCCTCTCCTCGGGACAGCGGAGACAGCCTGTGTCTTCATGGTGTACCCGTACCAGACTGGGGCTGAGATCAGCAGTTTAGAAACTACAAAGAGAGGTTCCAATTAAACATGGCAGCAAATGTCAGGCTGGTTTTGGGGGTTGGGGAGTGACTTGGAAGTAATATAACAGATATATAAAGAGAATTTCTGATGAATACACTTTGATCAAATCTACTTCCACTCTTCCATTGCTGTCTAATTCTGCCCATGCCACTTTTTCTTCCCACTTTCATGACTCTGTTCTACCCACTATCAGTCCACTTAGCACTGTCTCTGTGTGTATGGGTGCAGCACATCACGGAAGCATGGGAAGCTCCTGTCCCTCTCCCAGCAGCCAACAATTACTAATAACTCCTATGCAAGGGGTAGAAATTCATGAACTGACCTGCCATACGTGCTTCAGTTTCGGATGTCTTAATATTGTGCAGGTTTTATGCATGTAGTCTTAGCCTCTGTAATTTCATGTGTATAGCAGCCCTGCCATGTGAGCAAATATCATTTCCTACCTAATGTCAACTATATCTTGTTTCTGTCTCCCCTTCATGGATGGGCTTAGTATTAAAGGACATCCATTCTAAAATTAAACTTTCATGAGGATTGAGAGATACACTAATTTACTGGTTACTGATAAACATTTAGGATATATTTTATTACTATGTATGCTTAACTTCTTCTCTATACACTATTATGAAGGCATTCCTAGTTTTTGAACCCAGTTAACTGTTCCGGGCATATAGAGATCTGTCTTTGTGGATTGGCATTTAATCCAATCAGAATATTTGATTGGTTACTGCTATAACATCCATGCCCCAAATGCACAAGAGGACATATCTTGTCAGCCCAGTTCCTGTTTTAGCTCATAGATTTTACAGCTGGGTAGTGTTAGTGATTAATTTCTCTCTGCTAGTATAGTACAGCACAACATTATGAAAGTACTTCTGTAGCAATTAAGAATTCATATCAGAACCAGCTTGATATATCTATTTCTATAACTCAATAGAATCTTAGTATTAGATATGGACCATATACAAGAGCAGTGTCAATAATATTTAATATTTCTGAAGATCTATGGACTCTACTGACCAAGAATCAAGAAATAACACTTATCTGGCACTGGGGTTTTTATTTTACAGCCAAAGAGACCTAGAAAATGCATCATCCTGCTGTTATAGGATAGCTCCATTTAAACTCCTTTTGTATAAGTATATGGATACATCTTAGGAAACTTCTGAAGTATTAGGTTTCCATATAGCTTTGTGTGAATAATAAAAACCAAGAGACAGAAATAGGGGCTCAACCTGAAAACAAGAAAAGCAAAGCAACCAAGCCACTAGAGAAGTCTTACTTCTACCATGGCTATGCAACTTCAGACTAAGGAAACAGCTTTTCTCTTCCACAACTTTATATTCCTTCTAGTGTTGGGATTAAAGATATGACTCCTTAGTACTGGGATTAAAGGTATAGGCCACCACTACCTGGGTTTATTTCTTCATTGATCTTATGTAGCCCAGGGAACTTTGAACTCAGAGATCCATCTGTTTCTGTCTTTCAAATTCTGGGATTAAAGGTGTGTATCACCATACCTGGCCTCTAGGGGTTTTATCTTTGCCTCTGGTCTTTGAGCAAGATTTATTTCTTAAAATATAACTAATATACCACTATATTTCCATTTTGTCTATAATAAAAGGCTATAACTTATATAAGAAAAAATATATGCAGTAAGTATATATTTACTTATTGTAAGTAAGGTAATAAGTACATCAACAATGTCTAGTCCATTTGTATATGACAAATTCAGAGAAAATACTCCATATCTATGCTATTATGATGAGTCCAAAGTCTTGTACCTAATTTATTTTATATCATATTTTATTTCTGCATCTGGTAAACAAAAAAAACTATAACAATATAATCTTCAATTTACTCAGAGACTCAAGAAGGAAATAATATTAACTGAGTAAGCAGGACTTGCAAATAAGTGACTTCTAAAAAATGTGAGTAAGGACTGTTCCAGCTGACTGCCTGGACAGTCAGCTAAAGTTCCTCTGAAATGTTGGGGCATCTATGTTCAATCTATAGGCCTAGCAAATCCGACAAACTTCTGCAAAGCAGGATAGTTTGAAGGGCTGTCCCTTCTCATCTTGACAATGTTTTGCAGTCATTTTCTTTTGTGTCCTGCTTGTCCAATTAGGACAGCATACTGCCACAAAGAAAGTAAACTCCAAGTGGAATTTTTACAAGACCCATAATCTTCTCTGAAGTAAATTGGTGCTGCCAGGAACAGACATGTCTCGTCGTCATCATCATCATCATCATCATCATCATCATCATCATCATCATCATTATCATCAAAAAAAAAGATCCTAGGTTACTAAAACATATTAAATGCCATATTCTGTAGATCTCTGAAGTGTTTGAAGTGTCTGTCTTAACTATATCTTCATTTGGCCTTGAAAACATACCTAATGTGACTACAGGTTCAATTATTATAGGTAAATAACTACTAACCTATACTTCCTTATTATCTAAACAACTGATAAAAAATCTTCAGGACTACAAATTTGCATTGCATTGTTAAATGAGTTATGTAGGTACAATATCTTGAATAAGAGCAGAAATATATGTATAGTATATTCTAACATTAATCTCAATATAAAAAATTATGTACATTATGCAAAAGTTCAATCCAATGTAAAATATTTAAGCCTAGTAGTTGCTTTCTAAAAGCACATTCAATAATCTACCTTTTTATCTTATCACATCTGTATCCCCCCTTTTTTTGAAAACAAGAACCTTGATTCTAATTTCCTGTGTTTAGTCTTTTTCCTAACCATTACCAATAATAATTTGTAACTAACCCCCTAAACAATGACAACTATCCATAATCCATTGTATATTCAAACACCATTCATCCCTCCTCTTAGGAATGTGGGCATCATGTTCTTAAATTTACTTTCTGCTGTCTGGGGGCAATTGTATCTTTAAAAGAATTTTTGGTTAATTGTCAAGTCCTGAGAGAGGTAATTTTATTATTTGTTGTCCTATCTTTGCATAATGGGAAAGTGCAGGGATTGTCTCAAGTCCTAGCTAGAGTAGTCTGTTAGGCTGGATCATTTCAGCTAACCACCCCAAATTGATCTGAGTAATATGTAGTCCAAAGCCTATCCTTAGGTTGTGTTATAATCCTGGAGGAGTTGCTATTGTGGGACCCTCTCCTCCTTATGGAGACTTCAGAGGTCACTGTTAGGTATGCTCATGGTTCATTGCCGAAAACTGATAGAGACTCAAACCCAAAATTAGGTATAGGAAGGCAGATGAAACTTATTTCTAGAATTAGTTAGTACTCTATATGACCATTAATATCATGATAAAAGTTTTAAAATATTATATATGTGTGTCTGTTTGTGGTGTGTGTGTGTGTGTGCGCGCGTGTGTGTGGCTCAGCAGTTAAGAGCACTGCCTGCTCTTCCAAAGATTCTGAGTTCAATTCCCAGCAACCACCTGGTGGCTCACAGCCATCTGTAATGAGATCTGGTACCTTCTTGGGGAAGAGACCTGGTCAGTCATCTTCATCAGTTTAGACAATAAAACCCAACATGGACTAACTACTTCAACAGAATCCTCATATATAGGCTTCCCATGCATGCTTCCACATTGCCAGGGCATAAATTTTATGCATATACATACATATATATATTAAGTCTTATACCTCAAAAAAACTGTCAAAGGGTCAATATAAAACAGAAGGATTATGAGATTAGTAGCAATAAAGTTAAACGTTAACTTTTTTTCTTCTTTTCTATGATATGGTTTTCTTAAACCATATCATAGCTTTTCTGATACATGACAGAGATTTTGAATTTCACTTTAATAATCATGCTTTGGTTTAGAGAAGGAGATAGTCACACTCCAAAACCAAGGCAGCTTTAATCTTTATTTAATTGGACTGGAACAACAAAAAGAGCATTTGCATTATCTGTCTGTAGAGAACAGCAGAAACACACATTTGGGAATATTTATGAAACTTTATTCTTTTCAAAATATGCCAATAGGCCAATTTTCTCTTTTTCTTGAGATTTTTTTTCTGGATGTGAAAATAAAAACAAAACCCCTTTCCCAATATAACACATGTCCTCATTTCCATTATGAGGTCAGTACATCTTTCAGGTATCTCGGTTGATTTAATCACATAGGTTTTTTTTTTTTCTATTCAATGTGTCTCTGCAGTTGCCGTTTCATTTTCATTAGCATTTAGAAAACTCAAAGTTAATAAAGCATTATGTAATCATCCCTGGGGGGTAATTTTCATCTGTTTTTGTTTATTTAATATATCCTTTAGAGTTGTATTTGATCTTTCTATAACTGCCTAGTCTGTAGAATCATGTGGTATACCTGCAATATGCTTTAGATTATAATAAGGAAAAGACTGCTTCATTTTCTTAGAAACATATGCTGGAGCATTGTCTGCCTTTGTTTGGGGAAGTATACCCATGATGGCCATAATTTCTAACAAATATGTGATTATTGAATCATCATTTTCCTGATCTCAAAGCAACTGTTCATTGAAAGCCTGAATAGGTATCAATGGAATGATGTATTTATTTTAATTTTCCAAGTTCTACAAAATATAACACATCCATCTGCCAGTTTTCATTTTTGTGTGTGTGTGTGTTTGTGTGTGTGTGTGTGTGTACCCTTTGGGTTACTTCCCATAGCCAGTGGTGTTTGGCTTTATAAAGAACAAGTTGAACATTTCCTTATAATCTCCTTGCTTTGTTGTCATGTAATGGAAAAGTTCTTCTTTAAACCTTTGCTATTGACATAATGTTTTTTGTGAGATTCTGAGAACTTCAGCACATTTCCAATCAATAATTAATATCTGTATTTTCTTCTGCTAGAGGACCCGGCAGATCTGTATGGGATCAGATTATGTTATGTGTATGGGATGATGATGCCTAGTCATGGTTATATCTTGTACCTGAGTAAATAATGAATTCAGTTCTGTATCACCTGGTAGAAACTCAACAGTTTCAATGTGCGAAGCATTTCTTTCTGTAAATTTCAAATTGGTATCTATGTTGAAAATTTCTTTAAAATCCCTTAGTACCTTAAGAATAGCATGTAATTCTGATTTTTGGATAGGATCATAAGAGCTTTATTCCATTTTACTTAAATTTTTTCATTTTTAACCAGCCTTTCCTGATTTATTTGTATCAGTATAAAATGTAGGGGCTCCAGTTATTGGTGTGTTACATAAAATGAGAGGAAGGGTCCAATCAGATCTCTTTATAAGTTAAATTCTCTCACTTATGACATAGTTGTTGCTAATGGCTCTCAAAAAAATTACTTCAAGATCTTTTCCAGTGTTAACTTTCTTCCCATAATTTGTTAATTTCATCATTAGTAAAAGTACTATAATTTCTCCTGGGTCTATTTCTGCTAATATCCAAAGTCTCAATTTTCCTTTTAAATTAAGTCATAGAACTTTCCACATAGGTTTTTAATTTTTTATAAAACTAGCTCAGTTGGTATAGCATGAGACTTTTAATTTAAGGGTTGTGGTTTTGAGTTCCACATTTGGGAGCAAAATGTAGCATGAATAATAAAAACCCAAAGACAGAAATTGTGATTCAACCTGAAAACCAAAAAAGCAAAGCATTGAAGCCACTAGAGAAGTCTTACCTCTGGCAAGTCTCGGCAACTCCAGACTAAGCAGACAACCTCCACCTGAATTTGTTTTTCCATTGATCTTGTATAGCCCAGGGTAGCAATGATCTCACAGAGATCCATCTGCCTCTATCTTTCAAATCCTGAGATTAAAGGTGTGTATCCCCATTGCCTGACTTCTAGTGGCTTTAGTTTTGTCTCTGGTCTTCAGGCAAGATCTATTTATTAAAATAAAAATAATATACCACCTTGTATAGCTTTCAAAGGTCTTTATTATTAGGACTTATATATTATTCCTCTACCCTCGGCTCTTTGTCCCTAGCCAACTTTATTCTTTATTCCTGCTCCATTATTCCTCTTATCATTGAAGCAGCTGTGTTCTTTCTCTCTTGGAAATCCACCACTCAGTGATCCATTACTGGGTTCCTACCTTCTATAGGGACCTGAATTTAATCACACACAGTAGAGCTGATAATTCTGTATGACTTAGATATTTATCTAAATGAATGCTTTAAATCAGACCATGTTAAGTATTGGTGAAGACTTATTACAAAGTAGGGTGTCTTGAACAAAAGCTTAGCATGCCTTTTAGAAAGTTACAAGTATGTTTTTTTAATTTTTTTTAGTTACAAGTATGTTAATCTATGACTGCACATTCCTCTCCTATATGTTCACATAAGAGAGTTGAAAGCAATGTCCACTAAAGACTTATCTAGGAACAAATGTTCATAAGAGCTTTATTTAGCCTAGTCCCAACAAAGGCATTCTGCAGTCATTCTAGATAAACACCAATAGGTGTTTAAATACTACAAAAGCTATCAATTTTTCCTATAAATAAGCAGAGAACATTTCATATCCATTCTTCTCAGAAAAATGAAAAGTAAGACAAAACTAAAACTGACTTTGATTGATATGGTAAAATATTTATATAATCCTAGGACTTGAGAGGCCGATATAGACTGATATCTGTGGATTCAAAGCCAGCTTGTCTACACGGTAAGAAATATCTACAAAACAATATTAAATACAAAAATAAAAACGGTCTCACAGTTCAATGTGATTTGTAGATTAGTATCTCACTCAGCTATCATCAGAGAAGCACCCCCTTGTAGTAGACAGAAACTAACACAGAGACCCAGACTGGACAAGGCAGAGAGTGAGGGACTTTGGAACACTGGGTTGTAAATGGGATGTCTTCATTTAACCCCTCCCTTCAGGGCTCAGAGAATTATGTGGTAGAAGAGATGTAAAGATTATAAGAGTGAGAAAAGATGGATGAGAGCGAGAAAACCTTGTCTTCCTGGTACGAATGGACTGATGCACTAATGAACTCACATAGATTGAGTCAGTATGCATAAGACCTTCACAGTTTCAAGTCAGACAGAATCCCAGTGCTGAGATGGGCAAGTGGACATAATCTCCCATCCATATGTGCATTTGTTTGCATGAGTATGTGCATTTGAATTCAGGAACCCATGGAGGTCAGACGAGGGCATGCAATCCAGTAAAGCTGGAGTTTAAAATAATTATGAGCAACGTGACTTGTATGCTGGAAACTGAACTTGGGTTCTCCGAAAGAGCAATACAAACTCTTCTCACTGCTGAGACACCTCTCCAACCCCTTAACTGCTTTGTAATAATTGTGTTCCCAGTATAGTACAGTATTCACTAAACTGTTTCAGATACTATTCAAAATTACTTTTAAAATTTCCATATTATGAAACTTAAGACTAAATGCTGAAAACTACTCTACTACAAATGAAGAGTATAATAAGATTGAATACTTGATTATGCAAGGTCCATGTATACTCTGACCTACGTTGTAGAGAAATTACAGAGACCAAGAAGTAAAAAATGGTCTCACACTATAACATCTGCTCAATTTTCTACTTCAGTTCATTAATACAGAATTATCCTCATATGGTCGGCTTAATTTTTACTCATATTTGTCAGGGTGAATTCATTTAATTAAAATCATTTTATTCAATGAACAAAATCAATAAAGCAACTCATCTAAAAAATGCAACCCCAGTAAAGCTGCAGTTATTAGAAGAAGGCAGCAGGCTCTGAATTAATCTGGATTATGTCTCAACATAATTTTACTGACCCAACTCTTACAAAAAGATGATCTCATTATAAGAATATATCTAAGCGGAGAAACAACGATAATATAGATTTATATATTATAAAAATTAAAAGGAGGAATATATATATAGGCATTTTCTCCTTTTTATTTTTCTAATGCCTATGAAAAAATATAACATTAAAATCAGGTGCAATGGCATGCACAAAGGAACTTTACAAACCAAGATCACTTTACCCTCATTGCTCTTCCCAGCATCATTGCCATCATGATTTCCAGTGTTACTACCTTTTACTGTCACTGCTAAGAAAAGATAACGGTTTCAGAAAGGAGTGGGGAGAAAAGGAAACAATAGCTAACTCCAGCATCATAATATTTAAATGTGTTATTCTATTTATCGACTTGCTTCTTTATTGTTTAGTGATATTGAGGATTCTGCACAGGTCCTTACAGACACTAAGTAACCACTCTACACTCAGAAATATCTAAACCTGGTATCCTAGTTGTAAGTTAATCTTCTGCTTTGAAAACCTCAGTAGAAATGAGAGCATTCCCATAACCCGTGCATTGTTGTGGCTCCCAGATTTAATAACAGAAATACAGAAAAATGAATTTAATTTTAAATTCAAAAAATAGCAAATTATACCCACTGTTGGCATATTTTAGAAAAGATTTGGAACATAAGCTAAAAGTCTGTTTATTTGAATGTCTGGTTTAGCTTTTTATTCTATATTGTATCTGCAGTTTGCCCCTTTCACTCTTTCTTGTCATTCCTATGATGTGTGACTCCAGTAAAGTTTGTCAGAGTAACTTTCATAAATCATAGAGTGAAACAGTTTTATATGGTTTGAAGCTCCATAACATCAGCTGAATGCTGAAACAAATTTCTCCATGTTGTTTAGTGAAAGTCAGTCAAGTTGAAGAGATAATGTCAGAATGAATAAAAAAATAAGAGCAGGGAAGCACAAGAAGAGGAAAGCGAGCAAGAGCAATCACCGTCACAGTGAATAATTTTTGTTCAGTTTGCTGTGCCACCAAGTGTGGAAATGTGTTGGGAAGGACATGTGCCCATAGTTCTGCTTGTCCTATCAAGCAGAGCTCACACTGATGAAGATTCTGTGGAATATAAGCACAGAACAACACATAAGAGAAAGGCCAGAATAGGTTTTATAGCACATTCAATCTGCAGGTGCACTATCAATTCAAGAATGGATCTATCCACCCACAGAGGCAGAGCCCACATAACAGTATTTCCTATGGATTATATCAATCCTGTTCTCTCCTTTTTCCTTTCTTTTCCTCCTCTCCTTTTCTCAACTCTTTCCCCTCTTCTCTTTCCCTTTCTTCGTTTTCTTCTTTCTTCCTTGATGTGGGATGCCCTTCTGTATGTGTTGCTTTATTGGTTTATGAATAAAGCTTTTTTGACCAGTAGCTTCACATAATGAAGCCAGGTGGAAAGTCTGAACAGAGATAAAGAGAGAGAGTGGGTGGAGTCAGGGAAACATCATGTAGTTGCTGAAGGAGAATGATACTCTGGAACCTTAGGTAACTTACCAGTAGGCCAGCATAATAGTGATACACAGATGGATAGAAATGGGTTAATTTAAGATGTAAGAGCTAGCTAGAAATATGCTAAAGTCATTTGCTGGTGGGGGTTGCTCATTTGTTGCCTGGCTACTTAGACCCAAAGTAACGACACAGAAACTGTATTGATTAAAACATTGCTTGGCCTATTAGCTTACGCATATTCCTGACTAATTCCTATCTTAAATTAACCCATTTCTATTATTTTGTATTTTACCAAAAGGCTCATGGTTTACAGGTAAGTTTCTGGCTGGCATCCAGTGTCTGTCTCTTGTGGCAGCTACATGATTTCTCTCTGATTCTGTCTACTCTCTCCTCCTCTACCTGATTAGAATTTCTGCCTTGCCCTATTCTGTGCTGAAAAAGGTCCAAAGCAGCTTCTTTATTAACCAATGATATTCCCAGAAGACAGAAAGGAATACCATATCAGTTATTGGCCAAACAGTGTTGTAATTAATATAATTTCTATGTGATTATTCAGATCTGGGCAGCTGGGAAATGAACAAGTAGTCTCCTGCTATACTCCCTGCCCCTGTTAGATTCTCAGACTCTCTTATCTGGAGTCAGCTACAACCCCCAACACATTATCTAGAATACTGTAATAGCCAATATATGGCCTCCCTTATGGCTAGATCCCCCCCTCCCTTGAAACCTCACAGTGAGGATTACAATTCAATACGTGGTTCTTTGGAATAGTACAGGGGTCTCTTCAATCACCATGACCAGCAAAGGAGCATCCCACTGTGGGAGGCAGGAAGGCAGTTTGGCTCATCTTAACTCAGTAGCCAGTGTTGGTTTAAACTCTGGGAGTCTGACCCTGAGTAGTTTATTTTAGGCATGATTAAGCACTGCATGATTTGGTGAAAAAGTGTCCATTGATAAAACCTCAATCCCATATGCACAAATAAAGCTTAAGACAAGACTACATGAAAACTCTTTGTAAAGTTTGTGACATCCGCCATAATGATGTGTTCTATAGATTGACTACATGTGATATCCTCCATAACAATGGATTCTATAGATTGACTACATAGAATATTTTCCTTAAACATGGGTTCTATAAACTGAGCAACTCACGATAAAAGTCTGAGAGATGATCCATTGTGGTAGTACAAAGCCAGTAGGCAATTTACTCTGTCTACTCCCAGTCTGTCTGGACAGAAAACAGGTGATACATTTCTCTTTGAAGGGACAGCCCTGTGTGTTTAACATTCCTGGTTCTTTTAATCCTTATCTGTGAGCACAAGGACCTCTGTATCTCCTATAGAATCGTGCAAATGTAGCACTTTTGATGCTAATTTGTTTTTAATTGGATTGACAGAGTTGGTTTACTAAAATATGGCAATATGATTCTCAAATATGTATAAAATACAAAGAACTAGATTTTGACATTTAGGAATCAGATTATAACTCAGAATGTTTGCCAAATTATTATTAACTGAGATATGGATAAGTTCTTATATTTAAGTGTAATATTAGACATATGAGTTTTTGTTTCATTATTATTTCTGAAGACATTTGCATATGTATGTGTCTGTGTTTACATGTGGAATATTTAGCAGGAATATACTTTTAGAGCCAATAACAAGGCTAAATATTTCATGATTCAAAATCTTTCTGTGAGCATTCTACAAATATATAAAAATAAATATGTGCATATTAGAACTTCTAGAATTTAATTTACAATCTGTTTCTATTTTCATCTATAAAATACGTGGTGGTTATAGACATAATAATATTTGAGGAAGAGTAAATTAAAGTTGGAAGTTATGTGATGAGTTGAAGGGAATGCAGAATTCTCCTTGGGTTGAATAGTAGAATTTCAAGTGCTTTCTAATGACTACTTTCTTCCTGTTGGAAGGATTTGGGCCACTCAGAGAAGATCACTCCAAGATAAATGGGTGTGATCAGAGCCAGCTAGCTGCTTCCCATTTGTTACTGGACAGGTCTCCAAGTTAGCTCGCGCTCTGTCCTATTTTAGGTCACACAGGGTCTGTACAGGCTTAATGGCAGTCAACCTTAATTCTTTAAATTTGACATGATAATTTTTTTGAATGCCACACCTGTCTTTTACACATAGGCTGTATAGTTGTGAGTGAAGGAGAATTCCCATTTGATCCCTCAGAGGCCTTTATGATCCAGTTCACTGTTGTACTGCAGTGCCCTGGGAGTTGTTTCCTAACTTTCTATTGTGATTCAAGGAACATCTAACTCTTGCCTGCCTTTGGCCAGAATTCAGGGATGTTCTCTCAGACTCTCAGTATTTTTTTTTTAAAGAGTGCTTATTGTCTCGTCTGACTGACTCTAAGTATTTGAGCTTAGGTGAAGTTTATGCTTTCCTTCTCTTGTGGTAATACTAGAATAGAGCAGAGAATGTTTAGTGGAATAGAGTCTTCAGTTGTAGCACAATTAATAAAAACCCGGAGACAGATACTGGGGTTCAACCTGAAGGTCAGAAAAGTAAAACAGTCCACCACTGACTCTTACCTCTACCGTAGTCCAAAATGAGGATCCTGCCCTTCAGGTATCCTCAAAGTGAAACAGACTGAGAGCTATCTCCTCCCATTTTCTATTTCTTTCTAGTGCTGGGATTAAGGGCATGCACTACAACCACCCAGTTTCTAAGGCAAACTAGTGTGGCTACTGGGATTAAAGATGTGTGTTACCACTGCCTGATCTGTAATGCTGACCAGGGTGGCTGTTTTACTCTCTGATCTTCAAGCAAGCTTTATTTCTTAAAATATAAGTGAAATATTACTCCATTCAGTAACTCTTCTGTGTGAATCCTCATATTTACTACTCAGCTCATCATCTATTTAGAACTGACCGCCCACACAAACTCTACCCCTTTGTCTTCATTTGGATATTTCCTCATACTCAATCATTGAGTTGCTAACTTTACTGCCCACCCTATGGTGTGTGTGTGTGTGTGTGTATGTGTGTGTGTGTGCGTGCATGCACATTTATTCATGGTGAAGGAGGTAGATGGAAATATTTTGTAAAACATATCTATGCTTTGAAGTGTTAACTGTTTACGTATTATCAAGTTCTTGCTTAAACATTATATTATAAGATGTAGCAAGTTAGAATGGAGGAATTGTTAGATGTTAGAAAATTCTACTTTACGTAGTTTGCATGTTGTAGATTCCTGATTGTAAAATACAGCCACCAATATTGATTCAAATAAATATATCTATAAAATATGTATACATTCTTTCACACAGACTTGTTTCATTATTTGTATTAATTTTCTTAAGGACTGCTATTATTTCATGTATTTTCACTATGGTGTTATGTTCATTCATCTTTCTTCTTTTTATCAAAGTTGTCAGTGTGATCTTGATTGACATCCATAAATAAACTCAGAACTGAATTAAGTGTAGAACACCCTGGGATTTCATACATGCCCTCGAGTATATTCTATCCCAAATCTGGCTTGTGAGTCCATCAACTTCGAGTATCACATCATCCAGAATGAGGAACAAACAATACAAGCATATCCTTACCTTCCATCCCCATAACACAGCTATGGTGGTAAACAAATCAAATGGGATAAATGTTTCCATTGCATATAATTGGTCTTTATTTTTATAGCCCAGTCTTACCACGCAAAAGTAGTTATTGCATACTTACACCTTTTCGTTTTCATCATCATCTCCTATTCAGATGAGCTGATTGGGAAAACTCTAATGAGTGGTAGAATTTGATATCATGCAAATGTACTCTTTCCTAGATGATGAGTTTATTCTCATCTTTTGCTTAAGAAGAGCAATTCATAAATAACACAGATGAATCAAACCTATGCATACATAATGACTTAGAGACAGCTCCACTCTTTGTGTGTATGCCTGTCTTCAATTATTTTTTCTATACGACCATTTTGAATAAAATTTTCAGTAATGTTTTTATAATTATAACCAAAAAACCACATGAAGATAAAAAGTTATGTACTCCCTGATTACTGAAAAATCTTGGTATTATTTGAAATTTATTCATAATAATATTTGAAATGAATCTTGGAGAAAGAATTTATAAAACAGATTTTAGACCAAAGTAATCATCAAATTTTATGGAAGCTTCCATTTGGCATATTACAGTATTAATATGACACCAGGATAAACAGACTGTAGCATATCTCAAACTATGATATATTAAAGATCATAAAACCCCTTTGAATGCAAAGATCTGCTTATTAAAAGCATCAATATTGCATTTACTGCACACAGATAAAATTTACATCAAAACACTTCATAATGAGATGGTAGAGAGTCTGAGAGAAGTTATGAGGAGAAAAGTTATCTTAAATAATAATCATTTCAATGTAATAAATGTCTAAAAAATGATGGCTTAGAGCTCCTACCCTTGGCGCTCAGTAAGCAGTTATCCTGTCAAAACTGCCACCGCTGACTGATAAGTGTTCAAAAGGCCCCACTGGAATATTGACAGGCCTCACATCTTGTATGTGTTATGGCGATAAGAAGATTAAATTTATATTTACTTTAGCTTATTGCTCAGCCTTGTATTCACAAAAGAGACACATTTTGTTAAGTTTTATGGAATGATGAGTGTTATCTGTAGGAATAAAAGAGGCACATGCTTGCCACTCTTTCCTTAATCACGATAGCATGTGACACTTTACCAGGTACCGTGGAAGCAAAGAAACAGAAGCAGTGTGTTTAAGCTCTCTGTCTCTGTCTTTCTCTCTCTGTGTGTCTTTGTCTTTCTGTTCCATGGCAAATTAATCCTGCTACTTTGAGATATATTCATATTTATATCTGTGCTACATTTCTTGTCATTGTGACAAAATTTGCATCAGAAGCAGTTTCAAGAAGGAAGTGTCATTTTGTCTCATAATGTCTTTCCAGGTAGGAAAGACATGACAGGTGGAGTCAATCGTAGTGGCTGCCTGTGGAACAACTTGACCACATCGTGGAAGGTCTAGAAGCAGAAAACTGAGAGCAGCTCACTTGGTAGTTAGGACACAGCTGCCACCATTCTGCAAACTGAAAATCTGCTGCCTCTAGGAAATACAGGACCAAACACATGAGCCTGAAGGATAAGTTTCATCTTTTATAATATCTAATATTATAAATAAACACATAAGTTTGGGTCCTCTGAAGTTGGCCTCCAGGGTACTATTACTTCTCTGCATGGGAAGCATCAGTTTATTGTGTCTACTGACAGACTAAATCAGTCCCACCCAGCCTACCAGGAGACCAGCAATATCTTATCAAATGTCCACTGAATATCATGTCCTCTATGTCAAAACACCCGAGTTTTTTTTTCAATTTTGCTGCTGTGCAATGACAATCTATAACATTATTAAAAATACATTTGTACAATCTCTCAGTTATTCCTACAGTGACGTAACATGCCATAGTCTCGCTCCTGGTCTGCCCATTTACCCTCACGTTTGTATACCTTTCAACTTTAATGTATTTCAAAGTTAAACATAACTTATTAAGAACTGACTAAATGATTATCCATTTGATATCCATCAGTATGTATGATATAAATCTATTTTCTTGCTCTGTTTTTACACAGTATAAACAGAAAAAATTCTTTTAAGATATATTGATTTTTGTTTTAAATCATCTTTTTAATATTATGGAGTTAAGTGTGCGCATTTTTACTGGGTGACACATATATCTTTTCATTTTTATTTATTCTAACAAAATGAGGTGGATAATTTTTAAAAGACAGGATTTCAATAAAGATATATTAAAATAATAAAATAATATATTAAAATTAATATAGAGCAAAGATTTGTCAAATCTTTAAGAAAGAAGATCAGATGAAAGAAAGTATGTCTTGAAAGAGTAGAGAGTAGGGAATATTTTGCCTTGAGTTCAGTTATCACTGGATCTCATTAAGTTGTATAATGCATGTGTCTCTATTTTTCTGTCTTTAAATGGGATTCCTACATTCCCTAATCACATATTTAATACAGCAAAATTATGGAGCAGGCTCTGTGCTATTTATTACATATAGAAATAGGAAGAAACGGGGTGAGATATTATTAGGTTTTCCATACAGTTCATATTCCATCCCAGAGTAGTGATGCCTGAAGAGATAATGTGTACATTTTAGTAGCAGGCCTGACATATAGAAAGTAACCACTGTATGGCTACTTTTATTTATGTTGTTAGTTTTAGTAGCACTATTATTAGATACACCTGACTGGCTGAATGTGCAGTCAGAGTGTAACTTAAGGAATGGAAGTGAGGGCTTGAAATATTCTGAAAAATAGCATCGTTAGATAAATCTGTTCAAAGATGATTAAACTGAAATATTACAAAGTTGTTTTAGTTTATTACTAACAAAGGTGGATGTACGGGAAGATGTTAAGAGGGTCTATCTAAGATAATAAATGATACTTAGTTGTCTAAGGAGATGATAGATAGATAGATAGATAGATAGATAGATAGATAGATAGATAGACAATAGATAGACAGATAGATAGATGTTAGATAAACAGACAAATGGATGGGATTAAGTAAATATATTGATGAATATGGATAGATAGTAACAGGCTGTTGACATGTGCATCCATGTGTGCACAAATATTTGATATGTTTGTATAAATATCTGTCGTTATGGAAACTGTCTTTCTAGGGAAGGAAGAGGTGGGAGAAAGAGGAAGAGAAGTGAAGAGAACAGAGGAGGAAGGAGGAAAGAGAGGGAGCACAAATAAACACGCACATGTCAATACTAACAGCTGATACTAGCAAACACTGGGTATGAAGGTGTCCTGTGAATGCTCCATTTTAGAAGTTCTCATACACACATCTTTTACTTTAAATCTCATTTTAACTTTAGGAGTTGTTGACACAAATTGCCCTTCTTTTGCAGAATAGGAAATTTCAGGACACAGAGGTAACGTTGTTTTCCCAAGATTTCACAACTTCCAATGAAATTAGCAGACTAATATTTGAATCATAGTAATCTTGTATGAGAGTCTGTGTTATCAGCACTAGAATGCACTGCCATCGTCTATGTAGTAGATGCCAATCAGAAAGGATAAGCCTGTCGGATGGGCTGCATACACTTCCCAGTAGGATTTCAAATTACTTGAAGCAGACATAGAAGCCCATACCTTTCTGGACCAGTAGCCTTCAGAGAAAAGGAAGCCGGTGTGGAAACAGGGAAGGCAGAGTGAACAGATGTAACTGCCCCAGCAGCAATAAGCCCAGCATCAGTAACATTCAACCCCAACCCTAAGCTTATTGTTGGAGTACATGGATCCACCTCTCTCTTGATTTCCCCTTTCTATCTGCTCTCATTCTGATGACCAGATACTTGGGATTTTTACCTGAAATACTTTTCTTTTATCCCATTTTTTTTTTTGAGGAGGAGGAGGCCATGCCCATGATAACCTTGTTCATGCTCTCTACGTTAACTTCGTCAAGGGATGCAGCCTGTTTAAAAGCCTAAAAGGTACACAGTGTACTCCAACAACCTTCAGACATCTTTACAATTCAAATTTATGGGCAGAAGCTTTTAATAATCTACACCAGTCACTGTGGCTGGAGTCAAGAGCTGCGTTGAGTTCTTCATCAGGTGACGTGAAAAGCTTGTGATGATGAGAATGAAGATACATTGTGTTCTTCCTGTGAGCTTTCTTACCTCACTGTAGTTGGGAGGGCGTTCTTTGAGTTCCTTTGCATTTATCCACACCATTCTAACAGTAGCAGAGAGATTCTTTCTGCTCTCATCTTTTCAGAACCTCAGAGATATATTTGTTTACAGTTCTGGGGCCCAGATTTTGAGAAATAAGCCTTGAGCAGGGGAGGTTCCATTCAGAGCTCTCTTCTCTCAGTTTATAGGCAGCTGGCACTCTTTGTTTGATCACATAGGCTTTCTCCTAGCATGAACTGGGGAAGAACAGAATGAGAGGAAGGGAAGCCTTACCCTCTCTGAGAAGTGGATGAACGGTGGGGTGGGGGAGGAAGATGGAGGGAACAGAAGGAGGGGAGGGAGTGGGAACTGGGATTGAAATGTAAAATTCCAATTAAAAAATATTTAGCAGTATTTCCCAAATGTTACTTGCTTGCTCAATTCAATGATGTTAGACATGTAGCAATCAGGGACTTGGCAAGTACTTTGTCTACAGCCACCCTACATTTTGTAGATTGAATTGAATTTGTGCCATATTGCATGCCCTTCATCACGTGTGTGGGAGGGGCTTGCTTAAAACCTTCATAAACAATTTTCAATACAAAGTCAAAATTATAAATATGTTGAACTTGATTGGTGAGTCATAATTTGTTCATCCCTCTTCCTCTAGGATTCCACCTTCCAGAATGGTGATGTCTATAGGATGGAATAGTGACAGAAACCAAGGAAAGGGATTCAGTATGGGAGTAAAACAAGAACATAGAATCTCAAGGCAAGCTTTGTTGGCTAATGATTGTTTTTGATGTTCTTTCTTCTATGATGGTAGAGAAATGTAACAGACACAGATGCATTTTCTGGTTTTATTTAGCAAAAGAACAATAAGAAAAAGAACATGAAGAACACTGAATGTTTCTATCACCTCAAGAAACAAACACAAAACCTGTCACATGTACAGATTCTGTTCCCAGTACAATTGCATTTAGAGACTGGCTTCTGAAAGTTAAGTTAGGGCATGGTGTAAGCACTTATCAACAGGATTAACACTGTGACCTTGTGGGTTTTCAAGAGGTGGCAGAATCACCATTTTAGGCATTTTCTTCACTTACTGAATGGTGACATTGAAAAATAGCACCAAGCAAATGCTAAGAAGGGAATATACATATATATTCATGATATTGTCACTTCCTTTTCCCACACGTACCTTTTCTGACCTGTTTGCAATTGACTATCTGACTTTGGGTATTGTGGTGACTTAAATCTGATCTCCCCATGGCACACATAAATATTTCTTGGTCTACAAATTGTGTGGGGACTTCCTAGGTAGTGATAAAATTTATTACTACAGACCCTTTGATCAATAAGTAACCATCAAAGATTTATCTAGTTCAGAACATCCTGGCACCAAGTGGAGTAAATACATCTTCTTTTGAATTTGAACAGCTGCTGAGAGTACTCATTTCATTAGCAGTCTCTGTTACTCTCCAGTGACCTGCAGAAATCAGTCATTACAACACTTTCTAGATAGTTTGCATCTATACTCATCAACATATTGTTGTGAAATCCAGTTTCTATGCGTATTCTTACCAGGCACATTGTGTGTGTGCGTGTGCAAGTGTCTTTATCTATAACAATATATCTGCCCATCTTACACTTGGGATTTTTTCTGTATGTACAACACATCTGGTATTTTTACTTTTTAAATTGAATTTTATTTTTCCTGTGGTGGGGTTGTATATGTGTGTGTGTGTGTGTGTGTGTGTGTGTGTGTGTGTATGAGCTTTGCTATGTGCACATGTGTGTACCAGCCCACAGAGTCCAGAAGATAGGATTAGATCCCAACCCCTGGAGTTAGAGTTACATGTAGTGGTTAGCCACCTTACATGAGTGCTGTACTGAAGTCATATCCTTTGAGAAAGTGTTGTGTGTTATTAACCCTTGTGCTCCTTCTCCAGCCCTCTTTTTTAGAAGGACCCAAAAATGTGTGGAGATTCAATCACTGTACCTGTCTCACCTCCACATTTATAGAGGATTTTGCAAGTAAACACATAGCAAAGCTTCTATGATTGTCTATTGCTAGTATGTTAAAATAATCTAGAAATTAATTAAGCAGCAGAGTTTAGGTAGAAGACTGGAGTGTGGCTGTTTAGTATACTGACCTTCATTTACCCTCTCATTCTCTGATTTAGCAACATAAAACTACATTCTCCATTTATGCTGGTGTAATTTAGCAAGACTTTCTAATATTTTTTATTCATAACATTCTGTTTTAGCTTTAACCCTGTGTCCTCCAATATGAAAATATTTGACTACCATTGTAGGCTGGGTGTCTATATGGATGGAAAAGAAATGACAGCAAAGAGGATGATTTCAGCACACAGGTAGCTAGCAACCTCTAGAGAGATAATTATGGAAATAACCTCACCCAGCTTCGAAGGCTTCGGATTCTCATGGGAAGGTGGTATCCCGGGACCAATGCTTCATGTGCTAGTCTGCCACAACATAGTCAAAGTTGCGTTAACATGGGATATTCAATAACATTGTGAAGTATGTATTCTTCAAATAGGAGATGTAAGAAGAGTAGACCCTCCTGGTCTGGGGCGGCACTGGAATACTCTAAAGTTTAAAATGAGGTATGTCATAAAATAAGGTTATGCACATGTGCTTTAGAAATAATAAGAATATTTAAAAGAATTAACTAAAATTATTGAAATAGATTGGGGAAGAAGAACCAAAGTGAGGAAGATAATTATTGTTTCTAGCTGTAATATATTTTAAAACCACACATGGAGGATATGGTAATTTGAGTAAAGGCATAGAGAGGTGTGTTTAGAAGTATGGATTAATGTAGCTATAATAAATGTGAAGAATTTGTTTTCTAAGATTTCCATGAGAAAATAACACAACTTAGGTCTCTTCACAGACATTAGTTTCCTCATAAATTTATAGAGTCTAGAGTTTCTCCATCAACCTGTCTATACATTTAATCTTTTCAAAAGAGCATCAGATTTTATTTGGGGTACTGGGTAGTTGTAACAAAACAAAGCAAAATGAAACAAAACAAAAAGATACACAGATTACTAGAAAAGGGTTAAATTAAGATGTAAGAGTTAGCCGATAAGCTAGAGCTAATGAGTCAAGCAGTGATTTAAATAATATGGTTTCTGTGTGATTATTTGGGGGCTGAGCAGCTGGGAACCAACAAGCGGTCTCCTTCAACAGTGATGAATTGGAGAGAGGTTACCTGGGAGGTGCAGTAGAAGGGAGGAATTGGAGGAAGAAAGTGATATAAGTCTATTTCAATTTAAACCATACTTGGGGGTGTGTGTGGAGGGAAATCCCTAAAGAAACAAAACAGCAACAAAATCTCCAATCTAAGAATGGTGGTGAGTATTTGTAATCCCACCCTGGGAGGTAGAAGTGGGGATGTTTGAGTCTCACTGGCTCTCCAGGTCAGTTTATACTTAAATGCCTGGTCAGTGAAAGACCCTTCCTTAGTAAAGAAGGTGTTCAGTTTCTGAGAAATGAAGCATGAGGTCGACTTTTGATCTTCATAGACACACACACAGACACATGCACACGCACACACACACAGACAAAGAGAGACAGAGACAGACAGAGAGCAAGGGGAAAGAAACTTGAAACCATAGAACTTGACTGCATACATTATGAATCTCCTATTAACCATCCATATACTTACATAATTATAATCAATTAATTACTCTCTCCCATTGCACTCTACCCAAAAGCTCATAAAAATACCTAATAATATAGTTATGATGTTTTCTGTGTTAAGAGGAATATTTAACTCTCTCAAGACCCCATCTCCTCACTAAATAGGAGGATAGATTTTTGTGTCTGTCATTTACTTTATATTCCTGAAATTCAGAGTGGCAGCTCCACACAGGGTCCACTTTCACTGACTTATTGTGTAAGTGTTACTCAGTTTCAGAGACTTTAAGCAAAAGGCAGGGTGAAACTTTCTCCAGAATGGTAATAACAGACAGTAGTTATTTAAATATCAAATAACTTTTTAAAATCAGTTTCAGACAGTATATTTATTAATTAAATTTAATCATTTATTATACATTCCTACTGCAGTTTTCCTTCCCTCCCATCCACTCCTTCTCTGTTTCTGTTCAGAAAAGGCTATGGTGAATATTCCTCAATCCTTTCTGTGTCTTCCTCATCTATAAACTAATGAGGAAAGAAGGAAATTTAGACAAAAGAGAGAGTGATGTGTTTTCAGGTCTAGAAATCTGGAGATTAGCCATGAGAATCTCTTAAACCCTTAATTATATTGTAACTTCATCTCCACTGCCACTGTAGAACTACTTGAAGGACTTCTATGAGTTTTAGGTTTCAAATTAATAATGCTTTAGATAATTAGCAGGAGAACAGAGAAGCTTAACTAAAGGCTTGGAAGGATGAAGTCTGTTGAAAGAAAGAGAAAACCCGAGTGAAATTGTCTTCGGTTCACATTAGTGTTTAATCAACACGCACAGGTTAATGGGTGGTAAGGTAAGTCAGAGGGACTATGAACCCGAAGTTCATATTTCAGTAGCAGACAATGTTTTAGAAGTCCAATAACACCTTCCAGGAGTTTCCGTCATTCGGAAATTAGAGACATAGATTATAATATGGTGAAAATTAGTCCTACTCTGGTGAACCTAGAGTAACAGTACATTAAGTTCAGAATCTGAGCTCTGTAATTGACAATTTAAAAACTTTAAGCATCTAGATGTGAACTACCATAAGCCTTATTTTCATTCTAAAAATAGAGCAAAAACTCTTTAAAACAGCAAATCAGCGATGTGCTGCTCTCCCTGAGGGAAGGAAGAGGCTGCATCGCACATTCTCGCGTTAGTGCCTTCATTGCCTCAGAAAAGAGTGTGACTCTCAGCCTCACAGGCTGATATGCAAATCACATCTTTCTTAAGACTTCACAAGCATCACTGAGGATTGTTCTGTAACCCTTGCAGATCCCTGCTTCCATCCAGGCATCACACCAGCCAATAACTGCTTTCTTTCCTGCTTCACAAATACATTTCTTCCAGGCTTTATATGAAATGGGGGACATTACAGTCAGCCTTGTTAATGCTGACTAGCATTTGCTGAAACTAGCGTGATATACTGTTACTGTGCCCACCGTATCTCTTCATGACACACCTCCCCACAAAATTATGCCCCTAGAGCAAAGGAATTGTCCTTTTCATTAAATATTTACTTTCTTGTTTGTTTTGCAGTGTTATAACCAGTACTTAGCCTGACATATTTTAGGCACACAATTAATTTTGGAGAATGAATTAATGTTTAAATAAATGAATGTATTTGTCTTTTTACTCAGTTCCATTGACTCTGATCAAAACCAACATTGCCAGTTTTATGGAACCTTTGTGGAACTAGGGTTTATATATTCATGTTTGATGTTCATACATACAGATGCCCCATCTGTAGGCGATGTGCTACATGAACAGTATCTCAGTATCAACAGAGTATCCCATCATTTCCATCCTGTCTATCTGCAGAGCTATAAACCTACCTCCTTTTTCAGTCTCAGTCAGTTTGTGAAGCCCAAGACCAAGGTGCCAGCTAATTGTGTGTCTGTAAAGCTTAATCTCTGCTCCATAGGGAGAGGAACCTTCCTAGTTCCTCACAGGAGTCAGAGGTAACTTAATTTTTAGACTCTTTGTGTGGGCACTAGTCACATGTAAGAGAGGAATGTTCTGCGACGTAATCACATTCTACAGGTCTCTGCTCTTGTCATCATTTCGACATTTTGGTTACAACACATTAGCTTTAGAAGAGCATGTGCTGCCCATAACACATGACATTCCCACAAAGCCATGCCACCTGAAGATTAGGGACACAATGGCCTTGAAGAGACAGGACAGCATAAAACTCTGGGTGGCAAAGATAAGATATGTAGTAGTAAGGAAAGTTGGTAACCACTGCTTTCCTTTGTATGTTGAAACATCCTTCTTCATCCTGCATTGTTAACTCCCACAAAACTGACATTTGTGTTTTATCTGGGTTCCCAATCAGAAAATGAAAAATCATGTCATAGCTTCAGAAGCAACTTCTGAAGACATGTATTCACAAACAAGAGCTGCATTAAGAGAGTGCCCCATAGAAACAGCAAAGGATCAGGTAAGCCTGGATAAGAAAAAGGATAAGATGAAAATGTTTGTGCATGCGCAGTCTTGGCAGTTTTGGCAAAGGTGCATTCACCTGGATCTGCCAGCTCACCACACAATGAGAAGTATGAACTCCTATAGATTTCCTGACTTCTGCATAAGACAGCCCAATAGAATTTTGTGGGCTAAGAGAAATTTTCTGAAAAATAACTAAGCTCTCTGAATTAGGAACTTAAAGCACAGAACATGGAGCCCCTTCCTTTCCTAAGTGATCAACACAAATAAAATTAAGTAGTCAACCTACAACACAAATACTATCTATGATTTAATGATTTAAGGAAGGAGCCACAGACAACTTTTATCCCAAACCCAAAAAAAGTAAAAGTAAAATTGCTTCTCTCTCTTCCTCTTCCTCTCCTCCTCCCCCCTCCCTCCCTCTCTCCCTCCCTCCCTCCCTCCCTCCCTCCCTTTCTCTCTCTCTCTCTCTCTCTCTCTCTCTCTCTCTCTCTCTCCCATCTATCATCTATCTATCTATCTATCTATCTATCTATCTATCTATCTATCTATCTAAGCTCTCTAGACAGGCTACCAACATTGCTCAAAATATTGAGCTGCAGCTGATTTAACAGAGATCTACAAACACTTGACAATGTGGAATAAAATACTCTGAAAATTTCATGCTTAAAAACAATGCAGCTGGGTTGCAAAAGCAGTTTACTTTTAAGACAAATGCATTTGTAAATAAAGCAACTTTTGTTTTAAATATACAGATTTGTGTTAGGTGGCAAGCTGAATGTGCTTGTTGGAGCCTGTCCTAGAATGGAGAATTCTAGAGTGCTAACATTCATCTCTTCCTTAAGTCCTGTGGCCCATGCATCCACCACCCATGTTACTGGGAGCTGCAAATAGAAGATTTAGCCCTCTCTGGTAGAACACTGTTGACATGGTGACAGTGAGTGTTTAGGATATAAAATCCAGATAGTCACTATTGTACTTTGGAGTTCTGGGATTCCAGGGTCACTTCTGATATGTAGATGTTTTATAACTTTAATTTTTTCTATATATGACTTTTTTGGTGAAATAAAATGCCTTCGTATTTACCAAGCCAACTTCTGTAGTTGTTTTATTTATTCAAAGAAAATAGGGCTGAGTATCTATTTCACCCACTCAATTCCTGGATTATTGCCCCATAACAAGAAAGGAGATGCCATGTGTAGAAGGGGAACAAACTATGTTAGTGGACTCAGCAGAATGAGCCCCATGAATCTATGAATTAGCACCAAGAGGAATGCCCAAGGGCTGGCGAGTTCTCTGCTGAGCTGCAGGCTTTTTCTTGCTGCTTTAATTCTGAACCAGGGCATTATCTTTGACATTTCTCAGTTGAGAGGTATTTTTTCTAGATAGTCTTTGGGGATTTAAAGTAGGCTAAAAGGCTTTTAGAAGGATGGGGAAATGATGCTTTTATGTTTGTTATTTCCATTGCTGCTATTATTGAGAAAATTAGCTCAATACCAAGAGAACAGAACAAACAACACACGATTACTTCAGTTTGTTGGGCTCTGCATCCCCCAAAACAGAAAAAAAATTCTTATTTCTTCAAATAATAATATACAAAATTAACTGGGAGAGAGTAAATTAAAAACAGAAGCTTTTATGAAAATGCCTAATGTTAAATATTAGTTAACTATATGCTTTTATCTATCAAAGAAGAGATTTAAATAGCAGGGTTTATAACTCTTTGCACTGGTTTTGACAAATGAAAGCAAATTCACAAATAAGTTCCTTAAAAACTCAACAGAGACTGCCAGAGTATATTATGGAAATCCAACACGGTAATGATCCAGGCATGTTCAGCCTTAGCCTCACTGAAGTGAATTCCACCAACACTTGAAAACAATAAAGGCATTCATGAATCAAAAGTGTCCATGAATGTTCCCAGGTAGCTTAAAATATTATGTAAACAAATTAAATATAAAAATCATTGTAAAATCTATTAAAAATAAATTTCCTATTCCTTTTTATAAAGGACAAAATTTCAGTCTGTAACTATATCTTCCTGCATCTCAGAATAAAAAAAATTCCATAATCATAATTGTTAGAGACTAATAAAGGAAATACTTTCCTTTGTTGTCATGCTTTTAGTAATATAAAGCCTATATGAGGTGCATGGAAGGAATATTTTGGAGGGAACATGCTTATAATCCTTTTGGGACCATAGAAAGTAATTTTGTGGGTTTTTTTTTCTCTTGGCATTGGAGGTAAATGCATACATACATGGGTATGCTCATCTCATTTTGACAAATTAACTTTATATTTGTAAAATTCTTCCTACTTCTATGAATATTTATGTTATTAAGGTTTATTTTCGGTGATAATAACATACAAATTTGGGTACCTCATTGGGATTTCTAGTATAATAATATGCTTTCCCAACATTGCAGCTGTTTTTTTTTTCCTCTTTGGACATGCAGTGCAACTTTATAGAAAACATAAGAAAGTCATTGCTTTTGTCCAATCTTACTACCTTAGCCTTTTGATTAAAATGTCTACTATATTCATAAGTTAATGCCATTATAAATATAGCTGGATTCTCATCCACTGTTTTGAGAAATTTATCATCAGCAAATTTCTTCGTAATTCCTCTATAAATATTTATTAATATATAGCATTTAATCTGTTGACTTTTGCTGTGAGTATGACGTATTTACTTGTGCCTTAGTTTTTTTTGAAATTTATTCTTTGATAAACACATATATGTATACAGTGAATGCGGAGCATATCATTTCCATTATTGTTTATTCCCCTTGCATGTCTGTTTTTTTTTCCCCCTCAGTCTACACAGTTTAGTTAGAATTCCTCATATGAGTATGGGATGTGGTCATACTTCCTAGAAAATGGGGACAACGCTACTGAAGAAAGATGACTTTCACTTCCTACCAGCCTCTTAACTCATAATTCCTTAGCTAAGGGTTGGGTCCAAGGGTCCATCCCTTGTTGTCAGTGGAATGTTGACTGTCTCCATTTTTCCGGGCTTGTAAAGGCACATGAGCTCCTGTGTGTTTATAGTGCAATGGGATGTCATTTCAAGAAGACAGCGTTTCATAGCACTGTTCCTTGTGTGCTTTTCCACTTTTTCTTAGAGATTTTTCTTGAGCTTTGAAGATGGAGGAACTGTCTCATTTAGGGATGATTGATTACTAAGCAGTCATTTATTTTGTGCACTTTGACCAATTATGAGTCTCTGCTGATTCCTTCTCACTGTGAACAGAGACTTCTCTGACCACGGCTAAGAGCAGCATTAATTTATGGTTATAGACACCAATATTTAGAGTACAATGTCTACCTAGCAAAGCAAGAGTAGTAATTTTCCCCTTAGTGCCTATGCCCTCGCCATCCACGGCTGTTGAACAGGCTTTTAGTAGTGGTTAGTGCTGAAATAGTCACACAATTGCTCCAATAGGCACATGCTGCCTGGCATGCTGGAACTGCAGCACAGGAAGAACACTTCAGGGTATGATCATGGATGAGGGTCTGAGGTGGTTCAGAGAGTCACCAGTCTGACCACTAATATATTTTAACAAAGAAAAAAGGCTTTTATTCAGATACTGAGGTCAGAACTGTGAAAGTTCTTTTTGCACAGAGATTTTACACTGTTATGTTGTAATAAGAGCGGCGGGGCTGCGTCCCCAGCACCCAGCCGCCCGCATTGGCTAGCTTATGCCCCAAAATAATTACACGGAAACTGTATTTTTTTGATCACTGCCTGGCCCATTAGTTCCAGCCTCTTATTGGCTAGCTCTTACATATTGATCTAACCCATTTTTAATATTTTGTGTAGTACCACGAGCTGGCTTACCAGGAAAGATCTTAACCTGTGTCTGTCTGGAGTGGGAGAATCATGGCGACTCTCTCACTCAGCTTCTTTCTCCCAGCATTCTCTTCTGTTTACTCCACCCACCTAAGGTTTGGCCTATCAAATGGGCTAAGGCAGTTTTCTTTATTAGTTAACCAATGAAAGCAACAGATAAAATACAAGAACCACCTCCATCATTTCCCCTTTTTCTGTTTAAACAAAAACGAAAGGCTTTCACTTTAACATAGTAAGGTTACATATAGCAAAACAGTTATTAAGCAAGAATTACAGTTATAATATTTATATCTATTTTATCATTTATCATAAGTAAGGAAAACTATAACTATAACTAACCATTCTTTAACTCCATTAAAGACTCCAGAAGGATATAATATTACCTAAGTTAACAAGAAATAAGAAAACTCTAGAAATGACAGAGACATCTTGCTGTCTGGACAGTCACCCAAAGTTCTTTTGTACCGTTGGGGCATCCATCTTTGGCCTACAGGCCCATAGTATCCAGCAGACATTTTCATCAAGCAGGAAATTCCAAAGACAGTTTAGTCACTTTTTGCTGTGTCCTGTAGAATGTCTCGCAGACTCTTTTATGAGTCAGGAACCCCGAAAAACCATCTCACCTTTAGGCAAGTTTAGCAGTCCTCTTTCTGCGGGTTCTTTGTGTCCAGTTTATGCAACAGTCCAGGCAAGAGCAGTTTTGTGCCCAAATGGCTAACCAACTCCATAAGGAGCCTTTTTGATGCCCATCTTCCTCTTGAAGTAGATTGGTGCTGCCAGGAGCAGACATGTCTCATTGTCATGAAAAGCCCTAAGTTATTAAAACATTAAATGCCATGTTTTGTAGTCTTTGAAAGATATGAAGAATGTCTAATTGAAATATATCTCTATATATCTAGAAAATCTAACTAACATGACTACAAGCTTTATTATTATTTATGATTATCCATTAGCAACTTATATTTTTTAATTATACATTATATTTTTAAATGAACTACACAATCACAATACCTTAATCAAGATCAGAAATACATATAACAAAATTGACCTTAAAATCTATACCAATGTAAATTATTAAATATGAATGATAGCCGTCACAGCTTCCATAACATTTCATCACTCTGAAAGTACCATTGGGACAAAATCTTCCATCTGAATTACAACTTCATCTCTTTATGTCCTACAACCAAACTGTGTGATAGAGCAATAGAGTTGTACCTAGTTTCTTTAAGCATCTGGCATATATGGTAGAGTACCTTTGGGGCCACCCTGGAAAACAACTCCTAGGAAATATTTAATTTCTCATATTGAGATGTTGATTTAAGAACCCATTATAATTGTTTTTCCACCTCTTTTGTTCCTTTATTTTATTGTTTATCTAAATTCCAACATATAAAAATTACTGTAAGGTGAAGAAGTTATTTCATTATCCTTAGAAACTTGGAAATATTGTTTGGTTTTTGTTAAAAAATATCAAGCATTGTAGTTTTGTTCACACAGGATAATATCACATGAGACATGGTGTGATTGAAAGTATCATTTTTTTATTCAGCTACATATATATAGCTCAATTTTTCTCTTCCCTTCCTCCCACTTCTCCTTTTACCCTCTCCCATGATGTCTTCACTCCCAGTTTACTCAGTAGATCCTGTCTTTTTCAACTTCCCATGAAATTAGTTCCATGTATATTTCTTTTACGGTTCTCTTTGTTGTCTAGGTTGTTTGGAAACAAATATATACTCACTCATATGTGACTTTTTGATATCAAGCAAAGAAAAACCAGCCTAAAATTCAAGACCCCAGAAAGTATCATTTTTAACTACACTTGTCTGGCCACACATAGAACACTGCACTCACTCTCTTCTAAATACTTCACTGTTAGAGTAAGAAGGTTAGTCAGAGATAATTGTAAAGGAATAGTGACCAGTAAAAAAAAAATCTATATTCTACAGGGAACACATAAAATTAATACTGCATTACAATGCTCAGGTTTAAGCATAAAATTTTAAATATCCTTAACATGAAAAGTCAAATAATAGGTAAAGTACTGGCTTCTATTAATAGAGATCTTTAAATATATTCTAAAAATATATTCGGAGTAATAACACAAACATAGCAAGAACTAAGAACTAAGTAACCTGATACTGCAAAGACTAGGAATGGAGAAGGTAGTGGAGAGTAGGTTGAAATTCCTTCAGGTATCGTCTCCAATGAACTTTGTGCAAGGTAGTAGCTCAATGGGCTTATTTTAAGTGAGCAGTGGAATAAGCTTTAGTGATCAATCACACAGCATGGAGAACATGTTAATAATAATGTGCTGCATATTTCAAAACAGCTAAAAAGTAGGCTATACTAAAAATACTACAAAGAACAATGACACATAAAAGATAGATTAATTATCCCTATTTAATTATTCCACAATTTACCACTGCTTGATATTGTGCCCCATTAAATATGTAAAATGATTACTTGTCAATTAGAATAAAATTTAGTTAAAAATTTCAAATACCTGTCATGACAGTTTTTTTGTTATTTTATTTTCATGATGAATAATTGAACATTGTAATTAATAATCTCCCCAAATTACAGACCATGAAGGATGAGGAAGATATATTTCTACAAGTGTTGCGGGAGGTCCTTCCGCTCCTCCAGCCAATAGCCGCTGAGATACCAGCCCATTGGGGTGTGGTCTCTTTCCCTTTAAAAAAGCGGCTACTTCCCTCCTCGCTCTCTTTACTTCCTGCTCTGGTTCCGGCTACTAGACTTCTTCCTAATTGCGCAGAGGGCTGTTGTCTGGGACAGTGATCTGTAAGTTTTTTCCCCTTTAAATAAATACCACCCTATTAATCATAATTCCAAACTGGTGCGGAATTGTTTATGATTTACGCCATCATCTGGCGCCCAACGTGGGGCTCGAACCCATGACCCTGGGATTAAGAGTCCCATGATCTACCGACTGATGATGGAGGAAGGTCATTGGTTAAATAATAAAGAAACTGTTTGGCCCTCATAGGTTAGAACATAGGTGGATGGAGTAAACAGAACAGAATGCTGGGAGGAAGAGGAAGTGAGCTCAGATGCAGGGCAGCTCCTCTCAGAGGCAGATGCAATGAAGCTCCAACCCAGGATGGACATAGGCTAGAATCTTCCTGGTAAGCGCACCTTGGGGTGCTATACACATTATTAGAAATGGGCTAGTCCAGGTGCGAGAGTTAGCCAAGAAGAGGCTAGATATAATGGGCCAAGCAGTGTTTAAAAGAATACAGTTTGTGTGTTGTTATTTTGGGGCATAAGCTAGTTGGGTGGCGGGAATCCAGGCAGCCCAGGAGCTGGGGCAGCAGGAACGCAGCCCGCAGCTCCCACACTACAGAAAAGCATCATCCTTTCTTAAATTTTTATAATATCTGAAGTCAGGTATACTCATGCTGTTTATACTTCAGCAAAGATTCAGCACTGGGTCATATTAGGCAACTGTAATCTCTATAAGGAACAAATATTTATTTGCTATGTATGCAGGCAGGTAGAACAAACTCTTATAGAAGGATTCCTCACAAACACAAACACCCTGAAGATACTACATTGCCATCAGAGAGAAGAGTCTTATAAATACTCAAAAAGACAAAATACAACAGCCAGTAAGGTTACTTTCCAAGAAGATATGATACTTTTAACGTACAAGCATAAAATCAGAAAGTTAATACTATTTGTTTATTGCAATAGTTATTGCTTAATCAATACTTATTGCTTCAAAATGGGAGGATTTTGCAACATAACAATTATAACTCTTTCCCAAAAACATACATGAAGTGAGGCTTCCCATGAGAGTTGCATGTCAGAATGTTGTGTCTGGCTTTCAGGAGAACTACTAACTCAGGAGAAACCTTTTATGGGTTGAGTGGTCCATTTTGTACAGTTCAGGTAAACTTAGAGAATTTAGTCCATGTGAGAATCATAAACTATCATTTTAGAATGATTTTTGTATTTTTCATTGACTTCATTTAAACTCACAACTACATAGCTTGATCATTTTCATCTTTGAGCACATGGACACATATTTATGACTTTAATGGAAAGACACAAGGCATTTTTTTCGATATTGCCAGTCTGATTATACTGTGGGTAGATATTTTTCCTTTTTATATCAGTATAATTTGTGGTATATTTTACTGTGACCATAAAGTTTCATGGAAAATATATTTGAAAATTTGATAAAAAGAATAATTAATTCCTAGGAATAACATATGTCAATCTTAAGAGTCTATCAATCTGTTATTAATCTTATAAACAAAGATTACTTTGTTTTCAGATGATATTTGTTGTAACATGTGGGTCTGCTTGTTGGGGTTTCTGTCCCACCCAATCCCTCAGCCGTTTAGTCCCAGAGAAAATCACACAGAGATCTCTATAAGATTATAAACTGACGAAGGTTAATATCCAAGAGGATGACTATATGTTTTTCTTTGGGTTCACCTTCTTATTTAGCTTCTCTAGGATCACGAATTATAGGCTCAATATCCTTTATTTATGGCTACAAACCAATTATGTGTGAGTACATCCCATGTTCCTCTTTTTGGGCCTGGCTTACCTCACTCAGGACAGTGTTTTCTATTTCCGTCCATTTGCATGCAAAATTCAAGAAGTCATTGTTTTTTACTGCTGAGTAGTACTCTAATATGTATATATTCCATACTTTCTTCATCCATTCTTCCATTGAAGGGCATCTAGGTTGTTTCCAG
Organism: Chionomys nivalis; assembly: GCF_950005125.1. Taxonomy (NCBI): domain Eukaryota; kingdom Metazoa; phylum Chordata; class Mammalia; order Rodentia; family Cricetidae; genus Chionomys; species Chionomys nivalis. Next base: position 61,671,359 of record NC_080099.1, read on the forward strand.
GTTCTGGCTATTACAAACAATGCTGCTATGAACATAGTGGAGCATATACTTTTGTTGTATGATAGGGCGTCTCTTGGGTATATTCCCAAGAGTGGTATTGCTGGGTCGAGGGGTAGGTTGATCCTGAATTTCCTGAGAAACCACCACACTGCTTTCCAAAGTGGTTGTGCAAGTTTGCATTCCCACCAGCAATGGATGAGTGTACCCCTTACTCCACAACCTCTCCAATAAAGGCTATGATTGGTGTTTTTGATTTTAGCCATTCTGACAGGTGTAAGATGGTATCTTAAAGTTGTCTTGATTTGCATTCCCCTGATCACTAAGGAAGTTGAGCATGACCTTAAGTGTCTTTTGGCCATTTGAACTTCTTCTGTTGAGAATTCTCTGTTCAGCTCAGTGCTCCATTTTATAATTGGGTTGTTTAGTTTTGTACAGTCTAATTTCTTGAGTTCTTTATGTACTTTGGAGATCAGACCTTTGTCAGTTGCGGACCATGAAAGGAGACAGAGACAGTGACCCACATTGGAGCAACGGACTGAAATCCCAAGGTCCAAATCAGGAGCAGAAGGAGAGAGAGCACGAGCAAGGAACTCAGGACTGCGAGGGGTGCACCCACGTACTGAGACAATGGGGATGATCTGTCGGGGCCTCACCAAGGCCAGCTGGACTGGGTCTGAAAAAGCATGGGATAAACCCGGACTCACTGAACATAGTGGACAATGAGGACTGCTGAGAAGTCAAGAACAATGGTACTGGGTTTTGATCCTACTGCATGTACTGGCTTTGTGGGAACCTAGGCAGTTTGGATGCTCACCTTATTAGACCTGGAAGGAGGTGGGAGGTCCTTGGACTTCCCACAGGGCAGGGAACCCTGATTGCTCTTAGGGCTGATGAGGGAGGGGACTTGATTGGGGGCGGGGGAGGGAAATGGGAGGCAGTGGCGGGGAGGAGGCAGAAATCTTTAATAATTAAATAAATAAATAAATTTAAAAAAGAATAACAAATGGAACATTAGAAATCACTATAATGTACAAGTTTACTAATACAGTAAATCTTTTTGATTATCAAAAAAAAAGATTATAAACTGATTGGCCCATTAGCTCAGACTTTGTATTAGCTCCTTTAACATATATTAACCCATTATTCTTATTTATGTTAGCCACATGGCTTGGTACCTTTTCTCAGCCAGGCAGGTTACATCTTGCTTCTTTGGTGGTGTGCTGGACTGCAGGAAGAGCTTCCTTCTTTTCAGAATACTCCTGTTCTCACCAGGCTGGAGAGATGGCTTAGAGGTTAAGAGCACTGGCTGCTCTTTTAGAGTCCCGAGTTCAATTCCCAGCAACCACATGGTGGCTCACAACCATTTGTAATGAGACCTGGTGCCTTCCTTGCCAGCAGTACATTGTATGCTTAATAAATAAATAAATCTTAAAAAAAGAGAAAAAAAAAGAAAAAGAATACTCCTGTTCTCATTGCCCCGCCTCTGCTTCCTGTCTGATTGACCTGCCTATACTTACTACCTGGCCAATCAGCATTTATTTAAAACATGATTGACAGAATACAGACAATATCCCACAACAATTTGGTTAAGGCCAAAGTCAGAAATGGTGATGAGAAGACAATGGCAACAGATAAGGAACAGTGTCCCTGAGGACAGACACAAATGCAAGGGTGGAGGAGCCAAAGGGCACAGACAGCACCCTAGCAGCTCAAAAGTGCAAAGTGAAACAAACCAGAAAATACCAGCAATAAAATATCAGATTCTTCCACCTGATATTAGTCCATGGAAACATCTAAGCTAATGAGCTCTGATACCATAAATTTCTGTTTTTAAACCATTTCATCAATAATATTCTCTTATAGAAGCAATAGAAAACTGAAGTCTGGGCCTTAGGTACACTGTGTCTCTGGATTAATTTGCTCTAACTCAGTGGAGTGTTTTCTTGTAGCACAGTTGACACTTGAAAGTTAACAAGGTTGTGATGTCTGATATTTTACATTGGTTAATCAAAGGAAGTTGGGATTGAGTTGGATGACAATTCCTCTCTCATCTCTGGAAAAGCTGTCAGTAGGTGTTGGGTTAAGAATAATTATCTAGAAGAAGAAAAATGTGGGCTCTGTGAGATAGGGCTCTCCTCAGTTTCTGATGGTGCCTCCTACTGTAGTTTCTCATCACTCCTGCTATTCTTGACTGTCAAGGAAATCAAGCCTTCACCACCCAGGCCATTCTTCCTTTTCCTTTCCCCAAAGAATAAGTCCCTGTGTGAAGTTAAGAATATGTGGGGCAATAGGACAGACTCTGATATGATGGGGGGACCTGCTTTCTTCACTGAGAACAAAAGAGTAATAATTTTGAGATCCAGCTTCACTGCATCATCTGATTCTAGTAAGCAAATCCTCTGAGTCAGATTTTTATCATAAATGTAGAGACTATGTCTACTTTAAACTTTATTACTTTTTTGTTTTTGGGTTGAGAAACTTACATGAAGAAAATGATTACAATTATTTTATATGCACATGGGTTAGAATTTGATGACATTGAAAGCATTCAGATGTCTGTCAGTATAGTTCAGCATAAGAGCACACACACAGCAAGCCCTAAGCCTCAGTCTGATCTTTAGATCCCACGTCCCCAAACCTACATCATAGAGGAATATGCAAAGCCCCATCTAATAGTATAGCAAATATTGTTGTGCATCTCTTCTGTATACAAATAAATTTTATAGACTATTTTAAATATATTTTTGATTCTGTGATTTTTATGTGATGTCCTTTACTATTTGAATCTTATACTTTTTCATTTCTGAGACTCTAAAATAATGCTTTATATTCTCAGCCAAAACCAAATAAAACCCAGTAATAAGCCAAGCAATACCTTTCAATGCCCAAGGAAATTTACAGTGTTTTCTGTTTCAGAACTTAATGAAATTATGACAAATCTGAGATTTGAGAGAGCTATCTCTGAGCACATAGCAAATACAAAAAACAAGAAGCAGAATTAATCACAAAGGACAGGAGACAAGCCCAAAGAAAAGAACAAAACTTTGTCCAGCATAATTTTATTTTGTACCAGTTCAGATTTCTCCCCTCCTCTCCTTCTGTCCCTCTGTTCTCTGAAAATCATGCATGAAGCTGAGGGGAGAGCAGCACTACTTGTTGGCTCATCACTGTGCATTCTTTTTCCCTTTGATAGAAAACTGCAGAATTTAATACAAATTACTATGCTTAATTGCAATTTAAAATAACTCAAAACAACTGCAGAATAATCGGTCATTAAATGAAAAGTTATTGTGTAGGTAAGCATGAAAATGGATCAATGGGAGGCAAATTTGATATTTGTGCAACAAATTCATCATTAGATGAATGGCTGTAATGTCTTATTTTCTTACAAAGCAACAACTGGTTATTTTTGGATCACAGAAGGAAGAACAACTTCAAGGCACAGTTCACTTTCTGCTGGTGTGATTTGTAGTAGACTATTGCTTACCACAGTATAACTGAGGACTGGAGCCATTGGTAAAAACAGTCCCATAAGAGAGTAGACTTGCTGTGACTGCTACAGACACCAAGCATGACTATTGTTGAAGCACTGGTGTGGTCAAGTGTACTGAATGCCTTATACCTCCACGTTAGGAAGGCAGAAGTAAAAGGATGGTCATTACTTCCGGCAGAGCCAGGGCTACATCATGAGACTTTGTCTCAGTTGAAAAGATAAAAATCAAAGTAGAAACAAAAAACAAGGAATAAAAAAAATCTACTTTATTTATATGCTAAAATAATGGCATTTGTGGTGCTATAATGTGAACATTAGAATGCTTTGGGAAAGATGAAAGGTAATGCAATAAAATATACCTAATCATAACTTTATGTAACTCAAAATTACACTTTTCAATTGTTTCTAGTTTGTGACAAGAAAAAGTAACCTGATACTTTTCAATTATCTTAGGAACTAAACGCTGTGTTTTTTGAATGCTGAAATAAAAACCTGTATATTGCCATATTCTAAAACAAAAAGCAAGGATGGTAATCCTCCCTTCAATTTTTTTTGTCCAGGCTATCCAAGAAACTCCTAAAACAATGTAGAATATTACTGCTGCCTGTTGTTACACCTCAGCGGTTGAAGGCAAGTTCCTTTTGCTGGACACATTGCCCTCTTAAGGTGTAATACTTGGATGATTCGAGCTGGATCTAACCTGAAAACCTCCTTCCCTAAATACTAACTTTCATAGTTTCATAAGGTGCTATACAAGCTGCCAAAGGAAGAAAGCAATTGGCAGATCTATCCAGCTATGACACCTATGAACCATAGACCAGCATGGTGAAATAGCCTTAAACTTGAAATGGTGGCACTAAGATGTTGGAAGTAAAAAATCCAGAATACCTTCCTGATAAAAGTCCTAGAGAACATGAGCAAGGAAATCAGGACCACGAGGGATGCACCCACCCACTGTGACAGTGGAACTGATTTATTGGGAGCCCACCAAGGCCAGCTGGTCTGGGACTGAATAAGCATGGGTTGAAACTGGACTCTCTGAGCATGGCGGACAATAAAGGCTGATGAGAAGCCAAGGACAATGGCACTAGGTTTCGAACCTAATACATGAACTGGCTTTGTGGGAGCTTAGCCTGTTTAGACGCTCACCTTCCTGGACGTAGATAGAAGACCTTCGTCTTCCCGCAGGGCAGAGAATTTGGACTGCTCTTCAGTATCGAGAGGGAGGGGGAATGGTGTGGGGGGAGGAGAAGAGGAGTGGGGAAAAGGGGAGGGGAGTGGGGGAGGGGGCAATATTTGGGAGGAGGGGAGGGAAATGGGAAACGGGGAGCAGGTGGAAATTTTAATTAAAAAAGAAAAAAAAAGTCCTAGAGAATGTAGAGAAAAACCTCAACATAATAAAAACCCCATAGTCAAAATCATCTTTAATAGATAAGAACCTGAAGGGGTTCCACTGAAATCAAGAAAAAGAGATATGCATTATTCAAAATCACTTCTACAATTGTTCTCAAAGTAAAAGCTATATCAAAGAGACAGGAAAAAGGAATTAAAGGAATATAAATAAAGAAAGAGAAAGTCAAACTATCCCTATTTGTATATGATATGATACTATAGAGATCCCAAACACTATATCAGAAAACTTCTAGCAAAAACAAATATGCAGAAGATCATGGACACACTTCCAATTACAATAGCCTCAAAGAAATAAAATATTCAGAATAGGCTAAGTAAGTAAAGTTTTTATAAAATGAAAATATTACATCATTGAAGAAAAACACTAGAAAATCAAAAGAAATCCCATACTACTGATCATTAGATTAACATTATGAAAAAACCTACCAAAAATATATTTACAGATTCAATACAATCCCAAAGTCTCTATTTTCCTCTTTGTAAAAACAGCAGAAATAAATAGCCCTAAAGTTCCTGTGAAACCACCAAGACCCAGATAGCCAACAAATCTGAACAAAAAGACAATTCAGGTCTTAAGATATATTATAGAACCATAGTTCCTAAAACAATATGATACTGGGGCAAAAAGGACAATGTAACAAAATTGAAAACTCAAACATGAGCCCATGTAATTTCAGCCACTTAATATTTGACAAAGATGACAAAACCTATGCTAAAGGAAATATCTCCAACAAATGCTGTTGTTAACGTGCATGAGAAAGAAGTTAGCCCTGTGTCTATCATCTTGCACAGAAAATTTCCAAGTGGATCAAATATCTAAAAGCCTGAATCCTGAAACACTGAAACTACTAAAAGAAAACATCGGAACTATGCTAATTGATACTGATGGAGGAAAAACACTTCCCAAATCAAGTCTTTTGTCCAAGAATTAATGTCAACAGTTGACAAGTGGGATTTCATGAAACCAAATGCTTCTGCAAAGTTAGAGAATAATCAGCCAGGTGAAGAGGAAGCCCGCAGAATGGGAATCTTGGCCAGCTATACATCTGACAAAGTATTACAATTCAGAATACAAAAGGAATTCAGAAAACAAAGTGTCCAAAAATGACCCCTTCAAACAATGGACCTGGAACCCGAAAAGAGTTTTTTAAAGAAGAAAAACCCAAATGGCTAAGAAATATCTCAAAAGATGTTAATCATCCCTAGCAATTAGGGAAATGCAAGCAGAACCATCTTTCACATTCTGTATTTCCTAGTTAGTAGGGATTGACAAAGATCAATGGAACAACCGACAAAAAATTCTGAATGGGAAGCAGAGAGTACCGTCATTCACTGTTGGATTACAAACTGATATAGTCACTATGAAAATTGCTGTGGCGAATTCTCAAAAAGCTAAAAGCAAATCTACCATATGACTGAGCTATACCACTCCTTAGCATATGCCCCAAAGATTTGACATCCCACTCAACAGATATTTGCTTATCCACGTTTATCATTGCTCTATTAATGATAGCTATGAGTGAAAATGACCTAAACGGTCTTCAACTAGCATGGATAATGAATAACGAGAATGAGGTATACACACACACACACATATATATATATATGATATGCAAGCTATGTAGCTGTAAAACAGTGAAACCATGAACTTTGCAGATATACATACTTAGAAAGGATCATATTGATGAGGTAACTCAGACCTGAAAGACAAACAGCACATGCCCTCTCTTCTTAGAACCTCCTAGCTCTAAATCTTCATATGTGAGTACATAGTCTGAAGTAACTGTAGAACCAGGAAAGTAAAATAGGAACATTGCCAAGACAATGGTTTCATGAAGCAGTAGAGAGGGGATTAGCAGGATACAAGTGACCTTATCCTGGAATAGGAAAGTGGGGACTCCTTATAGTGGGTAAGGCAGATATACACGGAATGTGGAAGGGGTAAGGGCAATAGGAGTATACAAGTGATGTGATAGGGGAAATAAAAAAAAGGAAGGGGGAAGCTAAATACAGAACAAAGGACTTTTCAAAATCCCACAAGGAATCACAATATTAACCACCTCTACAAACCCTGTAATACATGTAACTCCATATATCATACACATATGTAGTCTGAATGAACATTTCTCATCTGGGTCAGCAGTGCTTAGTCCGAGAACCACCTCATAAAGAAATGAATATAAGACTAGAAAAGCCTTTTCTGAATTGTTGGCAATACAGCTCAAGAGACTCCCAAAACCTATTGTTATTTTATTTATTTACCCGTCAGAGCTGGATGACAAGTCTTTGCTGAAAACACCATGCACTTCAGAAAAAGATTCCAGAGAGTCCTGAGCTGAAAATGGCATGGATGACCCATGAAAATTAGCTTTCATGGTTCCAGACGGGGTTATGCAAGCTTCCAAATAAGGACCCAGTCAAAATGCCTGTGAACCACAACAACCACCATGACAAGGTCACCCTACGAGTTCAGTAGTTGTGCCTATACCTTGATGATAAAAATCAGCTCTCTAATTGATCTTAAGGTCCATTCAATAAGCAAGAGACAATGCCTGGCATTGGAAACCTAGTTAACTACTCAGTGCTAGTGAAATCAAGATTTTGGGTGGATAATCTCTAACTATGAATTTACTAAACCAACATACTCCTTAACAACACTCCGCAAACATTTGTTTTTTCTTGGAGTTATCTAAAAATATGCCAAAGACAGTGGAAATATGGTAACGATCAAGGCCAATGACAGAATTTATACAGCGCAAGGGTAGCATTTCAACCACAGATCTGCTGTGCTGAGAAACCACCCCCATCATACCAACTCTTATTTTTGACCTCAAACAAGCAAGTCATTTTTATAAGTATCATTGCTTCCTGAAACTTGAACTTCCCATGTGTCTTCTATTAATCAATATGCATTGTGCTGCATACAATGTTTTATTACCTACTTATACCTACACATCATGTACTAATTTTTAAGCTCCTGTTAGAAAAAAGAAGTATGTCCTTGTGATCAGCTTTTCTCTAAGTACATAATATCTGATAAGAAAAATTGAGTGCATATTTATGGGTGACAGACTAAATATACTATTTATTTATATTTCTTATATAACCCTCCAAATAAAATTTACAAGGGCCTCCAATCAAGGAGTCATGTGCTATAGTGGCCTGTATCCCCCAGTATCAGATCATTGTTGTTAAAAATGCGTGGGCTGTGGTGGGATCGGGATAGCACTCTTCCTCTTTCTTTAAAATGCTTCAAAACAAACAAACAAACAAAAAACCCATTAGACAACAACGCAGAATGCCTTTCAGGGGAACTCATGAAGCTTGGAAACAGGTCATTTTGGGTATGTGGAGGAACTCTTAAGGAAGAAGTTTGAGAAGAGAAGAATGCTTACATGGGAAGAGTTGCTGGGAATTCCCAGAATGCCTCACACCCTGCTCTTTCCTGGACTTAGCTGACCAGAGCTTTCCAATAAACAATAAGCCAATGAATGGGAAGGTTGGACCAAGTCACTGAGTAGTGATCCCAAAAATTGGTAGTAATTTCAATGGGGAGCTCACCAACACTTAGAAGGTGAGATCCTCATCTATCAAAACAGTCCCCTAGCTGTTGAATTGTTATTGTCAAAGACAAAAGCAAACATTCAGAAAACACTAATCATGGCCAAACTTTATGAAATTGAAAAAAAAAACCTTGACAAGAATAAATATCTGTAAACAGTAGTAGTGAGGTCAATAGAATCACTGCAAGTAGCACATTTATGAAAAAAGATTAAGATGCTCAAAATCTATTACAAAATTTAAAAATATAGATGCATATGATCCTTTGTGATAGGCAGAGTCCCCAGTTGGTTGCTCTATGATCTCAGAGACTAATTAGACTGCTTTATGTCAAAGAATACTTTGCAGATGTAATTAAGTTTCTAATTACATTTCATGAGAATATCCATGTGATCAAAATCTGATCAAAGGGCTCTAAAAAAGTAGAGTGTTTTCTTCAAGTCTTAGAGTTGAATTGCAGTGACACTTTGAATGTGAGATGGACTTAAAGAACATGTAGACAGATCACTCTAGGGGCAGAAACAAGGCATGACTTAAGGTCAATAAGGAATATATATCTATATATCTATATATATATCAATAAAGAATATACACACAAACACACATATATGAAAAAATATATTCCTGTTGCTGAGTCCTAATGTGCTATCTGACACACATTTATGAAAACATTAGGAATGCCTTAACAGTGTATTGTAAGTTTTAAAACAAATAAATTTTGTTTTGATTGAAAACTACAGAGAAAAAATTTAATTAACTTCTATATAATGTTAACAATCAACTCTTACATGTTTATATATCATCATATTACCTAGAAGTATTCAAAACTGATCATTATGAATTTCAAATGTGAAACTTTTATTCATTCATTCCTTTAATTAATAATTAATTAATCAATCAATATGGGGTTTTCCTATGTGGTCCTGATTGGCCTAGAATTACAGGTATAACCTGGTTGTCTCTGAAACTGCTGTGTTCTTCCTTGCTCAGCCTCACAAGCTCTGTGACCACAGCAGCATGCCACCACACTGAGCTCTGTAACACTCCAAAATCATACCTAACTCTACATACTTCTATTCCCAATATATAATTCCCGTATCTTTTGACTGCTCTTCCTGAGTAGCTTTTCCCACATCGCTCTGATGAAGGCTACTTTCTGGCCTGGTTCTTTCACACTTCTGACATCATGATGAGTCAAATCACATTCTCCTTACCTCTTTTTCAGTCTACTTTTCTTTAGTAATGCCATGGAATGTAACTCCAAGGCTTTTAAAGTCACAAAGCTTTCTTCTGAATGAAATTATTTAGAGTTCTCAGGGCCTATTTAACAGTACTATTTTTTTTTAATGTCTACAGTCACAGGTCACAGGCTTCTTCTTCTTCTTTTTTTTTTAAAGATTTTATTTATTTATTATGTATACAACATTCTGCCTCCATGGATGCCTGTGGCCAGAGGGCACCAGATCTCATTACAGATGGTTGTGAGTCACCATGTGGTTGCTGGGAATTGAACTCAAGTCCTCCGGAAGAACAGTCACTGCTCTTAACTGCTGAGCCAACTCTACAGACCCTACAGTCCCAGGCTTCTTAAGCAGCTTCTGCTGCTCTTCTATAATTATCTAATATTTATTTTCTGGGCTATCAATTCCAAATTGTAATGCAGTTAACAAAAGTCCATTGAATTCACCCTTGATTCATTACATGTCAACTTAGATCATAACATGATTTATGCCCATGATGCTTGTTTACTTCTTACCTGTTTTTCTTTTACCCAAATGCATTTCCTATTCCAGATTACCCAATAAATTCTCCTGTAAATATTTTATATAAAGGTGTTTTTATTCTATTGCCAAATTTCAATGAATCTTGAATAAATTATTTATATAGACTTGGGTACTTGGGCTCAAACTTCATGTTTGGTTTCACAATGGACAATGTTTTGACAGGGAATTTAAGATTTTTATATTATTAAGCATTTATGGGGTGGAATATAAATGAATTAACTGTTGACGAAATGTGGTAGGAACTAATTTTTTACATTAAACCATTGATTATTTATGAAGATTGGAATGTTCTGTTGGTGCTAAGTGACATAATGCTTGTGACATTTGCCAGGAGACAATGCCAACTATGGCATTGGCCTGTGCCCTTCATTTACTCAGATTAACACTGAAGAATGATGGGATGATGGTCAATTTGGTGGAATCAGCCCCATCTCTTATAATTCTATGGCCAAAATGCAGTTTTGATGCCACAAAAGTTCTTTCTCAGGTTCTTTTCATCTAGCAATGGCTTCAGTTAGTAGTAACTTTCGCTTGGAAAAATGATACAGTTGCTACATAAATACAATGCACTAGTGTAGCGAGCTGCGTGAAGCCACACCTGATGGCTATGTGTAGAGAGCTGCGTGGAGTCGCACCTGATGGTGCTGGCTCCCGCCCTCCGCGATCCCGAAAGCGAGTGTTCTCTGTGATAAACTCCTATGGCTAAAGCCTCACTTATGCTATTATCACGCAATGACTGTCAGCTGCTTGCATATGCGTGGACCTATGGGCAGTGCCCACCTGGCAATCTGAAGTTGGCGGCCCAGGCCTACTTAAGGGCTGGGAGAGGTTTGCCCAGGGAGAGAGGGGAGAGAGAGAGAAGGGGAGAGGAAAAAAGAGAGGAAAGAGAGAGAGAGGGAGAGAGAGAGATTTTACAATTGTCAAAAGGTCCTGAATAAAACTGCAGTGAGAAGAGCTCCGGTGGTCGCGTCATCCTCGCTGGACGAGGGGGGCCGCGACACACTAGTAAGAGTGAAATATTATGAATAGTGTCAGGACACTCCGATTTCTTTAAATCATGAAAATCTTTGCTCATTAAGGATAATAATGAATATAACAAACAAACAAAAAAACCAAACAACAAAAAAAACTACTTTGAAGTCAAATGCAGACCATTCTGTAGATACTGCTTTTTTTAGAATTTAAAATAATCTATTTCTTCAGATTTCAAGAGCAAAATATTAAATTTTATAAATGATAGACAATAAGCAAGCATCAACATACATATACATTTAGTCATAATATATTTCCATATATTTTAACCAATTTAACACAAATCAAATTTTATCATATATTTCTTTTTTGCAGTGTCCAGAATTGCTCTCTATATTCAGTTTCAGATTGACAACCTAACCTTTCTCCAGAGGTGCTCATCTCCACTGCTTTTCACTTTGGCTCAACCACTTTCTATCCGTTGACCTCAGTGATGCTTTATGGCTCTGTTGCCTCCCATTTTGTCTTCTGTAATTTTTATTTTGGCTTCAATAACATTGTAAGATGTTTCCATTCTCCTTGTTTTCATTCTTTGTTACTTTAGCTTTACATAGGTGTGGAAGAGTCTGCTAAAGAGTGACTCTTTTTATCCCTTCCCTTTTCCCAGTTAAATGCATTCTTGTGACTAGGGAACAAACTCAAGCACCCCCAGCTTGATAATGAAGGAATGTCAGGAGGCAGACATGGCTCCCTTCTCAATCCTCATTCCTCACTCTCTTCACAGGCTATCTGTGCCATGACACAGGTCATCAGAGTCTCTGTCACTTCCCCCATCATTGTCTTGTACTATGAATATACTACATTGGCTACACCTATTCCCCTCCCTTTTTGTGTCTTCCCTACGCATGTGTTTGTGTGTGAGGTCCATGAATTGGGGAAGCTTTCTTTGTTCAGTCCCTACATTAAAATTCAAAGACTTTGGATATACCATATTTACAACAGGAGAAAAATGGTTTCTAACCCTCTCTATAGGTCTGACATGAATTATTTTTTTCAGCACTTTAGAATTTACTCTCCATTTCTCATTACTTCTTGAAGACAGCAACTCTAGTTTATACTTTATTTACATGACATCCATTATGTAACATAGTGACCATCAATACAATTTTGCTCAAAAATTCAAGTAAATAAATATTTCATTTGTATTCAAATGCTGACACATGGTGAGGGCAACTATAAACTCAAAAGAATACAGACACACACATACATACACTGTATTAATAACACATGCAACACATTGTGAATTCTATACCGTCTGTTTCAACTTTGGTAGTTTCTCATCCCACACAGTCCAAGAATTTAAACTATTTTAGAGAACAGAGATAGTTCTTAACTTATCATTTTAAAAATTACCCTATAATATATGTTATTATAAAAACTCTGACTTATTCAAAGACATCACATGTACTGATCATCTTGTCTATTATAACTACTAATGTTTTGTTCAAACTTTTTATGAAGTTTTTTAGTTCTTAAATTTAATTCATTGTCAAATACTCACAGCATTTATTCATTACACTTTTAATTCATTGTAGGTGGATCTAACTGCCAAACTGTATCTTATCAATGTTTTCACAGCCTCATAAAACTTGGGGCTAGAGAGATGACTCAGCCACTAAAAACACTCACTGACTTGCAGAGATCTCTGGTTTAGTGCCTAGCACCAACATGCTCATGTGGGATTCCCCTTTGTATGCTGTGAATACCACTGATTAATAAAGAAGCTGTTTTGGGCCTGTGATAGGGTAGAGCAGAGCTAGGCGAGGAAAACTAAAGTGAATACTGGAAGAAAGAAGGTGGAGTCAGAGAGAAGCCATGGAGCCCTACCAGAGACAGATGCTGGTCCTTTACCTAGTAAGCCACAAACATGATGATACACAAATTAATGGAGATGGGTTGATTTAAGATATGAGTTAGCCAGAAATGTGCTTAAGCTATTGGCCAAACAGTATTGCAAATAATATGGTTTCTGCATAATTATTTCGGGACTGAGCAGCCAAAAACAAACAAGCGGCGTCTTACAACAATATGCTATCTCAAAACAACTAGTAATTCCAATTACAGGGAATCTGACACCCATTTCTGGCTTCCACTGACTTCTGTATGTATATGACACACATAAACTTATGCACATACATGTAAAATTAAAAAAAAAAAAATTCCAAGAATCAAAAATCACTTAACAAAAACCCCAGTATCAGATACAAGAAGACCTTATTTGTGGTGTAGTCAGGGTTATTTAAGAGACTCCCCAAACATGCAAGATATTGCTGTTAGCCTTCATTGCTTTAAGAGGTGGAAGGTAAGTCCTTTCTTGAAAACACTATGCAATTTTGACATGGCCCACAAGGCCCTGAGCTGGAATTAATCTGAATGCTTCCTCCCCAAGGACTAGCTTTTTTGTTAACAGAAGTCAACATGTCATCTTCTAAAGCAAGAGAACAGCCAATAGTCTTACCCAGCTTTGATGCCTATGAACCAAACCATGATCATCTTGGCACAATAACTTTAAAAGTGCAGTAGTGATGAACATAATTTGGGTTTAACCAATAGCTCTCTAATTGGTTCTACGTCCCACTCAGCAAGAGGGAAACCCTGCCTGGTACTAGAAACCTATTTAATTCTTTAGTACTAGCAAAGTCATGTATCTTGGAGAACCTACAACCACCAATTTATTAAGTCAACATAATCCCTAACATTTTTCCTTTTACCCATAGTTAAGTCTGGTGCTCACCCCTTATCAAGGACATTTTTCTTTTCAACAGACCACTACAGAAAACTGAATTAAAATACAGCTCTGTAAAGTCCAGTCCTAATGGATGCATCTGCAATCAAATTCTGCACAGAAAGCTCACAGATTATTGCTGAAGAGCAGCAGAATGATTTTAAGAACTTGAGGATCGTGTAGTTTGCTGTGAGATTGTATCTTCTGGGAATATCAGAAACTACACCAATAAAATCCCAGCATGACTTTCTAAACATAAACTGAACAACAACAACAAAAAAAACAAAACAAAACAAAAAAAACAAAATAAGATATGACAAAGTGGATGGGAAGGAAACCCTACAAGGCCTTAACCCTACACAAAGACCTACAAGCAACTAATGAATGTCGAGACAGGGATAAACAGTCTTCTTCAGAGAAAGCACACGTACTGGTTATTTGATACCAAATGTTCAGGCCAAAATCATATAGACAAGAAACTTTATGCAGACTGTGCAAGTCATATTTAGGAAGAGACATGTATGTACATATACATATATTCATGCAACACCATTTGATGACAAAGGAGGTCATGAATTTGAAAAAAGCAATGGGAGTATATGAGAGGGTTGCAGGGAAGAAAAAGGAGTATGAAATGATGTAATTATATTATAATCTCAAAACTAAAGGAAAATGTTTTTTAAAATGCTTTGGATATAACAAAATAACAATTATGGGCTATTATGACAAAGGAAACTCAAAGAGTGCTTCTGTTGTGTATAAAGTGGTATCATGAATAGTTTTGTATCACAATTGCCTTCATATTTTCTTGTTCTCATTGTCGTTCAATAAGTGTTTGAGATTAATCATGCCTTAGCCTTTTTGTCTTATTTCCTAATATCTTATCTAATGTGATACTTCATTTTTTATATCAAATTTTTATCTCTATAAATTAATCTTTACATTTAATACAGAAATTTAGAATGTTTTGAAATAGTTCTATATGAAACAGATTAGATGTTAGCCCTGTGCTCACATATTCAATTTATATCAGCATTAAACTCCATATAGCACAAAGTATTATCTGCATGCTTATCATTATCTAATTTCTGAATAAACTCTCTTAACAGAATCTTGGCTCAGGGATACAAGTCCCAGAGGTACACTCTCCCTTAACCCTTTGCTTACAGAACTCAGCAGTAAGAGACAAGTTTGATTCTTTTCATCCCAGGTGCCTAAGGCAGGGAATTGTATGATTAGAATATATGTACTGAAGACAGGTAAGTCTAGGAAAAGAGGAAAAATGTTCACCTAAAGCAGATGCTATCATCTGTTCTGTTGTAGAAGTACAGACCCTTTTAAAATTAATAAAAAATGGAGGAATATGTGAAGGTCCAAAATGTGAACCTATTTCCACCTTATCCACAGGTCAGATATTTGGAGCTTACTTCTATTCCTTGCCTGTTTCTAACTCAAAGGTCCTACCTAGATTTAGATCAGAGAGTTCTGATGGTTCAAGGTTATAGTTAACAGATGTGCCTAATATTCAGCCCTTGAATTTCAGGTATAGAGAACTAGATCTGTTTCTAACTCAAAGAAAATTCTAAGGATCCAACTAAGTTTCTACTGCCAAAGGAAAATAATAATGGATTCCACCCAGGGTGTATTTTGCCTGCAGTTTGTTTTGGTCTAGGGTGTGAACATTACTTGTCTTGTTCTAACAACAGAATGTTGAACTAAGAATGTAGCCTGCAACCTGCAACTGGTTAGTGAATTTCTTTATATCATGTTAATGCAATTTTTAAATCTTACTTTTACCTTTTGGTGTCAGGGTATTTTAAGAATTTGGAAATTAAACACAGGTGATTTAAGTATTCACTGGAACTCCCTTCTGGTACTTAAAAAACGACAACAACAACAAAACCTTCTTAAGCATCTAGATACCTGCATGTAACTAGCCTTGTTCACCGTTTCTAGTTCTGGTCTTGAAGCTAAGCATTAGTCTTAGGATTCTCACAATAATATTAGCAGAACAACACCACTTTCCAAGTCTTTTACTTGTTTTTTTCTCTGTGTAGCTGGATGGAATACAAATTAAGTGATGAATTATAAATAGAAGAACAATGAATTATAAACAAAAGAACAATGTCCAAACCAAAAATGTATTTATTAGCAAATAGGAAGGCATGGGTTTTCAGGTGTCATTAAGCACAGCATCATGGATTCTCCCACTACCTATTATAATACTGACTTTGTCTTTTGACATAGTACATAAACCAACATCTCAGTATTTGTGGTTTGACTAGTTGTTACTTTAGGATGCATAAATAAATCATCAAAATTTGAATACTTTAAAATTACCATTTAAAAATTTATGTTCTGTTGTGCTCGTTGTTCTCCAGTAGATATTTGCCAGGACATTCTGTATCTCTAGGTGTTTGTCCTATAGATTATGATTGTTTTTAGCAGACAGAAAGCAATGTTAAGGAAGTAAAAAAAGAAGAAAGCCTGATGCCACAGGATGCATTGTTAGGGTTGCCTCTGCCCACACCTGTCTTAGCATGGCAATGTACCTGTGAATTATATCTTTTCTTATTGTGGAATCTTTCTCATGCTTATTTTTTTCAATATTCTCTAAAGAGAACCTGAGGTCTCTTTATCAATGTATACTTAGCCTTGACAGATTTACATGTAATATTTTCAGGGAAGATGTGGACTAATAAGGTAAATAGAGAAACAGTGGCTCTTGGACTGGGTACTAAAAAATTGATTACATGAAAAATCACCTTTACAGTAGAAATAATTCTGTCATACACGATGTGCACGCCATTATAACTATTTAAATCACATGGCAGAGACAGAAATTATTGGACAATAAAGTGTAAGGCACAGAATGATCAAATGATTGAGGCTGATAGTTGCTATGGAAACGACAGATTGTAATAACTATAAGGGCAGCTGGTTACTCTTGATGTACTTCCAAAGAGGACACACAGTAAATGACAAATAAAAGGCTGTTAAGGCAAATTCAGAGCATGCATGGGAAATCAGGCTGCCTCACTAGCAGCTTCAAAGAAGCCTTACTCTGCAGAAGAAGGAATCGAAGTGTGAGGACCAGGCTCAGATCCTGGTTATAGGGACTACAAAGCAGGTTGCTTAATTAAGTATTAAACCCCTTCCATCGATTTTGTATTTTTGTATTAAAGCAGCGGTGATCACAAGATGAGAGTTGAGCATATCTAGGCAGACATGAATTAGGGCTGGGAATTTCAAGAGTAAATTCCCCTGAAGTTGTCTCAATGCAGGGATCAGGAACATGGTGCCAGTTCAATGTGGTACCTCTGTGCTGTGGAAAGATAGCACACTGATGGGTGATGCATTGAGAGGCATGTCATAGGAATGGATACCCGAATAGAGCTTCTGGTAGAGGCATTGCTAGTCTGTTGCATATTTGCATCATATATTAATGCTTTCTAGTTAACTCTACTTGGTAAATGATTCTATCTGGTTAGGTGATGACTTTTGGTAGAATGGTACATTAATCTGGTAAAGGAAATTGAAATTTAGTGAATAAGATGATCAAAACTAGATTTTCTTTCTTTTTCCTTTCATTCTATACCATTAAATAGTACTTAAAGATTCCACTCCATTATATGAACCATTGTGGTTAAAGGTGTAGTAAGTAAATTTACAGCACAACTGCTGTTATTTAAAGGTCCTTGATAGAAGCTTATATAGTGACCAAAGAATCTCATTTAGAGAAGAAAGAGCATATATTGAGGAAAAGAACACCTGCTGCTGCATGTTTTCTTTTAAACTCTTAGACGTATTTTCCACAAACCCCTCATTCTTATTTTGCTACTAGAGAAGCTTGCTTTGTTAGCTGTACCCAGTGAGGTCTGGTTTGTGCTGGGCGAGTCACACACACACACACACACACACACACACACACACACACACAAAACAAGAACAAAACCAGTCAACGGAAGGAAGAGCTCGAGGCTCTACACTCATTCCCAAGATTTCCACCAAATGTCAAAGGTTACAACTTCACAAGTCCTTCTTAAGTACTGTTATTTTCCAGCTTCTACAAGTGTCCAACGCTTTCAAAATCCCAGTTCAGTGTACAAATAACTCACTGACCCTGCTGCTCATCGGCTGCTCCACCAACCATACTGATTTTTCCCATTTAAAGGTAGATTTTCTTAATATTCTTACAATACAACCCTGCAATAGCACAGATTTTTTACTGTGGAAGATGACCTGGAAGGACAGGGACATAGAGTAGCTATAAAGTAGCTATCAAATATTACTTTGATCTTCTGTCTCTAATATTTAAAATAGTAAAAATCATCAAGTAAAGTTGATGATGTAGCTTGAAAATACCACTGACAATCTTACCTTGTGGCAGTTCAGGCCTGATTTAGATGAGCAGTTGAGATGAAAATACCAGCAATGTCTCCTGCTTCCATCTCTTGGAAGAGACTTTAGGAAAATGCACTCTACTGAATCAGCATGTTGGAAGTAAATACAAACTGTCTTTAATTCTGACCAGCTAGGAGAAAGTCAATCGTGACTGCTATGTGAATAAAAAAGAACATTAGTTAAATAATTTCTCTTCAGCAGTCACCTCTAGTGACAGTCTCCTATTTTCTATTGGAATTCTTGATTCATTTTCCATTTTCATTCCATCATCCAGAACAGTACAGTTTTATGCGATAGACACTTGGATTTTAATTTTTCTGGTGAGACATGTCCTCCAGAGGGACTGGGTATTACTAGACAACGCTTTGCCTGGGGGCCTGTGAGAGGCACCCCCAAGGAGATTCTCAATGTTAACAGGTTGCCTTGTCCTTTGTTGATCTACATTCATTGCTCCAATGTTAGCCTTGGCCACATCTTCTACATAATCTAGAATGTTAAGACTTTCTATTTTTGTCATTCCCAGAGGAAACATTATTTTTAGGAATGCCTTGAGTACAATCCCTTCTCAAATGCCCCATTCTACCACAATTAAACCATTTGGTATTTTGATGGCTCTTCATACCTTTAGAAATTGTTTCTCCTACCCAAGTCTCAATATTATTGTCAAATACCTCAACATTTATTGTATGCAGGATCCATTCATCCATTGGTGCTGATCTAACCTTGAACGACCCAAGTATCTTTTTGTATTCTAAATTGATATTTTCAAAAGCAGAGATTCAATAAGTACTCATCTAGTTTCTGGGTCTGTTATTATTATTTGTATAGCCTTATTTATTCTTTGTAAAAAGTCAGTAAAGGGTTCTCTTTGGCCTCGTTTAATGCTAATATATGATTTAGTCCTTTTTCATAGTTTTTGAATCCTCTCACAGGCATATAAGGCTGCTCTGTGACATAGGGACAAGGTGTGCCACCATATAGAGCTTGATCCTGTGGATCAGCATAAAAGCCCTTGCTAAAAATTTGATCTTGGGAATCCCCAAATTCTTTGGCTTGTCCCTGTTGTTCTAATATTTTAACATCCTCTCACTTGTAGCTCTTCCATTGTAATTCTGGTCCATCTTCAAGGACTGCTGAAGACTAATTGAAGCCAATCATTTCTAAAAGTTCCTCATTCTTGACTCTGCTATCAAACTATTTTTAAGGATATAATATAAAAAACAAAATTAAGGCCCAATATCTCAAAAATTGATGTATCAGGAAAACAACATAAGCCTTGCAGAATACCATCCATAGTATAAGCAAAAAGGTTATTAAATTTCTGCATGGTGATATTGTCTGTAATTATATAACTTTCAAATTTATTGATTTATTTATTAATCAAATGAACCTACCTCTGTTATGAGTTATCAGTAAATTGTTGTAGGTGTACCAATCTTTATTGGCCAGTAGGTATTGCAGGTGGTGTGACTGGCAGCAACAAGGCAGGTTCCAGTACCTGAATTTCCTGGGATGTAATTACTAAGAAATTTAGTTAATTAATGAAGAGCTGAGCATTCATATATGGAGAAGCATTGGGTTGGTCAGAATATAAAGGAATCCAGACTTGCAGGCAATAGTGAGCTGCAAACATAAATCGCAGAAGTATGTGCTACCAGCCAGTAATTGGTTGCACAAGTTACCATGATGAAAAGCATGTGGGGGTGGGCAGGCTGCATGAGGAACTGAGGGGAAAAGCATGCACGGGCCTGGGAAATTGTCAAGTCACTGCCACTGCGTGGTGACCCACTAAAGGGGTAGCTCCGCTGCGACAAAATTCTGCTTAGCTGGTGAAATCAAGTCGGTGGGCAGGAGTGGGAGACGTTCTGTGTTCAAGGCATTTTGGGCTGGTCCCAGTAGGCATGGAGTCAGGATCCACGTGGGGTGCCAGATGTCAGTTACCATGCCACATAGGTCTGCCATATGTTGGTGACTGCCCTTCGTTAGACAAGAGATGCAGACAATTGCAATAAAGTACGTACACACTAACTCAGAATAGAGTGTAATAAAGTGTTCTTTATTTAGGAATAGACTCACAGATCAACAGTCCTCTGCATGAGTGGGGGATAAGAACTGAGTTCAGCAGCCAGGAGACTACCTATATTTCTACATGTTTATGTAGTGCATGTGACCATGCCAAGAATGTGCCAGTGTCTTAAAGACTATTGGTTGAAGTAGTAAATTGGAATCTCAGAGTTGATTTGATTTGCATTTCTCTGATGGCTAAGGATGTTGAGCATTTCCTTAAGTGTCTTTCAGGCATTGGTAATTCAGCTGTTCAGAGTCCTCTGCTTAGGTACCCCATTTTTATTAGATTATTTGTTCTTTTGATGTCGAGTTTCTTGAGTTCTTTGTATATTTTGGATCAGATAGAGATCAGTCCTATATCTGATGTGGGCCTGGAGAAGATCTGTTCCCAATCTGTAGGCTGCCATTTTCTCTTGTTTGTTTTCTAATGAGAGATAGAATAGGGGTGTATCTGGATTGGGAGAGGTGGAAAGCCACTGGGCACAGAAGAGAGATAGATAACTGTAATCAGAATATATTATGAAAGAAAATAGTATATTTTCATTAAAATAAATAAAAGAGTAATTTCAGAAAACTAAATTCTATTCTAAAACCTTCTTTGAACCAATGAGATGGCTTAGTGAGTAAGGGAGTTTGCTAACATCTGATGAACTGAGTTTGATTTCTAGGATTTATATGAGAGAACAGATTCAGTCATCTTATTTTCTGGTCTTTATATTCATGCCACCCATGGCAACTCAGAACTCACTCAACATTCCAATAAAAATAAATGCAATTTAATGCATATATAATATAAAATCTTCTTGGATAGAATTAACCCACATTTTGATGCCCTCGTGGTTCAACTGTCTCCTTATTCTGCTCCCAGCATCTCATCTACTCGATTTGAACTACAAAATTTGCTAACAGCATATAAGTATAAAAATAGCTATGAAGTAGGCCTCTTCCTTCTCCTTTACTAAGTCATTTCTGTTGAACTGGTTCCATGTCTGGAAAATTTTGTGAGCCATTTTTACTGAAAGGGTTTTCATATTTACCAAATGGAAACATACAAGTTTAAATCATAAATAAAAATGAGACATATATTTATGCCTTTCTCGTGTAAATGATCAAATACAGTAACACAAACAGCAGCAACAGCATTCAAATTAATTCGATGCTTATTCTTAATAGTTTAGGACTCTTTTGCATTTTATCCAACAATCTAATTTGATGTCTCTTTTTTAGAATGTATTCATTGTTTATTAGTATACTCTCCTATCTCTCACCTCAGTAAGGTTATTTAAATTGATTTTTATGTGAACCACTGAAAAAAAGAAGCAGAAGCATGTTTAAGTACATTAACCTATAGGACGCATCAAATACTCAAATCACAGTACATTGTTTTCTCATGGGCATTATTAAAAGGAATCTCTGCAAATAAGTAGACAAATTTATCATACATCTGATTTCCTTTTATCACATAACTATTACATATATGTGTGTCTATTCTTTATATCTTTATTGATCTAATTATTAAACATCCCTCATCTATCATCTATCTGTCTGTCTATCTATCTATCTATCTATCTATCTATCTATCTATCTATCTATCTATCTATCTATCTATCATCTATATCCCTATCATCTCTATTTTTTGTGCTTTGACTTTTATTATGGTTTATATAATCCTTGAATACACTGATTTTGAAAACTAAGAAAACATTTTCTTTTCTGAAAAGAATGGAAGAAGAATAGATAAAGTAAGGGACACAAACATGATATGGTAATATCAAATAGTAACTGAACCAAATTTCTTCAATGTCTTATTTCTGCTGTAATTCACTTCCTAATATTCCTATCTTCTTGGAGCAGCACATCATATCAAGTTTATGATGAGGAGTCTGATCCTAGATTTTGTTTTCTCTGAAGATTTGTTTTTGTTTTTAACGTCCCTTGTCTGTCTATCTGTTTCTGTCCATCTCTTTCTCTCCGTGTGTGTGTGTGTGTGTGTGTGTGTGTGTGTAGGTGCCTGTGGAGTCTAGACTACATAGAAGACAACATAGGATCTGCTGGAACCAGAGTTGTAGGGGGATGAGTCACTGAACATGGATGCTAGAATCCAAACTCAGCTCTTCTGCAAACACAGTGAGCTCTTCACTGCTATGACATCTCTCCAGCCTGCCCCTTCATTTTCTAAGTCTTATAGATTCTTATAAATTTTAACTTTTCTGAATTCCAAATGCTTCTCTCATCCTGATATTTCCTTTTGAAATTTTATTCAATTAGCCTTTTCTACTTGGGGACTCTTTCATCCCCTCACCAAATAAAAGAGCAAACTCAGTGCACATTTTTTTTTTTTATCTAGAAGATCGTCATCTCATTCAACAATGGGGCACTCACCATTAACTTCTGAAAACTATTTTTATTATTTTCAGAATTATATACAAGGTGTTCTGATCATATTTAGCCATATTCCTTCTCCTTTTTAGCTCTGCAAAATATACCTCCACCTCTTTACATACCCACCATATTGTATCTTTTTTTCAAAAAGTGAATTTAACAAACCATTGGCTCTAATTTGTATTGTCCATATATTTCTTGGTGTGGGATTATTCACTGGAGCGTGGTCAAAAAATCAGGAGACAATATTCTCCACCTAAAACCCATCAACTGTCAATAGTTCCCTAGTAGTGGTTGGGGTCTCATGAGCCCTTCTGCCCATATGCTAGATGCTGACTGATTTACTTTTGTGCCATCTTAGGCTGGTGACCAACACTGCTGTACATCCATGAGTAAAGAGGTCCTGTCATGTAAAGAAGACACTTTGACTCTGATCGTCCACAGTCTTTGGCTTTTTTTTATGTTTCTTTCCCCTCTTTCTGATGGTCCCCAGGCCTTGGTGCAGATATGTGTTCTAAAGGTCTCATTTGTGGCTGAGCACTGCACATTTACTTATTCACAGCTCTTATTGCATGAAAAGCAATCAAAGGGATATTCTTTTCCTGTTTAGTTCGCTGCTGTATCCTTACTGTTTCAAAGTATATCCAACCCCCTCAAGCACAGCTGAGGACTCAATACACAGTTGTTGGCTAGAAGCTATGCTTTGTGCATTTTCATATATACCAAATATCTGTTTAAATCAAATTATAAAAAGCTTTACTTATATAGTGGCTATAAAGAAATAGAATAGATATGTTCCACAGAAAGCAAGTAAGAAAGAATATGTTTTCCTATTATTAGCACAGTCCTGGCTTACCTGGCATGTGGCAGTAAATCAATGGGCTTTAATACTTTTTCCTTTCTTCCCCATTTTTTTTTTTGATTTATGTCCTATGTTGAATTTCTACCCATGATTACGCTGACTAGAATAACAGTCAGACAGAAAAACAAAGAACAACAAAAAGGCTAAATATAGACCACATCAATAAAAATGTGTGCTCCCTGAATTATATATACAATTAAATGTTGAGTCATAATTCCACAAGCAAAATAAGGTAACAAATAATGTCACAGGATTTTAAAATTTTAACAACTGAGCTGTAGAAATAGAGGGACTCATTTAAAATGAAATTGTTTTGTCAAGGATTCATTTATGTTGGAAAACCTTTAAGGATAGATGAGTAAGAAACTGAGGAGCTAATGGTTCTAAAACAGGCAAAAATAAAATTAATTAGAGTTAATCAATGCAAAAAAGCAACATAAGCAAAAAACTGTAATATAAAATAATAGAGACAAATAAATGCAAATGAATTCACAATTCTAGTAATTCCTAAGGGAATCAGTAACCAAATGAAAGAATTTGATTTTAAGTAAAAATGCTAATATAGACTATCAAAGAAAGGATCATCTGTAGTTGACTAATAAACATTGAAAACTATTATAGAAACATGGAAAAGTATAAAAACAAAAAGAAAATAAGACAGTTGATGTAGCTATGCTAACATTAGCAATAGTTTTAGGCAAGAAAAAATGTTATGACTAAAAAGATATATTTCAGTATATAATAGGGTCAATGCTTTCAGGAGAATAATTAATTCTTAATTTTTATGTATACATATAAAACAGCATAGGTTCATACTATGAGAAGTAAAATCTCATAGAAATTAAAATGAAATAAAAGAAGCAGCATCACCTAGTTACCGTTCACACATCTCTCTTAATAAAAGAACAGACCGACAAAAAAATCACCAAAAACACAGATAATAAAAAGTGATTTTTTAATAAGTAAGCCACAATTAAACTAATATATAGTGTCATGGATGAATCTCCAAATTAAATGGTAAGCAAATAGAATGTGCTACAAAACTGCATTATATGATAGCATTAATTAGATATAAAAATTTCATAAAAATAACTGCTGATGAGTGTCAAACCTGATGCAAGAATGGAATCATGTGAAGAGAATTGGGAGTGGTGTGAAAAAAACTCCAAGAAACAAGACAAGTATCTGGCGAGCTCAGCTCCTTCAAAACCGTGGAAATGTTCTTGTCGGAATGCGATTCCATACACCTCCCGTGTGTTAGAGATAGGTGTCAGTTTACTTCCGATTATTCAATAAAACTGTTATTGTTAGTTGTTTGTTTACCACATGAAACTCGTCCACAATGTAGAGCTTTCCCCATGATTATTCTTCTTATCTCATGTGATTCCTCTTAGACCCCAGGGTATAAATTGTGTGATGCTCCAAATAAAGGCTTTTGTATGCGATTTAAGTTTATCAACTCTTTAGGCTTCACTGTCCCAGGTTGCACCACCTCTAGAGCCATATACAATACAAATCATGAATGCGCTTTTAGGAGGTGATGTTACACAGAAATAAATATTTGTGCATGTAATATTTTACTTCTTGTCTGCCCATTGGTTTGTTAAGTTGTAAATTTTGATTAACACATGTGATTCTTAATTTTGACATCGGTGTGTTCCAAAATTACTTAAAAATTAATATACTGACCAAAAGCTACGGAGAAACCCTGCCTCAAAAAATCAAAAAAAAATTAATATACTGATACTTCCTTTCATCAGTCTAAATCACCGGTTTGTAGACAAAGGATAATGATCACAAGTGCCATCTAATAAATCCATTGTTATTCATCCATATCTGATACTCTTTGCTTCCAATAATATCCCAAATTCTCAGGGTTGCTTGTATCTTTTCCAGAGGAATGGTTTTTCTGTTAACAGCTTATTGAGATCATTGTATTCCCTGTAGCAAACACAGCACACAGCTCTGACTTTTCTCTTAAGCATAATCATATAGTGAAGAATTTTTACTTCGTTAATAAATTATGAAAAGTAATATTCGCACCTTTGTAATTTTTTTTACCACTGATGTATTTTGGGATCTGAGATATACAAAGTGCTGATGACACTGGAAGACAGTACTATTTCAATTTGTAAAACTGGACTGGCTAAGTTATAATGAATTTTACGCACCTTAGGCTTCCAGAACCAAATGCCATAAACAGGAAAGATTGTACACAAAAGAAGTTTATTTCTCACAGTCTTCTGAAGGCTGCACAGTCACCTGACCAAGGCTCTGGTACCAGGCATACTATGTGTCAGGGAAAGATTTATGTCAGGTTCACAGAGGGAAGACTCTTTTCTCATGAGTTTTTATACAGTAGAATGAATGTCAGGGTTCTCTATGATGTCTGAGATAGGGATACCATTCATGAAGGCTCCACCATCAGTCTTGAGGAAAACATATGGTATACAATTAGAATGGATGTACAGTTTTCACCAAGGGTCATCACACCGGGGATTAGAATATTCATCATGAGCAATAGAAGCTTTCATTCCCTAGCACAATGTTATCTCGTAGTAAATAGGATTCTCATAGGTATTTTGTCATTCAGCTCAATAATTAACTTTTCTTAAGAAAAGTATAACTTTCCCAAAGGAATTCTTATGGCCTGTGCTTTTGAAAATGGCCTATATATGTTTGCCCATAGAAAGAAAATATATGCACCTCCTTTGTGAGATGGGAATAGCTGAAGAAGTTTCATGATTGAGTGAATGACATTTCTGATTTCCCCTAAAGTGTCCTCTTTCTTTTCTCTCACCTCTGTGGTTTGAAAGTGGGCTCAGACTCGGACTCTGTCTGACAAAGTATGTGTCCACAGAGGTATGAAAAGATTATAAAATCTGACTATGAATTTCAATGATCTCTTGGTCTTTCCCATAGGAAGGGAAGGAAATTACTGAAAATTAGGTTTTATTGAGCTAATGAGGCTCATTGGAAAAGGTAGAGTTTTGCTTTCACTATTTTGCTGAAGCAAGCAATGGGGATTACAGCTCATTTTGCATATTCCTTCATCTATTTAAGCCATGAATCAGAAAAATGTAAAAGACCAACTCAAATTTCTTACATTAAAGGCAATAGGTGAGTGAGTGAATCTAACATTCTCTGGACACTGTTACTTTAAGCAGCATATTAAAATTTCACAAACATTTCACTTAATAAGTATTAGAAGAATTTTTTAGATCAGTAAGTGGGTGTACAGTTAAGTCCAGATCCTCACAACTCATACATGGCGGAGGTAAATGTTAAAGATTATATCTTGTGCAGGCTACTGCTGATGAACTGTAAAAGTGGGTAACTAGCATATTCACTTGATGGTATTTTGCTGAATATTTTCATTTTGTGATTTTTTACTGTTTTACATTACATCATAATTTGTGGTAGATGAAATTTGCATTTCATCAAACTGCTTTGTTTGCAATGTATCATGAAAATTCAATTAGAATGTTGATAATTTGTTGATCATATTTCTGGTTTTCCATGGAAACTATTGAGTACAAATGAATGAATATTCTGAAGTGAATTTATAAAATGCTTATTTATCTACTTAATCTGTGTGTGTGCTTGAGTGTATGTGTTCCATGTGCATGCAGTCCCAGCAGAGGTCAGAAGTTGGCATGTGATCTTCTAGAATAGGATTACAGGTGATAGTGTGCCATCATGTGGTTGTGGGTAATCAATCCTAGGTTTTCAGCAAGAGCGAGAAGACTTCTTAACTGGTAAACCATCTCTATCCTTCTGACGTGAAATTTGATAAGAAAGTTTATTATAAACCAAATAGTTACTTTACAGAATCCAGTACATTACTTGAGCTGCTGGAGAGTGTTCACAGTCATTAGAATTAGGAATATTTAGTTATAAAACCTTAATATTGTCATATCCCACAATATCTGACATACTATTGAGCATAATAAACAACATTATTTTATAATGATGAAAAGTGCTAAAAGATTCAGATACAATTATGAGTACCAACTTTAAAAATAAAAATGAAGTATATTTTAGAATAGATAAATAATAAAAGCTATGCAAAGCTTGTTATAGATGGTAATGGATGTTCCTTGTGTTGAAAGTTTCCTTCTAAGAGGTGATTCAGGGATACAGATTCTCCACTGCAGATCTAGCCAATTTTTAATGTATTTCTATATTTCATTCTATATAATATCAGACTTTGGAAAAAGGAAAAATATTTGGAAGATTTTTTTGGATGGGAATGTGAAAAGACCCAGGTGTGGGAATGGAATCAATCATTGCTATTCATATTTTATTGTTCAAATTTGGTTATAAGGCCATGATGGATACTGGGGAAATTTGAACCATGTGCCTATGTAGAAAAGGAAGCAAGGATGAGAAAGTTTTAAACAAGCTTTGAAACATGATTATTGTAACTTGACACACATCAGTATTATGTACTTCCTTCATTGAGAGACAGATGAAAATCTCTTCTTAACTTCATATGCAAAATCAAGGAGAGCTAAGACAGTTCTGACCATTAAAAGAACTGCGGGAGGTAAAACTATCCCTGTGTTGTAGAACTGTAGTAATAAAAACCACATGGGTTTCACATAAAAACAGACACATCTGGAGTTGAATGGAAGACCCAGACATAACTTCACACATCTATGGACATCTAATTTTTGATAAAGAAAATGGGAATACACATCAAGAAAAAGCAACCACATTGAGCAACTGATGCTGGTCAAACTGGATGTCTGTATGTAAAAGAATGCAAATAGAACCATATTTATTACCCTGTCCAATTGTCAAGTCTGGTGGATCAAAAACGTCAGCTTAAAACCTGACACACTGAACCTGCTAGAAGAGAAAGAGAGAAACAGCCTTTAACACATTGGTGTGGAAGACAACTTCATGAACAGAACAGATTGCACAGGCACTAAGATCAACAATTAATAAATGAGATCATTTGAAACTGAAAATCTTCTGTAAGGTAAAGGATAACATCATTCAAAGAGACAGCCTATGGAATGGGAAAAGATTTTTACCAACTCCACATCCAATAGTGGTCTAATAGCCAAAATAAATAAAGAACTCAAGAAGTTAGACATAAGAAAGCCAAATAACTCAACTGAAATGAGCAGAGATCTAAACAGAAAATTCTTAACAGAGAAATGGCTGAGAAATGATTAGAGGAAAACAAATGAAAAGAAAGAAAGAAAGAAAGAAAGAAAGAAAGAAAGAAAGAAAGAAAGAAAGGATTAGAGGAATATTCAAAATCCTTAGTCATTAGGGAAACCCAAATCAATGACTCTGAGATTTTATATTATACCTGTCAGAATGACTAAGATCAATAGGACAAGTCACAGCTCATGCTGGCAAGGATGTGGAGTACTACCCCATTGTTGGTAGGACTGCAAGCTTGTACTGACACTACAAAAATTAATATCTTCAAAAGTTGGAACCTGATCTACTTCAAGATCCAACTATACCACTCTTGGACATAAACACAAAGGATGCTCTATCCTATCACAAGAATGTGTGCTCAACTGTGTTCATTGTGGCTTTATTCTTAGTAATCAGAAACTGGAGACAACCTGGATCTTCCTTAACTGAAGAATGAAAAAAGAAAATGTGGTTCATTTACACGATGGACTATGATTCAATCATTTAAAAAGTAACATAATGAAATATGCAGTCAAATGGAAACAACTAGAAAAAAATCATCCTGAGTGAGGTAATCCAGATGCAGAAAGACAAACACACTCCGTACTTACTTAGTGGATATTAGCTGCAAAGTAAAAGATATTCATACTATGGTCCAGAGACTCAGAGAGGCTAATAATTTTACCAAAAGCAATCTACAGATTCAACACAATGTCCATCAAAATCCCAACAAAATTCTTAACAGACCTCGAAAGAACAGTACTTAACATCATATAGAAAAGCACAAAACCCAGGATAGCCACGTTGTCTCAGTTTCTCTCCTGCCCGGTTCCTGTATTCATTAAGTCTCCAAAACCACACAGAGGTTTACATTAGTTATAAACTGATTGGCCCATTAGCTCATGTTTCTTATTAACTCTTATAACTTCTATTAGCCCATTATTCTAGGCTATGTTAGCCACATGGGTGGGTACCTTATTCAGTGAGGCAGTCACATCTTGTTTCTTCTGTGGCTGGGTCAGGACTGCAGAAAGCAGAATCCTCTTCTCAGAATTCTCCTGTTCTCATTGACCTGCCTCTACTTCTTGTCTGTTTATTCTGCCTATACTTCCTGCCTGGCTACTGGCCAATCAGTGTTTATTTAAAAAATGATTGACAGAATATAGACCATTGTCCCACACCATAGTCAAAATAATCCTGTACAATAAAAGAACTTCTGGAGGCATCACAATCCCTGACTTCTAACTCTACTACAGAGCTACAGTACTGAAAATAGTCTGTTATTGGCATGGAATTGAATATAAGACCCAAATATTAATCCACACACATTCAAACACCTGATTTTTGACAAAGAGCAAAAAATATCAAATGAAAAAAGGAAAGCATATTTAATAAGTAGTGCTGGAATAACTGGATATCAACATGTAGAGAATGAAAATAGACCCATATCTATCACTATGCACCAAACTCAAGTCAAATGGATCAAAAACCTCAACATAAAGTCAGCCACACTGAACCTTATAGAAGAGAAAATGGGAAGTACACTTGAATGCATTGGCACAGGAGACTACTTCCTAAATATGATCCCAATAGCATAGACACTGAGAGAAACAATTATAAATGGGACCTCCTGAAACTGATAATTTCTGTAAAGCAAAGGACATGGTCAACAAGACAAAACAACAGCCTACAGAATGGGAAAATGTCTTCAGTAACCCCACATCAGACAGATATCTGATCTTCAAAATGTACAAAAAACTCAAGGAATTGGACACCAAAAAAAACGTATAATCCAATAAAAAAAAGGAGTACAGACCTAAACAAAACTCTCAACAGACGAATCTAAAATGGCAGAAAGACACTTAAGGAAATGTTCAACATCCTTAGTCATCAGAGAAGTGCAAATCAAATCAACTCTGTAAGAATTGTCTAGATCAAAAACACTGATGACAACGTATGCTAAAGATGTTGTGGAGAAAAGGGAACACTTCTGTATTGCCTGGGGGAATACAAGCTGGTAAAACCCCTTTGGATGTCAGTGTGGCAATTTCTCAGAAAATTAGGAAACAACCTTCCTCAAGACCCAGACATACCACTTTTATGTATATATCCAAAAGATGCTCAAACATGCCACAAGGACATGTGCTCAACTATGTTCTTAACAGAATTGTTTCTCATAGCCAGAACCTGCAAACAGCCTAAATGCACCTCATCTGAAGAATGGCTAAGAAAAATGTGGTACATTTACAGAATGTAGTACTACACAAGCAGAAAAAAATGACATCTTGAATTTTGTAGAAAAATGTATGGAGCTAGAAAGCATTATTTTGAGAAAAGTAACCCAGACACAGAAAGACAATTATCACAGGTACTCACTCATAAGTGGTTTTTAAAAATAAAACAAAGAAAACCAACCTACAAATCACAAACCCAGAGAACTTAGACAACAATGAGGACACTAAAAGAGACATACATCCATCTAATCTACATGGGTAGTATAAACATGCAAGACCTCCTGCATAAATTGGAAGCATGGGGACCTTGAAGGAGGGCTGAAAGGGAGGGTAGGTGCAGGGAGGGATTAGAGAAATATGTGGAGATCAATAAAAATAAAAACTAAAAACAGGTAGCTCTAATATTCATCCAACTAACTACTCAATAAGGGAAAAGGGAAGAGACATTTTCCAACATGTTCTACAGAGCCTCAAAAAGCCCACGACCTGACATGATGACTTAAGCATCTCCCTTGATCGCAAATCTTTGAAAAAAAGCACTGACTTCCAACCGTAAGTTTCCTGACTTTCATATGTGTATTTGTGACACAGACAGACAAATACACACACAACAAAATAAATGAACATAACAAAACAACTCTAAATGCAAAACAGAAATTATAAACCAACTGTTTATGGACATAGACATGACAATCCTTATTGAAAGTACTTGAAAATGTCCAGGAAGTTCAACATAAAGAAGGTCACATTCCTGCAAAAGCTCAGTTCTTTATTGAAGAACAATTCTACCATGAAAGTTGACAATTAAGCCATATAAAAAGTGTCGCAGCTCTACCTCGACCCGCAAGGAAGACGCGCAACACTGGAGATCTTCTTGCTAAGCAGTTTACTCAGGACCTTGTTAACAATTGTAAAATCTCTCTCTGTCTCTCACTCACTCACTCACTCTCCCTCTCTCCCTCTGTCCCTCTGTCCCTCTCTCCTCGGGCAAAACCTCCCAGCCCTTAAGTAGGCATGGGCAACCAACTCTGGATTGCCAGGTGGGCACTGCCCATAGGTCCACGCATATGCAAGCAGCTGACAATCATTGCATGATAATAGCATAAGTCAGGCCTAGTTGATATTAGGAGTTGATTATCACAGAGAACACTTGCTTTCGGGATCGCGGAGGGCGGGAGCCAGCACCCTCAGGTGCTACTCCACGCAGCTCTGTACACATAGCCATCAGGTGTGACTCCACATGGCTCTCTACAGTTCCCCCTTTTAGTTTTGCAAAGCAACAGGCAAGAGTAGAGGTCTGATCTCTGTTAAAAATGGAACATGTACTAGTGTCTGTCCAGGTGTCATCCACCCAGAGAACACTAGACCTGTCCGGTGTCCTTTTACAGAGGTGGGAGTTAGACACCAACCCACATGCAATCAGACTTGTTCTTCTTGAGGTTGATGTATGCTTACCTCAAGTGCAGTGCTCAAGCCTCACATCCTGTGCTCACTTACATCTCTAGCCAAACTTGGGGAGACTGTCCTGCTTCAATGGCTGTGAAGGCTTGAATGATCATAACTGCATTGCAATGCTGTGAAACCCTTATTTGACAGACACACCACAGGCATACCAGGGAGGCAAGCACCATTAAGCCTGCCAGGGCTCCTATTCCTGCCCACTCCTTCAGATGATCCAGGGAGTGATCCAGGAGGATATCCTTCTGCCAGGCTGGTATTCATGCGTGTGGAGTTCACAGTCACTATTGCCACTCGTAGTTTCTCCAGTTGTTGTTTGAATTCACCAGACCAATTACCTAAAAGATATCTAGACAATTCTTTAGACAGATTAGCTGCATGAGTCATATTGAATGCTGGTAACGCACAGTCCCGGATGGATAGAAATGTCTGACAGACTAGGGTATAGACTTGCCTCTAATAACATACCCCAGCTGCCATACCTCCGTGGCACATTCATTCTTGTCAGCTGAGTGCATGGAAGACACCTTCTCCCTCGTGCACCTCTTTGGCTTCCCTAGCAGCCCAGCTGATCCTGCTTCTGCTAAGTGACCATATGCTGCATTCTTGGCACTGCTGTGGCATCCGCCAGGCTAGGTACCGACTGGGCTGAGGCAATGTGTCTTCCACCACAGCCACCTAGCAAAGCTCTGCTCCAGCTGCCTTTCTGCCCCAGCTGCATTCGTTCTGGGTCCAGACTGGTGCATGGAGTGGAGAACTCAGGGAAGCAGGCTTGCTGCTCTGAAGGAGCCCCGCTTAAATTATCTTGTAGGGAATTTGGACGTTGTCAATCTCTCTGCCTACTTTTTACTGAGTGGGGAGGTTGCATTCTTACTGCCATTTTCAACCGCACTAGGACACAGGTCACGGCAGCCACTGGGGAGAGGCCGAGACTCTACCTCCCCACCCAGCTGGAAGGTGGAGGCATGGCAGCACAGAGAGGCCGCAGGGACCCCATCTGGGGTGGGAAGGATCCCATCTTGGCCTGTTGCCCTGGGCAGGGACAGAGGTCCAGTGGTTGTGCTGCGCTTCTATACCCTGACGCACATGCTGGGAGTGGCCTAGTGTTCTGGCCTTGTCTGTCCTCAAGGCAGGTCTGGGTGTTTGCAGCTTTGCAGACCCTCAGCACTGCTTGGCCTTTGGGCCGCCTGGAGCTCCTTGGCCTTGGAGCCGCAGTTGCTCACACTCTACTGCAAACTCAGGAGGTCTCGGTAATTCAAACCACATGAATCTAACTCCCTTCCTTAGCGTACCTTGTTCGGCGGCAAAATTCATATCT
Organism: Chionomys nivalis; assembly: GCF_950005125.1. Lineage (NCBI taxonomy): Eukaryota > Metazoa > Chordata > Mammalia > Rodentia > Cricetidae > Chionomys > Chionomys nivalis. Next base: position 61,705,252 of record NC_080099.1, read on the forward strand.
CTACCAAGCTTGTCCCAGGATGACACATTAAAATTGCCAGAGACGACAAACCAAGAAGCAATTGTGTCACATTCAGTCAAAAACCTTTCCAATGCGCTCCTTAACAGCTCGTTAAGAGCCAGAAAAATCAGGTGTGATGTTGAAGTGCCCATTCTAAAATTCCATTCTTCCTTTTAGTTTCATTTTAAACCATCCACTTTGGTCGTGGCCCTCACTTTGATCCGTCCGCTATAGTCGCGGCCCTATTACCCCCACTCTCCCTTCTACCAGCAAGAGCAGAAAACCTGTTTTTTTTCGCAGATCCCAAGCCTTTACCTGAGGATTATATGGTGCACCCCCTGACTGCAGCAAGTTCTGGGCTCCACGGAGAGAGGTTTGGAGGTTCCCTGTACGCGGCACCACTTGTCCCCATACGAGCCACTACTTGTCTCAGCTCTAACTCGACCTGCAAGGAAGACGCACAACACTGGAGCTCTTCTTGCTAAGCAGTTTATTCAGGACCTTGTTGACAATTGTAAAATATCTCTCTCTCTCTCTCTCTCTCTCTCTCTCTCTCTCTCTCCCACTCTCCCTCTCTCCTGGGGCAAAACCTCCCAGCCCTTAAGTAGGCATGGGCAACCAACCCCGGATTGCCAGGTGGGCACTGTCCATAGGTCCACGCATATGCAAGCAGCTGACAATCATTGCGTGATAATAGCATAAGTCAGGCCTAGTTGATATTAGGAGTTGATTATCACAGAGAACACTTGCTTTTGGGATTGCGGAGGGCGGGAGCCAGCACCCTCAGGTGCGACTCCACGCAGCTCTCTACACATAGCCATCAGGTGTGACTCCACACGGCTCTCTACAAAAAAGAATAAAGGATGAAAATAACCCTTTAGGTCTAATAATGATATTTAATCATTTTTCCAGAAAACAGTTTCAAATTAAGATATTCTTATTATGTGTGACATGCCAGGCTCAAAATGTAAATTTTGTAGGATCATTAAGACAGGCCACTGAGGATGAGGACATGGAATAGAAGGACAACAGTCTCCATGGGATAGTCCGCAAGGTTCTGGGCAGGTGCCTGGGTGTCTAGCAAGCACAGACTACTTAGAAGAGAGGGATGCAGTGTCCCTAGGTTGCTCAGAATGTAGGCTTGGGCTCCTGATTCTTCAGGTAGTAGAAAATTGGGCGAGTAGCCTTGTCTACACCGCTAATGGTTTTGAAAACAAAGAGAGCATTTTTGGTCCAATGAAAGCAAAATAGTCTTGGAAGAGAGCAGCCAATCAGACTGTACCATCAGTTGAATAGATAAGAAATGCCTCCTCCAAATTCATGTCTTCATTCACTGTCTGTGCACACTGCCTTTGCCACTAGTGTCCTTGAAATGAAAGCTCTGCCTTCAATCTCACAGGATTGACACCAACTGTAGTTTAGACACCTAACTTGTATTGTGCATCCTGATCTCAGGCATGATTGGTGACATGTTCAGAACTGAGCTGATTAGATTGGGTCAACAATCTGGACGCCCTCATTGTTCACAAAAAATTCAGGTGACCTGTGTCTGTTCTACAATGGTTTGGTACTCACTTGGACTGTACTTGGGTTCCTGTGAGAGCAGGGTTACTGCAGAAGGCTTTGCTTCTTTGTTCCTTTTTGGTAGTAATATCTCAGCAAGGCCATATCACAACCATACTTTTTCCCTTCCGGGGTCTCTTTGGCATCCTGATAATATACTTGGTTTATGAAGGTGGGATGTGTGTTTAATCTGTTTCTACTATGTCATAAGTGAAAGGGTCATCAGGCAATATCTGTGCACTGTTGCCTTGTGATCTCCAATAAATTGACCATAAATAGGGCCCAAAGATTCCTACCTTTAAAAAACTATGTTTCTGAAATTAAAAGCAAGGCTCACTTAAAATTCCAGCATCCACCACTTGAATGTATGCTGATGTTTCCCTGAGAGTCCCGTCTCTTCTTGAATGTCAGTACATAGGTCTATGTAAAAGCCTTTACTTTGTGAAATCGAAAAGTACATCATCAGCTTGCCATGGCCTATTATACCAACACTGGTTGTCAATAGCATAAAATTAAAACAATTAATAATATAACCTATTAAAACCACCATTTTATTTACTCTTTCCTCATTCATTACACTGCTTTTGTGATGGGTCATCTTAATTAAAAAATCTCTGTATCTCCATTGTAGCAAGTTCCAAAATTTATTCCATTCATGTATTTTCTCAAACTTTTGGAAACACTGTCAATCTCTTAAAGAAATTCCTCAAATTTTTGGATGTAGTTTTTCTATGTCATAAGTATTTCTGCTGAACCTGCCACCAGTTCTTTTAAGATGTTATATTTTATGTGTTTTTTGAGAAGTGCACACATAGAGACTTCATCTAAATCACTGCTGCCACTTCCTTTCCTTCTTGTGCCTCATGTTATCCCAAGTATCCTTCCCTAAAATATGAATTCTTACATGAGTTCATTGCAGGTATATGTATGGATTTGTGCGCATATATAAACACATTTATTTCTAAATTATTGAGTCCATTTAGCATTGTTTTATTTATCAATGTGCTTAGGAACTGCATGAACTATGTCAGAGCTTGTCCCTGGAGGAGACTGTTTTCCCCTCTCTCCGTAGGGATTGACACCTAGCCTTGATGGCAGAGAGAAAGCCTGTCTTCTTCATATATGAAAAATAAAGTCAAATTCCTCCCCTAGGCCACTATTTTTTCAAGCTTTATATTTCGTGTTTTCTACACTCCTTCTCCAAAGTCTCTCATATCCATCTTCTTGAAAATACTATCTTTGATCAGTTTCCTTAATAATATTCTGATTCTTGAATTCTATTTGTTTAGAGACTGATTTACTTTCTCCATCACATCTATGGCATTTTGAAATTCTATTCACATCGTTAGTGTTGTAGTACATACCTTTATTCCAGCACTTAGGAGGTGACATCAATAAGGTCCTAAGATTGAGGATATTCTTGGAATATTGACCTATTACGTTTTCAATTACTGATAGACATGATGACAGAAACAATGTGGGGAAGAAAGAATTTATTTGGCTTACATGTTCTGATCAACGTGAGTCACTTAGGGAAGTTGGAGCAGGAAGTCAAGCACGTGCTGAGGCAGAAAACATAGACAAATATGGCTACCGTCTTACTCAGTTGACTTATACTACATCAGACCAACTTGAAAGGGTGATGTCATCCACAGTGGGTTGGGATTTCCCCTATGATCCAACAAGAAAATGAGTCCTGTGACTGGTCACCAACTGCAAAGTCACAAGCCTCCTTTCAGATGCTCAGCATGCTAATGTTTTGGTTAGTGAGCTATCTTACTAGGAAATGCATGGAATAGCAATAGATTGTACTGGGTGAGTGAGTCCACATCCAGAGAGACAAATGTTGAAAGTTCTTTACAAATACTCTTCTTAGCTTCAATTCTTCAGATGCAAGTATAAAACATGGAGGAAGAGACAGGGCTACCTGGGGTGAGTGGATAATTTGATGTATATGTGAAAGTAAGATTTTGATATAGTGGTGGAATATTTAGTAGGAGCTGAAACCAAATTATGTACGTATTTGTAGGGCTTTGGATGTGTGGGAGGACATATGTGGTAGTTGATAACACAGCCATGTTTGTGTAAGAGGCTGTGGCTACAGGAGAGGGAACAGAAGAAAGACCAGCATCTTGATGGGGCTTGGATAGAGTGGAGAATACATATAGAAATTCACATCAAGCTGTGGGCTGAGGTAGGAGTTGTGGGTGAGTTTAAACCCAGTAGAGCATACAAGTAGCCACATTTTGGACAGTTTTACGATATGAAGAGCCAGACACATAGACATGCAGATATTTGTGATGTTTTGCCTATAAAGCCTAGACTTGTGGTGTGTGTGTGTGTGTGTGTGTGTGTGTTGTACTAAGAATTTTGTCACTGGGTTTGGGGTACTGAGCACTACTGTTCAAGTACCCATGTTGGTAGATTGAGGCCTAGATAATGGAAGGAAGAACCTATCATGACCTGAGACCTCATCAAGTGTCTATGATCTGTATAATATAGGGGCAGCCAGCATAACTGTAAACATAGGCTGGAGAGTGGGCCTTCAGCTGTGAGGAAGAGGATACCTATTATACCCTGACACGTATCCATTTGCTTGTGTGTATGTGTGCTGTGTCTATAAGTGTGTGAGTGTCTGTGTTTATATGTATGTATATCTAGTGTGCTGCTGTATGGGAGGGCTCTCAGATACCATGTCATATGTGCATACTCTGTATGTGTGTGTGTGTTTGTACTCATGTATGTGGATTGTATTGTAGAAATCCTGACACTAGCTGGACCTGAACACATCTCCATATGGTAAGTGCATCACTTTGCCTATGAAGCAGGATGGCACACCTAGTTGTGATCATGTGTGACTTTGGTTGTAGGGAAGAGTTATGTCCTAGGACCAGATACGAAGACTTGTATGTATATGTTGAACTTTCACTATAGGAAAAGGGTACCTAACATGATCAGAGAACTGACGTGTGTAAGACACTTCTATGTAAGACAGGCAGGGAAAACCTAGCCGGTCTTGATTCCAGGTTATGTGTGTGATTTGTGTTTATGAGAAGTGGTACCTCACAGGAGGAGTTAATGAGATCTGTTTTTATATTTGGATGTGCATGTCTGTGTGTGTATGTGTGTGTGTGTGTGTGTGTGTGTGTGTGTGAGAGAGAGAGAGAGAGAGAGAGAGAGAGAGAGAGAGAGAGATTGAGTTTTTTATATGGGGCTTTGGATGAATGGCAGGGAGAAACAAAGAGGTCATGACATCTAGCCCTGTGTTTATTTTCTCAGCTTTAACCCTCAGTTTGGTTTTATTTTTGAGAGTAAATATCAGGAAATGATATTCTGCCATAGCTGACTTTCAGTGTAGGGCAGGGAATACATAGAAGGAGTAGCCACTTACCAATTTATGTAAGATTTGTGTGTATGTAAGATTTCTCTGTGAGGGGATAACATGAAGTACTTGATAGGAACTGGTGTATTCATGTATGCGTATTTGTATGCATTCAAGTGTCTGTGTTTTTGTATGTGTGTGTGTTTGTGTGTGTGAGAGAGAGAGAGCAAGAGAGAGAGAGAGAGAGAGAGAGAGAGAGAGAGAGAGAGCAAAAGAGAGCAACCGCGCGAGAGAGAAAGTGAGAAAGAGAGAGAGAGAGAGAGAGAGAGAGAGAGAGAGAGATTGAGAGCACATTCTAAACTATGTAAGATTGATGTGTATGCAAGATTTCTCTGACAGGGGATAACATGAAGAATCTGATATGTACTGGTGTTTTCATGCATGTGTGTGTGTGAGCATGCATGCAAGTGTCTGTGTGTGTGCGCATGTGTGTGTCTGTAGTGCATGTACTGTGTTGATGTGTGCTTTAGTTGTTACTAAGGATATAATGCATATTACCTATCACCATCCACGTGTCTACTGTGTCATTGGCTATAGAATAGGGGAGTCTGAGAAGTAGCTTGTTCCAAATCATGTATTGAGTGATGTTGCACATACCATTTGGCAGATCTTGCATGGCATGACACTTAGTTCTTTGTGGAAGACTTTAGATAAGGAAATGGTAATTGTAGCAGAATCTGGCATCAGGATCTGGCGTGTGTCTGGGGGGACTTGACTGTGGGTGAGGGCTCACCTACAGGGCCTGACTCTTTCTTTTGTCCAAGGTTCTTTTGTTTCCTTCCTCTCCTCCCCTCCCCTGCCCACTCCAACCCACTCCTCCACTCACATCACCCCCTTCCCCTCTCCTCTACTCCCCCCTCCCCACCCATTTCTTCCCCTCTCCCCCCCTCTCCTTTCTTCTCCATCTGCCCTATCCTCTACTACCTGCTTCTCTCCTCCCCTCACCCACACTACATCTCCCACATTCTACTCCCCACTTCTATCCACTCCTCCCCTTACCTCTTCTCCTCCACTCCCCTCTTCTCTCCTCTCTCCCTCCCCTCTCCTCTTCTCCACTCACCTTTCTCACTTTTCCTCTCCTCTCTTCTCTCTTACCTTCTCTTCCCCTCTCCTCTCCTTCCCTACCCTCCTCTCCCAAACTCTCCCCTCTTCTCTCTTACCTTCTCTTCCCCTCTCCTCTCCTTCCCTACCCTCCTCTCCCAAACTCTCCCCTCTTCTCTCCTGCTCTCCCCTCACCTCTCCTCTCCCACCCCTCTTTTTCTCTCCCACCAACAAGTGTTCGTGTGTGTAACTTGGCTCTTTAGAATTTGGAACACAGCATGTCCTGAATCTCTTTGTGTGTGTGTTGAATTTGGATATAGCAGAGGATGTAACTAACTTAATCTGATCTGTATCCATGGATGTGTATGTGAAGCTTTGCCTTTAGAGGCAAAAAAGGCAGGAACTGTCAAATAGCATATCGTGTTTGTATGTGGTTCTCTGCGTTTGTGTGTGTAGTATGTTCTTTTACTTAGTAAAGAATGTTGGCACAGGAGAATCATAACACATTAAACTGTCCATGTAAGTCCAGTGATGTGGACGGACATGCTTTCAGTTCCTGCCATTTTCCCCTCCATAGACAAAGCCTTATATACATGGATAGATAGCAGATTCAGCTAGTTATAGCCTCCCCTATAGCCAAATCCACACAAAGACAAATAGATTAAGGGCTGGCTGGGTCCCCAGTCCTGAAGAACCAAATTACCCACACAAACACATGCAGGGGAGAGAGAGGAAAGAGAGAGAGAGAGAGAGAGAGAGAGAGAGAGAGAGAGAGAGAGAGAGAGAGAAAGAAAGAGAGAGAGAGAGAGAGAGATTCAGTTCCTATATGTGGGGCTTTGGATGTATGGCAGGGAGAAACAAAGAGGCCATGACATCTAGCCCTGTGTTTATTCTCTCAACTTTAATCCTCAGTTTTGTTTTATTTTTAAGAGTACTTGTCAGGAACTAATATTCAACCATAGCTGACTTTCAGTGTAGAGCAGGAAATATTTTCAGGAAATAGCCACTTACCAATTTGTGTAAGATTTGTGTGTATGTAAGATTTCTTGTGAGGAGATATCATGAAGTACTTGATAGGAACTAGTGACTAGTGTATTCATGTATGTGTATTTGAATGCATGCATGCTAGTGTCTTTGTGTATGTGTGTGTATGTGTGTGAGAGAGAGAGAGAGAGAGAGAGAGAGAGAGGAGAGAGAGAGGAAGAGAGACAGACACAGAGACAGAGACAGAGAGAGGAGAGATAGGGCACATTCTAAACTATGTAAAATTGATGTGTATGCAAGATTTTTCTGTGAGGAGATAACAAAGTATCTGTTATGTACTGGTGTTTTCATGCATGCATGTGTGAGTATGCATGCAAGTGTGTATGTGTGTGTGTCTATGATGTCTACGATTCATGTACTCTGTTGATGTGTGCTTTCATTGTTAGGTAGGAAATACCTCACTTACATATCACAACCCATGTATCTACTGTGTTAGTGTCTATAGAGTAGGGAACTCTGGAAGTACCTTGTTCCAAATCAGGTATTGGGTGGTGGTGGACATGCCAGTCGGCAGATCTTGCACAGCATGACACTTAGCCCTGTGTGGAAGACTTTAGTTGAAGGAAATGGTAAATGTAGCAGAACCTGGCATCAGGATCTGGAGGGCAGATTCTGTGTCTGGAGGGCAGATATGGGTAAGGGCATACCTATGGGACCTGACACCAAGATCAGTTTCTCTTGTTCCAAGTTTCTTTTGTTTCCCTCCTCTCCTCCCCTCCCTTCCGCTATGCTTTCCTCCCCTCCACTTTCCTTTCCTCTTCTCTTCTGCTCTCCCGTACTCTCCTCTCCTCCCATATTCTCTCCTCTCCTCTCTTCTCCTCATCTCTCCTTTCCTCTTCTCTACCAACCCTCTCCTCTCATCCCCTCTCTTCTCATCCATTCATATCTCCACCTACTCCTCCCTCTTCTCTCCTCTTTCCTAGTGCCCTATCTTCTCTCTCCTCCCTTCCCCTCTCTTCTCCTTCCCTCCCCTCTCCTCTTCCCCATCAACCCTCTCCTCTCTTCTCCTCTCCTTCCCTCCACTCTCCTCCCCTTTCTTCTTCTACCCTCTCGTCCCTATTTCTTTCCTCCCTTCTGCTCCCATCCTCTCTTCTTTTTTCCTACGCTCCCCTTCCCTCTCTTTCTTCCCCTCTCCTCTCCTCTCCTCTCCTCTCCTCTCCTCTCCTCTCCTCTCCTCTCCTCTTCTCTCTGTCCTACTCCTCCCCTCTTCTCTACCCTATTCTACTCCCCTCTCCTCTGCTCCCCTCCTCTCTTCTCTTCTCCCCTACACTCTCCTTTTCTTTTTTCCTCCCCTCTCCTTTCCTCCCTTCCCTCTCCACTCCTCTCCTCCACTCAACTCCCCTCTCCTCTCAAACACTTTCCTTCCCTCTCCTCTCCTCCACCATCCTCTCCTTTCCTCTCCCCTCCCTCTTTTCTCCTCTTCTCTTCCCCCATTTCCTCCCCTCCCTTCTCCACCCCTCTTTTCCACTCACATCTCCCCCTTTCCTCCCCTAACCTCTCCTCCTCTCCCATCTCCTGGCATCTCCATTCTTCTCCTTCCCTCTCCTCTATTCACATCACCCCATTCTACACACCACTTTTCTCCTCCCCATTCCTCTCTTCTACTCCCTTGCCCTCCAATCTCCTCTACTACCCTCTCTTCTTTTTACCTCCCCTCTCCTCCCATTCCTCCTTTGTCTTCTAATTTCCTCCCTTCTTGTCCCCTCTCCTCTCATACCTTTTCTTCCCTTTTCCTCTCTCCTGCTGTCCTCTCCTCTCCTCTCCTCTCTTCTCCTTCCCTCTCCTCTGCTCCCCTCTCATTAACTCTTTTCCTCTCTCCTCTCCTCCCCTCCCCTCTACTCTGCTCTCTTCTCCTACCCTACCCTCCTCTTCCTCTTCTCTCCTCTCCTTTCTCCTCTCCCCTCCACTCCCCTCACACCTCTCCTCTCCCACCTCTCTTTTGGTCTCCCACCAACATGAGTTTGTGTGTGTAACTTGGCTCTTCAGAAACTGGGATCACAGCAAGTCCTTAATCTCTTTGTGTGTGTGTGTTGGATTTGGATGTAGCAGAGGATATAACTAACTTAAAATGATCTGTGTCCATGGATGTGTGTGTGAAGCTTTGCCTTTAGAAGCAAAAAAAGCAGGAACTGTCAAATAGCATATCATCTTTTGTATGTGTTTCTGTGTGTAGTATGTTCTTTATCTAATAAGGAATGTTGGCACAGGAGAATGTTAACACATTAAAATGTCCGTGTAAGTACAGTGATGTGGATGGACATGCTGTCAGTTCCTGCCATTTTCCCCTCCATAGGAAAAGCCTTATATACATGGATAGATAGCAGATTCAGCTAGTTATAGCCTCCCCTATAGCCAAATCCACACACAGACAAATAGATTAAGGGCTGGCTGGGTGCCCAGTCCTAAATATGCAAATTAGACAGACAAACACAAGCAGGGGAGAGAGACAGAGAGAGAGAGAGACAGAGACAGAGAGACACAGAGAGAGACAGAGAGAGACAGACAGACAGAGACAGAGACAGACAGAGACAAAGGCAGAGATAGAGACAGAAAGAAAAGACAGAGAAGAGGATTTAGGAACAAAAGATCCCGATAACAAGAGAGACACATCTTGGCGTGATCTTGCTGTATGCTGACTGGTGTCAGGTGTGGGGAATGATCCCCTTGGGCTCATACTGAGCAGTGTGTGTTGGGAAGCATGGTGGTGTGCAGCAGGGATTTACAAAGTAGTATATGTAGTATTGCAGTTAGCAGAAGCTAATTGCTGACACAAACCTAGAATTGTATGTGGATTTTGCAAGGGTGAATGGAATACACATGAATTTCTAGGTTACAGGCCCTGTTGGTCTATATCTCCTACAAACACTGTTATATATCAAGCCTGTTTATGTGCCTTCTCTGTATTCCGAGTCCTGAATGTGCCACCTGATGTCAGTCCCTGAACAACTCCTAACCATTCACCCCGCATTCACTGCTGCAAACTAAACTACCCTGTAATCCACAATGCATTGGAAGTGATCATGGACTATGAAGCACACTCTCTGACCAAATGATCAGGGGGCACAGTTTCTGCCTAGTAGCACTAAGAAGTGGCTTGTAGGTGGTGTGGAAGAGTGTTCTAGTTTAATTCAATATACAGTATGTTTGTGGCTTCATGGTATGGTTTCCACAAGGCCTGATATGGAAGGGATTACATAGGGCTGATCGAGGGGTGGTATCCAGCTGTTTCTAATACCACCCTCTGCATTGAGATGGTGGCAGGCAGGCAATGTCAAGCAGTGTCAATTACTAGCAATGTTGTTTAGCACAGCAGATGGGAGGGGACATGTGTGAAGGATCTTTACTACTATTGGTGTGGGAGTTGTTGGGGGAAGGAACATGCTGGAGTGCCATAGTAATGTATATGTATGACAATATATGAGTGTACAGGTGAGAAAAGTGTCAGGTAAGGGCTGATATCTAAATTGATATGTGGATTGTGGCTGTGGATGTCCATCAGTGTCTGACAGCTAGATGTTTTGGGATATATGTGGGGTGTCAGCACAATCTGGCTCCATGTATTCATTGTGAGGCAGCAAGGGTGGTGTGGTCTGCATGGGTTGACATCTAGCATTGAGAGTGGAGCAGTGCTGGGGAGTGTGCAGCGTTAGGCTCTCTGGCCTCTAGCAGCAGCATAGAGACTTAAGCTCAAGCAAGGCTTACATCTGTGCTATGCTCAGCATCCCTCTTCTGGACTGACGTGTTTGAGAGTCAAAAGTATAGTTGAATGTCAGAAGAGGAAATGAGGCCCCAGCTTTGGAGAGTCTTCATTCTGCTTCTTTACCATATCTTCACGCAGTAACGTTGAGGGTTGCATGGGTTTAAGAGTGATGAGAGGAATACATCTGGTGGTCAGTCTGGACACTCCTTCCTGCTGCATAGCACTGACCCACCATTTGTCGCAGAACAGGTATTTTTTCTGCCTTGATTTCCAAAGGTGTCCTGACAAAATCAGCTGATGTGATGTAGGTGAGTCGCTTGTTGGGATTTGTGTTTGAATCCATGTTTCCATCTCTGTTTCTTTCCTGTTCACTTCTGGAGGTCTCTGAGACTTTGTGTAAAGAGCTGGAACCAGAAGTGCAGGGTCTGGATGAATCGCTCCTGTCCTCTGCCATCACTTTTAGGATTAGAGCCAGTTGGATGTTAGGTTTAGTGCTTGGGTAGCAGATTGACATTTTTCAAGTCTGCATGAGGAAAGAACTGTCAGCTGAACAACAGTGAAAAGAGTAGAGACCCAGGGGTCTCTGAGAGTTTAGAGTCCTTTGGATTGCTCTCAGAGAAAATAAATGTTCTATTTGCCAATTGGTGTAAATTCAGCAGGAAGTCTACTTTGGTACTTTGGTATTTGTTGTTTGTGTATTGTCCCTAAAAATGCTAGTAGTAAACATTATTAGTGATTGAAGTCAAGTGCACATCATCATGTGATTGGTGGTCTGAGAGAGAAGGTCCAAAGACACTGCCCTTTTAGGGAACTCCAGTCTAGAGGCTATGCACACATTCACTCTTGTGTCCCAAATCTCTGTAGTGGCACGTTCTTTCTCTGCTCAGGTAGTTTTTCAGGGTCATCTCTGAGGAAAGAGTGACATAGGTGACATTTTTACACTATTGAAAAAAACACAATGAATGTATGCTGCAGATTTAAAGATAACATACATTGGACGGCTTTCCTAGGGGATCCTTCTGTTATCCTCAGATCTTGATGACAATTGGAGCAGGTTCTGAAGCTGGATGCTGTCACATGAGCCATCTCACTGCCCTGCACAGAATGTCCTCCGGAAGCTGTGTAGATCTTCTGAGCTTTCCCGAAATCGGAGATGACCTTTTTCACCGCTGACACCAGGGCTGAGTTTGCAAGTTCTTAGGTTAGGAATCCTCTGGGCCAGGCACCTACAAGAAAAGGAACACTGTAGATCAGTGAGGAAACTGGCTGAGACTTCCAATCCATAGGTACAAGGTCTGTGGTCTTGGCAGATAATGGCAGGTTTACTTTATGAAATTCGGGGACTAAAGAGGCAGGTATAATGCTCATTGTCATTCAAGGTGACCTTCCCTAGGCCATTAGGGTTCATCTGGGGCATCAGAGGGCTGGGAATGATTTCTCATGGCAGCCCTGCACCTTTCAGGAATCAGGCTCTGGGAACAAAGGAGGAAAAGCATTTCCCACCAACATGTCTAAACATAGGCACTCTGCTTCCTGCACCTCATCTCACTTCTTCTTGTCTACATTAGACAGGATACATACTTGGTGAAAATGAGCTTCCACAAAAGATGATGTCCCAAAGAGCCTGCAGATAATAGGAAAGGGTGATCAATAAGACATCTAGAATTAACTTTGGGAACTCCATATGACCCACCTGTTCCAACCTGCTCATCGTGGCTGTGTCAAGAGGCCAGTGGGTGTACTTTAATCATTGTGTCAACAAATATGTTATGTCCAGGAGAGCATTTAAGGACTCTGCTTTGTGCTCTGTGAGGAGGACACCTGTGGACAGCTTTAGGATGAAGTGTGTGAAGTTCCTCCTACAAGTAGCTGGTAATAATGGATCCTGCCCTTGCTCCGTCCAAAAGGGAGGTGGTAAAGGATGGAAGGGATGGATGTGGGGGTCTGAAACTCAGATTACTTCTGTTCTCTCAGGTAAAAGGATAAACTTGCTTTAGTATCAGGGAAAGTCCTCATTATTCCAAAGGCAAATGTCAAAATTAACATCACAACTGTTCATACTAAGATTTGCCTTTGCAGAGTCTGTCTGGTAAGTCTGGACCCAATGATTCTCATAGGTTGAATCTCCTGGGTTTCACTGACCTGCCTACAGTACCCAAGTCTCCCTTTCACAGGCACTACATTCAGTAAAGTATATCACGAATGTTACTTGCCTTAGTAATCACCACTGATGTAGAGCAGGTATGATCACATAAAGAAGAGATCTGCCACTCTAGTCAGGTTTTCCTTGCAAGGCTGTGTGAATTCCCATTCTCCTGGTTCTTCAATCCAGTACAGAGTAAGCATCTTGCCAGTTGCAGTGATTGTTCTTCCATACAGGGGTAAGATGATGTTCACCCATTATACACAAACTGTTCCTTCATAACAGCGAGGGGCAGATGGGAAAGATGAGCTACTTGCCACAATATATATCACAATCACTCTGAATCCATGACTTCATTTTGTGTCCTCTTACCTTTGTTCCCCTGCATCATGAGATTAATGACCACGTTCCTTGGAGTTGAAAACGGTTGACATTGGCAACCTCATGGTTATCCGTCTGTGGATCAATGTCAAGAATAAAACACATCATAGATACTTCTCTAATACAACAGGATGAAAATCAGTGTTCTCAGTGCTGCCTTCAGCCAAGAAAACCACAGATAAGCCCTGGCATTCAGTCCCTTCTGAGTGGCCACTCTTCATTACATGGTTGATTCTGCATGGAGCATGTCCATGACAACACCAATGCAACCTTCAAAAGAGGATCCTAGCAGAATGCTTCTATTCTACAGTCACAAGTTTCTGTCTAGGTCTGACCCTCTGACCCCTGATGTGGGATATAACCAAAAAGTAGTTCCAAGACTGCAGACTAACTCATGGTTTCTATGTACTCCAGGAAAATCAAGCAATATTCACCTTGCAAACTGGAGCAACATTCCAGGATTTCTTCTATAGTGGTACACATTTCTTTCCTGCTTGCTGTCATCTTCCTGTTAGGGGACAAATATGGTTCTGACAAGCATTCCACAGTAAGGGCCCCTTCACCAACAGCTGGACTGAACCATCGTGCAGTTGGAGTGTCTCCCGTGAAAAGAGGGAAGTAGATAGAGGCTGTCTGCAAACACATCAAAAGAGAGGGGAGCAGGAGGAGGAGGGGATTCACCTCTGTCCAGTATGAAAAAACATCTCCCTTGGACATGACCTTGAAGGGAAAGACAGATGAATGAGTATTGATGTTGTAAATCATAGAAGACAAGCCCATTGGGGCTTCCAATTCAAGGGCATCTTTGGGGGGAATTGTGGCACAGGGCTGCACTCTTGAGAAGAATGCTATTGAAGGCCAGCCATTGGACATACCCTCTCCTCTCCTCCACCATCTTCTCCTTTCCTCTTCCCTCTTTTCTCCTAGTCTCTTCCCCCATTTCCTCCCCTCCCCTCTCCGCCCCTCTTTTCCACTCACATCTCCCTCTTTCCTCCCCTTGCCTCTCCCCCTCTCCTGGCATCTCCATCCTTCTCCTTCCCTCTCCTCTATTCACATCACCCCATTCTACACACCACTTTTCTCCTCCCCACCCCTCTCTTCTACTTCCTTGCCCTCCTATCTCCTCTACTTCCCTCTCTTCTTTTTACCTCCCCTCTCCTCCCACCCCTCCTTTCTCTTCTAATTTCCTCCCTTCTTGTCCCCTCTCCTCTCATACCTTTTCTTCCCATCTCCTCTCTTCTGCTCTCCTCTCCTCTCCTCTCCTCTCCTCTCCTCTCCTCCACTCACTGCTCCTCCAGTCTCTTCCCCTCTACTCTCCACTCATCTCCTCTCTTCTCTTCTACTCTCCTATACTCCACTCTCCTCCCTTCACCTCTCCTCTCCTCCATCCTCTCCCTCCTCCTCTCTCTTCCCCTCTGCTTTCCTTCCTTCTCCTCCCCTTTCCCCCTCCCCTCCCCTCTTCTCTCCTCCTCTCTCCCATAACACCTTCTGCCTCCTCCCCTCTCTTCTCTTCCTGTCCCCTCCCCCCTCTCCTGTCCTCCCCCTCCTATCTCCTGTCCCCCATCCCCTTTCTCTCCCCTTTCTCTCTCCTCTGCTCCCCTCTCTTTAATTCTTTTCCTCTCTCCTCTCCTCCCCTCCCCTCTACTCTGCTCTCCTCTCCTACCCTACCCTCCTCTTACCTCTTCTCTCCTCTCCTGTCCCCTCTTTTCTCCCAAATCTCTTTCTCTCCTGCCATCATCATGTATTTGTGTTTGCAACTTGGCTCTTCAGAATTGGGAACACAGCAGGTTCTGAATCTCTTTGTGTGTGTTTTGGATTTGGATGTAGCAGAGGATATAACTAACTTAATCTGATCTGTGTCCATGTATGTATGTGTGAAGCTTTGCCTTTAGAAGCAAAAAAGGCAAAAACTGTCAGATAGTATATCATCTTTTTTATGTGTTTCTGTGTGTAGTATGTTCTTTATCCAATAAGGATTGTTGGCACAGGAGACTCTTAACACATTAAAATATCCGTGTAAGACCACTAATGTGGATGGACATGCTGTCAGTTCCTGACATTTTCTCCTCTATAGGCAAAGCCTTATATACAGGGATAGATAGCAGATTCAGCTAGTTATAGCCTCCCCTATAGCCAAATCCACACACAGACAAATAGATTAAAGGCTGGCTGGGTCCCCAGTCCTGAATATCCAAATTAGACAAACACAAGCAGGAGAGAGAGATAGAGAGAGAGGCAGAGAGACAGAGACAGAGAGACAGAGAGAGACAGAGACACAGAGACAGAGAGAGAAAGACTGAGATAGAGACAGAGAAGAGGATTTTGGAACAAAAGACTCTGATAACAAGCTTGGCCTGATCTTGCTGTATGCTGACTGGTGTCAGGTGTGCGGAATGATCGCCCTGTGCTCATACTGAGCAGTGTGTGTTGGGAAGCATGGTGGTGTGCAGGAGGGATTTACAAATTAGTATTGTAGTAGTGCAGTTAGCAGAAGCTTACCGCTGACACAAACCTAGAATTGTATGTGGATTTTGCAAAGGAGAATGGAATATACATGAATTCTAGATGTCAGGCCCTGTTGGTCTATATCTCCTACACTGTTATATATCAAACCCGTTTATGTGCCTTCTCTGTATTCCGAGTCCTGAATGTGCCACTTGATGTCAGTTCCTGAACAACTCCTAACCATTCACCCTGCATTCACTGCTGCAAACTAAACTACCCTGTAATCCACAATGCATTGGAAGTGATCATGGACAATGCAGCACACTCTCTGACCAAGTGATTAGGGGGTGCAATTTCTGTCTAGTAGCACTAAGAAGTGACTTGTAGGTGGTGTGGAAGTGTGTTCTAGTTGAATTTGATATACAGTTTGTTTAGGGCTTCATGGTTTGGTTCCCGCAAGGCTTGATATGGAAGGGATTACATAGGGCTGTTCGAGGGGTGGTATCCGGCTGTTTCTAATACCACCCAATGCATTGAGATGGTGGCAGGCAGGCAATGTCAAGCAGTGTCAATTACTAGTAATGCTGTTTAGCACAGCAGATGGGAGGGGACATTTGTGAAGGATCTTTACTACTACTGGTGTGGGAGTTGTTGGTGGAAGGGACATCCTGGCCTGCCATAGTAATGTATATGGTAGAAAATATATGAGTGTACGGGTAACAAAAGTGTCAGGTAAGGGCTGATATCTAAATGGATATGTGGATTGTGGCTATGGATGTCCATCAAGGTCTGGCACCTAGCTGTTTTGAGATATGTGTGGAGTTTCCAGCACAGACTGATTCCTTGTATTCATTGTGGGGCAGCAAGAGTGTGTGTTCTGCATGGGTTGACATCTAGCATTGAGAGTGGAGCAGTGCTGGGGAGTGTGCAGCGATAGGCTCTCTGAGCAACAGCAGCAACACGGAGACTCATGAACTCAAACAAGTCTAACATCTGTGCTATCCTCAGCATCCCTCTTCTTCTGGGCTGAGGTGTTTGAGAGTCAAGAGTACAGTTGACTGTCAGAGAGGGAAATGAGCCCCCAGCTTTGGAGAGTCTTCATTCTGCTTCTTTACCGTATCTTCATGCAGTAACGCTGAGGGATACAGTCTCCCTCAGTCTGTATTTTCTTGGCTAATGTCATTAAAACTCGTGTGGCCAGAGTTCATCTTCTGTGTTGTGTCGTGTTTGCATCGGGGTCAACTGTAATAACTGAATTTGTAATGGTTTCTTATTTTTTGCCCTTGCATACTTGGAGACTTTTGTGGACAGATCATTTTCTCTGCCTTGATTTCCAATGGTGTCCCTGACAAAATCAGCTGATGTGATGTAGGTGGTCTCTTGCTGGGATTTGTGTTTGAATCCATGTTTCCATCTCTGTTTCTTCCATGTTCAATTCTGGGGATCTCTGAGACTTTGTGTGAAAGGCTGGAACCAGAATTGCAGGGTCTAGAGGAGTCAGTCCTGTCCTCTGACCCACTTTTAGGATTAGAGCCAGTTGGATGTTAGGTTTAGTGCTTGGGTAGCAGACTGACATTTTTCAAGTCTGCATGAGGAAAGAACTGTCAGCTGAACAACAGTGAAAAGAGTAGAGACCCAGGGGTCTCTGAGAGTTTAGAGTCCTTTGGATTGCTCTCAGAGAAAATAAATGTTCTATTTGCCAATTGGTGTAAATTCAGCAGGAAGTCTACTTTGGTACTGTGGTATTTGTTGTTTGTGTATTGTCTCTAGTCAATGCCAGTAGGAAACAGGATAAGTAACTGAAGTCAAGTGTACCATCGTCATGTGATTGGTGGCCTGAGGGAGCAGGTCCAAGGACACTGCCTTTTCAGGAACTCCAGTCTAGAGGCTATGCACACATTCACTCTCATGTTCCAGGCTCTGTAGTGGCATGTTCTTTCTCTGCTCAGGTAGTTTTTCAGGGTCATCTCTGAGGAAAGAGAGACATAAGTGACATTTTTACACTATCCAAAAACACACAACATGAATGTATGTGGGAGATTTAAAGATAACATCCATTGGACGGCTTTCCTAGGGGATCCTTCTGTTATCCTCAGATCTTGATGACAATTGGAGCAGGTTCTGAAGCTGGATGCTGTCACATGGGCCATCTTACTGCCCTGCTCAGAATGTCCTCCTGAAGCTGTGTAGAACTTCTGAGCTTTCCCGAACTCGGAGATGACCTTTTTCATCACTGACACCAGGGCTGAGTATTCAAGTCCTCAGGTTATGAATCCTCTGGGTCACAATTCAGGATGTGGCCAGGCACCTGTAAGAGATGGAATATTATAGATCAGTGAGGAAACTGGCTGAGAGTTCCACATTCATAGGTACAAGGTCTGTGGTCTTGGCAGATAATGGCAGGTTTACTTTATGAAATTCGGGGACTAAAGAGGCAGGTATAATGCTCATTGTTGTCCAAGATGACCTTCCTTAGGCCATTAGGGTTTCATCTGGGGCATCAGAGGGCTGGGAATGATTTCACATGGCAGCCCTGCAACTTTCAGGAATCAGGCTCTGGAAACAAAGGAGGAAAAGCATTTCCCACCAACATGTCTAAACATAGGCACTCTGCTTCTTGCACCTCATCTCACTTCCTCTTGTCTACGTTAGACAGGATACATACTTGGTGAAAATGAGCTTCCACAAAAGATGATGTCCCAAAGAACCTGCAGATAATAGGAAATGGTGATCTATTAGACATCTGTAGTTGACTTGGGGAACTCCATATGACCCACCTGTTCCAACCTGCTCATCGTGGCTATGTCAAGAGGCCAGTGGGTGTACTTTAATCATTGTGCCAACCAAATATGTTGTGTCCAGAAGAGCATCTAAGGACTCAGCCTTGTGCTCTGAGGAAGGACACCCGTGGACAACTTTGGGATGAAGTGTGTGGAGTTCCTCCTACAAGTAGCTGGTAATAATGGAACCTGCCCTTGCTCCGTCCAAAAGGGAGGTGGTAAATGAGGGAAGGGATGGATGTGGGGGTCTGAAACTCAGATGACTTCTGTTCTTTCAGGTCAAAGGATAAAGATAGCAACTTGCTTCAGTATCAGAGAAAGTCCTCGTTTGTCCAATAACAAATGTCAAAATTAACATCACAACTGTTCATACTGAGATTTGCCTTTGTAGAGTCTGTCCTGGTAGTCTGGAGCCCATGATTCTCATTGCTTGTATCTCCTGGATTTCACTGACCTGGGTACAGCACCCAAGTCTCCCTTTCCCAGGAACTGCATTCAGTAAAGTATATCACAAATGATATTTGCCTTAGTAATCACCCACTGTTGTAGAGCAGGTATGACCACATAAAGAAGAAGGTTTGCCACTCCAGTCTGGTTTTCCATGCAAGGCTGTGTGCACTCTCGTTCTCGTGGTTCTTCAACCCAGTACAGAGTAAGCATCTTGCCAGTTGTAGTGACTGTTCTTCCATACAGGGGTAAGATGATGTTCTCCCGTTATACACAAACTGTTCCTCCATAACAGCTAGGGGCAGATGGGAAAGATGAGCTACTTGCCACAATATATATCACAATCACTCTGAATCCATGAGTCCATTTTGTGTCCTCTTACCTTTGTTCCTCTGCATCATGAGATTAATGACCACGTTCCTTGGAGTTGAAAACGGTTGACATTGGCAGCCACATGCTTATCCTTCTGAGAATCAATGTGAAGAATAAAACACATCACAGATACCTCTCTAATTCAACAGGATGAAAATCAGTGTTCTTAGTGCTGCCTTCAACCATGAGACCCACAATAAGCCCTGGCATTCAGTCCCTTCTGAGTGGCCTCTCTAAATTACATGGTTGATTCTGCATGGAGCATGTCCATGACAACACCAATGCAACCTTCAAAAGAGGATCTCCTAGCAGAATACTTCTAATCAATAGTCACAAGTTTCTGTCTAGGTCTGACGCTCTGACCCCTGATGTGGGATATAACCAAAAAGTGGTTCCAAGACTGCAGACTAAGTCATGGTTTCTATGTACTCCAGGAAAATCAAGCAATATTCACCTTGCAAACTGGAGCAACATTCCAGGATTTCTTCTATAGTGGTACACATTTCCATCCTGCTTGCTGTCACTTTCCTGTTTGGAGACAAATATGGTTTTGACAAGCATACCACAGTAAGGGCCCCTTCACCAACAGCTGGACTGAACCAGCATGCAGTTGGAGTGTCTCCCGTGAAAAGAGGGAAGTATATACAGGCTGCCTGCAAACACATCAAAGGGGAGGGGAGTAGATGGAGGAGGGAATTCACCTCCGTCCAGTATGAAAAAACATCTCCCTTGGACATGACCTTGAAGGGAAAGACAGATGAATGAGTATTGATGTTGTAAATCATAGAAGACAAGCCCAATGGAGCTTCCAATTCAAGGGCATCTTTGGGGGGAATTGTGGCACAGGGCTGCACTCTTGAGAAGAATGCTATTGAAGGCCAGCCATTGGACATACCTCCTGTTAACAATGGTTTTCTGTGGAGAACCCAGTGGTAGATGAAGGCTTACCATCTCCTGTGTTGTATCTCTGTTGGAGTACAGGACACTCTGTTATCTGGACTTCCATCATGGCTCCTACTTTGGTTATCTCAGTCTCACCAAGAAAACTGCTAACTGAATGTCTCATCCTATACAGTGACTCAATATGTAAAATGATAATGACATATGGAAGGCACAGTCTTAAGAACTTTAAAATATGTATTTCAGAGTCTTGACTCTTATATCCTTCTAGATCATCTGTTTTCCGTTGGCTCTTCTTAAACTCTTTCCCGGTCTTTTTAGTTTTCTTCCCTCAAAGCCTTTGATGTTCTATAATTCTTTCTTCCTTTATCCAACACTACTTCTGGCTGCCTCTCCAGCCTCTACTTCTCAATCACTACTGTCTACTTTAGCTTAAACAATTCGTGTTAAAGGTGGTGGTGGTAGTGGTGCTTTGAAGAGTTACTTTTGAAATAAAATTTCCTAATTTACCTACCCTAACTATTACTTGATGGTCGCAAAGGACATTAGAAAATATATCGATTAATACACACTGACGTGCATCTTGGGCACCCCATTTAGCTGTGTGTGTGCACCTGCAATGCTCTCTCCTTCCAGTGGTGCCTCTTCCTTCTGAGAAACATGGCTTTTTCGTGAGAGTGGCAGACAGCAGCACAGAAATCTCACACCATTCCCAATTCTCTTCTTAACCCTCTTCCAGCCTTTGGACAGACTGCTGGCAGAGGCTGGACTTACATCTTTGGGAAGGACACCATTTAAGTTGTTCTTGGATGTTGCCTGAAGGGATGATCTATGAGTTCCAAAGGTTTCAATGGTGCTCATACTCTGAGGTGTCTCCCTGTCCTTGCTTACAGAGGGTGTACTCTGAGAATCTAAGCTATTCTTTGGGGTGCTCACTCCCTGGGGTGCCTCACATGACAAATACTGTGCAGAAGAAATGCACTCAGAGAATTGGCATCTTGAGGACCACTTGTTGCAAACCATGCTACCTACTGTCAAACTTCTGCTCAGGAGAGGAGTAACCTCAGGAGCACACGTGGGTACTGGGTGGGGAGGGTTGTCCTCCTTCAGCAGGCAGCATAAGGTTGCAGGCATGCTCAGGCTTCTCCTCCCCTGCTTGCTTGAACACTTCTCATCATGCCCCTGATGTTCAGCCAGCAGGGCAAAGGTATGAAGGGCAGGCTCACTCATTCTCCTCTTAGGAAGAAGGGGCTTGAGAGCATCTGTTGATGATACAGTGACACAGGCGTGCAAAGGCTTAGTGGCAGATTTAATGTGGTCCTGGGTATACTCATGGTTTAAAATTAGGTATGTGGCCATGATGTTATTGAATTTTTTCTCATGTAGACAATCACTAATATCCATGGGGTGGTAGCCCAAACGCCACATGGCCAGCACAACGCTGGGATTTGGTTTGTTACATAATGTCTCTGAGGATGATGGGAGTTTCCAAAATTCTTCCCTGTCTCTGATCCACTGGTGGTGTCTAATGTCACAAATTGTGGGCCTCTGCTCAGGGTTCACAGTGAACAAGTGCACAATGAGATGCACAAGCAAACGATTTTGAGAGAGTGTGTAAGGAATGTGGTACGTGGGATTCAGCATCTTCTCCTTCATGTCTGTATAGGTATTTGCTTTGAATGGGAAATTCCCTGTCAACATTACATACAAAACCACTGCCATGCTCCAGATGTCAACTGCCTTTGCATCATACTCTGTGTCATCAAATAGCTCTGGAGCACAATATTCAATTGTGCCACAGAATCCCTTGCACATCTGCCCAGAGGTTACTCTGACTGCCAGGCCAAAGTCACACAGTTTGATGTTTCCCTTGCCATCAAGCAGGATGTTATCTAGCTTGATGTCCCTGTGGGCGATGTTATTATCGTGGCAGTAATGCACTGCACACACAATCTGGCAGAAGATGTGTTGGGCCTGTTTCTGCTTAAGAGGGCCACCCTCCTCAATGAGCGTGACTAGATCGCCATGAGCAGCAAACTCCAACACCATATAGATGTGGTCTTTGCTGTCGATGATGTGGAAGAGCTTTATTATGTACGGGTGGTCCAGCTCTTTCATGATGTTGAGTTCTTTCCTAATTTTACCATTACTCTCCTGATCATTCGCAAGGATTTTAACTGCGACATTAATATTTGTGAGGAGGTGGCAAGCCAGCTTCACCTCAGCAAAGGCCCCTTTGCCAAGGTTATTGAGTATGACATAATGATCTGTAATGATCTCTTCTTCATAGGTGCTGGCATTCAGGTCCAGCTGCATGGTCTCCTCCTCACTGTTCTCACTAGAAAGGTTCTTGTTAATTTCCATTCCAACGCCAACTGAGAAAAAAGATTAAAAACAATGAGAAGTAAATCAAGGGGTAAAGTTTTTAGCTTTCTGTTTCTTCATGGACAATTGTGACATATGCGTACCACCTTACGGTGAACTTCTGAGTCACGGAAAATAAGAAAAAGCCAAACTGTAAAGAAATCCTGGAAAATGTACCAAAGAAGAGAAGTAAATCTAAGGAAATAGACCAGCGTGAACATTGCAATAATAAACTGAACATTGCAATAATAAATGCTTGATTATTGAAAAAAACAAACAAAACAGATACAACCTTACCAAAAGTGATCAAAGAGGAGAAACTTCAGTTTAAATCTATAGTCAAGCTTTGGTCTTGTTACAGTAAATATGGCTACTTGTAACAAATCCTTTGTAAGACTTTTTTTTGGCAACTAACAAGGCATTTTATTTTGGCATGGAGATTATATCCTATTTATCCTGTAAACATATCTGAAAGTAAAATGAATTTAAAGTTCTATGCGAATGGAACCATTTTTGAATCTGTCTTTTGGAGAAATTTTGAATATTTCTTCACTGCTAAGTTCTCAATAACAAACAATGGAAATCATGGAATCACAAAAACTTTGAAAAAACTCTTAGTATAAGTACATAGTACAGATAGCAAAGGAGAATCAGCATTCCTGCAGAAATAACAACATCAGAGAGAATACATAGAATTATGATGCACAATTTTCAGATGCTGTCCTGTGCTCAAGAAAAGGAATGTCATTTCTATTCTAAGAAAAACATTTTACATTACTAGATTCTAATGTAATCCTTTAGCAGACTATACCATCCAATTCACCTGTTTTTCCTGTCCCCAAATTGTATATTTTACTCTGAGATAGGTTGGTTAATATAGTGATATCACTCTTGTCAACACCATAAGGAAAAGTTGTCTTTAAAAATGTGGAATATGATTCTGTGTTAGTCACTTGCTTTCATGCAAACTCAAATATAAAACATTTTTTTCAGATATCTATGATATCAATCATAAGTTTTAAATTATTTGTACATTTACAACCGGTTTTGAATCTTTAAGTTTCTCATCTGGTTTTGTACATAACCATTCAATTTACATTATTATATTCTTCTCTTTTTTTAAGATCTGACAATGTTACTTTGAGGGCAGGTGTAACAAGTGTCATGTTTTGATAACATAAGAATGAAGCCAATGTCCCAAGATTTCTCTATTCTCTATGTAGAGATTTAACCAAAAGGCTACTTAGGAGTCGATAATGTCACCACATTTCTCATTCCAATTCCTCAAGTTTCCTAGTACTATTTTTTTCTATTTTTAAACAGTAATGTGAAGTTTTTATTCTGCTCTTACATGTTCTACCATGACTTGAGTTTTCATACTCTCCCCTGCTCTATGCTCTCTCGCCTCTTCCCCCAAATTTACCCTCCCTGCATCTCCCCCCAGGAAAGGGCAGGCCTCCTAGGGACATCAATGAAACACAACATAATATGCTTCTATAAAACTGTGCACATACTATCATATCAAGGCTGAACTAAAAAACAAGAAGGAGGAAAAGGTCCCATCAGCAGGCTGAAAAGTTAGTGATTACCTTTCCACTGTTAGGAATCCCACAGTAACATCAAGATTATGGGAAATAAGATAAACACAGGAACTAGGTAAGATCCCTATCTCACAGGCTCCCTCATGTCTTTGAGCCACTATGAGTACCAGTTAATTGATTTTGTAGGCTGGGTATCCATGGTGCCCCTGACTACCCTGGTGCTCTGATCCTTCATTTGGAAGTATTTTGAAACCTATGCTCTCATGAATTGTGAAACGTAGCAAATGACAACATTTTTAGCATGTGTAACCTCTCAGAAATCAAAAGGTAGTATGTAAAATCTTACATATATTAGTAATAAGCATGATAGTTCAATATACTTGGAAAAAAATCACAAGAAAATCATTTGAGTTCATTGACATAATTAGATTCTTTTTCATACCAGAAAATCGGTCCCATGAAAACCACAATGCTCACCTCTACTGCCAAGACTATTGCTATGATGTAACGTTATTGTTATGCACTATTGCTGAATACAACACTCATGTGTATTAGCCAACATGAAGTTGTTGACTGGTGCTTCAACTGCTAGAAGACTCATCCCTGTGGACTGACACTCATGACACAGAAATGTATTCTGCATTCTACTGAAGAAAAAGATAATCATCAACATCATCCAGCTACAAACCCTCGGACAACAGTGACAAACTAGCACAATGGACTGATGCAATATTGGAATAAGTACAATGGCAGTAACCAGTCACTTTTCGATTGGATTTAAGGCCCCTCCAGGATATGGAAACCATTACTGACACTGCTCACATGGGCAAGAAACTGAATGGATAGGTCATAAGCTACAGGAAAACCCGCTACTATGATTTTGCTACAGCAGCACAGTGAACAAAATGATTTTTGTTGACATATTGCTACACAAAGAGATCAATGTCTCAAACAGTATGCAACAGTGAAGCCGTGTCTCTAGTGAGAGTTGTATCTAACCCTGAGTCTTACAGCAATGTAGAGGGAGTGTGAGGTTTCATAATACTTAATCCCAGATGGAAAGCTTCGTGAAAACGTTCCCTCAATTTTCAGGGGAGAAGTCAGAAGTCAGTAGCTAGAAGAGGAGGCAGAAAGATTCTCACAACCAGATGTAATAGAAGATTCCAAGAAAACAAGGAAATTGATGAACACAGGAACTGAAAGAGACTGCAGCAATACACACAAGCATACAAAGGTTCAAGTCACATGAGGGCTTTGTCATTATTTTGGGAAATAGAAACAGGCTTCCACCCCCAAACAGGAAAACATCAGCATTTGTTTCCTGACGGCAAAGAAAAAACAGTTTTCTCCAATGGTTTCTCACTGGGTAACTCGATCACTCCTCTTGGTAGGATACATGTATTGGAATCATTGTCAAACAAAAAAACCAACTCAGTAGAAATGTGGTAGACTTTTGTGCTCATTGTCCTTTTCTGTAGACATTTTTCAGGTCTTAATTCCTAATTAAAAATTTCTTTCCTCTTTTTTATTTTTATTTTTTTTTATTTTTTATTTTTTGTTTAAATTGGAAAGTTTATTTGTTCAGTCCACCAAATAGGATGCAAGCACTGTCAGGACAAATACACAGAAACAATGCAGATCAACATCAAACAGTAATTTAGTTTAAATGAAAGGAAATCTCTTTAATGTTATGACAACATACTCCCTAGAATCTCTTCTTCAGTTAGTATACATTTCAATAAAATAAAGGGTAATGAATTAAGTGGAAGTCAGCTTGTGAAATCTTAAATATAAAACTCTGACTCTATTAATCCATGCCAGTTAAACAATGTAACTAAATTTCCAAGTGCAAAGGAGATGAAGCAGTCAGTGACCCTTTTTGTTTAACCAGCCAAAGAGAATGCTTCCTAGGACACAGCAGGCAGACTGATCTAGAACACAGTGTAGTAAGTTCATCTCAAATTGTGCTAAACGCTCATCATTAGTATGGCACATTTGGTCCATGATGTAGTTTAATGTCAAGACATACCACAATTTGTTACAGAAACACATAGATAACTGTTGTTTTTAAATATATATATATACATATATATATATATGTATATATATATTTTAAAAAGCCAGGTATACTTCCACATACAAAGAAAGGCCCTGGGGAGGAATTTATAGGAAGTAGTCGGGTACGCCGGGTCACATGAGGCTCTCCACGACGAGGTGCTGGGTCAAACTGAAGAAAGAATATTTTAAAGTGTCATCTAATTCCATGATAGCAGCCTGATTTCCACAGCGGTAGCAGTAATTGGGCGCACTAAAAATGGTAACCACATTCCGATCATGGCACCAATTATAACCTTCCATTACAAGCTGGTGAGCGCGAGACACCAGTGTGAGACCATTGGCATGGTTAAATGTTTCAGAAATATCTTGTCCAAAGGTATAGCCAGCACCACGTGGTGAAATGCCCCATCCACCACGGTCATCTGGATCTGACCATAAGAGATCACACATTGGGCCCTCATGTGGAACTTCTTGTAAACGATCCAGGGCTCTTATATGATCCAGTGTATCTATGGATGGAGACAGGCCACCATGGAGGCAGAATATCTGTCCATCCACTAAAGCTTTAAGTGTAAGATAGTCGAAGAGATCTGTAAAGTATTTCCACACATTGGCATTCCCATACTTTCGCAGACATTCATCATAAAAGCCATACACTTGGGTGATCTGTCGGCTTTCATGATTTCCTCGCAATATTGTAATGCGCTCTGGATAGCGCACCTTTAATGCTACAAGCAGAGTCACAGTCTCCACAGAATAATAACCTCTGTCTACGTAGACACCCATGAATAGATAGTTTGTATCTGGTGATTTCCCACCAATTCTGAAGAGTTCCATAAGGTCATGGAATTGGCCATGCACATCTCCACAGACAGTAACAGGACAGCGGACCTCTTGTACATTTGATTCTTTTGTTAAAATTTCCTTAGCCTTCTCGCAGAGCGTCCGCACTTGGTTCTCCTTCAGCTGCTTACACTCCTTCAGCTGCTCCACCCACTGGTCCAGCTCCTTGGTGAAGGCCTTGTCGTCCATGGCGGAGTGCCGCGCGTCCCCGCCGCCTCCTCCGCACCCGCCGCCGCCGCCGGCCCCCGGCGGGACCACCGAACCGCGGAGCGCGCAGCCCGCGCCCCGCCTAAGCGCAGCGGGCAGCAGCGGGCCGCGGCCTCCGGGAGCTGCTGCCCCGCCCCGCCCGGCCCGGCCCCGCGCCCCGGGGCGCGGCGAAGAGGCAAAAGGCTCGCAGCGCGGAGCGCGGCGCGGCTCGGGGGAGGCTCCGGCCCGACGGCACCCGCCCGCAGCCGCAGCCGCCGCCCGCAGGCCTCTCCGCGCTCTGGCCTGGGCTCTCTCCTTTCCTCTTTTTTATAATAGAAAGAGTGTAAGACCATAACCAAAGGTGATATGGGAAGATAGGAGGTTGTTTGAGAAAATTGGAAAGGGGATAATGATCAAAATACATTGCATAGAAGACTTTCGATGATAAAATGTCACGAAAATAACAGACTGGTATGAATGCTCTCATGTATGGATGATACCCGACTTTCAAAAAGAATTACCACTAATACTTGTCCAAGTGTTCAATGAGGGCGAAGGAAAGAGACCCTTTCCAACATGTCTTACACAGCCTACAGGAGCCTACTACAAGACCAGGTGATTTGAGCTTTCCTCCCTTGATCCCACATGTTGCAATAATATCCTGACTTACATCCAGAAATTTTCTTTGGACATTCATAAGAGTATGTTGTAATACACTTGTAGATAAATAAGTAATTACAAGAAAATAATCTAAATATAAAATAAAAAGAAATTATAAGCCAGTCTGTGTACTTAGACATGAAAATCCTTATTAAAAGTACTTGAAATCTTCCTGCAAGTTCAACAACACATGAAAACGGCTATGTTCATGCTCAAGCTCAGTTCTTTACTGAAGAACAGGAGGACAATTTTAACATAAAGATGACAAATAGTCAGGCGATGTTGGCCCGTGCCTTTAATCCCAGCCCTCCGGAGGCAGAGGCAGGCAGATCTCTGTGAGTTCGAGACCAGCCTGGTCTACAAGAGCTAGTTCCAGGACAGGCTCCAAAACCACAGAGAAACCCTGTCTCGAAAAACCAAAAAAAAAAAAAAAAAGACAAATAAACATATGAAGAGGATACAATTTACAATGCCTATAGCTGCAATAATCAAATTTAACCAATTTCCAGAAAACAGCTGCAAATGCAGATAACTTTGCTATTTTTGACATGCCTGACACAAAATGTAAATTTTGAGGGAGCCTAAAACATGCTACTGAGGACACAGAAGAGAACTGTGGTCAACCTGGGGAAGTCCACGGTCTTGGGACCTGGGTGTCTCAGCTGGCACAGACTCCTTAGACAAAGGAGTGATGAAGAGAGTCCTAGGTAGTTCAGAGTCCAGGCTTGGGATCCTCATTAGTCAACCAGTAGGAATAAGGGCTGGTGGCCAAATCCCCACTCCAAAGTTGTTTTGACAAATGAAAAGAACAGTGTAGGTCCCATTAAAGCAAAAATGGTTTGGAAGACAACAGTCAATCAGGTTATACCTGGTGTTGTTTGAGTAGATCAGAAGATCCTTTTCCAAATTTGTGGGTTCATACACGCTCTGTAGGTACTGCCTCTGCCACTGCTGTCCTCGAAGTGAAAGCGCTGCCTTCAACCTTCCAGGAGTAGCACCAACTGTATGTTAGTTTTGCTCGAGCTTTGCATGTGCATCTTGATCTGTGACCTGATTGGTGACATGTACAGATCTGAGCCAATCAGATTGGATAGACAATCGGAACTCTCTCATTGGACAGGTTGAAATCACGTGACTCGTGTCTGCACGAGAATGCTTGGCAACACACTTTGACTGCACGTGGGGTCCTGTGAGAACAGGATTAGAGCAGAAGGCTTTGTTTCTTTGTGTCTTTTGATGTAGGGACAACCCAGCTAGTCAGCATCACCCCAACACTTCTTCCTTTCCAGGATCGCCTTTCAGTTGTGAAAATGGACTTGGTTTCTGAAGACGGGATTTGTGTTTAGTCTTTTTCTTGTCTTTCCTTGGTGAAGGGGTCATCAAGTTATATTTGTACACTGTTGTCTTGTGAACACCCATAAATGCAACATTAACATACCCCAGAAATTCCTGTCTTCAAAGAAATAATAATCTATAATAAAAAAGGCTCTCTTAAAAATCCAGCATCCATGTCTCGAGTGCATGCAGATCTTTCTTTAAGAGCCCCCTTCCTTCCTTAATACCAGTGTCTCAGGCTATGTAAAAACCTTTACTTTATAAACTCGAAAATTACATCATCAGCTAGCCTTGGCTCGTTATACCGACACTGATCATAAATAGCTTAAAATTAAAGTAATACTAAACATAACCATATCGAACCACTATTTTCCTCACTGATTTTCCTCATATTTGCACTCATTTTGTTATTGGACCTTTTAATTCAAAAATTTCTATTTCTCAGTTGTAGCAACTTCTACAATTTATTCTATAATTTGTATGTTTTCTAGTACACTGAGGAAACAGTCATTTTCTTGGTGAATTTGTCTTCAAACCTGGATGGATTTTGTACATTTCTTCAGTATTAATGCCCAATCTGAAACGAGGTTTTAAGACCTGTTGGTTTTCATGTGTTTTTTTAGAATGTCATTCATAAAGAATTTATGTAATTATCTCCTTCCAACTTGCTTCATTTTTGTGACAAGAGATGATACCTATGTGTGTTTGTGTGTATTTGTGTGTGGACCTATGTCTATGTGTCTTTGTCTGTGTGTGTGTGTGTGTGTGTGTGTGTGAGAGAGAGAGAAAGAGAGAGAGAGAGAGAGAGAGAGAGAGAGAGAGAGAGAGAGAGAGAGAATTCATATATGTGGGCCTTTAATGTAGGACAAAAAGAAACCAACAGGCTCTGAACCTAGCTCAATGTGTATTTTCAGGGCTTATATACCATAGGTTTGGTTGTGTATTCAGGAAGAGATACTTAGTCATAGGTGACTTTCACTGTAAGGAGGAAAATACATTGAATGTCTTGCTACCTACCAATTTATGTTTATGTAAGTTTGTCTGTAAGGGGTAACAGGCAGAACATGATACATTCTAGTGTTTTGTGTGCATGCATACAGGTAAGTGTTGTGTTTGTCTGTATGTGTGTGTGTATTCATGGGTGCTTCAATTGTTGTGGAGGGAGCACTTCACATGACCTATCACCACCCATGTATGTATGTCAGTGGCTATAGAAGAGGAGATTCTGAGCAGTACCAGGAACCAAACTATGCATGTGGTTGTTGTGGCTATAAGGTTCTGAAGACCTTTAAGTCATGACACCTAGCCCTGCTTGTAAGGCTTTGGTTGTAAGGAATAGGAAATGTAGCACTACCTAGCATCATGGTCTTGTGTGTCTAGGGGGCTTTGACTATGAATGAGTGGACACCTACTTGACCCAACACCAACCTCTCTCTTTCTTGGTCTCATGTACTTTTGTTGCTCCCTACTCTCTCTCTCTCTCTCTCTCTCTCTCTCTCTCTCTCTCTCTCTCTCTCTCTCTCTCTCTGTGTGTGTGTGTGTCTCCCTCTCTCTCTTTCTTTTTTTTTGTGTGTGTGTGTGTGTGTGTGTGTGTGTGTTTGTCTGTTTTTGTGCGTGTATCTTCTCCTTGTGCATGTTTCTGTGTGTTATTAGGCAATTCAGGGTTTGGGACTAAGCAGGCTCTCACATCTATTTGTGTGTGTATCTGTTTGTGAATTTGGCCTAAGATGAGGTGATAACTGAATGTGATCCCTTTCCATGTATGTGTGTGGTGAGTTTTGCTCATGGATGGTAAGAAGTCAGTAAATGAAATTCACATACTTGCTTTTCTGTGTGTGTGTTTGTGTTTATTTCCATGCAGTTTTTTGACAGACTGAGTACACCTAATATTACCTAACACCATTCATGGGTGTAAGTGTGGCCTTTGCTGTAGCAGAGAGTCTACCTAATATAATGTAACACCTAGTCATGCATTTTTATGTGGACCTTTGCATTTGTGCATGTCTTACTGAGGATGCATTGACACACAACCATGCATGGGGCCTTTGACAATAGGAGCTTATTCCTTAGGTTTCTGACAATTATTAGGAGTAGGGTGGGTACTTTGGACATGTCGCAAAGTCTCATATGTATCTGTGAGTGTGTGTGTACCTGTTGCCATAGAAAATTTTGTATTTAACTGGACATGAGTCTTAGCCATGTGTGAAGAGCTTTTTATATAAAGAAAGGGCTACCTAGCAGTTCCTGGGACCTACTCTTGTATGTTTGTATTGCATTTGTTTCTGACTGTGTGAGCCTGTGTACTTGTCTGTGAATATGTGTGTTTGTGTGTAAATACGTTTGCTTTTGAAAATTATGTTTGTTTGTGTGTAAATAATAAAATACATTCTATTTTAGCTGTATGTGCAGAGATGTGTGGGGACCTGTTGTTAGTTCCTGACTTTTTCCCCTCCATTGAAACACACAAACACACACACACACACACACACACACAGGGCTTGCTGAGTTTCCAAACCTGAATAGTCAAATTATACACAAAAACACACACATAAGACAGACAGAAACACACACACACACAGGGAGAGGGGGAGACAGAGAGAGAGAGAGAGAGAGAGAGAGAGAGAGGAAGAAGAAGAGGAGGAGGAGGAGAGAGGGAGGGGGGAGGGAGGGAGGCACGGGGATGGGGAGAGGGAGAGGGAGGGGAGAGAGAGAGATAGTTGGGGCTTTGACTGTAGAACAGGGAGAAACAGAGAGGCTCTGACTCCTAGTCCTGTGTGTATATTCAGGGCCGTATACCATGAATTGGGTTGGGTATTCAAAGATACTCATCAGGAACTGATACTTAGCTATAAGTGACTTTCAGTGAAGAGGAGCAGACACATAGAAGGACTTGACACCTACCCAATTTATGTTTGTAAAATCTTTGTCTATGAGGTAACATATTACTGAATCCGATAAATTTTAGAGCCTTCTTGTATGCATATGCATATATCTGCATGCATTTCAAAGTGTGTGTTTGTATTTGTGGGTGCTTTAGTTGCTAGGGAGGGAACTCCTCATATGATCTATTATCACCTGCATGTATATTTGGCTATAGAAGAGGGGATTCTGAGCAGTACCTTAAACAAAACTATGCATTAGTGGTTTATTTATTTATTTATTTATTTATTTTTTGAGACAGCGTTGTCCGTAGCTTTTGGTTCCTGTCCTGGAACTAGCTCTTTAGACCAGGCTGGCCTCGAACTCACAGAGATCCGCCTGCCTCTGCCTCCCGAGTGCTGGGATTAAAGGCATGTGCCACCACCGCCCGGCTTGTATTAGTGGTTTTATCGGTTTGGGCGACTTTCCAGAACAAGACAATAGTCCTGTTTTTAAAGATTTGGTTATAAGTAAATGGGAAATGAAGCAAAACCTGGCACATGGTCTGGGATGAGTTTGTGAGGGGTTATATAAGAATCAGTGTATTCCAGATACAGCAGGACTGATGAGCACGTGAGCTCACAGAGGCTGTAGCTGTACAGAGGAGAACACAAGAGGTCAATTCAGGTGGTGGTTCTGTCATTGAAAAGAAGTGGAAATGGAGTTCCATTCCTAACCAGACACATCTACAACTTTCCTGGAGGCAAAGAAATAATCAGTTCCCTCTAATGGTTACACACTGGGATCTTAACACGTCCTTTTGCTAGGAACCATGACCTGGAATTATTGGCACTCAGAAAATTAACCCAATAAGAAATGGGGTAGACTTTTGAGTGCATTTTTATTCTTTCAGGATATCTTATATGTATGTATCGCAAATTTTGATTTTTTTTTTACTTGTTTTCTTGCAGAAAGAATGCCAGAATACTATAAGACAAGGTAGGTTAGTAGGTTCTGCGAGGAGTTGGGTAAGGGTGAAAATGATCAAAAATATATTGTATAAAAGACTTTCAATGAGAAAATGTCAAGAAAATAAAAGACTGGTATGAATGCATTCATAGATGGATTCTACCTGATTTTAAATAGAGGCAGCACTAATATTTGTCCAACTACTCAATAAGGGAAAAGGGAAGAGAGAGTGTCCAACATGTTCTACAAAGCCTCAAGGACCTGCCACCCAACATGATGACTTGAGCTTCTCCCTTGATCCCAAATCTTTGAAAAACAGCACTGACTTCTAACGATAAGGAAACTTATCTTTTCCTCTGACTTTCATATTTGTGTTTGTGACACAGACAGACAAATACATACATAGCAAAATAAATTAATAGAACAAGACAACCCTAAATGTAAAATAAACAGAAATTATGAACCAGATGTTTATGGACATAGGCATGACAATCCATATTGAAAGTATTTGAAATTGTCCAGCAAGTTCAACAACACATAAAGAAGGCCGTATTCATGAAAAAGCTCAGTTTTTTACTGAAGAAGAGAAGAACAATTCTAACATGAAAGTTGACAAATAAACCATATGGAAGGAATACAGTATAAAACGAACCTTTAGGTCACAGGACTGACACCAATTGTCATTTAGACACCTAACTTGTACTGTGCATCCTGATCCAAGGCCTGATAGGTCACATGTACAGAACTAATGAATCAGATTGGCTCAGCAACCTGAATGACCTCATTGTTTAGGGTATCTCAGGTGACTTGTGTCTGCTCTACAATGGTTTGTCACTCACTTCGACCTCATGTGGGGTCCTGTGAGAGAAGGGTTACTGCAGAAGTCTTTGCTTCTTTGTTCCATTTGGCAGGGATATTTCAACTAGGCCATATCACAGCCACACTTCTTCCCTTCCAGGGTCTCCTTTCAATCCTGTAATATACTTGGTTTATGAAGGTGGGATTTGTGTTTAATCTGTTTCTACTATGTCATTAATGAAAGGGTCATCAGGCAATATCTGTGCACTGTTGCCTTGTGATCTCCCAAAAATTGACCATAAATAGGGTCCAAAGATTCCTACCTTTAAAGAACTATGTTTCTGAAATTAAAAGCAAGGCTCACTTAAAATTCCAGCATCCTCCACTTGAATGTGTGCTGATGTTTCCCTGAGAGTCCCGTCTCTTCTTGAATGTCAGTACATAGGTCTATGTAAAAGCCTTTACTTTGTGAAATCGAAAAGTACATCATCAGCTTGCCATGGCCTATTATACCAACACTGTTTGTCAATAGCATAAAATTAAAACAATTAATAATATAACCTCTTAAAACCACCATTTTATTTACTCTTTCCTCATTCATTACACTGCTTTTGTGATGGGTCATCTTAATTAAAAAATCTTTGTATCTCCATTGTATCAAGTTCTAGAATTTATTCCATTCATGTATTTTCTCAAACTTTTGGAAACACTGTCAATCTCTTAAAGAAATTCCTCAAGTTATTGGATGTAGTTTTCCTATGTCATAAGTATTCCTGCAGAATCTGCCACCAGTTCTTTTAAGATGTTATATTTTATGTGTTTTTTGAGAAGACTTCATAGAGACTTCATCTAAATCACTGCTGCCACTTCCTTTCCTTCTTGTGCCTCATGTTATCCCATGTATCCTTCCCTAAAATATGAATTCTTACATGAGTTCATTGCAGGTATATGTATGGATTTGTGCGCATATATAAACACATTTATTTCTAAATTATTGAGTCCATTTAGCTTTGTTTTATTCATCTATGTGCTTAGGAACTGCATGAAATATGTCAGAGCTTGTCCCTGGAGGAGACTGTTTTCCCCTCTCTACGTAGGGATTGACACCTAGCCTTGATGGCAGAGAGAAAATCTGTCTTCTTCATCTATGAAAAATAAAGTCAAATTCCTCCCCTAGGCCACTATGTTTTCAAGCTTTATATTTCGTGTTTTCTATACTCCTTCTCCAAAGTCTCTCATGTCCATCTTGTTGCAAATACTTTCTCTGATCAGTTTCCTTAATAATATTCTGATTCTTGAATTCTATTTGTTTAGAGACTGATTTACTTTCTCCATCACATCTATGGCATTTTGAAATTCTATTCACATCGTTAGTGTTGTAGTACATACCTTTATTCCAGCACTTAGGAGGTGACATCAATAAGGTCCTAAGATTGAAGATATTCTTGGGATATTGACCTATTACGTTTTCTGTTGCTGATAGATATGATGACAGAAACAATGTGGGGAAGAAAGAATTTATTTGGCTTACATGTTCTGATCAACGTGAGTCACTTAGGGAAGTTGGAGCAGGAAGTCAAGCACGTGCTGAGGCAGAAAACATAGACAAATATGGCTACCGTCTTACTCAGTTGACTTATACTACATCAGACCAACTTGAAAGGGTGATGCCATCCACAGTGGGTTGGGATTTCCCCTATGATCCAACAAGAAAATGAGTCCTGTGACTGGTCACCAACTGCAAAGTCACAAGCCTCCTTTCAGATGCTCAGCATGCTAATGTTTTAGTTAGTGAGCTATCTTACTAGGAAATGCATGGAATAGCAATAGATTATATTGGGTGAGTGAGTCCACATCCAGAGAGACAAATGTTGAAAGTTCTTTACAAATACTCTTCTTAGCTTCAATTCTTCAGATGCAAGTATAAAACATGGAGGAAGAGACAGGGCTACCTGGGGTGAGTGGATAATTTGATGTATATGTGAAAGTAAGATTTTGATATAGTGGTGGAATATTTAGTAGGAGCTGAAACCAAATTATGTACGTATTTGTAGGGCTTTGGATGTGTGGGAGGACATATGTGGTAGTTGATAACACAGCCATGTTTGTGTAAGAGGCTGTGGCTACAGGAGATGGAACACAAGAAAGACCAGCATCTTGATGGGACTTGGTTAGAGTGGAGAATACATATAGAAATTCACATCAAGCTGTGGGCTGAGGTAGGAGTTGTGGGTGAGTTTAAACCCAGTAGAGCATACAAGTAGCCACATTTTGGACAGTTTTACGATATGAAGAGCCAGACACATAGACATGCAGATATTTGTGATGTTTTGCCTATAAAGCCTAGACTTGTGGTATGTGTGTATATGTGTGTGTGTGTGTGTGTGTGTGATGTACTAAGAATTTTGTCACTGGGTTTGGGGTACTGAGCACTACTGATCAAGTACCCATGTTGGTACATTGAGGCCTAGATAAGGGAAGGGAGAAACTATCATGACCTGAGACCTCATCCAGTGTCTATGATCTGTATAATATAAGGGCAGCCAGCAGAACTGGAAACATAGGCTGGAGAGTGGGCCTTCAGCTGTGAGGAAGGGGATACCTATTATACCCTGACACGTATCCATTTGCTTGTGTGTATGTGTGCTGTGTCTATAAGTGTGTGAGTGTCTGTGTTTATATGTATGTATCTCTAGTGTGCTGCTGTATGGGAGGGCTCTCAGATACCATGTCATATGTGCATGCTCTGTGTGTGTGTGTGTTTGTGCTCATGTATGTGGATTGTATTGTAGAAATCCTGACATTAGCTGGACCTGAACACATCTCCATATGGTAAGTGCATCACTTTGCCTATGAAGCAGGATGGCACACCTAGTTGTGATCATGTGTAACTTTGGTTGTAGGGAAGAGTTATGTCCTAGGACCAGATACGAAGACTTGTATGTATATGTTGAACTTTCACTATAGGAAATGGGTACCTAACATGATCAGAGAACTGACGTGTGTAACACTTCTATGTAAGACAGGCAGGGAAAACCTAGCGGGTCTTGATTCCAGGTTATGTGTGTGATTTGTGTTTATGAGAAGTGGTACCTCACAGGAGGAGTGCATGTCTGTGTGTGTGTGTGTGTGTGTGTGTGTGAGAGAGAGAGAGAGAGAGAGAGAGAGAGAGAGAGAGAGAGAGATTGAGAGATTGAGTTTTTTATATGGGGCTTTGGGTGAATGGCAGGGAGAAACAAAGAGGTCATGACATCTAGCCCTGTGTTTATTTTCTCAGCTTTAACCCTCAGTTTGGTTTTATTTTTGAGAGTAATTATCAGGAAATGATATTCTGCCATAGCTGACTTTCAGTGTAGGGCAGGGAATACATAGAAGGAGTAGCCACTTACCAATTTATGTAAGATTTGTGTGTATGTAAGATTTCTCTGCGAGGGGATAACATGAAGTACTTGATAGGAACTGGTGTATTCATGTATGCGTATTTGTATGCATTCAAGTGTCTGTGTTTTTGTATGTGTGTGTGTGTTTGTGTGTGTGAGAGAGAGAGAGCGAAAGCGAGCGGGAGCGCACGAGAGAAAGTGAGAAAGAGAGAGAGAGAGAGAGAGAGAGAGAGAGAGAGAGAGATTGATTGAAAACACATTCTAAATTATGTAAGATTGATGTGTATGCAAGATTTCTCTGACGGGATAACATGAAGAATCTGATATGTACTGGTGTTTTCATGCATGTGTGTGTGTGAGCATGCATGCAAGTGTCTGTGTGTGCACGCATGTGCGTGTCTGTAGTGCATGTACTGTGTTGATGTGTGCTTTATTGTTACTTAGGATATAATGCATATTACCTATCACCATCCACGTGTCTACTCTGTCAGTGGCTATAGAATAGGGGAGTCTGAGAAGTAGCTTGTTCCAAATCATGTATTGAGTGATGTTGCACATACCATTTGGCAGATCTTGCATGGCATGACTCTTAGTTCTTTGTGGAAGACTTTAGATAAGGAAATGGTAAATGTAGCAGAACCTGGCATCAGGATCTGGCGTGTGTCTGGGGGGACTTGACTGTGGGTGAGGGCTCACCTACAGGGCCTGACTCTTTCTTTTGTCCAAGGTTCTTTTGTTTCCTTCCTCTCCTCCCCTCCCCTGCCCACTCCAACCCACTCCTCCACTCACATCTCCCCCTTCCCCTCTCCTCTACTCCCCCCTCCTCACCCCACCCATTTCTTCCCCTCTCCCCCCCTCCTTTCTTCTCCATCTGCCCTATCCTCTACTACCTGCTTCTCTCCTCCCCTCACCCACACTACATCTCCCACATTCTACTCCCCACTTCTCTCCACTCCTCCCCTTACCTCTTCTCCTCCACTCCCCTCTTCTTTCCTCTCTTTCCCTCCCCTCTCCTCTTCTCCACTCACCTTTCTCTCTTTTCCTCTCCTCTCTTCTCTCTTACCTTCTCTTCCCCTCTCCTCTCCTTCCCTACCCTCCTCTCCCAAACTCTCCCCTCTCCTCTCCTGCTCTCCCCTCCCCTCTCCTCTCCCACCCCTCTTTTTCTCTCCCACCAACAATTGTTCCTGTGTGTAACTTGGCTTTTTAGAATTGGGAACACAGCAGGTCCTGAATCTTTTTGTGTATGTGTTGGATTTGGATATAGCAGAGGATGTAACTAACTTAATCTGATCTGTATCCATGGATGTGTATGTGAAGCTTTGCTTTTAGAGGCAAAAAAGGCAGGAACTGTCAAATAGCATATCATGTTTGTATGTGTTTCTCTGTGTTTGTGTGTAGTATGTTCTTTTACCTAGTAAAGAATGTTGGCACAGGAGAATCTTAACACATTAAACTGTCCATGTAAGTCCAGTGATGTGGACGGACATGCTTTCAGTTCCTGCCGTTTCCCCTCCATAGACAAAGCCTTATATACATGGATAGATAGCAGATTAAGCTAGTTATAGCCTCTCCTATAGCCAAATCCACACAAAGACAAATAGATTAAGGGCTGGCTGGGTCCCTAATCCTGAATATCCAAATTATCCACACAAACACATGCAGGGGAGAGAGAGAGAGAGAGAGAGAGAGAGAGAGAGAGAGAGACAGAGACAGAGACAGAGACAGCGAGAGAGAGAGACAGAGACAGAGACAGAGAGAGAGACAGAGAGAGAGAGAAAGAGACAGAGACAGAGACAGATAGAGAGAGACAGAGAGAGAGAGATTGAGTTCCTATATGTGAAGCTTTGGATGTATGGCAGGGAGAAACAAAGAGGCCATGACATCTAGCCCTGTGTTTATTCTCTCAACTTTAATCCTCAGTTTGGTTTTTTTATTGAGAGTACTTATCAGGCACTAATATTCAACCATAGCTGACTTTCAGTGTAGAGCAGGAAATATTTTCAGGAAATAGCCACTTACCAATTTGTGTAAGATTTGTGTGTATGTAAGATTTCTTGTGAGGAGATATCATGAAGTACTTGATAGGAACTAGTGACTAGTGTATTCATGTATGTGTATTTGAATGCATGCATGCTAGTGTCTTTGTGTATGTGTGTGTGTGTGTGTGTGTGTGAGAGAGAGAGAGAGAGAGAGAGAGAAACAGAGACAGAGACAGAGACAGAGGGAGAGGAGAGATAGGGCACATTCTAAACTATGTAAAATTGATGTGTATGCAAGATTTTTCTGTGAGGAGATAACATGAAGTATCTGTTATGTACTGGTGTTTTCATGCATGCGTGTGTGTCAGTATGCATGCAAGTGTGTATGTGTTGTGTGTGTTTGTATGTGTCTATGATGTCTACGATGCATGTACTCTGTTGATGTGTGCTTTCATTGTTAGGTAGGTAATACCTCACTTACATATCACAACCCATGTATCTACTGTGTTAGTGTCTATAGAGTAGGGAACTCTGGAAGTACCTTGTTCCAAATCAGGTATTGGGTGGTGGTGGACATGCCAGTCGGCAGATCTTGCACAGCATGACACGTAGCCCTGTGTGGAAGACTTTAGTTGAAGGAAATGGTAAATGTAGCAGAACCTGGCATCAGGATCTGGAGGGCAGATCCTGTGTCTGGAGGGCAGATATGGGTAAGGGAATACCTATGGGACCTGACACCAAGATCAGTTTCTCTTGTTCCAAGTTTCTTTTGTTTCCCTCCTCTCCTCCCCTCCCTTCCGCTATGCTTTCCTCCCCTCCACTTTCCTTTCCTCTTCTCTTCTCCTCTCCCGTACTCTCCTCTCCTCCCATATTCTCTCCTCTCCTCTCTTCTCCTCATCTCTCCTTTCCTCTTCTCTACCAACCCTCTCCTCTCATCCCCTCTCTTCTCATCCATTCATATCTCCACCTACTCCTCCCTCTTCTCTCCTCTTTCCTAGTGCCCTATCTTCTCTCTCCTCCCTTCCCCTCTCTTCTCCTTCCCTCCCCTCTCCTCTTCCCCATCAACCCTCTCCTCTCTTCTCCTCTCCTTCCCTCCACTCTCCTCCCCTTTCTTCTTCTTCCCTCTCCTCCCTATTTCTTTCCTCCCTTCTGCTCCCATCCTCTCTTCTTTTTTCCTACGCTCCCCTTCCCTCTCTTTCTTCCCCTCTCCTCTCCTCTCCTCTCCTCTCCTCTCCTCCTCTCTCCGCTCCTCTCCTCTCCTCTCCTCTCCTCTCCTCTCCTCTCCTCTGTTCTCCTCTCCTCTCTGTCCTACTCCTCCCCTCTTCCCTACCCTATTCTACTCCCCTCTCCTCTGCTCCCCTCCTCTCTTCTCTTCTCCCCTACACTCTCCTTTCCTTTTTTCCTCCCCTCTCCTTTCCTCCCTTCCCTCTCCACTCCTATCCTCCACTCCACTCCCCTCTCCTCTCAAACACTTTCCTTCCCTCTCCTCTCCTCCACCATCCTCTCCTTTCCTCTCCCCTCCCTCTTTTCTCCTCTTCTCTTCCCCCATTTCCTCCCCTCCCTTCTCCACCCCTCTTTTCCACTCACATCTCCCCCTTTCCTCCCCTAACCTCTCCTCCTCTCCCATCTCCTGGCATCTCCATCCTTCTCCTTCCCTCTCCTCTATTCACATCACCCCATTCTACACACCACTTTTCTCCTCCCCATTCCTCTCTTCTACTCCCTTGCCCTTCAATCTCCTCTACTTCCCTCTCTTCTTTTTACCTCCCCTCTCCTCCCATTCCTCCTTTGTCTTCTAATTTCCTCCCTTCTTGTCCCCTCTCCTCTCATACCTTTTCTTCCCTTTTCCTCTCTCCTGCTGTCCTCTCCTCTCCTCTCTTCTCCTTCCCTCTCCTCTGCTCCCCTCTCATTAACTCTTTTCCTCTCTCCTCTCCTCCCCTCCCCTCTACTCTGCTCTCTTCTCCTACCCTACCCTCCTCTTCCTCTTCTCTCCTCTCCCTTCTCCTCTCCCCTCCACTCCCCTCACACCTCTCCTCTCCCACCTCTCTTTTGGTCTCCCACCAACATGAGTTTGTGTGTGTAACTTGGCTCTTCAGAAACTGGGATCACAGCAAGTCCTTAATCTCTTTGTGTGTGTGTGTTGGATTTGGATGTAGCAGAGGATATAACTAACTTAAAATGATCTGTGTCCATGGATGTGTGTGTGAAGCTTTGCCTTTAGAAGCAAAAAAAGCAGGAACTGTCAAATAGCATATCATCTTTTGTATGTGTTTCTGTGTGTAGTATGTTCTTTATCTAATAAGGAATGTTGGCACAGGAGAATGTTAACACATTAAAATGTCCGTGTAAGTACAGTGATGTGGATGGACATGCTGTCAGTTCCTGCCATTTTCCCCTCCATAGGAAAAGCCTTATATACATGGATAGATAGCAGATTCAGCTAGTTATAGCCTCCCCTATAGCCAAATCCACACACAGACAAATAGATTAAGGGCTGGCTGGGTGCCCAGTCCTAAATATGCAAATTAGACAGACAAACACAAGCAGGGGAGAGAGACAGAGAGAGAGAGAGACAGAGACAGAGAGACACAGAGAGAGACAGAGAGAGACAGACAGACAGAGACAGAGACAGACAGAGACAAAGGCAGAGATAGAGACAGAAAGAAAAGACAGAGAAGAGGATTTAGGAACAAAAGATCCCGATAACAAGAGAGACACATCTTGGCGTGATCTTGCTGTATGCTGACTGGTGTCAGGTGTGGGGAATGATCCCCTTGGGCTCATACTGAGCAGTGTGTGTTGGGAAGCATGGTGGTGTGCAGCAGGGATTTACAAAGTAGTATATGTAGTATTGCAGTTAGCAGAAGCTAATTGCTGACACAAACCTAGAATTGTATGTGGATTTTGCAAGGGTGAATGGAATACACATGAATTTCTAGGTTACAGGCCCTGTTGGTCTATATCTCCTACAAACACTGTTATATATCAAGCCTGTTTATGTGCCTTCTCTGTATTCCGAGTCCTGAATGTGCCACCTGATGTCAGTCCCTGAACAACTCCTAACCATTCACCCCGCATTCACTGCTGCAAACTAAACTACCCTGTAATCCACAATGCATTGGAAGTGATCATGGACTATGAAGCACACTCTCTGACCAAATGATCAGGGGGCACAGTTTCTGCCTAGTAGCACTAAGAAGTGGCTTGTAGGTGGTGTGGAAGAGTGTTCTAGTTTAATTCAATATACAGTATGTTTGTGGCTTCATGGTATGGTTTCCACAAGGCCTGATATGGAAGGGATTACATAGGGCTGATCGAGGGGTGGTATCCAGCTGTTTCTAATACCACCCTCTGCATTGAGATGGTGGCAGGCAGGCAATGTCAAGCAGTGTCAATTACTAGCAATGTTGTTTAGCACAGCAGATGGGAGGGGACATGTGTGAAGGATCTTTACTACTATTGGTGTGGGAGTTGTTGGGGGAAGGAACATGCTGGAGTGCCATAGTAATGTATATGTATGACAATATATGAGTGTACAGGTGAGAAAAGTGTCAGGTAAGGGCTGATATCTAAATTGATATGTGGATTGTGGCTGTGGATGTCCATCAGTGTCTGACAGCTAGATGTTTTGGGATATATGTGGGGTGTCAGCACAATCTGGCTCCATGTATTCATTGTGAGGCAGCAAGGGTGGTGTGGTCTGCATGGGTTGACATCTAGCATTGAGAGTGGAGCAGTGCTGGGGAGTGTGCAGCGTTAGGCTCTCTGGCCTCTAGCAGCAGCATAGAGACTTAAGCTCAAGCAAGGCTTACATCTGTGCTATGCTCAGCATCCCTCTTCTGGACTGACGTGTTTGAGAGTCAAAAGTATAGTTGAATGTCAGAAGAGGAAATGAGGCCCCAGCTTTGGAGAGTCTTCATTCTGCTTCTTTACCATATCTTCACGCAGTAACGTTGAGGGTTGCATGGGTTTAAGAGTGATGAGAGGAATACATCTGGTGGTCAGTCTGGACACTCCTTCCTGCTGCATAGCACTGACCCACCATTTGTCGCAGAACAGGTATTTTTTCTGCCTTGATTTCCAAAGGTGTCCTGACAAAATCAGCTGATGTGATGTAGGTGAGTCGCTTGTTGGGATTTGTGTTTGAATCCATGTTTCCATCTCTGTTTCTTTCCTGTTCACTTCTGGAGGTCTCTGAGACTTTGTGTAAAGAGCTGGAACCAGAAGTGCAGGGTCTGGATGAATCGCTCCTGTCCTCTGCCATCACTTTTAGGATTAGAGCCAGTTGGATGTTAGGTTTAGTGCTTGGGTAGCAGATTGACATTTTTCAAGTCTGCATGAGGAAAGAACTGTCAGCTGAACAACAGTGAAAAGAGTAGAGACCCAGGGGTCTCTGAGAGTTTAGAGTCCTTTGGATTGCTCTCAGAGAAAATAAATGTTCTATTTGCCAATTGGTGTAAATTCAGCAGGAAGTCTACTTTGGTACTTTGGTATTTGTTGTTTGTGTATTGTCCCTAAAAATGCTAGTAGTAAACATTATTAGTGATTGAAGTCAAGTGCACATCATCATGTGATTGGTGGTCTGAGAGAGAAGGTCCAAAGACACTGCCCTTTTAGGGAACTCCAGTCTAGAGGCTATGCACACATTCACTCTTGTGTCCCAAATCTCTGTAGTGGCACGTTCTTTCTCTGCTCAGGTAGTTTTTCAGGGTCATCTCTGAGGAAAGAGTGACATAGGTGACATTTTTACACTATTGAAAAAAACACAATGAATGTATGCTGCAGATTTAAAGATAACATACATTGGACGGCTTTCCTAGGGGATCCTTCTGTTATCCTCAGATCTTGATGACAATTGGAGCAGGTTCTGAAGCTGGATGCTGTCACATGAGCCATCTCACTGCCCTGCACAGAATGTCCTCCGGAAGCTGTGTAGATCTTCTGAGCTTTCCCGAAATCGGAGATGACCTTTTTCACCGCTGACACCAGGGCTGAGTTTGCAAGTTCTTAGGTTAGGAATCCTCTGGGCCAGGCACCTACAAGAAAAGGAACACTGTAGATCAGTGAGGAAACTGGCTGAGACTTCCAATCCATAGGTACAAGGTCTGTGGTCTTGGCAGATAATGGCAGGTTTACTTTATGAAATTCGGGGACTAAAGAGGCAGGTATAATGCTCATTGTCATTCAAGGTGACCTTCCCTAGGCCATTAGGGTTCATCTGGGGCATCAGAGGGCTGGGAATGATTTCTCATGGCAGCCCTGCACCTTTCAGGAATCAGGCTCTGGGAACAAAGGAGGAAAAGCATTTCCCACCAACATGTCTAAACATAGGCACTCTGCTTCCTGCACCTCATCTCACTT
The DNA here is from genome assembly GCF_950005125.1 of Chionomys nivalis. Lineage (NCBI taxonomy): Eukaryota > Metazoa > Chordata > Mammalia > Rodentia > Cricetidae > Chionomys > Chionomys nivalis. The sequence goes on from NC_080099.1 coordinate 61,749,783, forward strand.
CTTCTTGTCTACATTAGACAGGATACATACTTGGTGAAAATGAGCTTCCACAAAAGATGATGTCCCAAAGAGCCTGCAGATAATAGGAAAGGGTGATCAATAAGACATCTAGAATTAACTTTGGGAACTCCATATGACCCACCTGTTCCAACCTGCTCATCGTGGCTGTGTCAAGAGGCCAGTGGGTGTACTTTAATCATTGTGTCAACAAATATGTTATGTCCAGGAGAGCATTTAAGGACTCTGCTTTGTGCTCTGTGAGGAGGACACCTGTGGACAGCTTTAGGATGAAGTGTGTGAAGTTCCTCCTACAAGTAGCTGGTAATAATGGATCCTGCCCTTGCTCCGTCCAAAAGGGAGGTGGTAAAGGATGGAAGGGATGGATGTGGGGGTCTGAAACTCAGATTACTTCTGTTCTCTCAGGTAAAAGGATAAACTTGCTTTAGTATCAGGGAAAGTCCTCATTATTCCAAAGGCAAATGTCAAAATTAACATCACAACTGTTCATACTAAGATTTGCCTTTGCAGAGTCTGTCTGGTAAGTCTGGACCCAATGATTCTCATAGGTTGAATCTCCTGGGTTTCACTGACCTGCCTACAGTACCCAAGTCTCCCTTTCACAGGCACTACATTCAGTAAAGTATATCACGAATGTTACTTGCCTTAGTAATCACCACTGATGTAGAGCAGGTATGATCACATAAAGAAGAGATCTGCCACTCTAGTCAGGTTTTCCTTGCAAGGCTGTGTGAATTCCCATTCTCCTGGTTCTTCAATCCAGTACAGAGTAAGCATCTTGCCAGTTGCAGTGATTGTTCTTCCATACAGGGGTAAGATGATGTTCACCCATTATACACAAACTGTTCCTTCATAACAGCGAGGGGCAGATGGGAAAGATGAGCTACTTGCCACAATATATATCACAATCACTCTGAATCCATGACTTCATTTTGTGTCCTCTTACCTTTGTTCCCCTGCATCATGAGATTAATGACCACGTTCCTTGGAGTTGAAAACGGTTGACATTGGCAACCTCATGGTTATCCGTCTGTGGATCAATGTCAAGAATAAAACACATCATAGATACTTCTCTAATACAACAGGATGAAAATCAGTGTTCTCAGTGCTGCCTTCAGCCAAGAAAACCACAGATAAGCCCTGGCATTCAGTCCCTTCTGAGTGGCCACTCTTCATTACATGGTTGATTCTGCATGGAGCATGTCCATGACAACACCAATGCAACCTTCAAAAGAGGATCCTAGCAGAATGCTTCTATTCTACAGTCACAAGTTTCTGTCTAGGTCTGACCCTCTGACCCCTGATGTGGGATATAACCAAAAAGTAGTTCCAAGACTGCAGACTAACTCATGGTTTCTATGTACTCCAGGAAAATCAAGCAATATTCACCTTGCAAACTGGAGCAACATTCCAGGATTTCTTCTATAGTGGTACACATTTCTTTCCTGCTTGCTGTCATCTTCCTGTTAGGGGACAAATATGGTTCTGACAAGCATTCCACAGTAAGGGCCCCTTCACCAACAGCTGGACTGAACCATCGTGCAGTTGGAGTGTCTCCCGTGAAAAGAGGGAAGTAGATAGAGGCTGTCTGCAAACACATCAAAAGAGAGGGGAGCAGGAGGAGGAGGGGATTCACCTCTGTCCAGTATGAAAAAACATCTCCCTTGGACATGACCTTGAAGGGAAAGACAGATGAATGAGTATTGATGTTGTAAATCATAGAAGACAAGCCCATTGGGGCTTCCAATTCAAGGGCATCTTTGGGGGGAATTGTGGCACAGGGCTGCACTCTTGAGAAGAATGCTATTGAAGGCCAGCCATTGGACATACCCTCTCCTCTCCTCCACCATCTTCTCCTTTCCTCTTCCCTCTTTTCTCCTAGTCTCTTCCCCCATTTCCTCCCCTCCCCTCTCCGCCCCTCTTTTCCACTCACATCTCCCTCTTTCCTCCCCTTGCCTCTCCCCCTCTCCTGGCATCTCCATCCTTCTCCTTCCCTCTCCTCTATTCACATCACCCCATTCTACACACCACTTTTCTCCTCCCCACCCCTCTCTTCTACTTCCTTGCCCTCCTATCTCCTCTACTTCCCTCTCTTCTTTTTACCTCCCCTCTCCTCCCACCCCTCCTTTCTCTTCTAATTTCCTCCCTTCTTGTCCCCTCTCCTCTCATACCTTTTCTTCCCATCTCCTCTCTTCTGCTCTCCTCTCCTCTCCTCTCCTCTCCTCTCCTCCACTCACTGCTCCTCCAGTCTCTTCCCCTCTACTCTCCACTCATCTCCTCTCTTCTCTTCTACTCTCCTATACTCCACTCTCCTCCCTTCACCTCTCCTCTCCTCCATCCTCTCCCTCCTCCTCTCTCTTCCCCTCTGCTTTCCTTCCTTCTCCTCCCCTTTCCCCCTCCCCTCCCCTCTTCTCTCCTCCTCTCTCCCATAACACCTTCTGCCTCCTCCCCTCTCTTCTCTTCCTGTCCCCTCCCCCCTCTCCTGTCCTCCCCCTCCTATCTCCTGTCCCCCATCCCCTTTCTCTCCCCTTTCTCTCTCCTCTGCTCCCCTCTCTTTAATTCTTTTCCTCTCTCCTCTCCTCCCCTCCCCTCTACTCTGCTCTCCTCTCCTACCCTACCCTCCTCTTACCTCTTCTCTCCTCTCCTGTCCCCTCTTTTCTCCCAAATCTCTTTCTCTCCTGCCATCATCATGTATTTGTGTTTGCAACTTGGCTCTTCAGAATTGGGAACACAGCAGGTTCTGAATCTCTTTGTGTGTGTTTTGGATTTGGATGTAGCAGAGGATATAACTAACTTAATCTGATCTGTGTCCATGTATGTATGTGTGAAGCTTTGCCTTTAGAAGCAAAAAAGGCAAAAACTGTCAGATAGTATATCATCTTTTTTATGTGTTTCTGTGTGTAGTATGTTCTTTATCCAATAAGGATTGTTGGCACAGGAGACTCTTAACACATTAAAATATCCGTGTAAGACCACTAATGTGGATGGACATGCTGTCAGTTCCTGACATTTTCTCCTCTATAGGCAAAGCCTTATATACAGGGATAGATAGCAGATTCAGCTAGTTATAGCCTCCCCTATAGCCAAATCCACACACAGACAAATAGATTAAAGGCTGGCTGGGTCCCCAGTCCTGAATATCCAAATTAGACAAACACAAGCAGGAGAGAGAGATAGAGAGAGAGGCAGAGAGACAGAGACAGAGAGACAGAGAGAGACAGAGACACAGAGACAGAGAGAGAAAGACTGAGATAGAGACAGAGAAGAGGATTTTGGAACAAAAGACTCTGATAACAAGCTTGGCCTGATCTTGCTGTATGCTGACTGGTGTCAGGTGTGCGGAATGATCGCCCTGTGCTCATACTGAGCAGTGTGTGTTGGGAAGCATGGTGGTGTGCAGGAGGGATTTACAAATTAGTATTGTAGTAGTGCAGTTAGCAGAAGCTTACCGCTGACACAAACCTAGAATTGTATGTGGATTTTGCAAAGGAGAATGGAATATACATGAATTCTAGATGTCAGGCCCTGTTGGTCTATATCTCCTACACTGTTATATATCAAACCCGTTTATGTGCCTTCTCTGTATTCCGAGTCCTGAATGTGCCACTTGATGTCAGTTCCTGAACAACTCCTAACCATTCACCCTGCATTCACTGCTGCAAACTAAACTACCCTGTAATCCACAATGCATTGGAAGTGATCATGGACAATGCAGCACACTCTCTGACCAAGTGATTAGGGGGTGCAATTTCTGTCTAGTAGCACTAAGAAGTGACTTGTAGGTGGTGTGGAAGTGTGTTCTAGTTGAATTTGATATACAGTTTGTTTAGGGCTTCATGGTTTGGTTCCCGCAAGGCTTGATATGGAAGGGATTACATAGGGCTGTTCGAGGGGTGGTATCCGGCTGTTTCTAATACCACCCAATGCATTGAGATGGTGGCAGGCAGGCAATGTCAAGCAGTGTCAATTACTAGTAATGCTGTTTAGCACAGCAGATGGGAGGGGACATTTGTGAAGGATCTTTACTACTACTGGTGTGGGAGTTGTTGGTGGAAGGGACATCCTGGCCTGCCATAGTAATGTATATGGTAGAAAATATATGAGTGTACGGGTAACAAAAGTGTCAGGTAAGGGCTGATATCTAAATGGATATGTGGATTGTGGCTATGGATGTCCATCAAGGTCTGGCACCTAGCTGTTTTGAGATATGTGTGGAGTTTCCAGCACAGACTGATTCCTTGTATTCATTGTGGGGCAGCAAGAGTGTGTGTTCTGCATGGGTTGACATCTAGCATTGAGAGTGGAGCAGTGCTGGGGAGTGTGCAGCGATAGGCTCTCTGAGCAACAGCAGCAACACGGAGACTCATGAACTCAAACAAGTCTAACATCTGTGCTATCCTCAGCATCCCTCTTCTTCTGGGCTGAGGTGTTTGAGAGTCAAGAGTACAGTTGACTGTCAGAGAGGGAAATGAGCCCCCAGCTTTGGAGAGTCTTCATTCTGCTTCTTTACCGTATCTTCATGCAGTAACGCTGAGGGATACAGTCTCCCTCAGTCTGTATTTTCTTGGCTAATGTCATTAAAACTCGTGTGGCCAGAGTTCATCTTCTGTGTTGTGTCGTGTTTGCATCGGGGTCAACTGTAATAACTGAATTTGTAATGGTTTCTTATTTTTTGCCCTTGCATACTTGGAGACTTTTGTGGACAGATCATTTTCTCTGCCTTGATTTCCAATGGTGTCCCTGACAAAATCAGCTGATGTGATGTAGGTGGTCTCTTGCTGGGATTTGTGTTTGAATCCATGTTTCCATCTCTGTTTCTTCCATGTTCAATTCTGGGGATCTCTGAGACTTTGTGTGAAAGGCTGGAACCAGAATTGCAGGGTCTAGAGGAGTCAGTCCTGTCCTCTGACCCACTTTTAGGATTAGAGCCAGTTGGATGTTAGGTTTAGTGCTTGGGTAGCAGACTGACATTTTTCAAGTCTGCATGAGGAAAGAACTGTCAGCTGAACAACAGTGAAAAGAGTAGAGACCCAGGGGTCTCTGAGAGTTTAGAGTCCTTTGGATTGCTCTCAGAGAAAATAAATGTTCTATTTGCCAATTGGTGTAAATTCAGCAGGAAGTCTACTTTGGTACTGTGGTATTTGTTGTTTGTGTATTGTCTCTAGTCAATGCCAGTAGGAAACAGGATAAGTAACTGAAGTCAAGTGTACCATCGTCATGTGATTGGTGGCCTGAGGGAGCAGGTCCAAGGACACTGCCTTTTCAGGAACTCCAGTCTAGAGGCTATGCACACATTCACTCTCATGTTCCAGGCTCTGTAGTGGCATGTTCTTTCTCTGCTCAGGTAGTTTTTCAGGGTCATCTCTGAGGAAAGAGAGACATAAGTGACATTTTTACACTATCCAAAAACACACAACATGAATGTATGTGGGAGATTTAAAGATAACATCCATTGGACGGCTTTCCTAGGGGATCCTTCTGTTATCCTCAGATCTTGATGACAATTGGAGCAGGTTCTGAAGCTGGATGCTGTCACATGGGCCATCTTACTGCCCTGCTCAGAATGTCCTCCTGAAGCTGTGTAGAACTTCTGAGCTTTCCCGAACTCGGAGATGACCTTTTTCATCACTGACACCAGGGCTGAGTATTCAAGTCCTCAGGTTATGAATCCTCTGGGTCACAATTCAGGATGTGGCCAGGCACCTGTAAGAGATGGAATATTATAGATCAGTGAGGAAACTGGCTGAGAGTTCCACATTCATAGGTACAAGGTCTGTGGTCTTGGCAGATAATGGCAGGTTTACTTTATGAAATTCGGGGACTAAAGAGGCAGGTATAATGCTCATTGTTGTCCAAGATGACCTTCCTTAGGCCATTAGGGTTTCATCTGGGGCATCAGAGGGCTGGGAATGATTTCACATGGCAGCCCTGCAACTTTCAGGAATCAGGCTCTGGAAACAAAGGAGGAAAAGCATTTCCCACCAACATGTCTAAACATAGGCACTCTGCTTCTTGCACCTCATCTCACTTCCTCTTGTCTACGTTAGACAGGATACATACTTGGTGAAAATGAGCTTCCACAAAAGATGATGTCCCAAAGAACCTGCAGATAATAGGAAATGGTGATCTATTAGACATCTGTAGTTGACTTGGGGAACTCCATATGACCCACCTGTTCCAACCTGCTCATCGTGGCTATGTCAAGAGGCCAGTGGGTGTACTTTAATCATTGTGCCAACCAAATATGTTGTGTCCAGAAGAGCATCTAAGGACTCAGCCTTGTGCTCTGAGGAAGGACACCCGTGGACAACTTTGGGATGAAGTGTGTGGAGTTCCTCCTACAAGTAGCTGGTAATAATGGAACCTGCCCTTGCTCCGTCCAAAAGGGAGGTGGTAAATGAGGGAAGGGATGGATGTGGGGGTCTGAAACTCAGATGACTTCTGTTCTTTCAGGTCAAAGGATAAAGATAGCAACTTGCTTCAGTATCAGAGAAAGTCCTCGTTTGTCCAATAACAAATGTCAAAATTAACATCACAACTGTTCATACTGAGATTTGCCTTTGTAGAGTCTGTCCTGGTAGTCTGGAGCCCATGATTCTCATTGCTTGTATCTCCTGGATTTCACTGACCTGGGTACAGCACCCAAGTCTCCCTTTCCCAGGAACTGCATTCAGTAAAGTATATCACAAATGATATTTGCCTTAGTAATCACCCACTGTTGTAGAGCAGGTATGACCACATAAAGAAGAAGGTTTGCCACTCCAGTCTGGTTTTCCATGCAAGGCTGTGTGCACTCTCGTTCTCGTGGTTCTTCAACCCAGTACAGAGTAAGCATCTTGCCAGTTGTAGTGACTGTTCTTCCATACAGGGGTAAGATGATGTTCTCCCGTTATACACAAACTGTTCCTCCATAACAGCTAGGGGCAGATGGGAAAGATGAGCTACTTGCCACAATATATATCACAATCACTCTGAATCCATGAGTCCATTTTGTGTCCTCTTACCTTTGTTCCTCTGCATCATGAGATTAATGACCACGTTCCTTGGAGTTGAAAACGGTTGACATTGGCAGCCACATGCTTATCCTTCTGAGAATCAATGTGAAGAATAAAACACATCACAGATACCTCTCTAATTCAACAGGATGAAAATCAGTGTTCTTAGTGCTGCCTTCAACCATGAGACCCACAATAAGCCCTGGCATTCAGTCCCTTCTGAGTGGCCTCTCTAAATTACATGGTTGATTCTGCATGGAGCATGTCCATGACAACACCAATGCAACCTTCAAAAGAGGATCTCCTAGCAGAATACTTCTAATCAATAGTCACAAGTTTCTGTCTAGGTCTGACGCTCTGACCCCTGATGTGGGATATAACCAAAAAGTGGTTCCAAGACTGCAGACTAAGTCATGGTTTCTATGTACTCCAGGAAAATCAAGCAATATTCACCTTGCAAACTGGAGCAACATTCCAGGATTTCTTCTATAGTGGTACACATTTCCATCCTGCTTGCTGTCACTTTCCTGTTTGGAGACAAATATGGTTTTGACAAGCATACCACAGTAAGGGCCCCTTCACCAACAGCTGGACTGAACCAGCATGCAGTTGGAGTGTCTCCCGTGAAAAGAGGGAAGTATATACAGGCTGCCTGCAAACACATCAAAGGGGAGGGGAGTAGATGGAGGAGGGAATTCACCTCCGTCCAGTATGAAAAAACATCTCCCTTGGACATGACCTTGAAGGGAAAGACAGATGAATGAGTATTGATGTTGTAAATCATAGAAGACAAGCCCAATGGAGCTTCCAATTCAAGGGCATCTTTGGGGGGAATTGTGGCACAGGGCTGCACTCTTGAGAAGAATGCTATTGAAGGCCAGCCATTGGACATACCTCCTGTTAACAATGGTTTTCTGTGGAGAACCCAGTGGTAGATGAAGGCTTACCATCTCCTGTGTTGTATCTCTGTTGGAGTACAGGACACTCTGTTATCTGGACTTCCATCATGGCTCCTACTTTGGTTATCTCAGTCTCACCAAGAAAACTGCTAACTGAATGTCTCATCCTATACAGTGACTCAATATGTAAAATGATAATGACATATGGAAGGCACAGTCTTAAGAACTTTAAAATATGTATTTCAGAGTCTTGACTCTTATATCCTTCTAGATCATCTGTTTTCCGTTGGCTCTTCTTAAACTCTTTCCCGGTCTTTTTAGTTTTCTTCCCTCAAAGCCTTTGATGTTCTATAATTCTTTCTTCCTTTATCCAACACTACTTCTGGCTGCCTCTCCAGCCTCTACTTCTCAATCACTACTGTCTACTTTAGCTTAAACAATTCGTGTTAAAGGTGGTGGTGGTAGTGGTGCTTTGAAGAGTTACTTTTGAAATAAAATTTCCTAATTTACCTACCCTAACTATTACTTGATGGTCGCAAAGGACATTAGAAAATATATCGATTAATACACACTGACGTGCATCTTGGGCACCCCATTTAGCTGTGTGTGTGCACCTGCAATGCTCTCTCCTTCCAGTGGTGCCTCTTCCTTCTGAGAAACATGGCTTTTTCGTGAGAGTGGCAGACAGCAGCACAGAAATCTCACACCATTCCCAATTCTCTTCTTAACCCTCTTCCAGCCTTTGGACAGACTGCTGGCAGAGGCTGGACTTACATCTTTGGGAAGGACACCATTTAAGTTGTTCTTGGATGTTGCCTGAAGGGATGATCTATGAGTTCCAAAGGTTTCAATGGTGCTCATACTCTGAGGTGTCTCCCTGTCCTTGCTTACAGAGGGTGTACTCTGAGAATCTAAGCTATTCTTTGGGGTGCTCACTCCCTGGGGTGCCTCACATGACAAATACTGTGCAGAAGAAATGCACTCAGAGAATTGGCATCTTGAGGACCACTTGTTGCAAACCATGCTACCTACTGTCAAACTTCTGCTCAGGAGAGGAGTAACCTCAGGAGCACACGTGGGTACTGGGTGGGGAGGGTTGTCCTCCTTCAGCAGGCAGCATAAGGTTGCAGGCATGCTCAGGCTTCTCCTCCCCTGCTTGCTTGAACACTTCTCATCATGCCCCTGATGTTCAGCCAGCAGGGCAAAGGTATGAAGGGCAGGCTCACTCATTCTCCTCTTAGGAAGAAGGGGCTTGAGAGCATCTGTTGATGATACAGTGACACAGGCGTGCAAAGGCTTAGTGGCAGATTTAATGTGGTCCTGGGTATACTCATGGTTTAAAATTAGGTATGTGGCCATGATGTTATTGAATTTTTTCTCATGTAGACAATCACTAATATCCATGGGGTGGTAGCCCAAACGCCACATGGCCAGCACAACGCTGGGATTTGGTTTGTTACATAATGTCTCTGAGGATGATGGGAGTTTCCAAAATTCTTCCCTGTCTCTGATCCACTGGTGGTGTCTAATGTCACAAATTGTGGGCCTCTGCTCAGGGTTCACAGTGAACAAGTGCACAATGAGATGCACAAGCAAACGATTTTGAGAGAGTGTGTAAGGAATGTGGTACGTGGGATTCAGCATCTTCTCCTTCATGTCTGTATAGGTATTTGCTTTGAATGGGAAATTCCCTGTCAACATTACATACAAAACCACTGCCATGCTCCAGATGTCAACTGCCTTTGCATCATACTCTGTGTCATCAAATAGCTCTGGAGCACAATATTCAATTGTGCCACAGAATCCCTTGCACATCTGCCCAGAGGTTACTCTGACTGCCAGGCCAAAGTCACACAGTTTGATGTTTCCCTTGCCATCAAGCAGGATGTTATCTAGCTTGATGTCCCTGTGGGCGATGTTATTATCGTGGCAGTAATGCACTGCACACACAATCTGGCAGAAGATGTGTTGGGCCTGTTTCTGCTTAAGAGGGCCACCCTCCTCAATGAGCGTGACTAGATCGCCATGAGCAGCAAACTCCAACACCATATAGATGTGGTCTTTGCTGTCGATGATGTGGAAGAGCTTTATTATGTACGGGTGGTCCAGCTCTTTCATGATGTTGAGTTCTTTCCTAATTTTACCATTACTCTCCTGATCATTCGCAAGGATTTTAACTGCGACATTAATATTTGTGAGGAGGTGGCAAGCCAGCTTCACCTCAGCAAAGGCCCCTTTGCCAAGGTTATTGAGTATGACATAATGATCTGTAATGATCTCTTCTTCATAGGTGCTGGCATTCAGGTCCAGCTGCATGGTCTCCTCCTCACTGTTCTCACTAGAAAGGTTCTTGTTAATTTCCATTCCAACGCCAACTGAGAAAATAAGATTAAAAACAATGAGAAGTAAATCAAGGGGTAAAGTTTTTAGCTTTCTGTTTCTTCATGGACAATTGTGACATATGCGTACCACCTTACGGTGAACTTCTGAGTCACGGAAAATAAGAAAAAGCCAAACTGTAAAGAAATCCTGGAAAATGTACCAAAGAAGAGAAGTAAATCTAAGGAAATAGACCAGCGTGAACATTGCAATAATAAACGGAACATTGCAATAATAAATGCTTGATTATTGAAAAAAACAAGCAAAACAGATACAACCTTACCAAAAGTGATCAAAGAGGAGAAACTTCAGTTTAAATCTATAGTCAAGCTTTGGTCTTGTTACAGTAAATATGGCTACTTGTAACAAATCCTTTGTAAGACTTTTTTTTGGCAACTAACAAGGCATTTTATTTTGGCATGGAGATTATATCCTATTTATCCTGTAAACATATCTGAAAGTAAAATGAATTTAAAGTTCTATGCGAATGGAACCATTTTTGAATCTGTCTTTTGGAGAAATTTTGAATATTTCTTCACTGCTAAGTTCTCAATAACAAACAATGGAAATCATGGAATCACAAAAACTTTGAAAAAACTCTTAGTATAAGTACATAGTACAGATAGCAAAGGAGAATCAGCATTCCTGCAGAAATAAAAACATCAGAGAGAATACATAGAATTATGATGCACAATTTTCAGATGCTGTCCTGTGCTCAAGAAAAGGAATGTCATTTCTATTCTAAGAAATTACAGCCGGGCGGTGGTGGCGCACGCCTTTAATCCCAGCACTCGGGAGGCAGAGGCAGGCGGATCTCTGTGAGTTCGAGACCAGCCTGGTCTAGAGAGCTAGTTCCAGGACAGGCTCCAAAGCCACAGAGAAACCCTGTCTCGAAAAAACCAAAAAAAAAAAAAAAAAAAAAAAAAAAAAAAACATTTTACATTACTAGATTCTAATGTAATCCTTTAGCAGACTATACCATCCAATTCACCTGTTTTTCCTGTCCCCAAATTGTATATTTTACTCTGAGATAGGTTGGTTAATATAGTGATATCACTCTTGTCAACACCATAAGGAAAAGTTGTCTTTAAAAATGTGGAATATGATTCTGTGTTAGTCACTTGCTTTCATGCAAACTCAAATATAAAACATTTTTTTCAGATATTTATGAAATCAATCATAAGTTTTAAATTATTTGTACATTTACAACTGGTTTTGAATCTTTAAGTTTCTCATCTGGTTTTGTACATAACCATTCAATTTACATTATTATATTCTTCTCTTTTTTTAAGATCTGACAATGTTACTTTGAGGGCAGGTGTAACAAGTGTCATGTTTTGATAACATAAGAATGAAGCCAATGTCCCAAGATTTCTCTATTCTCTATGTAGAGATTTAACCAAAAGGCTACTTAGGAGTTGATAATGTCACCACATTTCTCATTCCAATTCCTCAAGTTTCCTAGTACTACTTTTTTTCTATTTTTAAACAGTAATGTGAAGTTTTTATTCTGCTCTTACATGTTCTACCATGACTTGAGTTTTCATACTCTCCCCTGCTCTATGCTCTCTCGCCTCTTCCCCCAAATTTACCCTCCCTGCATCTCCCCCCAGGAAAGGGCAGGCCTCCTAGGGACATCAATGAAACACAACATAATATGCTTCTATAAAACTGTGCACATACTATCATATCAAGGCTGAACTAAAAAACAAGAAGGAGGAAAAGGTCCCATCAGCAGGCTGAAAAGTTAGTGATTACCTTTCCACTGTTAGGAATCCCACAGTAACATCAAGATTATGGGAAATAAGATAAACACAGGAACCAGGTAAGATCCCTATCTCACAGGCTCCCTCATGTCTTTGAGCCACTATGAGTACCAGTTAATTGATTTTGTAGGCTGGGTATCCATGGTGCCCCTGACTACCCTGGTGCTCTGATCCTTCATTTGGAAGTATTTTGAAACCTATGCTCTCATGAATTGTGAAACGGGAGCAAATGACAACATTTTTAGCATGTGTAACCTCTCAGAAATCAAAAGGTAGTATGTAAAATCTTACATATATTAGTAATAAGCATGATAGTTCAATATACTTGGAAAAAAATCACAAGAAAATCATTTGAGTTCATTGACATAATTAGATTCTTTTTCATACCAGAAAATCGGTCCCATGAAAACCACAATGCTCACCTCTACTGCCAAGACTATTGCCATGATGTAACGTTATTGTTATGCACTATTGCTGAATACAACACTCATGTGTATTAGCCAACATGAAGTTGTTGACTGGTGCTTCACTGCTAGAAGACTCATCCCTGTGGACTGACACTCATGACACAGAAATGTATTCTGCATTCTACTGAAGAAAAAGATAATCATCAACATCATCCAGCTACAAACCCTCGGACAACAGTGACATACTAGCCCAATGGACTGATGCAATATTGGAATAAGTACAATGGCAGTAACCAGTCATTTTTTGATTGGATTTAAGGCCCCTCCAGGATATGGAAACCATTACTGACACTGCTCACATGGGCAAGAAACTGAATGGATAGGTCATAAGCTACAGGAAAACCCGCTACTATGATTTTGCTACAGCAGCACAGTGAACACAATGATTTTTGTTGACATATTGCTACACAAAGAGATCAATGTCTCAAACAGTATGCAACAGTGAAGCCGTGTCTCTAGTGAGAGTTGTATCTAACCCTGAGTCTTACAGCAATGTAGAGGGAGTGTGAGGTTTCATAATACTTAATCCCAGATGGAAAGCTTCGTGAAAACGTTCCCTCAATTTTCAGGGGAGAAGTCAGAAGTCAGTAGCTAGAAGAGGAGGCAGAAAGATTCTCACAACCAGATGTAATAGAAGATTCCAAGAAAACAAGGAAATTGATGAACACAGGAACTGAAAGAGACTGCAGCAATACACACAAGCATACAAAGGTTCAAGTCAGATGGGGGCTTTGTCATTATTTTGGGAAATAGAAACAGGCTTCCACCCCCAAACAGGAAAACATCAGCATTTGTTTCCTGACGGCAAAGAAAAAACAGTTTTCTCCAATGGTTTCTCACTGGGTAACTCGATCACTCCTCTTGGTAGGGTACATGCATTGGAATCATTGTCAAACAAAAAACCAACTCAATAGAAATGTGGTAGACTTTTGTGCTCATTGTCCTTTTCTGTGGACATTTTTCAGGTCTTAATTCCTAATTAAAAATTTCTTTCCTCTTTTTTATAATAGAAAGAGTGTAAGACCATAACCAAAGGTGGTATGGGAAGATAGGAGGCTGTTTGAGAAAATCGGAAAGGGGATAATGATCAAAATACATTGCATAGAAGACTTTCGATGATAAAATGTCACGAAAATAACAGACTGGTATGAATGCTCTCATGTATGGATGATACCCGACTTTCAAAAAGAATTACCACTAATATTTGTCCAAGTGTTCAATGAGGACGAAGGAAAGAGATCCTTTCCAACATGTCTTACACAGCCTACAGGAGCCTACCACAAGACCAGGTGATTTGAGCTTTCCTCCCTTGATCCCACATGTTGCAATAATATCCTGACTTACATCCAGAAATTTTCTTTGGACATTCATAAGAGTATGTTGTAATACACTTGTAGATAAATAAGTAATTAGAAGAAAATAATCTAAATATAAAATAAAAAGAAATTATAAGCCAGTCTGTGTATTTAGACATGAAAATCCTTATTAAAAGTACTTGAAATCTTCCTGCAAGTTCAACAACACATGAAAACGGCTATGTTCATGCTCAAGCTCAGTTCTTTACTGAAGACCAGGAGGACAATTTTAACATAAAGATGACAAATAGCCGGGCGATGGTGGCCCACGCCTTTAGTCCCAGCCGTCGGGACGCAGAGGCAGGTGGATCTCTGTGAGTTCGAGACCAGCCTGGTCTACAAGAGCTAGTTCCAGGACACGCTTCAAAACCACAGCGAAACCCTGTCTCGAAAAACAAACAACAAAAAAAACAAAAACAAAAAAAAAAGACAAATAAACATATGAAGAGGATACAATTTACAATGCCTATAGCTGCAATAATCAAATTTAACCAATTTCCAGAAAACAGCTGCAAATGCAGATAACTTTGCTATTTTTGACATGCCTGACACAAAATGTAAATTTTGACGGAGCCTAAAACATGCTACTGAGGACACAGAAGAGAACTGTGGTCAACCTGGGGAAGTCCACGGTCTTGGGACCTGGGTGTCTCAGCTGGCACAGACTCTTTAGACAAAGGAGTGATGAACAGAGTCCTAGGTAGTTCAGAATCCAGGCTTGGGATCTCCATTAGTCAACCAGTAGGAATAAGGGCTGGTGGCCAAATCCCCACTCCAAAGTTGTTTTGACAAATGAAAAGAACAGTGTAGGTCCCATTAAAGCAAAAATGGTTTGGAAGACAACAGTCAATCAGGTTATACCTGGTGTTGTTTGAGTAGATCAGAAGATCCTTTTCCAAATTTGTGGGTTCATACACGCTCTGTAGGTACTGCCTCTGCCACTGCTGTCCTCGAAGTGAAAGCGCTGCCTTCAACCTTCCAGGAGTAGCACCAACTGTATGTTAGTTTTGCTCGAGCTTTGCATGTGCATCTTGATCTGTGACCTGATTGGTGACATGTACAGATCTGAGCCAATCAGATTGGATAGACAATCGGAACTCTCTCATTGGACAGGTTGAAATCACGTGACTCGTGTCTGCACGAGAATGCTTGGCAACACACTTTGACTGCACGTGGGGTCCTGTGAGAACAGGATTAGAGCAGAAGGCTTTGTTTCTTTGTGTCTTTTGTGTAGGGACAACCCAGCTAGTCAGCATCACCCCAACACTTCTTCCTTTCCAGGATCGCCTTTCAGTTGTGAAAATGGACTTGGTTTCTGAAGACGGGATTTGTGTTTAGTCTTTTTCTTGTCTTTCCTTGGTGAAGGGGTCATCAAGTTATATTTGTACACTGTTGTCTTGTGAACACCCATAAATGCAACATTAACATACCCCAGAAATTCCTGTCTTCAAAGAAATAATAATCTATAATAAAAAAGGCTCTCTTAAAAATCCAGCATCCATGTCTCGAGTGCATGCAGATCTTTCTTTAAGAGCCCCCTTCCTTCCTTAATACCAGTGTCTCAGGCTATGTAAAAACCTTTACTTTATAAACTCGAAAATTACATCATCAGCTAGCCTTGGCTCGTTATACCGATACTGATCATAAATAGCTTAAAATTAAAGTAATACTAAACATAACCATATCGAACCACTATTTTCCTCACTGACTTTCCTCATTTTTGCACTCATTTTGTTATTGGACCTTTTAATTCAAAAATTTCTATTTCTCAGTTGTAGCAACTTCTACAATTTATTCTATAATTTGTATGTTTTCTAGTACACTGAGGAAACAGTCATTTTCTTGGTGAATTTGTCTTCAAACCTGGATGGATTTTGTACATTTCTTCAGTATTAATGCCCAATCTGAAACGAGGTTTTAAGACCTGTTGGTTTTCATGTGTTTTTTTAGAATGTCATTCATAAAGAATTCATGTAATTATCTCCTTCCAACTTGCTTCATTTTTGTGACAAGAGATGATACCTATGTGTGTTTGTGTGTATTTGTGTGTGGACCTATGTCTATGTGTCTTTGTCTGTGTGTGTGTGGGTGTGTGTGTGTGTGTGTGTGAGAGAGAGAGAGAGAGAGAGAGAGAGAGAGAGAGAGAGAGAGAGAGAGAGAATTCATATATGTGGGCCTTTAATGTAGGACAAAAAGAAACCAACAGGCTCTGAACCTACCCCAGTGTGTATTTTCAGGGCTTATATACCATAGGTTTGGTTGTGTATTCAGGAAGAGATACTTAGTCATAGGTGACTTTCACTGTAAGGAGGAAAATACATTGAATGTCTTGCTACCTACCAATTTATGTTTATGTAAGTTTGTCTGTAAGGGGTAACAGGCAGAACATGATACATTCTAGTGTTTTGTGTGCATGCATACAGGTAAGTGTTGTGTTTGTCTGTATGTGTGTGTGTATTCATGGGTGCTTCAATTGTTGTGGAGGGAGCACTTCACATGACCTATCACCACCCATGTATGTATGTCAGTGGCTATAGAAGAGGAGATTCTGAGCAGTACCAGGAACCAAACTATGCATGTGGTTGTTGTGGCTATAAGGTTCTGAAGACCTTTAAGTCATGACACCTAGCCCTGCTTGTAAGGCTTTGGTTGTAAGGAATAGGAAATGTAGCACTACCTAGCATCATGGTCTTGTGTGTCTAGGGGGCTTTGACTATGAATGAGTGGACACCTACTTGACCCAACACCAACCTCTCTCTTTCTTGGTCTCATGTACTTTTGTTGCTCCCTACTCTCTCTCTCTCTCTCTCTCTCTCTCTCTCTCTCTCTCTCTCTCTCTCTCTCTGTGTGTGTGTGTGTCTCCCTCTCTCTCTTTCTTTTTTTTTTTGTGTGTGTGTGTGTGTGTGTGTGTGTTTGTCTGTTTTTGTGCGTGTATCTTCTCCTTGTGCATGTTTCTGTGTGTTATTAGGCAATTCAGGGTTTGGGACTAAGCAGGCTCTCACATCTATTTGTGTGTGTATCTGTTTGTGAATTTGGCCTAAGATGAGGTGATAACTGAATGTGATCCCTTTCCATGTATGTGTGTGGTGAGTTTTGCTCATGGATGGTAAGAAGTCAGTAAATGAAATTCACATACTTGCTTTTCTGTGTGTGTGTTTGTGTTTATTTCCATGCAGTTTTTTGACAGACTGAGTACACCTAATATTACCTAACACCATTCATGGGTGTAAGTGTGGCCTTTGCTGTAGCAGAGAGTCTACCTAATATAATGTAACACCTAGTCATGCATTTTTATGTGGACCTTTGCATTTGTGCATGTCTTACTGAGGATGCATTGACACACAACCATGCATGGGGCCTTTGACAATAGGAGCTTATTCCTTAGGTTTCTGACAATTATTAGGAGTAGGGTGGGTACTTTGGACATGTCGCAAAGTCTCATATGTATCTGTGAGTGTGTGTGTACCTGTTGCCATAGAAAATTTTGTATTTAACTGGACATGAGTCTTAGCCATGTGTGAAGAGCTTTTTATATAAAGAAAGGGCTACCTAGCAGTTCCTGGGACCTACTCTTGTATGTTTGTATTGCATTTGTTTCTGACTGTGTGAGCCTGTGTACTTGTCTGTGAATATGTGTGTTTGTGTGTAAATACGTTTGCTTTTGAAAATTATGTTTGTTTGTGTGTAAATAATAAAATACATTCTATTTTAGCTGTATGTGCAGAGATGTGTGGGGACCTGTTGTTAGTTCCTGACTTTTTCCCCTCCATTGAAACACACAAACACACACACACACACACACACACACAGGGCTTGCTGAGTTTCCAAACCTGAATAGTCAAATTATACACAAAAACACACACATAAGACAGACAGAAACACACACACACACAGGGAGAGGGGGAGACAGAGAGAGAGAGAGAGAGAGAGAGAGAGAGAGAGAAAGAGAGAGGAAGAAGAAGAGGAGGAGGAGGAGAGAGGGAGGGGGGAGGGAGGGAGGCACGGGGATGGGGAGAGGGAGAGGGAGGGGAGAGAGAGAGATAGTTGGGGCTTTGACTGTAGAACAGGGAGAAACAGAGAGGCTCTGACTCCTAGTCCTGTGTGTATATTCAGGGCCGTATACCATGAATTGGGTTGGGTATTCAAAGATACTCATCAGGAACTGATACTTAGCTATAAGTGACTTTCAGTGAAGAGGAGCAGACACATAGAAGGACTTGACACCTACCCAATTTATGTTTGTAAAATCTTTGTCTATGAGGTAACATATTACTGAATCCGATAAATTTTAGAGCCTTCTTGTATGCATATGCATATATCTGCATGCATTTCAAAGTGTGTGTTTGTATTTGTGGGTGCTTTAGTTGCTAGGGAGGGAACTCCTCATATGATCTATTATCACCTGCATGTATATTTGGCTATAGAAGAGGGGATTCTGAGCAGTACCTTAAACAAAACTATGCATTAGTGGTTTATTTATTTATTTATTTATTTATTTTTTGAGACAGCGTTGTCCGTAGCTTTTGGTTCCTGTCCTGGAACTAGCTCTTTAGACCAGGCTGGCCTCGAACTCACAGAGATCCGCCTGCCTCTGCCTCCCGAGTGCTGGGATTAAAGGCATGTGCCACCACCGCCCGGCTTGTATTAGTGGTTTTATCGGTTTGGGCGACTTTCCAGAACAAGACAATAGTCCTGTTTTTAAAGATTTGGTTATAAGTAAATGGGAAATGAAGCAAAACCTGGCACATGGTCTGGGATGAGTTTGTGAGGGGTTATATAAGAATCAGTGTATTCCAGATACAGCAGGACTGATGAGCACGTGAGCTCACAGAGGCTGTAGCTGTACAGAGGAGAACACAAGAGGTCAATTCAGGTGGTGGTTCTGTCATTGAAAAGAAGTGGAAATGGAGTTCCATTCCTAACCAGACACATCTACAACTTTCCTGGAGGCAAAGAAATAATCAGTTCCCTCTAATGGTTACACACTGGGATCTTAACACGTCCTTTTGCTAGGAACCATGACCTGGAATTATTGGCACTCAGAAAATTAACCCAATAAGAAATGGGGTAGACTTTTGAGTGCATTTTTATTCTTTCAGGATATCTTATATGTATGTATCGCAAATTTTGATTTTTTTTTTACTTGTTTTCTTGCAGAAAGAATGCCAGAATACTATAAGACAAGGTAGGTTAGTAGGTTCTGCGAGGAGTTGGGTAAGGGTGAAAATGATCAAAAATATATTGTATAAAAGACTTTCAATGAGAAAATGTCAAGAAAATAAAAGACTGGTATGAATGCATTCATAGATGGATTCTACCTGATTTTAAATAGAGGCAGCACTAATATTTGTCCAACTACTCAATAAGGGAAAAGGGAAGAGAGAGTGTCCAACATGTTCTACAAAGCCTCAAGGACCTGCCACCCAACATGATGACTTGAGCTTCTCCCTTGATCCCAAATCTTTGAAAAACAGCACTGACTTCTAACGATAAGGAAACTTATCTTTTCCTCTGACTTTCATATTTGTGTTTGTGACACAGACAGACAAATACATACATAGCAAAATAAATTAATAGAACAAGACAACCCTAAATGTAAAATAAACAGAAATTATGAACCAGATGTTTATGGACATAGGCATGACAATCCATATTGAAAGTATTTGAAATTGTCCAGCAAGTTCAACAACACATAAAGAAGGCCGTATTCATGAAAAAGCTCAGTTTTTTACTGAAGAAGAGAAGAACAATTCTAACATGAAAGTTGACAAATAAACCATATGGAAGGAATACAGTATAAAACGAACCTTTAGGTCACAGGACTGACACCAATTGTCATTTAGACACCTAACTTGTACTGTGCATCCTGATCCAAGGCCTGATAGGTCACATGTACAGAACTAATGAATCAGATTGGCTCAGCAACCTGAATGACCTCATTGTTTAGGGTATCTCAGGTGACTTGTGTCTGCTCTACAATGGTTTGTCACTCACTTCGACCTCATGTGGGGTCCTGTGAGAGAAGGGTTACTGCAGAAGTCTTTGCTTCTTTGTTCCATTTGGCAGGGATATTTCAACTAGGCCATATCACAGCCACACTTCTTCCCTTCCAGGGTCTCCTTTCAATCCTGTAATATACTTGGTTTATGAAGGTGGGATTTGTGTTTAATCTGTTTCTACTATGTCATTAATGAAAGGGTCATCAGGCAATATCTGTGCACTGTTGCCTTGTGATCTCCCAAAAATTGACCATAAATAGGGTCCAAAGATTCCTACCTTTAAAGAACTATGTTTCTGAAATTAAAAGCAAGGCTCACTTAAAATTCCAGCATCCTCCACTTGAATGTGTGCTGATGTTTCCCTGAGAGTCCCGTCTCTTCTTGAATGTCAGTACATAGGTCTATGTAAAAGCCTTTACTTTGTGAAATCGAAAAGTACATCATCAGCTTGCCATGGCCTATTATACCAACACTGTTTGTCAATAGCATAAAATTAAAACAATTAATAATATAACCTCTTAAAACCACCATTTTATTTACTCTTTCCTCATTCATTACACTGCTTTTGTGATGGGTCATCTTAATTAAAAAATCTTTGTATCTCCATTGTATCAAGTTCTAGAATTTATTCCATTCATGTATTTTCTCAAACTTTTGGAAACACTGTCAATCTCTTAAAGAAATTCCTCAAGTTATTGGATGTAGTTTTCCTATGTCATAAGTATTCCTGCAGAATCTGCCACCAGTTCTTTTAAGATGTTATATTTTATGTGTTTTTTGAGAAGACTTCATAGAGACTTCATCTAAATCACTGCTGCCACTTCCTTTCCTTCTTGTGCCTCATGTTATCCCATGTATCCTTCCCTAAAATATGAATTCTTACATGAGTTCATTGCAGGTATATGTATGGATTTGTGCGCATATATAAACACATTTATTTCTAAATTATTGAGTCCATTTAGCTTTGTTTTATTCATCTATGTGCTTAGGAACTGCATGAAATATGTCAGAGCTTGTCCCTGGAGGAGACTGTTTTCCCCTCTCTACGTAGGGATTGACACCTAGCCTTGATGGCAGAGAGAAAATCTGTCTTCTTCATCTATGAAAAATAAAGTCAAATTCCTCCCCTAGGCCACTATGTTTTCAAGCTTTATATTTCGTGTTTTCTATACTCCTTCTCCAAAGTCTCTCATGTCCATCTTGTTGCAAATACTTTCTCTGATCAGTTTCCTTAATAATATTCTGATTCTTGAATTCTATTTGTTTAGAGACTGATTTACTTTCTCCATCACATCTATGGCATTTTGAAATTCTATTCACATCGTTAGTGTTGTAGTACATACCTTTATTCCAGCACTTAGGAGGTGACATCAATAAGGTCCTAATATTGAAGATATTCTTGGGATATTGACCTATTACGTTTTCTGTTGCTGATAGATATGATGACAGAAACAATGTGGGGAAGAAAGAATTTATTTGGCTTACATGTTCTGATCAACGTGAGTCACTTAGGGAAGTTGGAGCAGGAAGTCAAGCACGTGCTGAGGCAGAAAACATAGACAAATATGGCTACCGTCTTACTCAGTTGACTTATACTACATCAGACCAACTTGAAAGGGTGATGCCATCCACAGTGGGTTGGGATTTCCCCTATGATCCAACAAGAAAATGAGTCCTGTGACTGGTCACCAACTGCAAAGTCACAAGCCTCCTTTCAGATGCTCAGCATGCTAATGTTTTAGTTAGTGAGCTATCTTACTAGGAAATGCATGGAATAGCAATAGATTATATTGGGTGAGTGAGTCCACATCCAGAGAGACAAATGTTGAAAGTTCTTTACAAATACTCTTCTTAGCTTCAATTCTTCAGATGCAAGTATAAAACATGGAGGAAGAGACAGGGCTACCTGGGGTGAGTGGATAATTTGATGTATATGTGAAAGTAAGATTTTGATATAGTGGTGGAATATTTAGTAGGAGCTGAAACCAAATTATGTACGTATTTGTAGGGCTTTGGATGTGTGGGAGGACATATGTGGTAGTTGATAACACAGCCATGTTTGTGTAAGAGGCTGTGGCTACAGGAGATGGAACACAAGAAAGACCAGCATCTTGATGGGACTTGGTTAGAGTGGAGAATACATATAGAAATTCACATCAAGCTGTGGGCTGAGGTAGGAGTTGTGGGTGAGTTTAAACCCAGTAGAGCATACAAGTAGCCACATTTTGGACAGTTTTACGATATGAAGAGCCAGACACATAGACATGCAGATATTTGTGATGTTTTGCCTATAAAGCCTAGACTTGTGGTATGTGTGTATATGTGTGTGTGTGTGTGTGTGTGTGATGTACTAAGAATTTTGTCACTGGGTTTGGGGTACTGAGCACTACTGATCAAGTACCCATGTTGGTACATTGAGGCCTAGATAAGGGAAGGGAGAAACTATCATGACCTGAGACCTCATCCAGTGTCTATGATCTGTATAATATAAGGGCAGCCAGCAGAACTGGAAACATAGGCTGGAGAGTGGGCCTTCAGCTGTGAGGAAGGGGATACCTATTATACCCTGACACGTATCCATTTGCTTGTGTGTATGTGTGCTGTGTCTATAAGTGTGTGAGTGTCTGTGTTTATATGTATGTATCTCTAGTGTGCTGCTGTATGGGAGGGCTCTCAGATACCATGTCATATGTGCATGCTCTGTGTGTGTGTGTGTTTGTGCTCATGTATGTGGATTGTATTGTAGAAATCCTGACATTAGCTGGACCTGAACACATCTCCATATGGTAAGTGCATCACTTTGCCTATGAAG
This sequence comes from Chionomys nivalis, assembly GCF_950005125.1. NCBI lineage: Eukaryota > Metazoa > Chordata > Mammalia > Rodentia > Cricetidae > Chionomys > Chionomys nivalis. The sequence continues at coordinate 61,772,473 of NC_080099.1, forward strand.
CAGGATGGCACACCTAGTTGTGATCATGTGTAACTTTGGTTGTAGGGAAGAGTTATGTCCTAGGACCAGATACGAAGACTTGTATGTATATGTTGAACTTTCACTATAGGAAATGGGTACCTAACATGATCAGAGAACTGACGTGTGTAACACTTCTATGTAAGACAGGCAGGGAAAACCTAGCGGGTCTTGATTCCAGGTTATGTGTGTGATTTGTGTTTATGAGAAGTGGTACCTCACAGGAGGAGTGCATGTCTGTGTGTGTGTGTGTGTGTGTGTGTGTGTGTGTGAGAGAGAGAGAGAGAGAGAGAGAGAGAGAGAGATTGAGAGATTGAGTTTTTTATATGGGGCTTTGGGTGAATGGCAGGGAGAAACAAAGAGGTCATGACATCTAGCCCTGTGTTTATTTTCTCAGCTTTAACCCTCAGTTTGGTTTTATTTTTGAGAGTAATTATCAGGAAATGATATTCTGCCATAGCTGACTTTCAGTGTAGGGCAGGGAATACATAGAAGGAGTAGCCACTTACCAATTTATGTAAGATTTGTGTGTATGTAAGATTTCTCTGCGAGGGGATAACATGAAGTACTTGATAGGAACTGGTGTATTCATGTATGCGTATTTGTATGCATTCAAGTGTCTGTGTTTTTGTATGTGTGTGTGTGTTTGTGTGTGTGAGAGAGAGAGAGCGAAAGCGAGCGGGAGCGCACGAGAGAAAGTGAGAAAGAGAGAGAGAGAGAGAGAGAGAGAGAGAGAGAGAGAGATTGATTGAAAACACATTCTAAATTATGTAAGATTGATGTGTATGCAAGATTTCTCTGACAGGGGATAACATGAAGAATCTGATATGTACTGGTGTTTTCATGCATGTGTGTGTGTGAGCATGCATGCAAGTGTCTGTGTGTGCACGCATGTGCGTGTCTGTAGTGCATGTACTGTGTTGATGTGTGCTTTATTGTTACTTAGGATATAATGCATATTACCTATCACCATCCACGTGTCTACTCTGTCAGTGGCTATAGAATAGGGGAGTCTGAGAAGTAGCTTGTTCCAAATCATGTATTGAGTGATGTTGCACATACCATTTGGCAGATCTTGCATGGCATGACTCTTAGTTCTTTGTGGAAGACTTTAGATAAGGAAATGGTAAATGTAGCAGAACCTGGCATCAGGATCTGGCGTGTGTCTGGGGGGACTTGACTGTGGGTGAGGGCTCACCTACAGGGCCTGACTCTTTCTTTTGTCCAAGGTTCTTTTGTTTCCTTCCTCTCCTCCCCTCCCCTGCCCACTCCAACCCACTCCTCCACTCACATCTCCCCCTTCCCCTCTCCTCTACTCCCCCCTCCTCACCCCACCCATTTCTTCCCCTCTCCCCCCCTCCTTTCTTCTCCATCTGCCCTATCCTCTACTACCTGCTTCTCTCCTCCCCTCACCCACACTACATCTCCCACATTCTACTCCCCACTTCTCTCCACTCCTCCCCTTACCTCTTCTCCTCCACTCCCCTCTTCTTTCCTCTCTTTCCCTCCCCTCTCCTCTTCTCCACTCACCTTTCTCTCTTTTCCTCTCCTCTCTTCTCTCTTACCTTCTCTTCCCCTCTCCTCTCCTTCCCTACCCTCCTCTCCCAAACTCTCCCCTCTCCTCTCCTGCTCTCCCCTCCCCTCTCCTCTCCCACCCCTCTTTTTCTCTCCCACCAACAATTGTTCCTGTGTGTAACTTGGCTTTTTAGAATTGGGAACACAGCAGGTCCTGAATCTTTTTGTGTATGTGTTGGATTTGGATATAGCAGAGGATGTAACTAACTTAATCTGATCTGTATCCATGGATGTGTATGTGAAGCTTTGCTTTTAGAGGCAAAAAAGGCAGGAACTGTCAAATAGCATATCATGTTTGTATGTGTTTCTCTGTGTTTGTGTGTAGTATGTTCTTTTACCTAGTAAAGAATGTTGGCACAGGAGAATCTTAACACATTAAACTGTCCATGTAAGTCCAGTGATGTGGACGGACATGCTTTCAGTTCCTGCCGTTTCCCCTCCATAGACAAAGCCTTATATACATGGATAGATAGCAGATTAAGCTAGTTATAGCCTCTCCTATAGCCAAATCCACACAAAGACAAATAGATTAAGGGCTGGCTGGGTCCCTAATCCTGAATATCCAAATTATCCACACAAACACATGCAGGGGAGAGAGAGAGAGAGAGAGAGAGAGAGAGAGAGAGAGAGAGAGAGAGACAGAGACAGAGACAGCGAGAGAGAGAGACAGAGACAGAGACAGAGACAGAGAGAGAGAGAGAGAGAGAGAGAAAGAGACAGAGACAGAGACAGATAGAGAGAGACAGAGAGAGAGAGATTGAGTTCCTATATGTGAAGCTTTGGATGTATGGCAGGGAGAAACAAAGAGGCCATGACATCTAGCCCTGTGTTTATTCTCTCAACTTTAATCCTCAGTTTGGTTTTTTTATTGAGAGTACTTATCAGGCACTAATATTCAACCATAGCTGACTTTCAGTGTAGAGCAGGAAATATTTTCAGGAAATAGCCACTTACCAATTTGTGTAAGATTTGTGTGTATGTAAGATTTCTTGTGAGGAGATATCATGAAGTACTTGATAGGAACTAGTGACTAGTGTATTCATGTATGTGTATTTGAATGCATGCATGCTAGTGTCTTTGTGTATGTGTGTGTGTGTGTGTGTGTGTGTGAGAGAGAGAGAGAGAGAGAAACAGAGACAGAGACAGAGACAGAGGGAGAGGAGAGATAGGGCACATTCTAAACTATGTAAAATTGATGTGTATGCAAGATTTTTCTGTGAGGAGATAACATGAAGTATCTGTTATGTACTGGTGTTTTCATGCATGCGTGTGTGTCAGTATGCATGCAAGTGTGTATGTGTTGTGTGTGTTTGTATGTGTCTATGATGTCTACGATGCATGTACTCTGTTGATGTGTGCTTTCATTGTTAGGTAGGTAATACCTCACTTACATATCACAACCCATGTATCTACTGTGTTAGTGTCTATAGAGTAGGGAACTCTGGAAGTACCTTGTTCCAAATCAGGTATTGGGTGGTGGTGGACATGCCAGTCGGCAGATCTTGCACAGCATGACACGTAGCCCTGTGTGGAAGACTTTAGTTGAAGGAAATGGTAAATGTAGCAGAACCTGGCATCAGGATCTGGAGGGCAGATCCTGTGTCTGGAGGGCAGATATGGGTAAGGGAATACCTATGGGACCTGACACCAAGATCAGTTTCTCTTGTTCCAAGTTTCTTTTGTTTCCCTCCTCTCCTCCCCTCCCTTCCGCTATGCTTTCCTCCCCTCCACTTTCCTTTCCTCTTCTCTTCTCCTCTCCCGTACTCTCCTCTCCTCCCATATTCTCTCCTCTCCTCTCTTCTCCTCATCTCTCCTTTCCTCTTCTCTACCAACCCTCTCCTCTCATCCCCTCTCTTCTCATCCATTCATATCTCCACCTACTCCTCCCTCTTCTCTCCTCTTTCCTAGTGCCCTATCTTCTCTCTCCTCCCTTCCCCTCTCTTCTCCTTCCCTCCCCTCTCCTCTTCCCCATCAACCCTCTCCTCTCTTCTCCTCTCCTTCCCTCCACTCTCCTCCCCTTTCTTCTTCTTCCCTCTCCTCCCTATTTCTTTCCTCCCTTCTGCTCCCATCCTCTCTTCTTTTTTCCTACGCTCCCCTTCCCTCTCTTTCTTCCCCTCTCCTCTCCTCTCCTCTCCTCTCCTCCTCTCTCCGCTCCTCTCCTCTCCTCTCCTCTCCTCTCCTCTCCTCTCCTCTGTTCTCCTCTCCTCTCTGTCCTACTCCTCCCCTCTTCCCTACCCTATTCTACTCCCCTCTCCTCTGCTCCCCTCCTCTCTTCTCTTCTCCCCTACACTCTCCTTTCCTTTTTTCCTCCCCTCTCCTTTCCTCCCTTCCCTCTCCACTCCTATCCTCCACTCCACTCCCCTCTCCTCTCAAACACTTTCCTTCCCTCTCCTCTCCTCCACCATCCTCTCCTTTCCTCTCCCCTCCCTCTTTTCTCCTCTTCTCTTCCCCCATTTCCTCCCCTCCCTTCTCCACCCCTCTTTTCCACTCACATCTCCCCCTTTCCTCCCCTAACCTCTCCTCCTCTCCCATCTCCTGGCATCTCCATCCTTCTCCTTCCCTCTCCTCTATTCACATCACCCCATTCTACACACCACTTTTCTCCTCCCCATTCCTCTCTTCTACTCCCTTGCCCTTCAATCTCCTCTACTTCCCTCTCTTCTTTTTACCTCCCCTCTCCTCCCATTCCTCCTTTGTCTTCTAATTTCCTCCCTTCTTGTCCCCTCTCCTCTCATACCTTTTCTTCCCTTTTCCTCTCTCCTGCTGTCCTCTCCTCTCCTCTCTTCTCCTTCCCTCTCCTCTGCTCCCCTCTCATTAACTCTTTTCCTCTCTCCTCTCCTCCCCTCCCCTCTACTCTGCTCTCTTCTCCTACCCTACCCTCCTCTTCCTCTTCTCTCCTCTCCCTTCTCCTCTCCCCTCCACTCCCCTCACACCTCTCCTCTCCCACCTCTCTTTTGGTCTCCCACCAACATGAGTTTGTGTGTGTAACTTGGCTCTTCAGAAACTGGGATCACAGCAAGTCCTTAATCTCTTTGTGTGTGTGTGTTGGATTTGGATGTAGCAGAGGATATAACTAACTTAAAATGATCTGTGTCCATGGATGTGTGTGTGAAGCTTTGCCTTTAGAAGCAAAAAAAGCAGGAACTGTCAAATAGCATATCATCTTTTGTATGTGTTTCTGTGTGTAGTATGTTCTTTATCTAATAAGGAATGTTGGCACAGGAGAATGTTAACACATTAAAATGTCCGTGTAAGTACAGTGATGTGGATGGACATGCTGTCAGTTCCTGCCATTTTCCCCTCCATAGGAAAAGCCTTATATACATGGATAGATAGCAGATTCAGCTAGTTATAGCCTCCCCTATAGCCAAATCCACACACAGACAAATAGATTAAGGGCTGGCTGGGTGCCCAGTCCTAAATATGCAAATTAGACAGACAAACACAAGCAGGGGAGAGAGACAGAGAGAGAGAGAGACAGAGACAGAGAGACACAGAGAGAGACAGAGAGAGACAGACAGACAGAGACAGAGACAGACAGAGACAAAGGCAGAGATAGAGACAGAAAGAAAAGACAGAGAAGAGGATTTAGGAACAAAAGATCCCGATAACAAGAGAGACACATCTTGGCGTGATCTTGCTGTATGCTGACTGGTGTCAGGTGTGGGGAATGATCCCCTTGGGCTCATACTGAGCAGTGTGTGTTGGGAAGCATGGTGGTGTGCAGCAGGGATTTACAAAGTAGTATATGTAGTATTGCAGTTAGCAGAAGCTAATTGCTGACACAAACCTAGAATTGTATGTGGATTTTGCAAGGGTGAATGGAATACACATGAATTTCTAGGTTACAGGCCCTGTTGGTCTATATCTCCTACAAACACTGTTATATATCAAGCCTGTTTATGTGCCTTCTCTGTATTCCGAGTCCTGAATGTGCCACCTGATGTCAGTCCCTGAACAACTCCTAACCATTCACCCCGCATTCACTGCTGCAAACTAAACTACCCTGTAATCCACAATGCATTGGAAGTGATCATGGACTATGAAGCACACTCTCTGACCAAATGATCAGGGGGCACAGTTTCTGCCTAGTAGCACTAAGAAGTGGCTTGTAGGTGGTGTGGAAGAGTGTTCTAGTTTAATTCAATATACAGTATGTTTGTGGCTTCATGGTATGGTTTCCACAAGGCCTGATATGGAAGGGATTACATAGGGCTGATCGAGGGGTGGTATCCAGCTGTTTCTAATACCACCCTCTGCATTGAGATGGTGGCAGGCAGGCAATGTCAAGCAGTGTCAATTACTAGCAATGTTGTTTAGCACAGCAGATGGGAGGGGACATGTGTGAAGGATCTTTACTACTATTGGTGTGGGAGTTGTTGGGGGAAGGAACATGCTGGAGTGCCATAGTAATGTATATGTATGACAATATATGAGTGTACAGGTGAGAAAAGTGTCAGGTAAGGGCTGATATCTAAATTGATATGTGGATTGTGGCTGTGGATGTCCATCAGTGTCTGACAGCTAGATGTTTTGGGATATATGTGGGGTGTCAGCACAATCTGGCTCCATGTATTCATTGTGAGGCAGCAAGGGTGGTGTGGTCTGCATGGGTTGACATCTAGCATTGAGAGTGGAGCAGTGCTGGGGAGTGTGCAGCGTTAGGCTCTCTGGCCTCTAGCAGCAGCATAGAGACTTAAGCTCAAGCAAGGCTTACATCTGTGCTATGCTCAGCATCCCTCTTCTGGACTGACGTGTTTGAGAGTCAAAAGTATAGTTGAATGTCAGAAGAGGAAATGAGGCCCCAGCTTTGGAGAGTCTTCATTCTGCTTCTTTACCATATCTTCACGCAGTAACGTTGAGGGTTGCATGGGTTTAAGAGTGATGAGAGGAATACATCTGGTGGTCAGTCTGGACACTCCTTCCTGCTGCATAGCACTGACCCACCATTTGTCGCAGAACAGGTATTTTTTCTGCCTTGATTTCCAAAGGTGTCCTGACAAAATCAGCTGATGTGATGTAGGTGAGTCGCTTGTTGGGATTTGTGTTTGAATCCATGTTTCCATCTCTGTTTCTTTCCTGTTCACTTCTGGAGGTCTCTGAGACTTTGTGTAAAGAGCTGGAACCAGAAGTGCAGGGTCTGGATGAATCGCTCCTGTCCTCTGCCATCACTTTTAGGATTAGAGCCAGTTGGATGTTAGGTTTAGTGCTTGGGTAGCAGATTGACATTTTTCAAGTCTGCATGAGGAAAGAACTGTCAGCTGAACAACAGTGAAAAGAGTAGAGACCCAGGGGTCTCTGAGAGTTTAGAGTCCTTTGGATTGCTCTCAGAGAAAATAAATGTTCTATTTGCCAATTGGTGTAAATTCAGCAGGAAGTCTACTTTGGTACTTTGGTATTTGTTGTTTGTGTATTGTCCCTAAAAATGCTAGTAGTAAACATTATTAGTGATTGAAGTCAAGTGCACATCATCATGTGATTGGTGGTCTGAGAGAGAAGGTCCAAAGACACTGCCCTTTTAGGGAACTCCAGTCTAGAGGCTATGCACACATTCACTCTTGTGTCCCAAATCTCTGTAGTGGCACGTTCTTTCTCTGCTCAGGTAGTTTTTCAGGGTCATCTCTGAGGAAAGAGTGACATAGGTGACATTTTTACACTATTGAAAAAAACACAATGAATGTATGCTGCAGATTTAAAGATAACATACATTGGACGGCTTTCCTAGGGGATCCTTCTGTTATCCTCAGATCTTGATGACAATTGGAGCAGGTTCTGAAGCTGGATGCTGTCACATGAGCCATCTCACTGCCCTGCACAGAATGTCCTCCGGAAGCTGTGTAGATCTTCTGAGCTTTCCCGAAATCGGAGATGACCTTTTTCACCACTGACACCAGGGCTGAGTTTGCAAGTTCTTAGGTTAGGAATCCTCTGGGCCAGGCACCTACAAGAAAAGGAACACTGTAGATCAGTGAGGAAACTGGCTGAGACTTCCAATCCATAGGTACAAGGTCTGTGGTCTTGGCAGATAATGGCAGGTTTACTTTATGAAATTCGGGGACTAAAGAGGCAGGTATAATGCTCATTGTCATTCAAGGTGACCTTCCCTAGGCCATTAGGGTTCATCTGGGGCATCAGAGGGCTGGGAATGATTTCTCATGGCAGCCCTGCACCTTTCAGGAATCAGGCTCTGGGAACAAAGGAGGAAAAGCATTTCCCACCAACATGTCTAAACATAGGCACTCTGCTTCCTGCACCTCATCTCACTTCTTCTTGTCTACATTAGACAGGATACATACTTGGTGAAAATGAGCTTCCACAAAAGATGATGTCCCAAAGAGCCTGCAGATAATAGGAAAGGGTGATCAATAAGACATCTAGAATTAACTTTGGGAACTCCATATGACCCACCTGTTCCAACCTGCTCATCGTGGCTGTGTCAAGAGGCCAGTGGGTGTACTTTAATCATTGTGTCAACAAATATGTTATGTCCAGGAGAGCATTTAAGGACTCTGCTTTGTGCTCTGTGAGGAGGACACCTGTGGACAGCTTTAGGATGAAGTGTGTGAAGTTCCTCCTACAAGTAGCTGGTAATAATGGATCCTGCCCTTGCTCCGTCCAAAAGGGAGGTGGTAAAGGATGGAAGGGATGGATGTGGGGGTCTGAAACTCAGATTACTTCTGTTCTCTCAGGTAAAAGGATAAACTTGCTTTAGTATCAGGGAAAGTCCTCATTATTCCAAAGGCAAATGTCAAAATTAACATCACAACTGTTCATACTAAGATTTGCCTTTGCAGAGTCTGTCTGGTAAGTCTGGACCCAATGATTCTCATAGGTTGAATCTCCTGGGTTTCACTGACCTGCCTACAGTACCCAAGTCTCCCTTTCACAGGCACTACATTCAGTAAAGTATATCACGAATGTTACTTGCCTTAGTAATCACCACTGATGTAGAGCAGGTATGATCACATAAAGAAGAGATCTGCCACTCTAGTCAGGTTTTCCTTGCAAGGCTGTGTGAATTCCCATTCTCCTGGTTCTTCAATCCAGTACAGAGTAAGCATCTTGCCAGTTGCAGTGATTGTTCTTCCATACAGGGGTAAGATGATGTTCACCCATTATACACAAACTGTTCCTTCATAACAGCGAGGGGCAGATGGGAAAGATGAGCTACTTGCCACAATATATATCACAATCACTCTGAATCCATGACTTCATTTTGTGTCCTCTTACCTTTGTTCCCCTGCATCATGAGATTAATGACCACGTTCCTTGGAGTTGAAAACGGTTGACATTGGCAACCTCATGGTTATCCGTCTGTGGATCAATGTCAAGAATAAAACACATCATAGATACTTCTCTAATACAACAGGATGAAAATCAGTGTTCTCAGTGCTGCCTTCAGCCAAGAAAACCACAGATAAGCCCTGGCATTCAGTCCCTTCTGAGTGGCCACTCTTCATTACATGGTTGATTCTGCATGGAGCATGTCCATGACAACACCAATGCAACCTTCAAAAGAGGATCCTAGCAGAATGCTTCTATTCTACAGTCACAAGTTTCTGTCTAGGTCTGACCCTCTGACCCCTGATGTGGGATATAACCAAAAAGTAGTTCCAAGACTGCAGACTAACTCATGGTTTCTATGTACTCCAGGAAAATCAAGCAATATTCACCTTGCAAACTGGAGCAACATTCCAGGATTTCTTCTATAGTGGTACACATTTCTTTCCTGCTTGCTGTCATCTTCCTGTTAGGGGACAAATATGGTTCTGACAAGCATTCCACAGTAAGGGCCCCTTCACCAACAGCTGGACTGAACCATCGTGCAGTTGGAGTGTCTCCCGTGAAAAGAGGGAAGTAGATAGAGGCTGTCTGCAAACACATCAAAAGAGAGGGGAGCAGGAGGAGGAGGGGATTCACCTCTGTCCAGTATGAAAAAACATCTCCCTTGGACATGACCTTGAAGGGAAAGACAGATGAATGAGTATTGATGTTGTAAATCATAGAAGACAAGCCCATTGGGGCTTCCAATTCAAGGGCATCTTTGGGGGGAATTGTGGCACAGGGCTGCACTCTTGAGAAGAATGCTATTGAAGGCCAGCCATTGGACATACCCTCTCCTCTCCTCCACCATCTTCTCCTTTCCTCTTCCCTCTTTTCTCCTAGTCTCTTCCCCCATTTCCTCCCCTCCCCTCTCCGCCCCTCTTTTCCACTCACATCTCCCTCTTTCCTCCCCTTGCCTCTCCCCCTCTCCTGGCATCTCCATCCTTCTCCTTCCCTCTCCTCTATTCACATCACCCCATTCTACACACCACTTTTCTCCTCCCCACCCCTCTCTTCTACTTCCTTGCCCTCCTATCTCCTCTACTTCCCTCTCTTCTTTTTACCTCCCCTCTCCTCCCACCCCTCCTTTCTCTTCTAATTTCCTCCCTTCTTGTCCCCTCTCCTCTCATACCTTTTCTTCCCATCTCCTCTCTTCTGCTCTCCTCTCCTCTCCTCTCCTCTCCTCCACTCACTGCTCCTCCAGTCTCTTCCCCTCTACTCTCCACTCATCTCCTCTCTTCTCTTCTACTCTCCTATACTCCACTCTCCTCCCTTCACCTCTCCTCTCCTCCATCCTCTCCCTCCTCCTCTCTCTTCCCCTCTGCTTTCCTTCCTTCTCCTCCCCTTTCCCCCTCCCCTCCCCTCTTCTCTCCTCCTCTCTCCCATAACACCTTCTGCCTCCTCCCCTCTCTTCTCTTCCTGTCCCCTCCCCCCTCTCCTGTCCTCCCCCTCCTATCTCCTGTCCCCCATCCCCTTTCTCTCCCCTTTCTCTCTCCTCTGCTCCCCTCTCTTTAATTCTTTTCCTCTCTCCTCTCCTCCCCTCCCCTCTACTCTGCTCTCCTCTCCTACCCTACCCTCCTCTTACCTCTTCTCTCCTCTCCTGTCCCCTCTTTTCTCCCAAATCTCTTTCTCTCCTGCCATCATCATGTATTTGTGTTTGCAACTTGGCTCTTCAGAATTGGGAACACAGCAGGTTCTGAATCTCTTTGTGTGTGTTTTGGATTTGGATGTAGCAGAGGATATAACTAACTTAATCTGATCTGTGTCCATGTATGTATGTGTGAAGCTTTGCCTTTAGAAGCAAAAAAGGCAAAAACTGTCAGATAGTATATCATCTTTTTTATGTGTTTCTGTGTGTAGTATGTTCTTTATCCAATAAGGATTGTTGGCACAGGAGACTCTTAACACATTAAAATATCCGTGTAAGACCACTAATGTGGATGGACATGCTGTCAGTTCCTGACATTTTCTCCTCTATAGGCAAAGCCTTATATACAGGGATAGATAGCAGATTCAGCTAGTTATAGCCTCCCCTATAGCCAAATCCACACACAGACAAATAGATTAAAGGCTGGCTGGGTCCCCAGTCCTGAATATCCAAATTAGACAAACACAAGCAGGAGAGAGAGATAGAGAGAGAGGCAGAGAGACAGAGACAGAGAGACAGAGAGAGACAGAGACACAGAGACAGAGAGAGAAAGACTGAGATAGAGACAGAGAAGAGGATTTTGGAACAAAAGACTCTGATAACAAGCTTGGCCTGATCTTGCTGTATGCTGACTGGTGTCAGGTGTGCGGAATGATCGCCCTGTGCTCATACTGAGCAGTGTGTGTTGGGAAGCATGGTGGTGTGCAGGAGGGATTTACAAATTAGTATTGTAGTAGTGCAGTTAGCAGAAGCTTACCGCTGACACAAACCTAGAATTGTATGTGGATTTTGCAAAGGAGAATGGAATATACATGAATTCTAGATGTCAGGCCCTGTTGGTCTATATCTCCTACACTGTTATATATCAAACCCGTTTATGTGCCTTCTCTGTATTCCGAGTCCTGAATGTGCCACTTGATGTCAGTTCCTGAACAACTCCTAACCATTCACCCTGCATTCACTGCTGCAAACTAAACTACCCTGTAATCCACAATGCATTGGAAGTGATCATGGACAATGCAGCACACTCTCTGACCAAGTGATTAGGGGGTGCAATTTCTGTCTAGTAGCACTAAGAAGTGACTTGTAGGTGGTGTGGAAGTGTGTTCTAGTTGAATTTGATATACAGTTTGTTTAGGGCTTCATGGTTTGGTTCCCGCAAGGCTTGATATGGAAGGGATTACATAGGGCTGTTCGAGGGGTGGTATCCGGCTGTTTCTAATACCACCCAATGCATTGAGATGGTGGCAGGCAGGCAATGTCAAGCAGTGTCAATTACTAGTAATGCTGTTTAGCACAGCAGATGGGAGGGGACATTTGTGAAGGATCTTTACTACTACTGGTGTGGGAGTTGTTGGTGGAAGGGACATCCTGGCCTGCCATAGTAATGTATATGGTAGAAAATATATGAGTGTACGGGTAACAAAAGTGTCAGGTAAGGGCTGATATCTAAATGGATATGTGGATTGTGGCTATGGATGTCCATCAAGGTCTGGCACCTAGCTGTTTTGAGATATGTGTGGAGTTTCCAGCACAGACTGATTCCTTGTATTCATTGTGGGGCAGCAAGAGTGTGTGTTCTGCATGGGTTGACATCTAGCATTGAGAGTGGAGCAGTGCTGGGGAGTGTGCAGCGATAGGCTCTCTGAGCAACAGCAGCAACACGGAGACTCATGAACTCAAACAAGTCTAACATCTGTGCTATCCTCAGCATCCCTCTTCTTCTGGGCTGAGGTGTTTGAGAGTCAAGAGTACAGTTGACTGTCAGAGAGGGAAATGAGCCCCCAGCTTTGGAGAGTCTTCATTCTGCTTCTTTACCGTATCTTCATGCAGTAACGCTGAGGGATACAGTCTCCCTCAGTCTGTATTTTCTTGGCTAATGTCATTAAAACTCGTGTGGCCAGAGTTCATCTTCTGTGTTGTGTCGTGTTTGCATCGGGGTCAACTGTAATAACTGAATTTGTAATGGTTTCTTATTTTTTGCCCTTGCATACTTGGAGACTTTTGTGGACAGATCATTTTCTCTGCCTTGATTTCCAATGGTGTCCCTGACAAAATCAGCTGATGTGATGTAGGTGGTCTCTTGCTGGGATTTGTGTTTGAATCCATGTTTCCATCTCTGTTTCTTCCATGTTCAATTCTGGGGATCTCTGAGACTTTGTGTGAAAGGCTGGAACCAGAATTGCAGGGTCTAGAGGAGTCAGTCCTGTCCTCTGACCCACTTTTAGGATTAGAGCCAGTTGGATGTTAGGTTTAGTGCTTGGGTAGCAGACTGACATTTTTCAAGTCTGCATGAGGAAAGAACTGTCAGCTGAACAACAGTGAAAAGAGTAGAGACCCAGGGGTCTCTGAGAGTTTAGAGTCCTTTGGATTGCTCTCAGAGAAAATAAATGTTCTATTTGCCAATTGGTGTAAATTCAGCAGGAAGTCTACTTTGGTACTGTGGTATTTGTTGTTTGTGTATTGTCTCTAGTCAATGCCAGTAGGAAACAGGATAAGTAACTGAAGTCAAGTGTACCATCGTCATGTGATTGGTGGCCTGAGGGAGCAGGTCCAAGGACACTGCCTTTTCAGGAACTCCAGTCTAGAGGCTATGCACACATTCACTCTCATGTTCCAGGCTCTGTAGTGGCATGTTCTTTCTCTGCTCAGGTAGTTTTTCAGGGTCATCTCTGAGGAAAGAGAGACATAAGTGACATTTTTACACTATCCAAAAACACACAACATGAATGTATGTGGGAGATTTAAAGATAACATCCATTGGACGGCTTTCCTAGGGGATCCTTCTGTTATCCTCAGATCTTGATGACAATTGGAGCAGGTTCTGAAGCTGGATGCTGTCACATGGGCCATCTTACTGCCCTGCTCAGAATGTCCTCCTGAAGCTGTGTAGAACTTCTGAGCTTTCCCGAACTCGGAGATGACCTTTTTCATCACTGACACCAGGGCTGAGTATTCAAGTCCTCAGGTTATGAATCCTCTGGGTCACAATTCAGGATGTGGCCAGGCACCTGTAAGAGATGGAATATTATAGATCAGTGAGGAAACTGGCTGAGAGTTCCACATTCATAGGTACAAGGTCTGTGGTCTTGGCAGATAATGGCAGGTTTACTTTATGAAATTCGGGGACTAAAGAGGCAGGTATAATGCTCATTGTTGTCCAAGATGACCTTCCTTAGGCCATTAGGGTTTCATCTGGGGCATCAGAGGGCTGGGAATGATTTCACATGGCAGCCCTGCAACTTTCAGGAATCAGGCTCTGGAAACAAAGGAGGAAAAGCATTTCCCACCAACATGTCTAAACATAGGCACTCTGCTTCTTGCACCTCATCTCACTTCCTCTTGTCTACGTTAGACAGGATACATACTTGGTGAAAATGAGCTTCCACAAAAGATGATGTCCCAAAGAACCTGCAGATAATAGGAAATGGTGATCTATTAGACATCTGTAGTTGACTTGGGGAACTCCATATGACCCACCTGTTCCAACCTGCTCATCGTGGCTATGTCAAGAGGCCAGTGGGTGTACTTTAATCATTGTGCCAACCAAATATGTTGTGTCCAGAAGAGCATCTAAGGACTCAGCCTTGTGCTCTGAGGAAGGACACCCGTGGACAACTTTGGGATGAAGTGTGTGGAGTTCCTCCTACAAGTAGCTGGTAATAATGGAACCTGCCCTTGCTCCGTCCAAAAGGGAGGTGGTAAATGAGGGAAGGGATGGATGTGGGGGTCTGAAACTCAGATGACTTCTGTTCTTTCAGGTCAAAGGATAAAGATAGCAACTTGCTTCAGTATCAGAGAAAGTCCTCGTTTGTCCAATAACAAATGTCAAAATTAACATCACAACTGTTCATACTGAGATTTGCCTTTGTAGAGTCTGTCCTGGTAGTCTGGAGCCCATGATTCTCATTGCTTGTATCTCCTGGATTTCACTGACCTGGGTACAGCACCCAAGTCTCCCTTTCCCAGGAACTGCATTCAGTAAAGTATATCACAAATGATATTTGCCTTAGTAATCACCCACTGTTGTAGAGCAGGTATGACCACATAAAGAAGAAGGTTTGCCACTCCAGTCTGGTTTTCCATGCAAGGCTGTGTGCACTCTCGTTCTCGTGGTTCTTCAACCCAGTACAGAGTAAGCATCTTGCCAGTTGTAGTGACTGTTCTTCCATACAGGGGTAAGATGATGTTCTCCCGTTATACACAAACTGTTCCTCCATAACAGCTAGGGGCAGATGGGAAAGATGAGCTACTTGCCACAATATATATCACAATCACTCTGAATCCATGAGTCCATTTTGTGTCCTCTTACCTTTGTTCCTCTGCATCATGAGATTAATGACCACGTTCCTTGGAGTTGAAAACGGTTGACATTGGCAGCCACATGCTTATCCTTCTGAGAATCAATGTGAAGAATAAAACACATCACAGATACCTCTCTAATTCAACAGGATGAAAATCAGTGTTCTTAGTGCTGCCTTCAACCATGAGACCCACAATAAGCCCTGGCATTCAGTCCCTTCTGAGTGGCCTCTCTAAATTACATGGTTGATTCTGCATGGAGCATGTCCATGACAACACCAATGCAACCTTCAAAAGAGGATCTCCTAGCAGAATACTTCTAATCAATAGTCACAAGTTTCTGTCTAGGTCTGACGCTCTGACCCCTGATGTGGGATATAACCAAAAAGTGGTTCCAAGACTGCAGACTAAGTCATGGTTTCTATGTACTCCAGGAAAATCAAGCAATATTCACCTTGCAAACTGGAGCAACATTCCAGGATTTCTTCTATAGTGGTACACATTTCCATCCTGCTTGCTGTCACTTTCCTGTTTGGAGACAAATATGGTTTTGACAAGCATACCACAGTAAGGGCCCCTTCACCAACAGCTGGACTGAACCAGCATGCAGTTGGAGTGTCTCCCGTGAAAAGAGGGAAGTATATACAGGCTGCCTGCAAACACATCAAAGGGGAGGGGAGTAGATGGAGGAGGGAATTCACCTCCGTCCAGTATGAAAAAACATCTCCCTTGGACATGACCTTGAAGGGAAAGACAGATGAATGAGTATTGATGTTGTAAATCATAGAAGACAAGCCCAATGGAGCTTCCAATTCAAGGGCATCTTTGGGGGGAATTGTGGCACAGGGCTGCACTCTTGAGAAGAATGCTATTGAAGGCCAGCCATTGGACATACCTCCTGTTAACAATGGTTTTCTGTGGAGAACCCAGTGGTAGATGAAGGCTTACCATCTCCTGTGTTGTATCTCTGTTGGAGTACAGGACACTCTGTTATCTGGACTTCCATCATGGCTCCTACTTTGGTTATCTCAGTCTCACCAAGAAAACTGCTAACTGAATGTCTCATCCTATACAGTGACTCAATATGTAAAATGATAATGACATATGGAAGGCACAGTCTTAAGAACTTTAAAATATGTATTTCAGAGTCTTGACTCTTATATCCTTCTAGATCATCTGTTTTCCGTTGGCTCTTCTTAAACTCTTTCCCGGTCTTTTTAGTTTTCTTCCCTCAAAGCCTTTGATGTTCTATAATTCTTTCTTCCTTTATCCAACACTACTTCTGGCTGCCTCTCCAGCCTCTACTTCTCAATCACTACTGTCTACTTTAGCTTAAACAATTCGTGTTAAAGGTGGTGGTGGTAGTGGTGCTTTGAAGAGTTACTTTTGAAATAAAATTTCCTAATTTACCTACCCTAACTATTACTTGATGGTCGCAAAGGACATTAGAAAATATATCGATTAATACACACTGACGTGCATCTTGGGCACCCCATTTAGCTGTGTGTGTGCACCTGCAATGCTCTCTCCTTCCAGTGGTGCCTCTTCCTTCTGAGAAACATGGCTTTTTCGTGAGAGTGGCAGACAGCAGCACAGAAATCTCACACCATTCCCAATTCTCTTCTTAACCCTCTTCCAGCCTTTGGACAGACTGCTGGCAGAGGCTGGACTTACATCTTTGGGAAGGACACCATTTAAGTTGTTCTTGGATGTTGCCTGAAGGGATGATCTATGAGTTCCAAAGGTTTCAATGGTGCTCATACTCTGAGGTGTCTCCCTGTCCTTGCTTACAGAGGGTGTACTCTGAGAATCTAAGCTATTCTTTGGGGTGCTCACTCCCTGGGGTGCCTCACATGACAAATACTGTGCAGAAGAAATGCACTCAGAGAATTGGCATCTTGAGGACCACTTGTTGCAAACCATGCTACCTACTGTCAAACTTCTGCTCAGGAGAGGAGTAACCTCAGGAGCACACGTGGGTACTGGGTGGGGAGGGTTGTCCTCCTTCAGCAGGCAGCATAAGGTTGCAGGCATGCTCAGGCTTCTCCTCCCCTGCTTGCTTGAACACTTCTCATCATGCCCCTGATGTTCAGCCAGCAGGGCAAAGGTATGAAGGGCAGGCTCACTCATTCTCCTCTTAGGAAGAAGGGGCTTGAGAGCATCTGTTGATGATACAGTGACACAGGCGTGCAAAGGCTTAGTGGCAGATTTAATGTGGTCCTGGGTATACTCATGGTTTAAAATTAGGTATGTGGCCATGATGTTATTGAATTTTTTCTCATGTAGACAATCACTAATATCCATGGGGTGGTAGCCCAAACGCCACATGGCCAGCACAACGCTGGGATTTGGTTTGTTACATAATGTCTCTGAGGATGATGGGAGTTTCCAAAATTCTTCCCTGTCTCTGATCCACTGGTGGTGTCTAATGTCACAAATTGTGGGCCTCTGCTCAGGGTTCACAGTGAACAAGTGCACAATGAGATGCACAAGCAAACGATTTTGAGAGAGTGTGTAAGGAATGTGGTACGTGGGATTCAGCATCTTCTCCTTCATGTCTGTATAGGTATTTGCTTTGAATGGGAAATTCCCTGTCAACATTACATACAAAACCACTGCCATGCTCCAGATGTCAACTGCCTTTGCATCATACTCTGTGTCATCAAATAGCTCTGGAGCACAATATTCAATTGTGCCACAGAATCCCTTGCACATCTGCCCAGAGGTTACTCTGACTGCCAGGCCAAAGTCACACAGTTTGATGTTTCCCTTGCCATCAAGCAGGATGTTATCTAGCTTGATGTCCCTGTGGGCGATGTTATTATCGTGGCAGTAATGCACTGCACACACAATCTGGCAGAAGATGTGTTGGGCCTGTTTCTGCTTAAGAGGGCCACCCTCCTCAATGAGCGTGACTAGATCGCCATGAGCAGCAAACTCCAACACCATATAGATGTGGTCTTTGCTGTCGATGATGTGGAAGAGCTTTATTATGTACGGGTGGTCCAGCTCTTTCATGATGTTGAGTTCTTTCCTAATTTTACCATTACTCTCCTGATCATTCGCAAGGATTTTAACTGCGACATTAATATTTGTGAGGAGGTGGCAAGCCAGCTTCACCTCAGCAAAGGCCCCTTTGCCAAGGTTATTGAGTATGACATAATGATCTGTAATGATCTCTTCTTCATAGGTGCTGGCATTCAGGTCCAGCTGCATGGTCTCCTCCTCACTGTTCTCACTAGAAAGGTTCTTGTTAATTTCCATTCCAACGCCAACTGAGAAAATAAGATTAAAAACAATGAGAAGTAAATCAAGGGGTAAAGTTTTTAGCTTTCTGTTTCTTCATGGACAATTGTGACATATGCGTACCACCTTACGGTGAACTTCTGAGTCACGGAAAATAAGAAAAAGCCAAACTGTAAAGAAATCCTGGAAAATGTACCAAAGAAGAGAAGTAAATCTAAGGAAATAGACCAGCGTGAACATTGCAATAATAAACGGAACATTGCAATAATAAATGCTTGATTATTGAAAAAAACAAGCAAAACAGATACAACCTTACCAAAAGTGATCAAAGAGGAGAAACTTCAGTTTAAATCTATAGTCAAGCTTTGGTCTTGTTACAGTAAATATGGCTACTTGTAACAAATCCTTTGTAAGACTTTTTTTTGGCAACTAACAAGGCATTTTATTTTGGCATGGAGATTATATCCTATTTATCCTGTAAACATATCTGAAAGTAAAATGAATTTAAAGTTCTATGCGAATGGAACCATTTTTGAATCTGTCTTTTGGAGAAATTTTGAATATTTCTTCACTGCTAAGTTCTCAATAACAAACAATGGAAATCATGGAATCACAAAAACTTTGAAAAAACTCTTAGTATAAGTACATAGTACAGATAGCAAAGGAGAATCAGCATTCCTGCAGAAATAAAAACATCAGAGAGAATACATAGAATTATGATGCACAATTTTCAGATGCTGTCCTGTGCTCAAGAAAAGGAATGTCATTTCTATTCTAAGAAATTACAGCCGGGCGGTGGTGGCGCACGCCTTTAATCCCAGCACTCGGGAGGCAGAGGCAGGCGGATCTCTGTGAGTTCGAGACCAGCCTGGTCTAGAGAGCTAGTTCCAGGACAGGCTCCAAAGCCACAGAGAAACCCTGTCTCGAAAAAACCAAAAAAAAAAAAAAAAAAAAAAAAAAAAAAACATTTTACATTACTAGATTCTAATGTAATCCTTTAGCAGACTATACCATCCAATTCACCTGTTTTTCCTGTCCCCAAATTGTATATTTTACTCTGAGATAGGTTGGTTAATATAGTGATATCACTCTTGTCAACACCATAAGGAAAAGTTGTCTTTAAAAATGTGGAATATGATTCTGTGTTAGTCACTTGCTTTCATGCAAACTCAAATATAAAACATTTTTTTCAGATATTTATGAAATCAATCATAAGTTTTAAATTATTTGTACATTTACAACTGGTTTTGAATCTTTAAGTTTCTCATCTGGTTTTGTACATAACCATTCAATTTACATTATTATATTCTTCTCTTTTTTTAAGATCTGACAATGTTACTTTGAGGGCAGGTGTAACAAGTGTCATGTTTTGATAACATAAGAATGAAGCCAATGTCCCAAGATTTCTCTATTCTCTATGTAGAGATTTAACCAAAAGGCTACTTAGGAGTTGATAATGTCACCACATTTCTCATTCCAATTCCTCAAGTTTCCTAGTACTACTTTTTTTCTATTTTTAAACAGTAATGTGAAGTTTTTATTCTGCTCTTACATGTTCTACCATGACTTGAGTTTTCATACTCTCCCCTGCTCTATGCTCTCTCGCCTCTTCCCCCAAATTTACCCTCCCTGCATCTCCCCCCAGGAAAGGGCAGGCCTCCTAGGGACATCAATGAAACACAACATAATATGCTTCTATAAAACTGTGCACATACTATCATATCAAGGCTGAACTAAAAAACAAGAAGGAGGAAAAGGTCCCATCAGCAGGCTGAAAAGTTAGTGATTACCTTTCCACTGTTAGGAATCCCACAGTAACATCAAGATTATGGGAAATAAGATAAACACAGGAACCAGGTAAGATCCCTATCTCACAGGCTCCCTCATGTCTTTGAGCCACTATGAGTACCAGTTAATTGATTTTGTAGGCTGGGTATCCATGGTGCCCCTGACTACCCTGGTGCTCTGATCCTTCATTTGGAAGTATTTTGAAACCTATGCTCTCATGAATTGTGAAACGGGAGCAAATGACAACATTTTTAGCATGTGTAACCTCTCAGAAATCAAAAGGTAGTATGTAAAATCTTACATATATTAGTAATAAGCATGATAGTTCAATATACTTGGAAAAAAATCACAAGAAAATCATTTGAGTTCATTGACATAATTAGATTCTTTTTCATACCAGAAAATCGGTCCCATGAAAACCACAATGCTCACCTCTACTGCCAAGACTATTGCCATGATGTAACGTTATTGTTATGCACTATTGCTGAATACAACACTCATGTGTATTAGCCAACATGAAGTTGTTGACTGGTGCTTCACTGCTAGAAGACTCATCCCTGTGGACTGACACTCATGACACAGAAATGTATTCTGCATTCTACTGAAGAAAAAGATAATCATCAACATCATCCAGCTACAAACCCTCGGACAACAGTGACATACTAGCCCAATGGACTGATGCAATATTGGAATAAGTACAATGGCAGTAACCAGTCATTTTTTGATTGGATTTAAGGCCCCTCCAGGATATGGAAACCATTACTGACACTGCTCACATGGGCAAGAAACTGAATGGATAGGTCATAAGCTACAGGAAAACCCGCTACTATGATTTTGCTACAGCAGCACAGTGAACACAATGATTTTTGTTGACATATTGCTACACAAAGAGATCAATGTCTCAAACAGTATGCAACAGTGAAGCCGTGTCTCTAGTGAGAGTTGTATCTAACCCTGAGTCTTACAGCAATGTAGAGGGAGTGTGAGGTTTCATAATACTTAATCCCAGATGGAAAGCTTCGTGAAAACGTTCCCTCAATTTTCAGGGGAGAAGTCAGAAGTCAGTAGCTAGAAGAGGAGGCAGAAAGATTCTCACAACCAGATGTAATAGAAGATTCCAAGAAAACAAGGAAATTGATGAACACAGGAACTGAAAGAGACTGCAGCAATACACACAAGCATACAAAGGTTCAAGTCAGATGGGGGCTTTGTCATTATTTTGGGAAATAGAAACAGGCTTCCACCCCCAAACAGGAAAACATCAGCATTTGTTTCCTGACGGCAAAGAAAAAACAGTTTTCTCCAATGGTTTCTCACTGGGTAACTCGATCACTCCTCTTGGTAGGGTACATGCATTGGAATCATTGTCAAACAAAAAACCAACTCAATAGAAATGTGGTAGACTTTTGTGCTCATTGTCCTTTTCTGTGGACATTTTTCAGGTCTTAATTCCTAATTAAAAATTTCTTTCCTCTTTTTTATAATAGAAAGAGTGTAAGACCATAACCAAAGGTGGTATGGGAAGATAGGAGGCTGTTTGAGAAAATCGGAAAGGGGATAATGATCAAAATACATTGCATAGAAGACTTTCGATGATAAAATGTCACGAAAATAACAGACTGGTATGAATGCTCTCATGTATGGATGATACCCGACTTTCAAAAAGAATTACCACTAATATTTGTCCAAGTGTTCAATGAGGACGAAGGAAAGAGATCCTTTCCAACATGTCTTACACAGCCTACAGGAGCCTACCACAAGACCAGGTGATTTGAGCTTTCCTCCCTTGATCCCACATGTTGCAATAATATCCTGACTTACATCCAGAAATTTTCTTTGGACATTCATAAGAGTATGTTGTAATACACTTGTAGATAAATAAGTAATTAGAAGAAAATAATCTAAATATAAAATAAAAAGAAATTATAAGCCAGTCTGTGTATTTAGACATGAAAATCCTTATTAAAAGTACTTGAAATCTTCCTGCAAGTTCAACAACACATGAAAACGGCTATGTTCATGCTCAAGCTCAGTTCTTTACTGAAGACCAGGAGGACAATTTTAACATAAAGATGACAAATAGCCGGGCGATGGTGGCCCACGCCTTTAGTCCCAGCCGTCGGGACGCAGAGGCAGGTGGATCTCTGTGAGTTCGAGACCAGCCTGGTCTACAAGAGCTAGTTCCAGGACACGCTTCAAAACCACAGCGAAACCCTGTCTCGAAAAACAAACAACAAAAAAAACAAAAACAAAAAAAAAGACAAATAAACATATGAAGAGGATACAATTTACAATGCCTATAGCTGCAATAATCAAATTTAACCAATTTCCAGAAAACAGCTGCAAATGCAGATAACTTTGCTATTTTTGACATGCCTGACACAAAATGTAAATTTTGACGGAGCCTAAAACATGCTACTGAGGACACAGAAGAGAACTGTGGTCAACCTGGGGTAGTCCACGGTCTTGGGACCTGGGTGTCTCAGCTGGCACAGACTCTTTAGACAAAGGAGTGATGAACAGAGTCCTAGGTAGTTCAGAATCCAGGCTTGGGATCTCCATTAGTCAACCAGTAGGAATAAGGGCTGGTGGCCAAATCCCCACTCCAAAGTTGTTTTGACAAATGAAAAGAACAGTGTAGGTCCCATTAAAGCAAAAATGGTTTGGAAGACAACAGTCAATCAGGTTATACCTGGTGTTGTTTGAGTAGATCAGAAGATCCTTTTCCAAATTTGTGGGTTCATACACGCTCTGTAGGTACTGCCTCTGCCACTGCTGTCCTCGAAGTGAAAGCGCTGCCTTCAACCTTCCAGGAGTAGCACCAACTGTATGTTAGTTTTGCTCGAGCTTTGCATGTGCATCTTGATCTGTGACCTGATTGGTGACATGTACAGATCTGAGCCAATCAGATTGGATAGACAATCGGAACTCTCTCATTGGACAGGTTGAAATCACGTGACTCGTGTCTGCACGAGAATGCTTGGCAACACACTTTGACTGCACGTGGGGTCCTGTGAGAACAGGATTAGAGCAGAAGGCTTTGTTTCTTTGTGTCTTTTGTGTAGGGACAACCCAGCTAGTCAGCATCACCCCAACACTTCTTCCTTTCCAGGATCGCCTTTCAGTTGTGAAAATGGACTTGGTTTCTGAAGACGGGATTTGTGTTTAGTCTTTTTCTTGTCTTTCCTTGGTGAAGGGGTCATCAAGTTATATTTGTACACTGTTGTCTTGTGAACACCCATAAATGCAACATTAACATACCCCAGAAATTCCTGTCTTCAAAGAAATAATAATCTATAATAAAAAAGGCTCTCTTAAAAATCCAGCATCCATGTCTCGAGTGCATGCAGATCTTTCTTTAAGAGCCCCCTTCCTTCCTTAATACCAGTGTCTCAGGCTATGTAAAAACCTTTACTTTATAAACTCGAAAATTACATCATCAGCTAGCCTTGGCTCGTTATACCGATACTGATCATAAATAGCTTAAAATTAAAGTAATACTAAACATAACCATATCGAACCACTATTTTCCTCACTGACTTTCCTCATTTTTGCACTCATTTTGTTATTGGACCTTTTAATTCAAAAATTTCTATTTCTCAGTTGTAGCAACTTCTACAATTTATTCTATAATTTGTATGTTTTCTAGTACACTGAGGAAACAGTCATTTTCTTGGTGAATTTGTCTTCAAACCTGGATGGATTTTGTACATTTCTTCAGTATTAATGCCCAATCTGAAACGAGGTTTTAAGACCTGTTGGTTTTCATGTGTTTTTTTAGAATGTCATTCATAAAGAATTCATGTAATTATCTCCTTCCAACTTGCTTCATTTTTGTGACAAGAGATGATACCTATGTGTGTTTGTGTGTATTTGTGTGTGGACCTATGTCTATGTGTCTTTGTCTGTGTGTGTGTGGGTGTGTGTGTGTGTGTGTGTGTGAGAGAGAGAGAGAGAGAGAGAGAGAGAGAGAGAGAGAGAGAGAGAATTCATATATGTGGGCCTTTAATGTAGGACAAAAAGAAACCAACAGGCTCTGAACCTACCCCAGTGTGTATTTTCAGGGCTTATATACCATAGGTTTGGTTGTGTATTCAGGAAGAGATACTTAGTCATAGGTGACTTTCACTGTAAGGAGGAAAATACATTGAATGTCTTGCTACCTACCAATTTATGTTTATGTAAGTTTGTCTGTAAGGGGTAACAGGCAGAACATGATACATTCTAGTGTTTTGTGTGCATGCATACAGGTAAGTGTTGTGTTTGTCTGTATGTGTGTGTGTATTCATGGGTGCTTCAATTGTTGTGGAGGGAGCACTTCACATGACCTATCACCACCCATGTATGTATGTCAGTGGCTATAGAAGAGGAGATTCTGAGCAGTACCAGGAACCAAACTATGCATGTGGTTGTTGTGGCTATAAGGTTCTGAAGACCTTTAAGTCATGACACCTAGCCCTGCTTGTAAGGCTTTGGTTGTAAGGAATAGGAAATGTAGCACTACCTAGCATCATGGTCTTGTGTGTCTAGGGGGCTTTGACTATGAATGAGTGGACACCTACTTGACCCAACACCAACCTCTCTCTTTCTTGGTCTCATGTACTTTTGTTGCTCCCTACTCTCTCTCTCTCTCTCTCTCTCTCTCTCTCTCTCTCTCTCTCTCTCTCTCTCTCTCTCTCTGTGTGTGTGTGTGTGTGTCTCCCTCTCTCTCTTTCTTTTTTTTTTGTGTGTGTGTGTGTGTGTGTTTGTCTGTTTTTGTGCGTGTATCTTCTCCTTGTGCATGTTTCTGTGTGTTATTAGGCAATTCAGGGTTTGGGACTAAGCAGGCTCTCACATCTATTTGTGTGTGTATCTGTTTGTGAATTTGGCCTAAGATGAGGTGATAACTGAATGTGATCCCTTTCCATGTATGTGTGTGGTGAGTTTTGCTCATGGATGGTAAGAAGTCAGTAAATGAAATTCACATACTTGCTTTTCTGTGTGTGTGTTTGTGTTTATTTCCATGCAGTTTTTTGACAGACTGAGTACACCTAATATTACCTAACACCATTCATGGGTGTAAGTGTGGCCTTTGCTGTAGCAGAGAGTCTACCTAATATAATGTAACACCTAGTCATGCATTTTTATGTGGACCTTTGCATTTGTGCATGTCTTACTGAGGATGCATTGACACACAACCATGCATGGGGCCTTTGACAATAGGAGCTTATTCCTTAGGTTTCTGACAATTATTAGGAGTAGGGTGGGTACTTTGGACATGTCGCAAAGTCTCATATGTATCTGTGAGTGTGTGTGTACCTGTTGCCATAGAAAATTTTGTATTTAACTGGACATGAGTCTTAGCCATGTGTGAAGAGCTTTTTATATAAAGAAAGGGCTACCTAGCAGTTCCTGGGACCTACTCTTGTATGTTTGTATTGCATTTGTTTCTGACTGTGTGAGCCTGTGTACTTGTCTGTGAATATGTGTGTTTGTGTGTAAATACGTTTGCTTTTGAAAATTATGTTTGTTTGTGTGTAAATAATAAAATACATTCTATTTTAGCTGTATGTGCAGAGATGTGTGGGGACCTGTTGTTAGTTCCTGACTTTTTCCCCTCCATTGAAACACACACACACACACACACACACACGGCTTGCTGAGTTTCCAAACCTGAATAGTCAAATTATACACAAACACACACACATAAGACAGACAGAAACACACACACACAGGGAGAGGGGAGAGAGAGAGAGAGAGAGAGAGAGAGAGAGAGAGAGAGAGAGAGAGAGAGAGAAGAAGAAGAAGAAGAAGAAGAAGAAGAAGAAGAAGAAGAAGAAGAAGAAGAAGAAGAAGAAGAAGAAGAGGAGGAGGAGGAGGAAGAGGAGGAGGAGAGAGGGAGGGGGGAGGGAGGGAGGGAGGCAAGGGGATGGGGAGAGGGAGAGGGAGGGGAGAGAGAGAGATAGTTGGGGCTTTGACTGTAGAACAGGGAGAAACAGAGAGGCTCTGACTCCTAGTCCTGTGTGTATATTCAGGGCCGTATACCATGAATTGGGTTGGGTATTCAAAGATACTCATCAGGAACTGATACTTAGCTATAAGTGACTTTCAGTGAAGAGGAGCAGACACATAGAAGGACTTGACACCTACCCAATTTATGTTTGTAAAATCTTTGTCTATGAGTAACATATTACTGAATCCGATAAATTTTAGAGCCTTCTTGTATGCATATGCATATATCTGCATGCATTTCAAAGTGTGTGTTTGTATTTGTGGGTGCTTTAGTTGCTAGGGAGGGAACTCCTCATATGATCTATTATCACCTGCATGTATATTTGGCTATAGAAGAGGGGATTCTGAGCAGTACCTTAAACAAAACTATGCATTAGTGGTTTATTTATTTATTTATTTATTTATTTATTTATTTTTTGAGACAGCGTTGTCCGTAGCTTTTGGTTCCTGTCCTGGAACTAGCTTTTTAGACCAGGCTGGCCTCGAACTCACAGAGATCCGCCTGCCTCTGCCTCCCGAGTGCTGGGATTAAAGGCGTGCGCCACCACCGCCCGGCTTGCATTAGTGGTTTTATTGGTTTGGGCGACTTTCCAGATCAAGACAATAGTCCTGTTTTTAAAGATTTGGTTATAAGTAAATGGGAAATGAAGCAAAACCTGGCACATGGTCTGGGATGAGTTTGTGAGGGGCTATATAAGAATCAGTGTATTCCAGATACAGCAGGACTGATGAGCACGTGAGCTCACAGAGGCTGTAGCTGTACAGAGGAGAACACAAGAGGTCAATTCAGGTGGTGGTTCTGTCATTGAAAAGAAGTGGAAATGGAGTTCCATTCCTAACCAGACACATCTACAACTTTCCTGGAGGCAAAGAAATAATCAGTTCCCTCTAATGGTTACACACTGGGATCTTAACACGTCCTTTTGCTAGGAACCATGGCCTGGAATTATTGGCACTCAGAAAATTAACCCAATAAGAAATGGGGTAGACTTTTGAGTGCATTTTTATTCTTTCAGGATATCTTATATGTATGTATTGCAAATTTTGACTTTTTTTTTTTTACTTGTTTTCTTGCAGAAAGAATGCCAGAATACTATAAGACAAGGTAGGTTAGTAGGTTCTGCGAGGAGTTGGGTAAGGGTGAAAATGATCAAAAATATATTGTATAAAAGACTTTCAATGAGAAAATGTCAAGAAAATAAAAGACTGGTATGAATGCATTCATAGATGGATTCTACCTGATTTTAAATAGAGGCAGCACTAATATTTGTCCAACTACTCAATAAGGGAAAAGGGAAGAGAGAGTGTCCAACATGTTCTACAAAGCCTCAAGGACCTGCCACCCAACATGATGACTTGAGCTTCTCCCTTGATCCCAAATCTTTGAAAAACAGCACTGACTTCTAACGATAAGGAAACTTATCTTTTCCTCTGACTTTCATATTTGTGTTTGTGACACAGACAGACAAATACATACATAACAAAATAAATTAATAGAACAAGACAACCCTAAATGTAAAATAAACAGAAATTATGAACCAGATGTTCATGGACATAGGCATGACAATCCATATTGAAAGTATTTGAAATTGTCCAGCAAGTTCAACAACACATAAAGAAGGCCGTATTCATGAAAAAGCTCAGTTTTTTACTGAAGAAGAGAAGAACAATTCTAACATGAAAGTTGACAAATAAACCATATGGAAGGAATACAGTATAAAAAGAACCTTTAGGTCACAGGACTGACACCAATTGTCATTTAGACACCTAACATGTACTGTGCATCCTGATCTAAGGCCTGATAGGTCACATGTACAGAACTAATGAATCAGATTGGCTCAGCAACCTGAATGACCTCATTGTTTAGGGTATCTCAGGTGACTTGTGTCTGCTCTACAATGGTTTGTCACTCACTTCGACCTCATGTGGGGTCCTGTGAGAGAAGGGTTACTGCAGATGGCTTTGCTTCTTTGTTCCATTTGGCAGGGATATTTCAACTAGGCCATATCACAGCCACACTTCTTCCTTTCCAGGATCTCCTTTCCATCCTGATAATAAACTTGGTTTATAAAGGTGTTATTTGTGTTTGATCTGTTTCTACTATGTCATTAGTGAAAGGGTCATCAGGCAATATTTGTGCACTGTTGCCTTGTGATCTCCCATAAATTGACCATAAATAGGGCCCAAAGATTCCTACCTTTAAAGAACTATGTTTCTGAAATTAAAAGCAAGGCTCACTTAAAATTCCAGCATCCTCCACTTGAATGTGTGCTGATGTTTCCCTGAGAGTCCTGTCTCTCTTGAATGTCAGTACGTAGGTCTATGTAAAAGCCTTTACTTTGTGAAATCGAAAAGTACATCATCAGCTTGCCATGGCCTATTATACCTACACAGGTTATCAATAGCCTAAAATTAAAACAATTTAAAATATAACCCATTAAAACCACTATTTTGTTTACTCTTTCCTCATTCGTTGCACTGCTTTTGTGCTGGGTCATTTTAATTCAAAAATCTCTGTATCTCCATTGTAGCAAGTTCCAAAATTTATTCCATTCATGTATTTTCTCAAACTTTTAGAAACACTGTTAATCTCTTAAAGAAATTCCTCAAATTTTTGGATGTAGTTTTTCTATGTCATAAGTATTCCTGCTGAACCTGCAACCAGTTCTTTTAAGATGTTAGATTTTATGTGTTTTTTTGAGAAGTACACACATAGAGACTTCATCTAAATCTCTCCTGCCACTTCCTTTCCTCCTTGTGCCTAATGCTATCCCATGTTTTCCTGCCTAAAATATGAATTCTTACATGAGTTCATTGCAGGTATATGTATTGATTTGTGTGCATATATAAACACATTTATTTCTAAACTATTGAGTCCATTTAGCTTTGTTTTATTCATCTATGTGCTTAAGGACTGCATGAACTATATCAGAGCTTGTCCCTGGAAGAGACTGGTTTCCCCTCTCTCAGTAGGGATTGACACCTAGCCTTGACGACAGAGAGAAAACCTGTCTTCTTCATATATGAAAAATAAAGTCAAATTCCTCCCCCCAGACCTCTATTCTTCAAGCACCATATTTTTTATTTTCTACACTCCTTCTCCAAAACTTCTTATGTCCATCTTCTTGAAAATACTTTCTCTGATCAGTTTCCTTAATAATATTCTGATTCTTGAATTCTATTTGTTTAGAGAATTATTTACTTTCTCCATGATATCTATCTCTTCTTTGAAATTCTATTCACCTAGTTAGTGTTATAGTGCATGCTTTTATCCCAGTCCTCAGCAGGTGACAACAATAAGATCCTAAGTTCGAGGATATTCTTGGTATACTGATCTATTATGTTTTCTAAGGCTGATAGACATCATGACAAAAACAATGTGGGGAAGAAAGAGTTTATTTGGCTTACATTTTCTGATCAACGTCTTTCACTTAGAGAATTTTGTGCAGGAACTCAAGCAGGAGCTGAGACTGAAAACATAAAGCAAATCTGGCTACTGTCTTGCTCAATTTACTGATACTACTTCAGACCAATTTGCAGGGGTGACATTATTCACATTGGGTTGGGGTTTCCCACATGATTCAACAAGAAAATGAGTCCTGTGACTGGTCACCATCTGCAAAGTCACAAGTCTACTTTCAGATGCTCAGCATATTAACTTTTTTGTTGGTGAGCCATCTTCCTAGAAAAATACATGTATTAGGAATAGATTATATTGTGTGAGTAAGTCCACATCCAGAAAGACAAATGCTGAAATTTCTTTACATAGACTGTTCTAGCTTCCATTCTTCAGATGCGAGTATAAAACATGGAGGAAGAGAGAGAGGAGAAGCTATATGAGGTGGCTGGATAATTTGATATATGTTTTGAGATCTTGCTTTAGTGGTGTGGATATTTAGTAGGAGGTGAAACTAAACTATATATGTATTTGTAGGGCTTTGGATGTGTGGGAGGACATATGTGGTAGTTGTTAACACAGCCATGTTTGTGTAAGAGGCTGTGGCTACAGGAAAGGGAACACAAGGAACACCAGCATCTTGATCCTTGGTGGGACTTTGGTTAGAGTGGAGGATACAAATAGAAATTCACATCAGCTGTGGGCTGAGGTAGGAGTTGTGGCTAAATTTGAACCCAGAGGAGCATACAAGTAGCTTCATTTTGGGCAGTTTTATGTGTAGGGAGAAATCTATATGAAAAGCCAGACACATAGACATGCAGATATTTGTGATGCTTTGCCTATAAAGCCTAGACTTGTGGTGTGTGTGAGTGTGTGTGTGTGTGTGTGTGTGTGTGTGTGGAGTATTAAGAATTTTGTCACTGGGTTTGGGGTACTGTGCACTACTGATCAAATACCTATGTTTGTACATTAAGGCCTAGATAATGAAAGGAAGAACTTATCATGACATTAGACCTCATCCAGTGTCTATGATTTGTATAATATAGGGGGAACCAGCAGGACTGAAAACATAGGCGTGAGAGTGGGCCTTTAACTGTAATGAAGGGGATACCTATTATACCCTGACACATATCCATCTGTGTGGGTGTATGTGTGCTGCGTCTGTATGTGTGTGTGTGAGTGTCTGTGTTTTTATGTATGTATATAGTGTGCTGCTGTATGGGAGGACTATCTTGCAAAATCAGACACACTGTCATATATGCATGCTCTGTGTTTGCATATGTGTGTGTATGTTCATGTATGTGGACTGTACTGTAGCTAACATGACACCAGCTGGACCTGAACATATCTCCATATGATAAGCTCTATTCATACGCAAAGTGATGCACAGAGGCACCTGTCACTTGGCTGTAGGGGAGGGTGAACCATGCAGGACCTGCTATGCAACCATGTGTTTGTAGGTGGAGATTTACCTGTAAGACAATAGATAGATAGCAGAACCTGTCATGGGCCTTGTATGAATATGGGGATATGGAGCAGAGTGGAACACCTAGTTGTGATCATGTGTGACTTTGGTTGTATGGAAGGTTTATGTCCTAGAACCAAATATGGAGACTTGTGTGAATATTTTGAACTTTCACTATAGGAGAGGGTACCTAACAGGATCAGAGATCTGAAGTGTGTAAGGCAGGCAGGGAAAACTAGCTACTCTTGACTCTGGGTTATGTGTGTGATTTGTGTTTAGGAGAAGCGGAACCTCACAGGAGTAAATAATGAGATCTGTGTGGATATACATGTCTATGTATATTTCTTCGTGTGGTGTGAGAGACGGGGGGAGGGAGGGAGAGACTGAGTTCCTATATCCTTCACATTTGATGTATGGCAGGGAGAATCAAAGAGGCAATGGCATCTAGGCCGTGTTTATTCTCACAGCTTTATACCCTCAGCTTGGTTGTCTTTTTGAGGGTACTTATCAGGAACTAATATTCAGCCATAGCTGACTTTCAGTGTAGGGCAGGAAATACTTAGAAGGAATAGCCACTTACCAATTTATGTAAGATTAAGTGTACGTAAGATTTCTCTGTGAGGGGATAACAGGAAGTACTTGATTCAAACTGATGCATTCATGTATGTGTATTTGCATGCATGCATGCAAGTGTCTGCGTGTGTGTGTGTGTGTGTGTGTGCGTGCGCGCATGTGAGCATCTGTGGTGCATATATTGTATTGATGTATGCTTTAGTTGTTGGGTAGGAAATATCTCACTTCTCCTATCACCACCCATGTGTCTTCTGTGATAGTGGCTATAGAAGAGGGGATTCTGAGAAGTATCTTGTTCCAAATCATGTATTGGGTGACATTAGACATTTCAGTTGGCAGATCTTGCAGGACATGACACTTAGCCCTGCATGGAAGACTTTAGTTGTAAGAAAATGGTAAATGTAGCAGAACCTGGCATTAGGATCTGGCATGTGTCTGGGAGGTCTTGATTATGGGTGAGGGCATACTTACTGGACCTGATACCGAGATCTCTTTATCTTGTTCCAAGGTTCTTTTGTTTTTCTCCTTTCCTCCTGCTCCTCTCCTCTTGTCTCCTTTCTTTTCTTCTCTTCCCCTCCCTTCCTCTCTCCTCCCCTCCCTTCCCATCTCCTCCCTTCTCCTCAACTCACATTTCCCCCTTCTCCCCTTCTCTCCTCTCCTCTCCTCTCTTCCCCTTTCCTCTCTTCTTCTCTATCTACCTTCTCCTCTCTTACCCGCTCCTCTCCTTCTCTCATCTCCACTCACATCTCCCCTCCTCTGATCCCCACTTTTCTCCTCCTCACTACTCCCCTTTCCTCCCCTCATCTCTCCTCTCCTACCCTACCCTCCCTTCTCTTGTCCTCTCTTTTCTTCCCCTCTCCTCTCCTCCCCTCTCTTCTCCTACATTCCCCTCCCCTTTCTTCTTCTTCCCTCCTCTCCCTTCTCCTCTCCTATTCCACCCCTCTTTCTCTCTCTAGATACAATAAAGAAAACACAAGCTGATGGAATTATAGAAAGAGAAATTATGAAAAAACGATCATGAACCACAAACACAAGCGTGAACAACAGAATACAAGAGATGGCAAAAGAATCTCAAGTGTTGAAGATACAATAGAAGAAATAGACTTGTCAGTCAAAGAAAACATTAAATTTAATAAAAAAGCTTAACTCAAAATATCCAGAAAGTATGGGAAAGCATGAAAAGGCCAAACCTAAGAATAATAGGTATAGAAGAAGGAGAATAAATTCAACTCAAAAACACAGAAAATATATTTAACAAAATCATTTAAAAATACCTTTCCCAACCTAAAGAAAGATATGTCTATGAAGATATAAGAAGCTTAGAAAACACCAAATAAACTGGATCCAAAAAGTCCCCTCACCATATAATAGTCAAAACACTAAACTCACAGAGTAAAGAAAGAATATTAAGAGCTGCAAACGCAAAAGGCCAAGTAACATATAAAGGTAGACCTATCAGAATTACACTTGATTTCTCATTGGAGACAATGAAAGCCAGAAGGTCATGGTTAAGTGTTATGTAGGCATTAAGAGACCATGGATGCCAAACCAGACTACTATACCCAGAAAAACTTTCAATCACCATACAATGACAAAACAGTATATTCCATGACAAAACCAGATTTCACCAATACCTAGCCACAAACCCAGCCCTACACAAAATACTAGAAGGAAAGCTCCAACTCAAGGAAGTTGCCTACACCAACAATAACGTAGACAATTGATTGTCTCATAGCAGCAAATCCCCATAAGAGGGAAAAACTCACAAATTAGCATTACCAACAATGAAAACAAAATTAACAGGAGATAGCAATCATTGGTCTTAATATCCCTTAATATAAATGGACTCAACTCACCTATAAAATAGCACAGGCTAACAGATTGGATACAAAAACTGAATCTATCCTTCTCTTGCATGCAAGAAGCACATCTCAACCTCAAAGACAGATATCTTCTCAGAGTAAAGGGTTGGAAAAAATATACCAATAAATGCACCTAAGAAACAAGTGGGTGTAACTACTCTAATATCTAACAAAATAGACTTCAAGCTAAAATCAATCAAAAGAGACAAAGAAGGTCATTTCATAAAAGTCACAGGAAGAATCCATCAAGAGGAAATTTCAATACTTAACATCTATGCCCCAAATACATGCGTACTCTCATACGTAAAAGATACACTTCTAAAGCTTAAATCATACATTAAACCCCACACACTAATAGTGAGAGGCTTCAACACTCCCCTTTCACCACTGGACAGGTCAGTCAGACAAAAAATGAACAGAGAAATAAGAGAACTAACAGATGTTATGACTCAGCAGACATCTATAGAATATTCCATTCAAACAGAAAGAATATACCTTCTTCTTAACACCTCATGGAACCTTCTCAAAAATTGCATACTCGATAACAAAACAAACCTCAACAAATAAAAAAAATTGGAATAATCCAATGTACCTTATCAATTACGATGGCTTAAAACTAGAAGTCAACAGCAATACTAATTCCAGAAAACTCACAAACACATGGAAATTAAACAATGCTCACCTGAATCACCAATGGGTCAAGGAAGCAATACAGGGAGAAATTAAAGACTTCCTAAAATTCAATGAAAATGACTACACAAGCTGCACATATTTATGGGACACAATGAAAGCAGTGTTAAGAGGAAAGTTCATAGCATTAAATGTCTACATAAAGAAGTTGGGGAAATCTCACACTAGTGAACTAAAGTTGGGGAAATCTCACACTAGTGAACTAACAGAACATTTGAAAACTTCAGAATGAAAAGAAGCAAACTCACCTAAGACAACTAGACAGCAGAAAATAATCAAATTGAGAGCTGAAATCAACAAAATAGAAACAAAGAAAACAGTACAGAGAATCAATGAGTCAAAGAGTTGGTTCTTCGAGAAAATCAACACAATAGACCTTTATTCAAACTAACTAAAAGGCAGAGAGAAAACATCCAATTAACAAAATCAGAAATGAAAAGGGGGATATAACAACAGACACGGAGGGAATCCAGAGAATCATCAGGTCATATTACAAAACCTGTACTTCACAAAATTGGAAAAATTAAAAGAAATGAATAATTTTCTGGAAAAATACCACTTACCAAAATTAAATCGAGAACAGATAAGCAAATTAAACAGACATATAATGGCTGAAGAAATAGAAACAGTCATCAAGTCTCCCAACCAAAAAAATGTCTTGGAGAGAGCAGGGATACAAGGAACATACCTAAATATAATAAAGGCAATATACAGCAAGCCAACAGCCAGCATCAAACTAAATGGAGAGAAACTCCCTGCAATTCCACTGAAATCAGAAAAAAGACAAGGTTTTCTACTCTCTCTATATCTATTCAATATAGTTTTTGAGGTCCTAGCTAGAGCAGTAAGACACCAAAAGGAGATCATGAGAATATAAATTGAAATAAAAAAAAAGAAGTCAAACTGTTTGCTTATGATATGATAGTTTACTTAAGCGATCCCAAAAATTCTATCAAGGAACTTCTACGACTCATAAACTCTTTCGGTAATGAAGCAGGATACAAGCTTAACTCAAAAAAAATCAGTAGCCCTCTTGTATACAGATGATAAAAGGGCTTGAAAAGAAATCAGAGAAACAACATCCTTCACAATAGCCACAAATAGCATAAAATATCTCGGAGTAACTCTAACCAAACAAGTGGAAGATTTGTATGAAAAGAATTTTAAATCATTGAAAAAAGAAATTGAAGAAGACACAAGAAAGTGGAAAACTCTCCCATGCTCTTGGGTAGGCAGAATTAACATAGTAAAAATGGCAATCTTACCAAAAGCAATCTACAGATTCAATGCAATGCCCATCAAAATCCCAGCAAAATTCCTCACAGACCTTGAAAGAACAGCACTCAACTTCATATGGAAAAGCAAAAAACCCAGGATAGTAAAAACAATCCTGTCCATTAAAAGAACTTCTGAAGGCATCACAGTCTCAGACTTTACACTCAACTACAGAGCTACCGTATTGAAAACAGCCTGATATTGGCATAAGACCAGATGGAGGACCATGGAACCAAATAGAAGACCTGGATATTAATCCATACTGCTTCAAACACCTGATTTTTGACAAAGAAGCAAAAAATATCAAATGGAAAAAATAAAGCATATTTAACAAATGGTGCCATCATAACTGGATTTCAACAGGTAGAAGAATGAAAATAGATCCATATCTATCACCATGCACAAAACTCAAGTCATAATTGATCAAAGACCTCAACATAAAGTCAGCCACACTGAAACTTACAGAAGAGAAAGTGATAAGTACACTTGAACACATTGGCATAGGAGACCACTTCCTAAATATAACCTCAGCAGCACAGACACTGAGAGAAACAATTAATAAATGGGACCTCCTGAAACTGAAAAGCTTCTGTAAAGCAAAGGACACTGTCAACAAGACAAAATGACAGCCTACAGAATTGGAAAAGATCTTCACTAACTCCACATCAGACAGAAGTCTGATCTTCACAATCTACAAAGAACTCTGGAAGTTGTTTATCAAAAGAATACATAATCCAATAAAAAAATGGAGTACAGACCTAAACAGAAAACTCTCAACAGATGAATCTAAAATGGCTGAAGGACACTTAAGGAAATGTTCAATGTCCTTAGTCATCAGAGAAATGCAAATCAAAACAACTCTGAGATTCCATCTTACACCTGTAAGAATGGCCAAGAACAAAAACACTGATGACAGTTTATGCTGGAGGGGTTGTGTGGAAAAGGGAACACTTCTGCATTATTGTGGAAATGTAAGCTGGTACAGTCCCTTTGGATATCAGTGTGGCAATTTCTTAGAAAATTGGGAAACAACTTTCCTCAAGGCCCAGTAATACCACTTTTTGGTACATATCCAAAGGATGCTCAACCGTGCCACAAAGACATATGTTCAGCTATGTTCATAGCAGCATTGTTTCTCATAGCCATAACCTGGAAACAACCTAAATGCCCCTCGAATGAAGAATGGACAAGAAAAATGTGGTACATTTACACAATGGAGTACTACACAATAGAAAAAAAATAATAACATCTTGAATTTAGCAGGAAAATGAATGGAGCTAGAAAACATTATTTTGAGTAAGGTAACCCAAACACACAAAGACAATTATCACATGTCCTCACTCATAGGTGGTTTTTTTTTTTTTTTTTTTTTTTTTTTTTTTTTTTTTTTTTTTTTTTTTGGTTTTTCGAGACAGGGTTTCTCTGTGGTTTTGGAGCCTGTCCTGGAACTAGCTCTTGTAGACCAGGCTGGTCTCGAACTCACAGAGGTCCGCCTGCCTCTGCCTCCCGAGTGCTGGGATTAAAGGCGTGCGCCACCATCGCCCGGCTCATAGGTGGTTTTTAAACATAAAGCAAAGAAAATCAGACTACAAACCACAATCCCAGAAAACTTAGACAACAATGAAAACACAGAGAGACTTACATAGGTCTAATCTACATGGAAAGTAGAAAATAGAAAAAGACAAGATCTCCTGAGTAAATTGAGAGCATGAGGACCTTCGGGGAGGGTTGAAGGGGGGAAGGAAGAGACAAGGAGGGGAGCAGAGGAAAATGTAGAACTCAACAAAAATCAATAAAAAAATCTATCCAAATCTGCAGTGAAGTTTTAATGTGAAAATATAGCATTTGTCATCATAAGTGCCTTAGATATGGATTTTTGTGTTCATTTATTGCTGTATAATATATTAGTTTAAAAAGATCAGTGCAATCATGTTTTCAACTTGCCTACTAAGGATAACAATGATACCTCTTTCAGGAGCACGAGAGATGAATATGACACTCTATCAAAGCACTTTAGACTGTGTCTGGTGCATACTAACCAACTAATAAATAAATTAAATCATAAACCTAATCAGTTTTTGTTAATGTTTGACTATAGGTCTTTATTCTGATTTGACCCAATTTCATGCATAAATAATTAAATAGATACCATTAGATTATATCTGCAAGCAAATTTTAATTTAGATTTCATAATCTATTAACTTTTCCAAAAGAGATACCTTAACCTATCTCTCAAAAATAATTTGAATCATGAGGATATCTGGCTATGGTATAGTCTTGAGTTAAGTAGTCCCTACTATGGAAAGACAACAAAGGTGTATATGATTGGAAACTGACATATCTTCTGTCTACACCATTTAAGATAATCTATTAATATTTATACATACTAAGAAGAACTACTTTTCTGAGTAGTACAAGAGATGGAGATGTTTGAATTACGCAAAAATTGGCAAAAATGTAATTTTAGACCTCTTTACTTTAACCTCAAGTCTTTTAAAAGTGTTTAGTATCCCAGAGAGGCCTGTGAACTCTTCTGGAAGGATGTCATAAATTTTTAAAGTGAAATATTATATCTATGCCTAGGAACTTCACCTCTCTTGTGGGACTGGCAAGCTCACTTCTGTTTGGAGATTAAAACAAGGTCTACTTTGAAATATAAAGAATGCATATAGTTACGTTTATGCCAACACATTCCTTGTTGAAAGGAGCTTCTGTGTGTTGAGCACTGCCAAATCTCTACACATAACACAAAAGAAAGGTATGTTTTGTACCTGACTGAACTGCACCTTTATTTTAAGAATAAAGTTTAAACCAGACCATGTTTTGACATTATAGTGAACAAAAATGAATGTATATTTCTCAAAGAGAATGATAAGAATTTAGGATCAAGGCAAGTCTTTTTGTCTGTCAAATCCCTTCTTAGTGCAAAAGTATAGATTAAACTTCAAAGTCTAAGATGCGGGGAAGATTCGTCAGGAGTTTAGCTCAATTCCTTCTCCTGCAGAGGAACTGAACTTTTTCCCAGTACTCATTTTTTTTTTTTACTTATTTATTTATTTTTATTCTTTTTTAATTAAAATTTCCACCTGCTCCCCATTTCCCATTTCCCTCCCCTCCTCCAAAATATTGCCCTCCCCCCACTTCCCTCCCCCTATCCCCACTCCTCTTCTCCTCCCCCCACTCCATTCCCCCTCCCTCTCGATACTGAAGAGCAGTCCAAATTCCCTGCCCTGCGGGAAGACCAAGGTCCTTCTATCTACGTCCAGAAAGGTGAGCGTCCAAACAGGCTAAGCTCCCACAAAGCCAGTTCATGTATTAGGATCGAAACCTAGTGCCATTGTCCTTGGCTTCTCATCAGTCTTCATTGACCGCCATGCTCAGAGAGTCCGGAATCAACCCATGCTTATTCAGTCCCAGACCAGCTGGCCTTGGTGGGCTCCCAATAAATCAGTTCCACTGTCACAGTGGGTGGGTGCATCCCTCGTGGTCCTGATTTTTTGCTCATGTTCTCCCTCCTTCTGCTCCTCATTTGGACCTTAAGAGCTCAGACCGTTGCTCCAAATTGAGACTCTGTCTCTACCTCGATCCATCGCCAGATGAAGGTTCTAAGGTGATATGCAAGATATTCATCAGTATAGGATAGGGTCATTTCAGGTTCCCTCTCCTTAGTTGCCCAAGGTACCAGCTGGGGACATATTCCTGGACACCTGCGAACCCCTCAAGAGTCAAGTCTCTTGCCAACCCTAAGATGGCTCCCTTAGATAGGATATATACTTCGCTGCTCCCGTATCCATCCTTCCTATATCCCAACCATCCCAATCCTCCGAGCTCCTCCCATCCTCCCCTTCTCATATTTCTCATCCCATTTCCCCTTTGCCCCATGCCACCTCACCCGCAAGTTCCCAGTTTTTGCCCTGGAATCTTGTCTACTTCCCCCTCTCCATGCGGATGACTATATGATTTTCTTTGGGTTCACTTTCTTATTTAGCTTCTATAGGATCACACATTATATGCTTAATGTCTTTTATTTTATGGCTAGAAACCGATTATGAGTGAGTACATCCCATGTTCCTCTTTTTGAGTCTGGGATACCTCACTCAGGATAGTGTTTTCTATTTCCATCCATTTGCACGCAAAATTCGAGAAGTCATTGTTTTTTACTGCTGAGTAGTACTCTAATATGTATATATTCCACACTTTCTTCATCCATTCCTCCATTGAAGGGCATCTAGGTTGTTTCCAGGTTTTGGCTATTACAAACAATGCTGCTATGAACATAGTTGAACAGATACTTTTGTCATTTGATGTGGCATCTCTTGGGTATATTCCCAATAGTGGTATTACTGGATCTTGGGGTAGGTTGATCCCAAATTTCCTGAGAAATCGCCACACTGATTTCCAAAGTGGTTGCACAAGTTTGCATTCCCACCAGCAATGAATGAGTGTGCCTCTTTCTCCACAACCTCTCCAGCAAAGGCTATCATTGGTGAGAGAGTTCCTGTACCTATAGCCTCTGTGGGTACCAGTACTCATATGCACACACACACACACACACACACACACACACACACTTAGAGATGTGCAAAAAAGACATACATGCACACATACTACACTCATAAACCACATATACACTAATATACAATACACAACACACACATATTCACATATACAAAGACACACAGACATATCACACACAATCAGGTAAACATACCACATACACACACATAGATACACATACACCAAATACACACAATATACATACACTCACTCTTCACATACATTCATGCAAACACACCACATGTATACACACTCAGAAATACAAATACGCTAAACATGCATACACACAATAACACACATGCACACAAACCATACACATACTCCCACACATACATATGCACATATACACACAGACATTCAAAGACACATATCATGCACAAACACACACATACATACAAACACATCACATACATACATATTTATACATGCACA
This sequence comes from Chionomys nivalis, assembly GCF_950005125.1. Taxonomy (NCBI): domain Eukaryota; kingdom Metazoa; phylum Chordata; class Mammalia; order Rodentia; family Cricetidae; genus Chionomys; species Chionomys nivalis. The sequence goes on from NC_080099.1 coordinate 61,812,615, forward strand.
TACACAGAGTTAAAACCTATTAACAACTAAGAAATGCTGAGAGGGAGAAAAAGCCATTCCCTAGAAACCATTCATTAATTGATTATCTAATACAAAATGGTCAGCCCTGAAAATATACATACCAATTGCATTATAACATCTGAATAATTTGTTTTTTTGTGTTATATTTATGAGGCGGTGGAAGGAGGTGTATATGAGAGGGTTTTGAAGGAGCAAGGGAAGGGATAAATCAAATAGTTATATTATAATCTCAAACAATAAAGGCAATAATGCTTAAAATATAAAAGTTAGTATGTGACCAAGAAAAATTAAATTTAGTTACATTCATTGTATCTGTACCTATTTTTGATAAATACATTGATGCTGTCTTTCATATACTCAACCCTATTTATCCTATATTATTCTTATTTTATTGTCCTGTTGTGCGAATCATACATTGTGGGATGAGTTATGTATACAGATGGTATCTATGTTACAATATGCAGCTATTGTATCAAATTTTTAAAGAAAACTACTGCAAGTCAAACCACAATTGGTAAAGTAAGACAACTGTTATTGAGGAGAGATATAATTGTAAAATTTTAACTAGAGACCTAATATTCATTTTCAAAGACGGTACCTAGAGCTAAAAGGCCTTTGCAGACATGTTAAGGGATTAACTGAATAAACACTTGACGTAACATTTAAATTGTTGCTGTTTGAATATTTCTCTTTGGTAGTAAGCAAATGTATCATCATTTTAAATTTTAAATTTAAAAGCATAGTCATTTTAAATTCATTTTTATTTTTCTTACGTGTTCAGTTTCTCTGCTATTCTCAATCACTCACCTCCATGACAAAAAAAAAAATTAAACATTACAAATGGCAATTTTCTTTTGAATTCTGTAATGAAGAAAAGATTAAGAAACAGCGGTTAACTCTTTCAGATATAACATCCAATATTAAGATCAGCACTGGAAAATAACTACTTATTTAGTTGAGTAATGCAATTCATTTATGCTGAGAATGTGAAATTGAAAACAATTACAATATCTGTTTTATTCTTAAGGGCTACATGCCTACCACATCATGATTTTTCGTGCTTTCCTTTCGTGACCCAACATATCCTTATCATTTCTGTACCAAGGACTATGGAAACACTGGACAGTTATTGGTACTTGTTTCATTAGCTGGCATCTCTATGTTCACTAGATGAACTAGAGAGGTCTTACAGCTTTACAACCAAAAGCAATGCCCTCCGCTGTCTGTATGACACTGAACTAGGTATTAGTTAGATTCAGTCTAAGTCATGTGAAGACTTAGTCACTTATTTTTAATAATTTCAATGGAGGGCAAAAGCCTCCATTTTGTAATTTAAAATATGTCAGATGTACATAAACACATATATGTATATTTCATGATGGAGAAGCTTAACTATAATTTAATTTTGGTTGTATTTGACATAAATCCATTTTACAATATTCATAAGATCAAATACTAATTGTTTGATCTTAGTTATTTAGCACTGTCAGTATGAACCCAAATTCAATAGACAGAAATCTTTTTTTCACAGGCGAAACATGTTTTATATATACATACAAAGATATATATATATGTGTGTGTGTGTGTGTGTTATATGTATTTAAAACTATTGGTGAAAAAAAGAAGTCAGGAATTTGAAAGAGAGAAAGTAACAGTTCAGGAGTATTTTTGGAGAAAGAAAAGGGAAGGGTGAAATAATGTAATTTTATTATAATCTCAAAAAATGAAATACATAATTTTTAAAATTCTTGTATATAGATGTTTTAAAGCTAGTTTTAAAATTACACTTTTAAATCTGTGAACTGTATTTCAAAGTGGGTTTGTTCTATAGGAAACATAACCTTTTATCAACCTCATCTTAGCTGAAAAGTCTTACACAACTGTTAAAACAGATGTGTAAAATTCCACATGAGCAAATTCATTATGAAATACATATAATTTGATAAGTTTTTAGTCTATTCACAGGGTCATGAATATAATTTCTCTCCAGACTTTTTTGATTCTATTTTATATAATCCACAACTTCTATGGTTATTTGCTTGTCACTTTACATAGACTTGTTTTTGTTATGATCATATTTATTATTTGTTGAAAATATAAGCTTAAAAATGGGATTTTGCTGAAACATTTGTAGAGAAAATTGAGATATAACAGATGTCCAAGTATCAAAGTGAGTGTGACCTCATAGGAAGTTGTTTTTTATGAAATAAATATTATTTGGTTTCTTAGTGAAAATGGAATTTCTCCCACTCATATAGCAACAAGCACAGCCAGTCATGGGGATCAACTGGAGCAGTGAGACCAGAGTGCCAAGCTCAACTGACTGTCTCAGCTTTAGTTCTCCCAAGTGTTTTTCTACCTAGAATCCTAAAATGTGGTATTTACAAATAACACCCTTTAAATATGTAACTAAAGAAATGTGGTTATAAAGCTCTAAATCTAGTATGACTGATTGTTTTCTCAAAAGAAAAGGGAAATTTTAACATACAGAATGAAGAGAAAGAGGATCAAATGACACTACAGCAGAAGTTTGTAGGAAGCTTCTATAAGCGACATGATAACAACAGTGGCTTGTAATCACCAGATGTTAGAAAGAAGAAGAAAAAAAAACATTTTAACAGATCTTGCAATAAGAATGTGGACCTAGTAAAATTCTTTTTTCATAGTTCTAGTTTATAAAACTAAAATTCAAGAAATACCTGCTATTTTAGGCTCAGTCTATGGTGTCTTGAACAGTACTGCCAAGAAATAGTATAAAAACTCAACACTTGAACTGCTTATCTTAACATTTGCTAAGATCTTCAGAATCTAGGTCTATACAAGACTGGGTTATCAGGGCCTTTTTAATGCTCTCTGGGTCTGAGTCCTTCTGTTTCTATTTGTACTTTGTAACTGTCAACTCAAACAAATGAATGAAGAATATATTAAGAAGCTCAAGATTTAAGTCCATACCATAAACCTACTCTGAAGATGATGTAGCAGTTAGATTACACACACTTAACATCTCTGCCTCTTGATTGATACCATATTCCTTTGTGTGTGTGAAAATACAGAAGATCAGGCCTCAAGAATGATGGTTGTACTGAAGTCATTTTTTTTTCAGTCAAATGTAAGCTTTTAGCTTTGTCTGTACATGTGAATCCATATGTTGGTGCTCTTTCATGCCATTTGAAAGTGGCTTTTTCCTTGAGTCTACAGCTCTGACATTGTCAAAAGAAACTGGACATCTATTGCCTTGTGTGCCTCCCACAATCGGTGTCCAAGGCCATCTTCTAAATCCCTTGCACAAAATCCTACTTTGAAATCCTTGATCTCATTCACTTATGAAAGCAGTGAATCTGTGTTTCCAGTGGCAGACTTATAAATTGCTTGAATAAAGAAGGACAATCTCAATGCCAGTGCCTATGTTCTACCTGTTTCTGACATGGGTTCTTTGTATATCTGCCACATACTGTGATTTTAGAAGATGATGTTGCATTTGATATACGAGGAAATCAAAATTGGAATGAGGTACTCATGCTATGATGAATTTAAAAGAAGAGATCATTGGGAATGCTTGTTACTCTTGCTAATATTCACCACTGGCGTGATAAATATGGTAAAAAGTCATAGATATTTGAAGCCAGTAACTGCAGCTTCAAAAGGATGGATGAAAAGTGACAAGTACAGTGTTGTAAGCATATTAAACACAGTGTATTAGGCAACACTAAGACAAACATGAGCATATTGTTTTGACATTAAACACTTCTCAAAAAATTAGAGAAGAATAATGAATATTGTTAGTGGTTTTTTATTAGATAGAAAATACTAAATTAACCAAAATTGTCTTGAATAACTGATTCCAGAATATGATGAACATAAAGAAGAAAAACTGCTACCAATGTAAGATTAAATCTTCAAATACTGTCCTGACTGTCTAATTAACCAATAAATACATCTTTGCTCACTTTTACTTGTGATTTCTTACACATTGTGTGTTCCTAAGTTTTCTGTAAATTAAAATTAAAAAAAAATAAAAATTAAAATTAAAAATTTTATAGACAGAGTCCCTATGAATCTCTAAAAAAGTGACATTAAGTATTAATAACGAGGAGGAAAGAAAAACTTAAGGAAGTATAATATAAGGAGTATCTTTTATTTTTTATTGACCTATATATTTTTCTCCACTCCCTTCCTCCCCCTTAGCCCTTCTGCCCCTTTCCATGATCCCCATGCTCCCCATTTACTCAGAAGACCTTGTCTTTTTCTACTTCCCATGTAGATTAGATTCATGTAAGTCTCTTTGTGTTCTAGGTTCTCTAGGATTTTGAAATGTAGGCTGATTTTTCTTTAATTTATGTCTAAAAGCCACTTATGAGTGAGTACATATTATATTTGTCTTTTGGGTTTTGGGCTACCTCACTCAATAAGATGTTTTCTAGATCTATTCATTTTCTTGCAAATTTCAAGATGTCATTTTTCCAATTGTATATTGCTCCATTGTGTAAATGTACCACTTCTTCTTTATCCATTCTTCAGCTGAGGGGCATTTTAGGTTGTTTCCAAGTTCTGGCTATGACAAATAATGCTACTATGAACATAATTGAGCACATATTCATGTGGAAGGATTCAGCATGCTTTGGGTATATTTTATACCCAAAAGTGGTATTGCTGAGTCTTGAGGAAGGCTGTTTCCTAATTATCTGAGAAATCACCATACTGATTTCCAAAGTGGCCATACAAGTTTGCTCTTCCAACAACAATGGAGGAGTGTTATCTTTAAATCATATCCTCTCCAGCATAAGTTGTCATCAATGATTTTGATCTTGGACATTCTTACAGGTGTAAGATGGAATCTCAGAGATGTTTTGATTTGCATTTCTCTGATGACAAAGAATGTTGAAACATTTCCTTAAGTGTCTTTCAGCCATTTTAGATTCCTCTGTTGGGAGTTCTCTGTTTAGGTTTATATCCTTTTTTTGTTTCTGGATTACTTGTTGTTTTGATGACCAATTTCTTGAGTTCTTTGTATATTTTAGAGATCAGACCCCTGTCTGATGAGGGATTAGTAAAGATCTTGTCCCATTCTGTGGGCTGTCATTTTGTCTTATTGACCATGTCCTTTGCTTTACAGAAGCTTCTCGGTTTCAGGAGGTGCTGTTCATTAATTGTTTCTCTCAGTGCCTTGTGCTACTGGTGTTATATTTAGGAAGTGGTCTCTTGTGCCAATGTGTTCAAGTGTACTTCCCACTTTCTCTTCTATGAGGTTGAGTGTGGTTGGTTTTATGTTGAGGTCTTTGATCCATTTCGATTTGAGTTTTGTGCATGGTGATAGATATGGGTCTATTTTCATTCTTCTACATGTTGATATCCAGTTGTGCCAGCAACATTTGTTGAATATGCTTTCTTTTTTCCATTTGATATTTTCATAGGTGTGTGGAATGATATCCAGATCTTCGATTTGGTTTCATTGGTCCTCTTGTCTGTTTTTATGCTTATATCAGATTGTTTTCAGTACTTCTGTAGTAGAATTTAAAGTCAGGGATTATTGTGCCTCCAGAAGTTTCTTTATTTTACAGGATTGTTTTGGCTATCCTAGGTTTTTTACTTTTCCATATAAAGTTGAGTGTTCTTTTATGAGCTCTATGAAGAATTTTGCTTAGATTTGATGGGCATTGCATTGAAGCTATAGTTTGCTTTTGGTAAGATTGCCATTATTATTATTTTAATTTCACCTACCAAAGATCATGGGAGATCTTTACAGTTTCTGGTGTCTTGTTTAATTTTCTTCTTCAAAGACTTAAAGTTTTTGTCATATAGGTCTTTCACTTGTTTGGTTAGAGTTACTCCAAGATATTTTATGCTTTTTGTAGCTATTGTGAAGGGTCATGTTTCTTTGATTTTTTCTCGGTCCATTTATCATCTGTATAAAGGAGGGTTACTAATTTTTTGAGTAAATCTTGTATCCTGCTACATTTCTGAAGGTGTTTATGAAATGTAGAAGTTCCTTGCTAGAATTTTGGGATTACTTATGTAAACTATCACATCATCATCCAATAGTGATAGTCTGACTTCTTCTTTTTTGATTTGTCTTTCCTTGATCTTCTTTTGTTGTCTTATTGCTCTAATTAGAACCTCGGGTACTATATTGAATAGATATGGAGAGAGTAGACAACCTTGTCTTGTTCCTGGTTTCAATAGCATTGCTTTGAGTTTTTCTTCATTTCATTTGATGTTGGCTGTTAGTTTGTTACATATTGCCTTGATTATATTTAGGTATGTTCCTTGTATACCTACTCTCTCCTTGACCTTTATCATGAAATGATTTTGTATTTTGTCAAAGTTTTTTTTTTTGAGCATCTGATCAGGTAATCATGTACTTTATTTACAGTTTGTTTATATATTCAATTATTTTGTATGTTGATCCATCCCTGCGTCTCTAGGATGAAGCCTACTTAGTCAGGATAGATAATTTTTCTGTTATATTCAGTTTGCTAGTATTTTATTGAGATTGTTCTATAATTCTCTCAGTAATGTATTTGTGTGATTTTAGTATTAGGGTAATTGTAGCCTCATCAAAAGAGTTTGGCAATATTTCTTCTGTTTCTATTATGTGGAACAATTTGAGGAAGTATTGGTATTAGTTCTTCTTTGAAAATCTTGTAGAATTCTGAGCTGAAACCATCTGGTCCTGTTTTCTTTTTTTTTCTTTTTTCTTTTCTTAGCAGTTATAGATCTATTTAATTTGGTTATCTGGTCTTGATTTAATTTAGGTAAGTGATATTTATCCAGAAAATTGTCCATTTCCTTTAAACTTTTCAATTTTGTGGAGTACAAGTTTTTGAAGTATGACCTGATGATTCTCTGTATTTCCTCTGTGAGAAGAGTATTCTTTAAGATAAAGAGTTACTTTTAACACTCAACCCTATATGCACTAGTAGATGAGTTGAATATGCTGGAGCTAATGAGATGGCTCAACAGGTAAAAGGATTTTTCTTGCAAATCTTGTGATGCAAGATTGATGTTTAGACAATATAAAAAGGTCAGATGTAGTATAGCATACATCTAAAATTTCAGCTGTCCTACAATTAAATGTAAAGTATAAACAGAAGAATTTTTAAGCACTCATAAGTCAGCAAGGCTCATTGACCAGCAGGGCAAGAATACATTGTATACCAACAGAAATAATAGACAATACCCTAAGTTGAAGATAAGAACTAGTTCCTGAAGCTTGTCTTCTGATATTCACATGTTCACTATAGCATGAGGGCAGCTCTACATACATACACACACAACAATGATGATGATGATAAGAGATAAAAATAAATAAAATACAAATAGAAGCTGAACTTTGTGTAATACAGAAATTCTTCACAGATAGTTGTTTTATGTTTTTATGAACATATTGGCATCTGATGCAGGCCTAGGAGTCTAAATACATGGACTATTTTCATTAGTCTAACTAACATCAATCTCAAGAAGGAAAGGAGAAAGGAGAGAGAGAGAGAGAGAGGGAGAGAGAGAGAGAGAGAGAGAGAGAGAGAGAGAGCCTAATTGTTGATAGGATTAAGAATTTGTAAGACTTTCTTATAGCCAAAGACAATACCCAGGAGAGAATAAGGCTACAAAGAAAACACTTCGTTTCTTAAAAATGGAGAAGACTAAGATTGACTATTGATTATGTAATTCATAGGTACATCAGTAATCAAAACACGAAACTCCATATCAGTCCAGTGTTATGGAGACACTGGTGAAAGAGCAGAATTGTTGAGCTCTTTGAAGATTCCCCTGTAGAGACAGTGATACTGAACTCTTGTTAAGACCCAGATATTACCAGTGGACTGTGCAAATATTAGTTCACAGGGGACTTCCTTTTGGCTTTCTCTACTCTCCCTCCATTTGCCATCCATCTGTCTGAATTTATAAACAGTATCTTGCTACATTGATACAAAGATTTACAGTGATCTCTTCATATTGCATTTTGTTGAGGAAAAGAAGTCATGATAATAGAGTTCATTGTTTATTAATTAATACTATAAGGTAAAAATAATGCAAATTCATTCTTATGTTTTCTGTGAGTTATCTGCTGTATTGACTGACTATGAGGGGAAATAGGGAGACAATTTTGGCTGAAATATTTAAAGCTGTGTGGAAAAAAAATCTTTATTATAAGCTATGAGGTTTCTTAAGATCGGTTATCAGAATTTCATTGTTATTGTCTAATTAGAGATGGGCTTGGACAGTATTATGCTAAGTGAAATATATATGGCAAAGAAAGACCAATTCACCATGACCACACTTGTATATGGAACCCAGATACAAAGCTCAGACTTCCTGTAGAGAGGAGTAAAACAGAGAAGACAATGGAGGAAGGGTTAGAAGATTTTAGTCAAAGGATACAATAGTGCTATCAGAAGTTGAATTTTTGCAGTGCTAATAAAACATAGGTTTCACTGTTCTTAAACAAAATTGGTGTGAAGTAATTTATATATTAATTTGCTTAATCTAACTATTCCACAATGTAAACTTATTTCTAAACATCATGCTATATAAGTAGATTCTTTTTAATTCATAAATTTAAAATTGATTTATTTTATTTCTAATAGCACAAGACATCCTATGATACGTTATGATATGTAACACTAAATGGAAGGTTTTTTTTTTTTTTTTTTTTTTTTTGGTTTTTCGAGACAGGGTTTCTCTGTGGCTTTGGAGCCTGTCCTGGAACTAGCTCTTGTAGACCAGGCTGGTCTCGAACTCACAGAGATCCGCCTGCCTCTGCCTCCCGAGTGCTGGGATTAAAGGCGTGCGCCACCACCGCCCGGCTCGGAAGGTTTGTTAAAGCTCTCCAAAGTTTTAGAATACAACTATTTTCTGCCAACCTGTTATATCCTAGTGCCTGATTTCAGATTTTTTCTGTGAAGATTTCTAAATGACCTTAACCTGGTGTCTTTTTATCCTTCCTGCCTTACAAGCATCTGGAATTGAGTAAATCCTACTGCCTATAGTTTCTTTGTCTGTACACAGACTTCTAAGGCTGCTGGAACAAGGAGTCTGCTCCTGAGCCAAGTGGCAAGATGATACATTTGTGGTCCTGTTTGATCAGTGTTCTCACTGTGATTTCAGCTGAACTGTGTTTTACTAGGCAATGCTCTTTCTCATATCCTACAAGAAGTCCTTCATGTCCTATCCTTGATTTCTCTTTGTTGACATTTCTTTTATTCTTGATGTATCATGTACTCCATGGCTTCACAGAAAGAATCTATCAAGAACTAGAAGTAAATCCCAATACTGGAATCTAAGAAACCAACAATTCTCTGTCTCCCTCTCATTAAAGGACGCTCCTGTCCTTCTCATTAAAGTAGAAGTTCTCTATGTCAAATCCTTCACTGGTCTTGCGTTTTTGAAGACTATCAATTATTGAATCTTTAGGACCTCACATTATTAGCTAGCTCATATTCTTCAAAACACGAAGCTTCTATTCTTATCTAGGCACATTTTCAGTTTCCACATAACCTTATGCAGATTTTTGTTTTTGAAATTCACCAAAAAAAATATTATTTGTTCTTTATTAGATTAGGGGGCAGATAGATAATTGGGAACAGGATGAGATTTAGGAAGAAACTCAGTAGGAAATGGTGCATTTCAGATGTCTCCCTGAAGACTTGCCTGGAGAGTCAGTATTGAAAGGCTCAGTCATTTCACCTCTCTTGAGCCTGCTGGTCTTCCTCTTGCTGGAAGGAGTGATTTGAGATGAAAGAAGAGAGGTCTTGCTACGTTCTTGTTGATTCCGATTACAAGTGTTAGTTTTTGACTGCCTTGTGATTTTTTTACCCCTTGTTGACTGGGCAGTGTGGAAGATGTTCCTGACTTTCAATACTGGCTACTTCATTGAGACATGACCTCACAGAAGAGCACTCAATATCAATTAGTGACCAAAATGTTTTTATTTCTTCGTACCATAAATAGGCTTTTGACAAGGGCAACACACTGCTAGGCCACTAAACTTGCATGCATTCCTTGATTGAAATCACCAGCTTTCACTACCAAAATGTAACTGGGTGACTTGGTCTTACTGCTAAGAGTTTTATAGAGATATTAAATCATTGATTTTCTATGATTTCTAGGATTAAGCATTGCATAATTTGTTTTTAGAAATAGTTTGGAATATTTTCATATGTACAATGAGGTTACATTCAATGAAACTAAGTCTAAATGAAATTGATGTTTGCTGTGTACTTTACACACATAGACTGTAGACAATCTTATGTAGTATGTTTATGTACCTGCGTTTTTGATCATGATGCATCATTTGAGATGAGATGTGAAATTCTCCACTTAAGACATTTTTTCCTGTGCTCAAGATATTTCAAATTGAAGTTTTCATAAAGGGATAGTTCAACCAGAAACTTTTTATTAATATTCCTTACTCATAAATGACTTGATTTATGGGTGTCAATGTTGGAATTAGGAAGTTATGTGGCCTGTGAGTAGTTTATGTGCTAATAGGTATAAGTTTGATTTTAATGAAGTAAATAAATGTTGATGTTATAAGAATTAAAAATTTTTTAACTTTTAAAATTGATTTTATTGAGCTATACATTTTTCTCTGCTCCTTTCCCCTCTTTTGCCCCCTGCTTCTACCCTCTCCTATGGTCTCCATGCTCCCAATTTACTCAGGGGAGATCTTGTCTTTTTCTACTTCCCATGTAGATTAAATCAATGTATGTATCTCTAAAGGTTCTCATTATTGTCTTGGTTCTCTGGAATTCTGAAGGGTAGGCTTGTTTTCTAAGCTTTATGTTAAAAAGCCACTTGTAAGTGAGTACATATGATGTTTGTTCTTTTTTTGGGGGGGCTGGGTTATCTCACTTAATATGATGCTTTTAAGATCTATCCATTTGCCTACAAATCTCAAGATGTCATTATTTTTTTTTTCTGTTTTTACTCCATTGTGTAAATGTACCACTTTTTCTTACCCATTCTTTCATTGAGGGGTACTTAGGTTCTTTTCAGGTTCTGGCTATGACAAACAATGCTGCTATAAACATAGTTGAGTATATGTCCTTGTGGTATGATTGAGCATCCTTTGGGTATATACCCAAAAGTGGTATTGCTGGGTCTTGAGGATGGTTGTTTTCTAATTTTCTGAAAAATCACCATACTGATTTCCAAAGTGGCTGTACAAATTTGCACTCCCACCAGCAATGCAGGAGTGTTCCCTTTACCCCACATCCACTCCTGCATAAGTTGTCATCGGGGTTTTGTACTTGGCCATTCTTACAGGTATAAGATGGGATCTCAGAGTTGTTTTGATTTGCATTTCTCTGATGGCAAAGAATGCTGAACATTGCCCTAAGTGTGTTTCAGGCATTTTAGATTCTTCTGTTCAGAGTTCTCTGTTTAGGTTTGTATTTTGTTTTTCCAGATTACTTGTCCTTTTGATGACCATTTTCTTGATTTCTTTGTATAGTTTGGAGATCAACCCTCTGTCTGACGTGGGGTTGGTAAAGATCTTTTCTCATTCTGTAGGCTGCTGTTTTGTCTTGTTGACCACATCCTATGCTTTACAAAAGCATCTCAGTTTCAAGAAGTCCCATTTATTAATTGTTTCTTTCAGTATCTGTGCTACTGGGGTTATATTTAAGAAGTGGTTCCTGTGCAAATGTGTTCAAATGTACTTCCCACTTTCTCTTCTATAAGGTTCAGTGTGGCTGGGTTTATGTTAAGGTCTTTGATCCATTTGGACTTGAGTTTTGTGCATGCTGATAGATCTGGGTCTATTTTCATTCTTCTACATATTAATATCCAGTTATTCCAGCACCATTTGTTGAATATGCTTTCTTTTTTGCCATTTTATATTTTTTGCTTCTTTGTCAAAAATCGGGTATTCATAGGTGTGTATGCATATTTTTTATCTAATGTAATGACTACAGCAAGCAAAAAAATCTTTCAAATAACAATAATGAGTGTGTATATATATATATATATGCAACAGAAAATAGAACAGAAATAAAAGTAAAACAGAAACCTCTAATGAGTTACAAGTTGCTTCAATTGTTTTCTTTAGTAAGTACCTTTAGCAGTATCTATGGAACTAGGTTTACTAAAATATGTATCTTTGTTCCTATTAGCCTAAAACTGGAAATTACCCTTTAACTCTACTTAAGTGGTAAATGTAAAAGTTCATTTATTGCAGTAGCAGCAGCTAGAGAAAATTTGCATCAAATTTCTCATTTTTGAAGCCTGAAGTTCTAACGAGTATGTCTTATGGCTGCTCTTTCACCCATTTGTCTTCTCCTAGTCTCTCCCTCCAGATGGGCTCAGGCATAGTAACTTTTTAGCTGTCCTTCAGATGTGCCAGACATGTACTGAAATATCCCTTCCTCTGAATTTTGGTTCTCTGCCTTTTCTGTACAAAATTTAAATTCTAGATTAGGTTTATGTGCGTGATTGTACATAGCTGTTGGTTACATTGAAGGTATTAGGATCAAATACAGGTCTTTATACATGTTAAAAAGCTGGTGTACCAGGGAACTTTATACAGGCCCCCAAACAAATAAATGGAACTAGAAAAGATAATTATGAGTGAGGTAACCCAGATCCAACAAGTCAAGCATGGTATATTCTCACTTATAAAACAATATTAGCTATAAAGTAAAGGATAACCATGCTACAATCTACAGACTCAGAGAAGCTAAGTAACAAGGAGGGCTCAAGTGAGGACATGTGACTCTTACCAAGAAGATGAAATAGAACAGATATGCTATTGGATGCGTGAGGGGTCTGGATGAAGAGGTCGGCAGGGGAACAGAAGGAATCAGGTGAGGGGAGGATGGAGGGTGAGTACTGTTCATGAGGGGGAGGAAGAATTCTAAAAGTCAGTGAGGTCAAGGACAGCAAAAGAAAGTCCACAGAATCAACTAACCTGGGCTCATAGGAGTTTACAGAGCCTGTGTGGGACTGACCTCTGCATATATGTTACAATTGTGTCATTTGGTCTTTTTGTCGGACTCCTAATTGTGGGAGCAGAGGCTGTCTCCTACTATGTTGCCTATTTGGGGGACTCCTTCCTACTATCAAACTGCCTTCTCCTGCCTCAATAGAAGAGGAGGTGTCTATTCTCACTTCAACTTGATATACCGTGGCTGGCAGATATCCATGGGAGGCCTGCCTATAACTGAAGATATACAGTGGAGGAATAGAGGATGGGACAGGGTGGAGGGGAGGTGGCGGGAAGGATTGTGAGAAGAGGAGGGAGGGGAAACTTTGGTGAGGATGTAAAAATAAATAAATAAACAAAAACAAAAAGAAGAACAAGAAATATCATTTGACACAGAATAAGGCAGATAATTATTTTTACAAGATTTTCTAAAACATAGGTACATTATTAGGGCTACACCTAAATAGAAAAAATAGGAACTGTTACTTAAACTTTAAAATAGTGTCTATGGCTTAAAGAGACCTTTCCAATTTTTCCTATATTTAAAGAAAGCTAAAAATAGTGCTGATGTATTTATAATTCCAGGGCCCCTACTTAGCCATCAGAGAATCCTTTGCGTTCATTTCTTTTTCCTTGGCTTTTGAACTCCTTAGCCTTTAAGTAACTTGTATTTGAATGACAGAGAAATATGATTTCCCTTTCAATTCTTTGCCTGGAATCTAGGACAAGAGTCTTCTGATGTCACTTTTCTGTTGTTTTTCTAGACATTTTCAACATTAAGTTAAGTTTGGCTGCCTCCGAGGACATTGCCTCGCAGCATGCCTCTCAGGGAACTTAGGCCCAGGAGGTGAACAGCCAGTTCCCATGCTTTCTTTATACTGCAACTTTCAAACTATTAAAACCATTTCTCTTTTGAAAGGGCTTACTTACATCCTTGACATTTGAAAAAGTGCTATCACCAATGTTTATAAGTTTTACAGAATAATTTTAGCTCCTATTGGTCTCCTCTCTGTGATTAAGAATGTAAGTTGGTAGTGGTCTTTTTGTCATTTCAGAATTTTAATGTTTTCATATCAATATGAGTTCCAAGAGGAAATGAATAATTCATTCTTTATCATTCATAATAAGATCTTGCAAAGAACAATTAGTGCATGTTTGGGTTGTTGCTTTATTGGCAATATTTACCTAGAGTACAGGGAATGCTGGGTCCTCTCCCCAGCACCTTGTGAAGTTGGCATGATATTGCAAGCCTCTTATAGAAACTACAGCAGTGAGGGGGGAGGTGGAGCCAGAGAGATAGGAAATTCAAGGTCATCTTTTTCTGCATGGTGACTCTGTGCTCATCCTGTGAGACCCTATCTAAAAGAAAGAAAAACTCCATCAGGAAAAAAAAGTGGATAAGAAAAATTAAAAACAAAAAAAAAAAAGAAGAAAGGAAAGCAAACAAACAATACCTCTCAAAAAGTAGGGCATAGAATGCAACGGTAAACAGGGAAGGAAAGAGGGGGAGCTCTGTTTTGTTGTTTATTGGCCGACTGTCTTATGCCATCTATGGCCAAGGCTCTAGGAATGACGTTTTTGCCTCCAGTTCCACCTCTGTTTTTCTTTATCAACCATGACTCCTCTCCGACTTTCTTAATGATAATCCTTCTACCTACCTCTCTCATTCAGGGCACAACAAGCCTGAAAATACATGTGCAGGAAGGTAGGAAATTGTTAACTGAATATGAAGGTAGTCCACGGACACAGTCGTAGTGTAATCCTATAATTCAAAGCTAATTCAAGGACAGGAGCTTTTTAAGCAAATTACTGCATAACCACCAGTGCTGCATTCTCCATTTCCTCCTCATCCCATGTCCCATGCACAGTGGCCACCTAGTGGGTCATCAGATATGACTCCCCAACACTGTCCTTATGTTATTTGTCTTTATAAATAATATGAATTACATGACAGAGTAGTGGAGTGTGTGTTTGTGTTTGGTGGTGGTATGGGGACTGAACTCAGCTTCTCACACATACTGGATAAGAGGTATACTGTCTCAAACTGAAATAAAAGATTTATTCAGGTCCTCTTTTAATTCAGATTCCTGATTCTTTCAGAATGCTTCTTCCTCTTTACTAAGAAATAACCTTGCCAGAGAGTCTTTGCTGACTAAGCAGCTTCAGTACACAGCTGCAAATCTTATATTACTAAGCAGTTTCGACATTTATCACACTTATCTGCCCAGGCTTCCCTCTGCTCCTTAGCTCACGCTCAGCCACTCTGATGGCCTTGGTGCTTTGGCGCTGGCTCCCACTTCTCCATCATTTCATGGAGCTTCTTTAACTTTTGGAAGCACCCTCCTGCGAGCAGTCACAGTGTTTGAGCAGGGCCTCACTGCATGCTCTTTCCAAACAATTCCTCTTTATATTCGTTATCTCTCCTACAGCAAGTAGCATTTTTAATGAAGCATAATTTTAAAAGGTTTACCTATTTCAAGATTAATATTTTAAAGTTTCACCTAAAGAGCTCCCCATTACTAGATTATAAATTCTTAGTTTTGGTGATCACCGAATTAATAAAATCTTTAGCCAGGGTACTTTTCATTTTAAAACATTTTACCATGTAAATGATCAGCATACATAAACTGTGAAATGTATTAATAAACCCTGTGAATTAGGTAAGTTTCTGCTGTTGACAATGTATAGATATGTGTTTCAGTATGATATTTGTACATATTTCTATGTATTATCTAAATCAATTGTGAGAGTATTACATTTATTTTAAATTCCAGAAAAAAACCTTGCATTTTGAAATATTACAACTAAAGTATAGGGTGCACTTGAAAATGTTTGCAATGCTCTTTTAAAACCTCAATTTACTTTGAGATTTGCTCACACGGAGCAGTAAGCTGCACTTTCTACTTTTGCCTGCTGAGAGTTGTCATTCACACTGCTCACTCCATCACAGATGTCCTAGCATGTCGCCTTTAAATTCTTAGCACTCAGAAAATAGTCATTTATGTACAGTGTTAAAACAAAGAATTGGGCTCTAGGTCTCCTTAAAAACCTCAAGTTTTCATAGGAAAGAACAACAGGTTACTGCCTCTTTGGAGTCTACCCTCTATGGCAAAATACCTTACTCAACCTTGTTACTTGGGGGGGAGGGGCTTGGTCAACTACAATTTGTTATGCCAGTCTTTGTTGAGTCTCCAAAGGAGGCCTTATCTACGCCCTCAGAAGAGTGGATGGGGGAGGGAGGCAGAAAGGAGAGGAGGTTGGGTGCGGGAGAAAGGGAGGGAGGGGAAACTGGACTTGGTATGTAAAACACACACACACACACACAAAAATAGATAAATGATTTAAAAACAACAGATTAACATCACCAAGATGATAAAAAATCCCCTTTGATACAAACCACCAACGTATTTCATGTTCTGTATTGTTTCAGTGTCTTTCATTTATGCTTGTAGTATACTGAATCAGGCACCCTGTAACAAATTCTAGAAAATTCTCTTTTTTTTTTTCACATTAGGTCATGAAAGGTTTGTGTACTCCGATAAACCTCTCTGCCAATGCAATAATCTAAATCAGACCAAATCAAACCGAATTAGACAAAGCCCAGGTTTAATGGATACCAATCTCGCAATGGCTTTCCAAACCACATGTTTGTTCTCTGGGAGGCAGTTTAAATATCCTGTGAGAGTGGTCTTGAGCATCTCCTGGAAAGGGTCATCTTTGGCAGACTTTTTCAGGGTAAAGTCTGGACTGAGGCAACTCTTTAGGGAGGGGGCTTAGGATGGAACTTTCACATGAACGTTCCAGACTCTAGATATATGAATGCTAGTGGCTGGGATGAAGCCTTAACCCAAACGTCCCAGACTCTTTGGGTATACGGATGTATGCCAGGGGCGGGGATGTGCCTTCCACCTAAATAGGTCAGGTCTTCAAGCTGTTGTGACTTGTCACATATAATCTTAGCGGCTGTAATGAACTCTGTCTCTGACCATGTCTTTGAGGAATTCACTTCCAACAGCTTGTAATCCATGAAGGACTCCTGTGTAGCATGAACAGGCGCTGAGCAAGGAATGCGTGCTTGCTTTCTGCCTCAGGTTTCCAATGGGTCCCTGAAGATGTGTTTTATAGTCTCTCTTCATGGGATCAGAGAACACTTTTGCTTTGCTGCTACTTGCAATTTTCACGCAAAGATTCTCCTTAAAAGTTTTACAAACCAAAAGATTTAGGAAGGAAAATAAAATAGACTAGTAAAAACTGGCCTTCTTGTCAATGCCCTTCTCTCAGTAATAAGATTTGACAAAGGAAATTTTATTGCACCAGAATAAAATTTGTCAAAATAAAAAGTTGTCAGCTATGGAAAAAGAATCACGTCTAAGTGAGTTCAGGGTATAGCTCAGTAGAGGCATGCTTTTTTCAGCATGTTCCAGGCCTTAGGTTCAATCTTTAGCCCAGAAAAAAAAATTAAGCAAACACACACTGTGTGATTCTGACCACTGAGTGATAGCATTCTTCAAAGAGTCATTTGAGTGGAGATACACAGGTTTATTTATGTTCACAATTGCTCATTTTGGATCCCAACCTTAAGAATAATGGGATAATATTGAACAACCTTTCTAGTTTTGTTACAATTAACCCTCTTTTGTCAGGCTGACTTCATATGCTACAATCTAAGCTCCAAACCATAGATGAACTGACCTGTGACTTCTTTGGAACTTACAAAGCCTTAAAGCAACTCTTTTTTAAAAGGCCGTTCCACAGTAGGACACGTAAATTCCAGTGTTTAATAGGTGGCTTCAGCTAGTTGGGATAATATGTGCTACATGCACAATGGTACTCCTAATTGTTGATGAAGTATGTTAGTAGAGGCTAAACTGGATTAAAGTTGGAGCAAATCGTATATTAATATATAATGTAAAAACATGAAACTTCAGTCAGACTTTACCAAAAGGTCCGATTCACCTAGACTTGAATGTTAAATTTGGAAGTACTTTTCTGCATAGGAAAAGTATTATTGCTTAGACGGATAACCCGGTGTTCAGAATATTATTCTGAAAATAGTTTTACTGATTATCTTCACTCACTGGAAGAATATAGCATAAAACCCAATATTATAATCATGATTAATATTTGTCCTAATATAATTTAAGCTACAGAGACAAATACTATGCATAACCAGAAGCAATTTTTTTATTCCATCTTTGACAGAGTCAAGGGCTGGAGTTCAAGTAGGAACTGAAGCAAGGAACATGGAGGAACAGAGTTTATCAGCAAACTCTCTGGCTCATGCATAGTTAGCTTCATTTTACAGCCCATGGTTACCAGCCCAGGAATGATGCTGCCCATATCAATCATTAAGAAAGGCATTTAGCAAAGACACAGCTATGGGCCAATCTGAGCAATCTCCACCCGAGACTCTTAAGTAACTCTAAGATGTGTCAAGTTGGCTTGACTTAAAATTAACTGGGACATTTATTATTTTTATTGTTGTTATATGTTTGTGTGTGGTGTGTGGACATATGCATATATGTACGTGAGTCCTCAACAAGAGATTGATTTCAGGTCTTCCTTTATTGCTTTCCAAATTATATTATTAAGACAGAGTTGCTTAATGAATTTGGAAATCAGTGATTATGCTAAACTGATTAGACAGCAAGATCCTGGGATCCTTCTGTCTCCACCTACCAGGAACTATGATTGCAGTTATTCCATGTCCAGCCGTTAACTTTTTAAAAGAATTTTACACAAAAACGATTACATTTATATCACTTCTACCCTTTCCTGTTTGCCCCCAACTCCTCTTCCCATTGCCATTCCCTCTCAAGTTCATGACTGCTATAATTATTATTACATATGCATATATATTCATATTACACATAAACACATATACACACATGTGTATCCTGAGAGCTTAAAATTTTCAAATTAATTTCTAATCTATTTCCTTGGTCAGAGGAGTTTTATGACATCTTACATTCAGGGAGATATGAAACTAACCATAAACAAGTTTCCAAGAATTAAAGCCATATTTTAGAAAGAATACCTACTGGATTCTAATTTATTGTACTTCCTGCTAGACCACAGTCTGTTTACAGAACCCTGTTAAGGACTGTGCATTTGTACTTATCTGAAACTAAAAAGCACTCACTTATTTAACGTTAGCCTATTTTTAATCCTGTCTGGTTGCATTACAGATTAACTGAAAAGCAGCACACAAGAAATTTTTGAGTATGCATTAAGGTTAGGGTGTTCTCAGATTGTGAAGAAAATCTTATTTCACTCCTTCTTTCAGAGAGTGCTTCAGGCTAGTGTTGTGTCTTTCAGTTCCTTCTTCTCAAAGTGAGTGTTCTTATGAAGGTTTTAGAGATAATGAAATTTCTCAAATGCCCCGATTAGTAATTTTTAATAGACAGTCCAACAGTTAACTTTGCCAAATACAAAACATGTTTACTTCTACATCCTCCACTTGAAAATTAATATATTTTTAGAACTCTAGAAGTTTAAAGCCAAAAGTTTCAAATCATGTAACCTGTTCACTGGTGTTATATAAAAGCCACTCTTAGACTCCGATGACTTTGTCATTAAAACAGTGTTGGGGAAGGACACGAGTGTGTCTGGAGTGGGCAGTAATCATAGCAGCACTTGGGATGGGAAGGGTGAGATCCATCAAAAAGAAACATAAATGGACATTTGGAAGAAGTGTCTGGAGGGAAGAAAAAAACAAATGGTCATTATGTTTCTGTGGGTACCTACATCAGGGAAAACAAAAAGGAAAAGCAGCCAGGATTTAATGTTCTTGTGGGCCTCAGGTCTATTAGAAAATGGGGATCGGCCTCAGCCTCCATCTTATAAAAGGGAACATAATTATGATTTAAATGTATGTTGTATGTTGAAATTGTCCTGGACTAAGAAATTACAGGTATCAATGATTAGGAGATGTGAGCTAATACTTTGATTTTGTTAAAATTTGTCACTGGGTTCATTATAAAAAAATAAAGCCCTTCTTTCTTCTACTGTTTTATTCAGTGAGATTGCAATTACTACAGTTACTTTTCAAATCCAACTTGGAATGGGCCTTCTGAGAAGATATGTTTTTTTTTTCCATTATTTTCTTTTCTGTAATTTTTCATAGACTATGGCATGATATAATTTTGGTATGATGATAAATGCAGTATTTTTTAGGCAATGATTCTACGAGACTCAAATGCATCACTCACTAAGACTGACTGAGGCTATGATGGGCATCAGTTCATTGTTTTTTACTGGTTTAAGAAAGGATTTGGTGGTCAGCTCTATTTCTCATCATTAGAGCCATCTCTTTTAGCAATATGCTGTTCTTCAAGGATGCTGATGCCCAGTATGTGCTGAAGTTCAGGTATAAAGTGCTTGCCCTTTGGGAAATCCTCCCCCTGGAATATAGCCCTAGTACTGTTAAGTCGAGTCAATAAGGGATGTGTTAGGTCTGTTTTTCATCTGGGTTTGTCCCTCTGCCTAATCTTGCATTCTCCCTCCACCTTCTAATAGAGTTGATTCCACTGGAAGTTATTCTCTAGTGTGCCCTGCATATTAAACTTCCAAACAGATTTTTCTAGAAAATATAACCGACAGCTAACTCTAAAAATGCAATGCTTATTTAACCTAGACAGAAGCCATTGCATTGTACTAAAGCTTTTAAGATATGCAAGAACACATTCCACCAGGAAAAGAGTCACTTATTCTCTATGTGCCAGAGACTCTCTTTCAATTGGCTGTGGCATTTTGAAGTAAAATAACTTATCTGCGGATAATGGAAAGTTCCAGTGTCAATGTGAGAGCACATTTGGAAGCAAAACTTTAATAGTGTATTAAGTAGAGACCTGAAAGATGTGGAGGTACTGCCTAGAATGTACTGCTGTCTTATAATAAAATGGACAGAAATATCATGGAATATACTACAGTTATCCTTGATAGAAGGCAAAGCAGAATTAACCAGAACATCCACTTCTACTCACCCATCCCCCACACACACACACACACAAACCTCTTAAAATTTTCTTTCACATGAATACATTTCAGTTCTAATAATGACAGGCGCTATATTATGTATTATTTCTAATAATTTAAAGAAGAAAGTTAATGGCATCTCTAATCGGAATAACTGACTAAAATAATCTTTTAGAATACCATTGTTTTCTTTTATGTTAATAAGAAAAAATGTCAGTTTTATAAGCTTTGTAAATTTCCTTTTCCATCTTTTTCTTGAGTGGTTTTTGTGGATAAATGTAACTTTGAAATTAATTTCAGACTTTTCAAGCTTTTATTATTAAAATAATCTCTTTCAGTAATCCTTACACTTAAGATATTTTATATATTTTGAACATTACATTATATTCTCTTTTCTTTGCATCCTAAATTATAAGACTATTATGGAGCATTTAAAATATTAGTGTAAGTAAATGATATACTAATGATAAATGGCAGGTATATAAGTTTTTTATGTGCATGCGTGTGTGTGTGTGTGTGTGTGTGTGTGGTGTGTGTGATTTATTAGAATGGTTTATAGACTGTGGTCCAGTTAGTGAATGGCATTCTACCAATGGAAAATCCAAGAATCCACTTGTTCAGTTCACAAGAATGGATGTCTCAGCGGGTCCCCAGTATGTGCTCAGATCCCAAAGAATTAGGCTTTAATGCCTAATTAAAGGGAAGGAATAGCCTTACAAGTGAGAGCAAGAGCAAGTAGGCAAAGAGAGAGCAAGTGCCCTACTTCCATGTTCTTACTATAGATTGATAGTAGAGGATGTAACCTAGAAGAGTGATTCCTTGCCCAATCTGACTACTACAATGAGGTGTGTGTGTGTGTGTGTGTCTGTTGTGTGTGTGTGGGGGGGGAGGGTGATCAATACTTTCTTACTTCCTTTGTTTGGACAGTTTTACCTTTCAACCTTTGTTTTAAAGGATCCTGGTATGTATTCTACTGCATGTAAAATGGAAGACTATTTTAAGGCAAATTACTTTGAAATTGAAATATTGAAAAAAAACAATGAAATAAGCTAATAATTTCTCTATAGCTTACATACATAATTCATGACAGATATCAAATATAATATGGAAAGGTTAAATTCACTAGAGAATTAAAATATATGATGTAGTTAACTAAAATTATTGATTAAATTTTCCATGAGAATAATTAAAAGATTTTTAAAAATAAAAATTTGGGATATATGGCTAGCTGGTGGTTATTAGTTATTAGTCTCCATGTGTCATCTTCTAGGATATGAAGATTAAATTGTTTGTAGGATTCTAGGCCACTGATGTCTATGTGTAACCTTCAAGACGTATTTTAGAAAATACACTATATTACAAAAATTGTAAAAGATGGTTTTGTTTTCTGTAAAACACATTCAATTTAAGTATTTTTATTACAAATGTAAAATCTTCCAACATCACTTGGAAGTCACTGTTTCTTAGATAATTGATTATAAAATTTTATGTTATATTAGCAACTTCATGTAGCTTATGAAAATACATTTATTGGATCAAAGTCCCAGACGGTAAGTCCAGTGTTTAGGCCCTAGACCCTGGAGCAAAACCTGAGGTCCCTCCCCCACCCACATCAATAGCAAGGGCAAGACTCCTACATTTAGGCTGTTCCAACACCACTCCACCTGACCCTGTAATTTATAAGTCCCACTTTGCCCCCAAACCCACCCATCCCCAGGACCTCAGTGGTTCCCAGAGACATAGACAGAAATTTTACAGAGCAGACCAAAAGAGAATGAATCTCTGAGATACAGATACCAACTACTAGGATTAGGCAAAGTGGCAAAGACAGTGCCTGCACCAACTGGAGGAAAAGATGAGTAGATACCAATGCAAGAATACATTCAAGAACCTAAAGAGCAATATGTCTCTACCGTAACCTAGTAGTCCTACAACACAAAAACCTGAACATCCCAACCCAAAAGAATCAGAAGAAAACAACCTTAAAAACAACTTTATGAAGATAATATAAATCTTTAAAGAGGAAATAAAAAATTCCCTTAAAGAAATCAAGGAAAAGTCTAACAAAAATTTGAATAAATAAATAAATCTCTTAAAGAAAGCCAAGAAAAAGCAAACAGATAAAGGAAATAGTTCAAAACTTGAAAATTGAAATAGAAGCAATAAAGAAAAAACAGGCCGAGGGAATCCTGGAAATGAAACATCTGGGTAAATTAACAGGAAATAGAGATGCAAGCATAACCAACAGATTGCAGGAAATTGAATAGAAAATCTCAGGCAATGAAGATATGATAGAGGAAATAGATTCCTCAGTAAAAGAAAACATTAAATCAACAAAGTCATAATACAAAATGTCCAGGATATCTGATACACCATGAAAAGACCAAACTGAAGAACAATAAGCATAGAAGAAGGAGAAGTATAGCTCACTGGTACAGAAAATATATTCAACAAAATCATAGAAGAAAACTTTTCCAACCTAAAGAAGGAAATGTCTATGAAGATACAAGAAGCATACAGAACATCAAATATATGGAGCACCCCCCAAAAAATCCCCTTTCCACATAATAACCAAAGCACAAAATATACAGAATAAAGAATAAAGAAAGAGCTGCAAAGGAAAAAGGCCAAGTAACATACAAAGGCAGACCAATCAGAGTAACAACGAATTTGTCAATGGAGACTCTGAAAGCTAGAAGATCCTGGACAGACATTATGCAGACATTAAGAGATCATGTATACCAATCTAGAATACTTTGACTAGTAATACTTTCAATCACCATAAATGAAAAAATCATGTTTTCCATCACAAAACCAGATTCAAAAAATACCTATCCACAAATCCAGCTGTACAGAAAGCACAAAAAGAAAATCTCCAACCCAAGAAAGTTAGAGGCATTCATGAAAATACAGGCAACAGATATCCCATACCAGCAAATTCTAAAGAAGGGAAACACACACACACACAACCACCAAAAAAGTAACTGAAATTAACAATCACTGCTTATTAATATCTGTTAATATTAATGGATTCATCTCACCTATAAAAAGGTACAGGATAGCAGAATGGATATCAAACAGGATACATCTTTCTGCTGCATCCAAGAAACACACCTCAACTTCAAAGGCAGACATTACCTCAGAGTAAAGGGTTAGGAAAAGACTTTCCAATTAAATGGACCCAAGAAGCAAACTGGTGTAGTTATCCTAATATCTAACAAAAAAAGACTTCAAATTAGAGATAATCAAAATAGATGAAGGACATTTTATACCAGTCATAGGAAAAATCCATACGATGAATTCTCAATCCTGATCAGTTATGCCCCAAATACAAGGGCACCTATATTTGTTAAAGTAATACTACTAAAGCCTAAACTGTACATCAAATCTCACACACTAGTAGTGGGATGTTTCAACACCCCATTCTCACCAATCGATAGGTCTGCCAAACAGAAAATTAACAAAGAAACAAGGGAATCATCAGATGTTATGTCCCAAATGAATTTAATAGAAATCTATAGAACATTCTATCTAAACACAAAAGAATATACCTTCTTCTCAGCATCTCATGAAGCCTTCTCTAAAACTGACCACAAAGAAAATCTCAAAAGATACAAGCAAAAATTGGAATGAACTCCTATATTTTATTGGACCACCATGGCTTTAAGTTAGAATTCAACAACAATGCAAATTCCAGAAAGCTTGCAAATTCATGGAAACTGAATAATTCTCAACTGAATCACACCTGAGTCAAGAAAGAAAGAAAATAAATAAAGCCTAGAATTCAATGAAAATGAAGGCACAATATACCCAAATTTATGAGTTGTTATGAAATCAGTACTCAGAGGAAAACTTCAAAGCACTAAATGCCTACATGAAAAAGTTGGAGAAATCTCATACTAGTGAGTTAACAGAACACCTGAAATCTCTAGAACAAAGAGAAGTAAACTCACCCAAGAAGAGTAAATCCCAAGAAATAAGCAAATTGAGAGCTAAAAATCAATAAAATAGAAACAAAGAGATAAATACAAAGAATCAGTGAAACAAAGAGTTGGTTCTTTGAGAAAACCAACAAGACAGACAACCCTTATCCAAACTAACCAAAAGATACAGAGAGAATATCCAAAGTATCAAAATCAGAAATAAAAGTGGGCCATAACAACAGATACAGAGAAAAACCAGTGAATCGCCATATCATACTTCAAAAACCTATACTCAATAAAATTGGAAAATTTAATAGTTTTGGTAAACTTTTTTGATAGGATCTGTATAACAAAATTAAATCAAGACCAGATAAACAACTAAATACACATATAACCTCTAAGGAAATAGAAGCAATCATTAAAAATTTCCCAACCAAAAAAGTTCAGGATCAGATGTCTTCAGCACAGAATTCTACCAGAATTTCAAAGACGTGCTAATTCCAATACTCCTCAAACTGTTCCACACAATAGAAACAAAAGGAACTTTGCCAAACTCCTTTCACAGTTACCCTGATACCCAAACCACACAATGATGCAACAAAAAAGGAGAACTATAGACCTATCTCCCTCATACTCAATACTCAATAAAATATTGGCAAACTCAATCCAACAGCAAATTTATAAAATCATCCACTATGAACAAGAAGACATAGAGATAATACCCCAGAGATGTAGGGTTGTTTCAACATATGAAAATCTGTCAGTGTAATCAACTATCTAAACAACCTGAAAGAAAAACAACATGATCATCTCATTAGATGCTGGAAATGTCTTTGACAAAATCCAATACTCCTTCATGATAATTGTCTTGGAGAGATCAGGGAAACGGGGAATATGCCTAAATATAATAAAAGCAATTTACAGCAAGCTGACAGCCAACATCAAATTAAATGGAGAGAAACTCAAAAAGATTCCACTAAAATCAGACACAAGACAAAGCTGTATAGTCTCTCCATAACTAGCTAAAGCAATAAGACAACAAAAAGAGATAAAGGGGATATAAATTTGATAGGAAAAAGTCCAACTTTTATTATTTGCAGATGATATTATAGTATACTTAAGTGACCCCGAAGAGTCTATCTGGAAATCCCCAGAACTGATAAAAAGTTCAGTAATGTGGTGGGATACATGATCAACTAAAAAAAAAAATCAGTAGCCCTCCTATATAAAAATGATAAACAGGCCAAGAAAGAAATCAGAGAATCAGCACCCTTTACAAATGCCACAAATATAAAATATCTTTGGGTACCTCCCACCAAACAAGTAAAATACATATATAACAAGAAGTTTAAGTCACTGAAGAAAAAAGTGAAGAAGATATAAAAAATGAAAAGATCTCCCATGCTCTTGGAGAGGAGGATCAATATAATAATAATGGCAATCTTACCAAAAGCAATTCACAGATTAAATGCAATCTCCATCAAAATCCCAACACAATTCTTCACAGACCTTGAAAGAACAATACTCAATTTAATATGGGAAAACAAAAACCCAGGATAGGCAAACAATCCTGTATAACAAAGGAACTTCCAGAGGCATCACCTTCCCTGACTTCAAACTCTGCTATAGAGCAATAGTAATAAAAACAATTTGGTTTTCATATATTTTTTCAAAAAAAAAAAAAAGCTAAAATGGTACTACGGAAAAAGGAATACACCTTTAACAAATTGTGCTGGCATAACTGGATGTCATTATGTAGAAGATTGCAAATAGATCCATATCTATCATCATGCAAAAAAAAGTTCAAATGGATCAAGAACTTGAGCATAAATCCAATTATATTGAACCTGATAGAAGAGAAAGTGGGAAGTAGCCTTGAACTCACGAATACAGGAGACCACTACCTAAATATAGCACCAGCACCACAGGCACTGAAAGAAACAATCAATAAATGGTACTTCCTGAAGCTGAGAAGCTTCTATAAGGCAAAGGACAGGGTAAATAAGACAAAATAACAGCATAAGTAAGGGAAAATATCTTCACCAGCTCCACATCTGACAGAGGGTTGATATCCAAAACATATACAGAACTCAAGAAACTAGACATCAAAATGAAAAATAATCCAATTAAAAATGGGGTGCAGAGCTAAATAGAAGTTATCAGTAAAAAAAAAAAATGCCAAGGGGGCTGGAGAGATGGCTCAGTGGTTAAGAGCATTGCCTGCTCTTCCAAAGGTCCTGAGTTCAATTCCCAGCAACCACATGGTGACTCACAACCATCTGAAATGAGATCTGATGCCCTCTTCTGGCCTGCCGGTAGACACACAGAATATTGTATACATAATAAATAAATAAATATTTTTTAAAAATGCCAAATAGCCTAAAAATGTTTAAGGAAATGCTCATCATCCTTAGCCATCAAGGAAACACAAATCAAAATGACTCTGAGATACCTTTTTATACCTGTCAGAATGCTTAAGGTAAAAAAAAATACTGAGGGTAACCTTTGTCGGAGAGGATGTGAAATCAGGGGAACATGTTTCCTCTGCTGATGGGAGTGCAAACTTGTACAGACACTTTGGAGATCACCATGGCAGCTTTTCAGAAAATTGGAAATCAATTTACCTCCTGGACACATACCCAACGGATACTCAATCATACAACAAACACACTTGTTCAACAATGCTCACAGCAGCATTATTCATAATAGTCAGATTCTGGAAACAACCTAGATGCCCCTCAACTGAAGAATAAATAAAGAAAATGTGGTACGTATACAATGGAGTATTACTCAACTGTAAAAAATAATGACATAATGAATTTTGCAGGCAAATAGATATAACTAGAAGAAAAACACCCTGAGAGAGGTAACCCAGAATCAGAAAGTCAAACCTGACATGTACTCACTCATAAGTGTATATTAGACATAAAGCAAAGGAAAACCAGACTACAATCCACAGCTACAGAAGCTAGGTAACAAGGAAGACCAGAAGAGGGACACATGGATTGCCTTGGAAAGGGTAATTATATGAGATCTCCTGGGTATACTGGGGGTAACTAGGAGAGTGGTAAAGGGGAGGGTATGGGAGATAGAACACGAGGGTATGGATAGTCCAGTGCGAAGAAGGACAGGGAAGGAAAGTGATGAAAGAAAGATTTTAATAGAGAGATCCACTATGGGGTTAGGGAGAAACCTGCTGTTAGGGAAATTCCAGGAACCCACAAGGAAAACCTCAGTTAGGACTCCGAGCTTTAGTGGAGAGGGTGCCTGAACTGTCCTTCCCCTGTTATCAGATTAGTGTATTGTAGTCAGAAGCTACTTGTTGGTTCCTGACTGCTCAGTCCCGAAATAATCACTCAGCAACTACATTATTTGCAACACCCTTTGGCCAATAGCTTAAGCATATTGGTAGCTAATTCTTATATCTTTGGTTAACCTATTTCTATTAATCTGTGTATTGCCACTTGGTGTGGCTTTCTGGCAAGGTTCCAGTGTGTCAGTCTGTGGCTGCGGGCTACATTGCTTCTCCCTGACTCTGAGTTCTTTCTCCCAGTATTCAGTTTAGTTTTCCATGCCTAGCTCTACTCTGCCCTATCACAGACCAAGGAAGTTTCTTTATTCATTAATCAATAAAAGCAGCACATCAGTGTATACCCCAACTATCATCACAGAACCTTCATCCAGTAACTGATGGAATCAGATGCAGAGATCCACAATCAAGCACCAGGCCGAGCTCCGGGAATTCAGCTGAAGAGAGGGAGGAGGGAATATATGAGCAAGGAAGATCATGATCCGGATGGAGAAATCTACAGAGACACTTCAACCAATCTCTTGGAAACTCATGAATTCTAGACCGATAACCGTGGAGCCTCCATGATACCAAACTAATTCCTCCATATGTGGGAGACAGTGGTGAAGCTTCGACTATCTAAAAGGCCCCTGGCAGTAGGACCAGGATCTATCCCTGCTGCATAAGCTAGTGTGTTGGAGCCTGTTTTCTATGATGGGAAGCCATGCATAGCCTTAAAGCAACGGGGAGAAGCCTGGTCCTGCCCCAACTTAATGTCCCAGACTTTGTTAGCTCCCTATGGAAGCCCTTATCCATTGGGAGGAGTAGATGGGGGAGGGCTGGGGGGAGGTGAGAAGGTGGGAAGAGTGGTGGAGGAGAGAACTGCGGTTGGAATGTAAAATGAAATTAAAATAAATAAATAAAAAATAAAAGTAAAATAAAGAAAAAGAGAAAATGCATTCCTTTAAAGCAAACTTCATGTGGCTTGTGATCCTGATGAAGTTTTTATTTTACTACTTTAACATTTTACATTGCAAAATTATGAGTTTTTATGCAATTGGTATGTTAAGAGTCCAAGTATGATGAGTGAGTTATTGGAATTCCTCTTTTTAAATTGACTAATAATCAATTTTTCTAATAAGAAAGCAGGCTAAAACCATGGATTTGAATAAAGTGAAAAGAAACAAATGGCAATCAATAATTATCACAAAATCATTCCCTTAGGAAAACAAACATACATAACTTTTCTTTAATAGTTTACTTACATCTTTGTTATTAGAAACCTTGGAAAGAATCATCCTGTCATAAGCAATAAAGACATAAGATAAGATCTTTCACTTCAAAGTACGGAAACAAAACCCAGATGGGATAAATAATTAGGCTGAGAGCTCTCTTCTCAAATACTTAGCTTAGCAGGGGCTTTGAAGTCATCTTGTTTAAATGAACTTATAGGGAGAAAATCCTCTCTTGAGCACTTCATATACTGCCTGAGTATTGGCAGCTACTGGCATTTTTTTCAGTTGTAGAAGAATATGAATCTAAGCCTGCTTGTCTCTCATTTCACAGATATGTAATAGGAACACAGTGTGACAGGGACTGGGCCAGCCTCAGTGGTAAGAGAATCATAATAGTAAGCAATGAATGAACTCATAGCAGTTACAGTATACTGCAGAAATCATGGAGTCATTCATATAAGGAATTAACTGTGAGGTCTGATGAGGATACAGTATTGGATCATTTGAGAATGAGTGATAGGGTGACATGACTGATATCACTAAATACGGGATGCTTCCTGGCATCATGTGGTACAGCTTGAGATCTGAAGTTGACCAAGTATAAGCAGGGAATATTTCAAATAAATGATCCAATACTGGGGAAAACATCAAAAGATGCAGACATCCAATGCAAAGTATAGCTAAAACAATAGAGTAAGTATGAATAATGACAGAAAGACCTTGAGCGGCTGCTGTAGTGGAAAGGAATTACCTGAAATTTAAGATTTTAATTCCAGTGTTGACTTCATCCATGATTTAATATTTAGTTGTCTACTAAGAAAAATAGATATATTTATGTTTCATGTTTCCTAATCATTATAATAACCCATCTATATCTACACTGGAGCTAAAGACATGGTTTTCTGATTAAGAACATTTGATATTTGAATTTGATATTTGAAGACCAGGGTTTGGCCCCCAGCACTCACATGGTCACTTATAATGCTCTATGAGTCAGATTCCAGGTGGTTTAATGCTCTCATCTGTTCTCTATGGGCACTGCATGTATGAGGTTAGCATGTGTAAATTCAGGCAAACATTCATATAAATAAACTAATAAATAAAAAAAACCCTTTTAAAGAAGTGCATATGATCTTCTGACAATTAAATCAGTTAGGTAGATATGAGTTTTCTGCTTCATTTTTAAAACTTCAGAAAGTTTGATAAGCCAGAGACATTCAATCTGAAGTAGACGTTCAATTTTTATTGTGCACAGGGCCAGTCATTTCTATACTTTAACTGGTCATTAGACTAACAGTAACTCTTAGAAGCAGATCTATGATCAGAGTGTCATAAGATTTACACTCTATGAGACCTTAGGAGAGAAAGAATTCCAAGAACACAAGGGAAATTAAGGTAACTGCACTTCCAAGTGTTTAAATTGTCAAAAAGACAAAAAATGGTGACTAGATTTCACAGTGGATTCTGAACCAGGTGCTTTGGTATTCAAATTGGATACAAGAAATAATACAGTCATACGTTTTAGTGCTTTGGAGATCCATTGTGATCTAACTCTGTGTAGACTCTTACACTTATTAATTACTGGATAGTTATTATGCAAATTCCCTTTTCCTCTCCTGAGTCCCTAGCCTTCCATTCCAATCTTCAAGCTTTGTTTATGGTGCTATTTCCTGATGACTTAAAGTTTGTCAAGATTATCAATTTGTTTTGTGAAACTAGATCATTATGTTCTACTGTCTCATCTACATGATTTCAACTTCTCAAACCCACATCATTTGTAGTTGACATCATTTGTATCTGCACAACAGTACAATTCCTCTGGCTTAGTCAATTTAATACCAGTTGCAAAGTAAGTTCTCTTTTGAATCATTTATTATAAATGCTGAGTGCAGAAATTATCAATTCCTAGAAATGGACCCATTGCCTAAAACTCAGATCCAACTGCCTCCACTGAATGCAGCTGTCAATGTTAATTACACAGAACATCCATCAGAAATCACTTAGTTCACTCCCTCTTACTTTTAAACAGAATTCAGTTATAATTAATATAATTGATCATATTAATATAAAATGAATATATAATACAAACATATAATAATATAATTAACATACAACATAATGCAATTAGTATAACACATAATAATATAATAGCATATTAATATGATATATTAATATAACAGCAAGTCATCAACTAAGGGTTCTTGTCAAGATTATTAGTGACCTCTATAATATCAATTTTAGTTACCAAATCTCAAATTTTTATCTTCTTTTCATTAATATTGACAGTTGGTCATTCACTGCTGCTCAGTCTATATTTGCTTGACAGGAAATTGTCTTCACTTTACTGTTACCTCTTGATAATGTTGATTGTTTCCCTTAATAATTTTTTCTTCTTAACTACAGAGGGTATGTGTATCTCCGATTTATCCCAAGTCTTTGTCTTCCATCTTATTCTAGTCTATTCCCACTGATATTAAATTGCCTCTTGTAAATATCATCTACAACATGAAAACTTTGCATGTTTGTTGCCTTTTCATCCACATTATTATTTCATCCACATTAGTAAAACAGGCCAATTCCTATAAAAATATACCAATTCATATAGAGCAGAGATATCTACTCACTACCAATACCCACAATCTTCTCCAAGACTCTGTCATTGATATTGAATGACTAAACTGGATTCATAACTACTCCTTTCCACCAATAGTGTGTTCTCACACTGATGTCAAATGATGTGATACTTCTTAATACTTCCCAGTAGTATCCAACCCCAGTTTGTCTTAAAAGTGCTCACACAATTGGGGCCTTCTCCTCAGACTTCATTGATGATACTGTTCCTTAGGTCACCCTGACCATCCTGTTCTCACTCTCTGTCCAGTCTTGACTGCAGTGGTTTCTTGGTCTTTCTGTCGGTTCCCCAGTTACCCACATATACAATTTCTCATTTCACTATGAATTCACAAAATTATACCTTCTCAACTAGGACTGTTGGGAACTGTGAACCCCCAGATCCTAAATTTCTTGTAAACAACTTGTTTTCCCCTTATCTGAGTGCCTATATCTTCTCTGAGCACTAGACCCTCAGGAGTTCCTGATGGCAGGGGAATGGTTTCTGGTGCATTTGGCTGGGGCATTGCTATCCCTATATAAGCTGCCCCTGGACACAAGAAAGGGGACATTCTTGGGGCTTTCCTGATTCAAGGATGACCCGTGTTCCTGTCTGTGTGTCTTTATGTGTTTCAATCTTCAGTCCCTTTCCCTGTTCTCGAACTGTATGGTGGTGCATTGAGCTCAGACGGGTGTGGTGCAACACACAGGACTTCTTTTATGTCCATAAAATTGCAGCTGTGTTCATTTTCATTCTCTCACTCTGTCTGTCTGTCTGTCTCTCTCGGTCTTTTACTTTCTCTATAAAATTCTTTCACAGGAAACTGTAGCTTCACTTATTTCTTTGACTATCCAGACCTTCTTTCTAACATGCAGACTTTGTAGGACTAGCAACTTTTACTTTCAGCAACTGTTTCATAAAGTGCCTGACTATCAAACATACATGTTTGATAACTGCTATTCATTCATTTATTTTTGATGGAACATGTCCTATGGTAAATTTGACAATAAACTACAAAACCTATCCCAAAGATCTTATAATTTACTTGGGCTACATGATATCACAGAAGATGTGCATGAGACAGAATGCTAAAGAAAGAGTATAAATGAAAGGTTATTTTCATTTCAGTTAATGGCTCTGATCTCTGTTCCTACAGAGAACAGCAATTAAATAGCTGCTCAACACCCCCTCAGGTTACAAGAAAGTCATTCTTGGAGAAATACTTCAGCTGTTTCCAAGGTTGAGGGCCAATTGATGTGAGGCACAGGGAGCTGAAATTTAACGAAAATCTCTCTACTTTATATTGACATCGTGACAGGTCTTTTCTCATTTGTGCAGTGTTGTCAGCCAGCCTAAGTTTAGGCAGTAGATTAGCTACATTTTTTTTCTAAAGAAACTTTGACTACTATTGTATAAAGCTCATTGTATAGCCAACCCAATTCTCCAGTTCTGTCAAACTTAGAGAACAAAACTGATGTTTGAAGTTTTTTGTTTTGTTTTGTTTTTCCTCAAACAGTATTGGCACTCAATTATCATGGACAGCAGTTCTCAACCTGTTGGTCCGATCCCTTTGGCAAACCTCTATCTTCAAAAATGCTTACATTATGATCACAACTGTAACAATTTACAGTTATGAAGTACAAATAAAAATAATTTTATGGTTTGGGGTTACCACAATATGAGGCGCTATATTAAAGGGTCACAAAAGTATGATAATTGAGAACCACTGATCATAGACATCTGAAAAAGAAATGAAAATCCAAAGCAAATAAAAACATATGCATAAAGAAGTCAGGCATAGAGAAGGAATAATAAGATGTCATGGATTTGAAAGAAAGTGGGGAGGGATATTTAAAATTTTGAAAGAACATGAAGATGATTGGGTAGGGGATAGAGAATGATCTAGGACTAGTTGGGGAAGGGGAAGGAATACTTCATTATATATTATATAAAAATGTTTAAAAGAAGAATAAAACTTCAAAAGATATAAATTAGAGGTTCTGTGTTTTTGAGTTAAGTGTGACCCAGCTTTTCAGCAATATTGTAAATTGCAATAAACAGTGATGCTTTCAAAGTTTAGAGGAGAAGTAGTTCTTGTTCATTATTTTTATTTTCAAATGCATACATATAGAAGCAGTGTTCTCTTTAATTGTTATTATGCCAAGAACTACTTGATAATAAAGGCATACAGGGGGCTGAAGGCAGGCCTCAGCAGTTAAGAGTGCACACTGCTCTTGCAGAGAACCCAGCTTGGTTCTCAGGCCTGGCATCAAATGAATGACAAGTGTAACTCCAGTCCCAGGGCATCTGACACCATCTTCTGGCCTTAGATTTTGCATGCACATGGCACAAAGTGACTCAAGCAATCATACATACACATGATGACATACATGTAAAAAAACAAATGTACCTTTGAAAGATAAAGACTGGAGAGGGTATCATTGGCAGAAGGTGAGACAGGGTAATAAGAGGGAAAAATAATGAAATTCTTACATCTGTAAAACTGGTAAGAAATAATAAATTATTCAGTTTTAAAAGAAAGCTAAAAAAGAAGAAGGTAAAGAAAGACCAACGAGGGGGCAAGGTGTGCCTTTGGTGGACAGTTGCTAAAGGACTGCAGACTCTGGAGACTGAAGGAGGACTCAGTGTGGACACTTGAAGCTTTAATTATCCAAAAATACTCAGGAGCAAGTATGAGGAACAGGCACCATTCCAAGCTTTGCCTGAGCAAGTTATAGACACTTTATGTGAAGCCATAGGATACACAATTAATGCACAGAGCAGCAAAACTTTGAACATCCAAACTGAAAAAAATAAGTGAAAGATTCATTCATAACACTTTTAAAACATATTGTATTATAGTAAGCACACACACGTACTAGTACATACAGGTGTATGCTTGTAGAATGTGTGTTTGTGTGTGTGTTCATGTGTGCCTGTGTACATGAGTGCAGGTGCCTATGGAGGCTAGAGGTACAAGATGCCCTTAGAGTAAGACTTAGAAGCAATTTTGTCCTCAATGCGGGTACTAGGAACTGAACTAGGGTCTTCTGCAAGAACAGTATACAATCTGTGGTGCTTTGAATATGAACGGCCCTCATGGATTGATAGATGTGAATAGTTAGTCACCAGGAAGTGGCACAATTAGAAAGTGTGGCCTTGTTAGAGTAGGTGAGGCCTTGTTGGAGGATGTGTTTCACTGTGGGTGGGCTTTTAGATTTCAGATGCTCTAGCCAGGCCCATTGTCTCTCTCTTCCTGTTGTCTGAGGATCCAGGGTATGGTGTCTCTTTACAGCAATGGAAACTCTAAGAAACACTTTAAACCACTCACCTACCTCTGTAGACCACACTCATAATAATTTCAAAAGATAAGGACATGAACATAGCCAAGGATATAGAGGACTTTGATGATAAAAATATTATGACACTATAGAAAGAAAATGAAAAAGACACCGAGACAGTGGAAAGAATTCTCATGTAGTAGGAGCTGCGGGCTGTGTTCCAGCCTAGCTCCCAGCCACCTGGCTAGCTTATGCCCCGAAGTAATAGCACACAAACTGTATTCTTTTAAGCACTGCCTGGCCCATTAGTTTCAGCCTCTTATTGGCTAATTTACCACATCTTGCTTTAACCCATATTTAGTAATCTGTGTAGCACCATTAGGTGGTGGCTTGCTGGGAAGATTCTTAACCGGCATCAATCTCAGAGAGGAGAGCTATGACATCTGTCTCACTGCCTTCTTCCTCCCAGCATTCTATTCTGTCTACTCCACTCACTTATGCTCTGGCCTATCAGGCCAAGCAGTTTCTTTATTAATTAACCAATGAAAGCAACATATAGAAAGAAGACCCACCTACATCATTTCCATGTTCATATAATATTTAATTCATGTAAAAACATCTATGTTATGAGTTGTAATCTATAGACTGAATGCAATTTTGTCAAAATTCTAATAGTATCCTTCAGAAATCCAGAAAAGAAATTCAAAAATTAACAGAGAGTTAAGAAGGACCTCAGATAGTCAAAGAAATCCTATGGAGAAAGAATAATGCTTGCCTAGCAGTGTAGATAAAACTACACTCAGGGATAAAACACTTGCTGCATAAGCCTGAGGACTAGAATTCACAATTGCAGAGCCCACATGAAACAGAGCAGGTGTCCAAGCAAGAATGTAATTCCAGCCTTCCAGAGGCAGAGATGGAATATCCAGGACAAGCTACTGAGCTAGACTAGCTAAACACTAAGTTCTGGCATTATTGAGAGACCCTGACTCAGAAAATAAAATGGAGAGCAAAGGAAGGAATTCTTTGATCCCCATACACAAGTGCATCCACACACAAGTAAATATCCAAGCTTACATGAACACGACAGGCAGGTGCATGAGCACGCGTGCATGCATACACACACACAGAGTATGTAATATGCTA
This sequence comes from Chionomys nivalis, assembly GCF_950005125.1. Taxonomy (NCBI): domain Eukaryota; kingdom Metazoa; phylum Chordata; class Mammalia; order Rodentia; family Cricetidae; genus Chionomys; species Chionomys nivalis. Next base: position 61,849,020 of record NC_080099.1, read on the forward strand.
AAAAACATCACAGTTCTGTAAAAAATCCAGGGAAAAGAATGGATAAAACAAAAGTATATTCATAGAGGTATTGCAACCCAGTTTTGACAAAGATGCCTCAAGCATACATAGACAAAAGGCTGCATATTTATTAAGTGGTGCTGATAAACATGCATCTTCATGTAGAAGAAATACAAGATTACCTCTTACTGTAAGTAGAAGCCATTAATCATGTGTTGAAAACTTTTGTATGTGACCTGAAATCTTGGAAATGTTTGGCCAAAATAAGAAAGCCATTCAAAGTACAGACAAAGAGCAGAGCATTCTGAAAGGGACTCTACCAGCATAGGAGGAAGTGATAAAATTACACAGCCTCTGCAAAGAGAGGGAAGCAGTACAAGCCAACACAAAGGGATTTTGTGTTGCATACTATTAATCAAAGTGCCAATATTTAGAATATATAAATAACTACAAATTTTAAACCCCTAAACAACCTATAGATTGATAGATGGAGTAATAATGTGAATATAAATTTCTCAAAAAACAAACACAATGGTCGATAAAGGAGCTAAAAGTATACAATGGGAAAAAGAGAGCATCTTCAACAAATGGTGCTGGCAAAACTGGATGTCAATCTGTAGAAGAATGAAAATAGATCCATATCTATCACCATGCACAAAATTCAAATCCAAATGGATTAAAGACCTCAATATCAGTCCGAACACACTGAACCTGATAGAAGAGAAAGTGGGAAGTATTCTACAACACATGGGCACAGGAGACCACTTCCTACGTATAACCCCAGCAGCACAGACATTAAGGGCATCATTGAATAAATGGGACCTCCTGAGACTGAGAAGCTTCTGTAAAGCAAAGGACATTGTCACTAAGACAAAAAGGCAACCCACTGACTGGTAGAAGATCTTCACCAACCCTGCAACTGACAAAGGTCTGATCTCCAAAATATATAAAGAACTCAAGAAACTAGACCGTAAAAGTTTAATCAACCCAATTATAAAATGGGGCACTGAGATGAACAGAGAATTCTCAACAGAAGAAGTTCAAATGGCCAAAAGACACTTAAGGTCATGCCCAACTTCCTTAGCGATCAGGAAAATGCAAATCAAGACAACTTTAAGATACCATCTTACAACTGTCAGAATGGCTAAAATAAAAAACACCAATGATAGCCTTTGCTGGAGAGGTTGTGGAGAAAGGGGTACACTCATCCACTGCTGGTGGGAATGCAAACTTGTGCAACCACTTTAAAAAGCAGTGTGGCAGTTTCTCAGGAAATTCGGGATCAACCTACCCCTGGACCCAGCAATACCACTCTTGGGAATATACCCAAAAGATGCCCTATCATACAACAAAAGTATAAGCTCAACTATGTTCATAGCAGCATTGTTTGTAATAGCCAGAACCTGGAAACAACCTAGATGCCCTTCAATGGAAGAATGGATAAAGAAAGTGTGGAATATATACATATTAGAGTACTACTCAGCAGTAAAAAACAATGACTTCTTGAATTTTGCATGAAAATGGATGGAAATAGAAAACACTATCCTGAGTGAGGTAAGCCAGATCCAAAAAGAGGAATATGGGATGTACTCACTCATATTTGGTTTCTAACCATAAATAAAGGACATTGAGCCTATAATTTGTTATCCTAGAGAAGCTAAATAAGAAGGTGAACCCAACGAAAAACATATAGGCATCCTCCTGAATATTAACCTTCATCAGGCGATGAAAGGATACAGAGACCCACATTGCAGCACCGGACTGAAATCTCAAGGTCCAAATCAGGAGCAGAAGGAGAGAGAGCACCAGCAAGGAACTCAGGACCGCGAGGAGTGCACCCACACACTGAGTCAATGAGGATATTCTATCAGGAACTCACCAAGGCCAGCTGGCCTGGGTCTGAAAAAGCATGGGATTAAACTGGATTCGCTGAACATAGTGGACAATGAAGACTGCAGAGAAGTCAAGAACAGTGGTACTGGGTTTTGATCCTACTGCACGTACTGGCTTTGTGGGAGCCTAGGGAGTTTGTATGCTTACCTTACTAGACCTGGATTGAGGTGGGTGGTCCTTGGACTTCCCACAGGGCAGGGAACCCTGATTACTCTTAGGGCTGACAAGGGAGCGGGGCTTTAATGGGGGAGGGGGAGGGAAATGGGAGGCAGTGACAGGGAGGAGGCAGAAATCTTTTTTTTTATTAATTAATTAATTTAATTATTAAAGATTTCTGCCTCTTCCCCGCCACCACCTCCCATTCCCTCCCCCTCCCCCAATCAAGTCTTCCTTCCTCCTCAGCCCAAAGAGCAAGCAGGTTTCTCTGCCCTTTGGGAGGTCCAAGGACCACCCACCTCCATCCAGGTCTATTAAGGTGAGCATCCAAACTACCTGGGCTCCCACAAAGCCATTACATGCAATAGGATCAAGAACCCATTGCCATTGTTCTTCAGTTCTCAGTACTCCTCATTGTCCATTATGTTCAGCGAGACCAGTTTTGTCCCATGCTTTTTCAGTCCCCGGCCAGCTGGCCTTGGTGAGTTCCCGATAGATCATCCCCATTGCCTCAGTGTGTGGGTGCACCCCTCGCCGTCCTGAGTTCCTTGCTCGTGCTCACTCTCCTTCTGCTCCTCCTTTGGATCGTGAGACTTCAGTCCAGTGCTCCAATGTTGGTCTCTGTCTCTGTCTTCTTTCATCGCCTGATGAAGGTTAATATTCAGGGGGCAGAGACTTTTCAACAGAAGAAGTTCAAATGGCCAAAAGTCACTTAAGATCATGCTCAACTTCCTTAGCAATCAGGGAAATGCAAATCAAGACAACATTAAGATACCATCTTACACCGGTCAGAATGGCTAAAATCAAAAACACCAATGATAGCCTCTGCTGGAGAGGTTGTGGAGAAAGGGGCACTCTCATCCATTGCTGGTGGGAATGCAAACTTGTGCAACCACTTTGGAAAGCAGTGTGGCGGTTTCTCAGGAAAATCGGGTTCAACCTACCTCTTGACCCAGCAATACCACTATTGGGAATATACCCAAGAGATGCCCAAACATACAACAAAAGTATATGCTCAACTATGTTCATAGCAGCATTGTTTGTAATTGCCAGAAATCTTTAATAAATAGAAATCTTTAATAATTAAATAAATTAATTAATAAAAAATAAAAATAAAAAATAAAACAAATAAAAAAAAAAGAGCTAGTTCCGGGACGGGCACCAAAGCTACAGAGAAACCCTGTCTCGAAAAAACCAAAAAAAAAAAAAGAAAGAAAAATGAAATTGAATAATGAAGGAACAGAGGAAAGGGAGAGACCTATGTGGATGTCGGTTTGCATTGGGTTATGAAATGGTTTGAAATTTGGTTCTAATTTTGTCCTGCTTGTGTATGTTTCGTAAACAAAATAATCGAATTATTATAAAAAAAACATAAGATATTTTCATATACTGGAAAAAAAAAGAAAACCAGGCACTTCAACACTGGAAAAAAATGAAAAAAAATTAAAAAATATAGCTGGGAAAACGCAAAGATTAAATATAGGGATATAGCCCCATCCATTGGGGGCGTGTTCGCCTTGGGCTAATGTTTACTGATAAATCTGCCAGGCATGATCCCAGCAGCCCTTTTTCTCTGCTTTTCCTGTTCTCCACGGGAACCTGTGGTCCTGTAAGTCTATTTCCTTATTAAAGCTGTATATATTTTTATAATCTGTCTGCATTCATTTACGCCATCACATTTGGCGTCCAATATCGGTCTATTTTGCCCCTGCCCCGGCACAGGGGGGGCGCAAGCTCCATCTTTCCCAGGCTTTGCGAGCAAGCTGGTTACCAGAGCTCAGGAAGTGCGATTGGGCGAGCATAGCCTGCTAGCTTTCACAGTGCACTCCCTGCTCGCTTTCCCTTCCCCCATTCCAGGCCACACAATACAGTCGCAGAGCGGCGACCCCCACTCGTCCCCTTACGCCTACGGTGGGCCTGCCCCTTCTTTCAGACTTACTTGGGCCAGAGCAGGTAACCACTCCCTGCCTGGCTTGGCTAAGCCCCACTGCCTGAATTAACGGAAGCACCTGCGGTTTTGAAGCAAAAGCCGCCACAGCAGCAGACAAAGTGACCCTTTCTGTGACCAATCTAACTTGTCAGGCAGTACAATAATTTTTGTTTGAGTTAATTGTTTCAGACCGGCTCTGGCTTAGAACACGTGGACTCAGGTGCATTTCTTTCGCCACCACTGGCAGGAAAACGTCATTACAGGTAAATAATTTTCTTTTATAAATAAGAAAAATGTCTGAAAACATTATCATTCAAGACTTTAACAGCCTTTTCAATTGTACCATGTGGGAGATTTTACAAGAAATGTCTGTCAGCCCACAGATATGGATCTTTCTGGGATTCGTAGTTTTCCTTGGTACTATATGGTTTGATAATAGAAATATGATAAAGTCTTTATGAGACGAGGTTGAACGCTTAAAAACAATTGAGAATGACAACAATCTTCTCAAAAATCAGTTTGAAGTTCTCCAGGCAGAGAACAGATCTTTGTTTAACACAACTCGACAAACTGAACAAAATTTAGAATAGGTACAGGCTGATGTTAAGGAGAAATTCATTACTATGGAAGAGGGAACAGCTGATTTGGATCGTAAGCTTCAGTCCCTTTCAGGAGGAACTGAAACATTAACTGAGAGAATCAAAACTGCTGAATGTGACAATCGGATTTTGTCTAAAGCTTATAACAGATTGGCAGAAAGATTGTCAATACAGGAAGGGACGGTTTATGCTATAAAAATTATGTCCAAAGATGAGATGTTATCTCTAATGGACAAACTTCATACTTTAGAATCCTCAATGAAGGCTTTAGAACATAATTCTGGACAGGAGATTCAGACAATACAAAAGGCAATGGTGAATAGAATTGAAAAGATTGAGGAATTTCTAAATTCTGAGGAAGAAGAGCAAGAGGTAGAAAGGCAAATTTTAACTACATCTGTGGGTAAATCTCTCTGGGACAATTCCCACAAAGCTCTACCTACAGTTCTACCTGCCTTTCCAGTAGTAACAACAGAGAAAGTGGTTGGTTCCAGAAACCCTAGGGTCATCAAGGAAGATACATGGGAACCTGTCCGTATGAATGATCTCAAAGAAATTAAACAGGCTGTAATGACTTTTGGGATGAATGCCTCTTTTGTTAAAGAGATGCTAAGATCTTGGGCCACAACAAATAAAGTCACATTCTCTGACTGGTTACAACTGAGCTCTGCTGTCCTTGAGAGTGGACCGCAATTGAAATGGAAATACTTATTCAGGCAAGAGGCTAGACTTTTAGAACAGCAGTAAAGAGCAAAGGGAACTGAGATTTTCCTAGATCAAATTCTAGGAGAGGGGCTATTTTCTGACTCTCAGGAACAAGCTAATTTGGATGAAAACATACTCTCCATGTGTACTACAGCAGCCTTAAGGGCTTGGGAAAGGGTGCAAGACCCAGGACAGAGAATGGAATCATTTGTCAGAGTTAAACAGGGTCAGAGAGAACCCTTTATAATTTTAAATGCACTGAAAAGTTAATTAGGTTATGTATTTTGTATCATTTGAAAGAGACCTTTGAACCTTTTTTCACATAAAAAATTACTAATATACACTTAAATATTTATTTATATACAAAAGTAACTGTTAAACTATCTTCTTGGTGTTGTTGATACCTAACATTTTTATAAAACATTACAGTATAGTATGAAGAACATCTTTGATGATGTATATCTAGAAAAAATACTATATTGCTTTGTATTTTCTTATAAGTCATTAAACTTCCTTCTTGCGTATAACAAAACCTGTCAGCAGAAAATTCCCTACCAAGAACACTGGGAAGGCAGAGCAGGGAGAGTTCTGTGTGTTCAACGGCAGCTTAGCCTGGTCTATATTACAAAAAAAGAAGTTAATAAAGTAAGGCATTTGGAGAATAACAAATAATACTTAAGATTCGTTTCATCATACTTGTGACTTGTTAACTCAAATTGCTATGGTCTGAATTTACGTATTAATGCCAAAGGAAGTAATACACATAAAATAATGGAAAAGGTAACTTTGATTTTAAACTTATTAAACAATGAAAGCCAAATGTAAAATGCCAGGTGAATAAAAAAAATGTAAGTTTCACACCTACTTGGGGTTGCTGAAGAGAGCATGCCCAATTTCTTTAATAGTGTGGTTTCTGTAGGTGGATTTCACTCCAGGGCAGGACCCACTCAAAAATAATTGGGCAATACAAATTAGATTCAATGGAATCTTCTTTAAACAGGAAAAAACAGACATGGAAGGCAGAACACAAAGAGTTCCAAGGATTCAAAGTCAGTTTAGATTGAAAAAAAAGATAATAAAGTGAGACATTTGGAGAATCTTTCCAATTAATGCATTTTCTTTTGTCTCCACTAGAAAATCCCTTTCATTGGATTTTCTACAATTTTGAATTTCTCTTCATTTCTTGTTTTTCAAAGACATTTAAATCCCTGCCTGTACTTCAGTAAAGGACAACTTTCTACCATACTTTTGTTTCAATCAAATAAGGTTTTTGAAAAGTCCTATTTGTACTATATTAAAAATTACTCAAAGTGTAAATATTTTATAATTATTTACAGGAAAACTAACATAACATAGAATGAACACTGCCTGTCAATGTTATTCATTTTAATCATTTATGATTGCAATTTAAAGCACAGTGTTAATTAGGTGTTACATTTGTGGTTTGAAAAATTTAAATCTCCATGATATTTGATTTCACTACAGTTCCTGAAATTAAAGTATGTGATATATCTTAACTGCCATATTTTTAGGTAAGTTTGAAGATATTTGGTAAAAGTTATTGATATTAATACATAAAATGAAACACAATAAAACTGATGAACTTTAAATTAAAAGAAATATTTACCAAAAGTTCCATGAAAAATGCAACAGTATGATCAGGTATAGTGCTGCTCATTGACATCTCAGTACTTGGAGGCTGAGTCAGGAGAATCAAGACTTCTAGGCCAGAATGGTTTATACAGAAGGAACCCATCTCTGATCATGATATGGATAACATAATATTTAACAGTATAAAACCAATATTAATAATGTTCCCTCAAATTGAAAATGGTAAGGAAGTAGTAACTTCTTGGTAAAAAAAAAATTACATAAAATGGTGAATCATTGGAATCCAAAAAATACTGAAACACCAAACAGAAATAAAATAAAATTATTTAGAGTTTGAAATCTGTGATTTCTTGAGGATGAATAGAGAAATGAAAATTAAGTATGTATTTCTGAATGAGGTCATTTATACTCATTAAATATTAGAAATATTATGTGTAGACTGTAGATAAAAAAGGCAATGAATTCGATCAAAGAGAAATGTTATGGAAAAAGATAAAAGAAACACAACCAGAAACACACAACAGAAAGGTTTTTCAAAGCCTTCCAGATAATTCAGTTCCTAAATTTCTGAATTCTTTTTAGGGAAGACATGACTAAAATTGAATATGGAAAACATGGTGCTAAAGCATGAGGGAACATAAAAGAGGGTGTATTTGAATTAAAGAAAATAATGCATAAGTTCATAAAAGAGTAATTGCAGAATTAAGATGAAGCACGAGAACAAATATTCTGGAATTTTCAAGTGAAATAATGATAAAACAGTAGTCCACAGTCCATTTTCTGGAGCCACAGTGTTAGATTTCAGCAGCTGATCCTAACAGCTGAAACACTGGAAGAGCAATCATGAAGAACGCTCTTTCCGACTCTATATTTTGACCATCTTAGCTCCACTTTACTGTTAATCATTTTCATTGTCCTTACCTTCATGCTTGGCAGGAACATCTGAGCCATTCTGTCATATTCTTTGAGGTCTAATAATTACAAAATGGAATCTTTGGACCCCAGATGCCCCATTCTAACTTCTAAGAATAAACTAATGTTTACAACAAATTCTCCTGGGCTCATATGTTGAGGTGGAACTAAATGGATCACCACTGGGCACATATAGTGTCATTCTTTCTGTTAAAATTTGGTTAATTCTTTTTCCATCAAGGTTAAAAAAATCAACTTGAGAATATAGCTGAGTATGCTATCTGGCATGTAGAGTACACACACACACACACACACACACATACAAACCAATTAACCAACCAACCAAACAAACAAAAATACCCACTTTATTAGATGAGTGAGTTGATGGATTCTTATAATCTGCCAAACTGAAGAAATGTACCTTTTTATCCACATTGATTATGTTACAAATGTTGAATTTTAAGTTGTGTTTTGGCATCAGCATACTATGGTGGTTTGCATAAGAGTGCTTCTCCATAGGTTCATGTATTTAAATGTTTGAAAGTATTAGGAAGTGTGGCCCTTTTGGAGAAAGCATTTCACTGTTGTTGGGCTTTCAGGTTTCAAAAGCTAATGCCAGGTTCAGTAGCACTCTCTTCCTGCTGCCTGTGGATCCTGATGTAGAGCTCTTATTTCCTCTCCAGCAACGCGTCTGCCTGCATGCTGCCATAATGATAATGGATAATGGATCAAACTTCTGAAATTATAGGCAAGCCCCAATTAAATGCTTTCTTTCAGTCATGATGTCTCTTCACATCAACAGAACACTGACTGAGATACCCACTAAAGGTACAACTGCTTCAAATCAAGCTCAAAGTTACAACCTATCAGAGAAATAGGAGAAAATAATCTGTGCCAAACTGAAATAAGGCCGTCATGCTAGTCCTTGATCATAAATAAACATATAAAAATGCTATAAAGTATGTAACTCTAATAAAAATTAATATTAATTACAGTATTATAGTTATATATTAATATGATTTCAATATAATTAACATGATTATAGCATAATGTGATTTAAATATTTTAATAGTTACATTTTCTAATTTGCCATATTATCTGTTTTCTTTGATGGGGTAGTGGGAAAAGAAGAAAGAACCCACACAAAGGCACACATACAGAAAAGCTGGGATCTGATGGGACATGTGCACTTTGATTGAGCTACACTGACTAAACAACAACCTGGAACCTTAACATTAATTATGTACAGCACAGAGGGAATTAGAAAGTTTTCCTAGGTGATCTCTATAGGTGAGCAGTCTCAGGCTGTGAATACCTGGGAAAATAAAGATGCAGCTGTTAGTCTTTACATGAACAATCAGTAATTCATCAGCATTGCTCCCACTGTTAACATTCACATGTGGACCACAGAAAGACTTTGCATGGTCAGTTGTTTATTAACACTCACATTGCACATACTCTCAACATTCACATGTGGACCACAGAAAGGCTTTCCATCCTGAGCCTTACCCTGGGGAAAGGCTTCACCATTCCCATGAATCTATGGTATTGGTCCTTGACATGACCAACAGTGTCAACAGTACACATTCACTCAAGACTTCATCTACTCTTCACACATTGACTATTGACTTTCACGTCTTTCTATCATTTTTTTTAACTTATAGTCTTTTCCATTTTCATTCAGATACACTTAGCTAAGGGAATTTACTAACAAAAATGCTGCAATTTCTGTACTTAATTTAAACTTATTAGAATATAAAACAGATCTATCAATTTGCATGAATTTCTCTAAGCTTTGGGGGAAGTAAAAGGAAAGTAAGGAAATTGGAATGATTTTTCATGAACTCTCCAAAAAATGGTTTTAAAATTTAATCTTCCTTAATACCTATAAAAGTAGAAAAATAGAAATAGAAAATTTAAAATGCAGGAAAGATTAAAGGTTCCAAAGTTTTAAGACAATTTTATAGACATTATAGATGTGATTGTAACAATAGATTATATGCTGTATCATATACCAGAGATTTAATTATGAACACCCAATTACTAGCTATCAGAGTTGATCAGCAGACCAGCATCCAAACATCACATCATGAAAAGGCATAAAGAAATGTAGATTGCAAGATCACATAGAACTGTTACATCCAACATTCTGAAGGAGAATAAAATATAAATTTCTGAAGTTCGTTTTCAGTATGCTAAACAGGAATAAACAACTGGAGAATGATAATGTTGCCATGGAAATAAATCCTTCATGTTTGCTCCTGTGAATACGGAGCTCCATGTTCTGTATTCATGCAATTCACACAGTTACAAACTCCCTAACTAGTTGCGTACCCCCACACACACATGCACACACACATACACGCATGCACGCACACATGCACACACACATTCAGAAAGAGAGGGAAAGAGAGAACAAGAGTGAGAGAGAGGTAAATTGACGTCTTACTGATATGTATGAATCTATGTCACTTGATAAGATATATTAACCCATGACAAGCAAACTAAAAATTTCATATAAAACATTAAAAAAGAAAATTTAAATAACAATAGAATAAAACATTTAAATGAGTTAAATGACACCTGTTGTTGTACTTTCCTTCTCAGCATTAATTCAAAGTAATTTACCCTTGATTTTTTTCTCTTTGAAAGAATTGTATTTGATACCAACAATCTGAGTTTAGTATTTTATTTAAACAGTGACATTTCAGTGTCCATCCATTCATTTGTGGTGAAGTCCTACTTTTTAGCTGACTTTTGCCAAAACAAACATAAAACCCCCCAAAAAATCTCAGTCTAACTGCATATTGTGTTGCTATCACTTAATTACATTTTAAATGCAATTTTCTATTGTTCTAAAAGACTTTATAAGACAAAAGAAGGTTGATATGTTAGAACACTTTCTCCTTTAAAGTTTCCTTCTGTTCTTATGTTAGGTTGGTGCTGGATTAATCATAATCTTTCTAAAACAAGAGAGAGCTATGGTGCTATAATTGATCCAAAAACTTTCTTCCTGCAGATTGTGTGCATGAATGTGATAACCATTGAAAAGCAATGGTGTATTGGTGATTTCCCAATATGAACTTTATATTTCATATCTGGCTTAAAACTACCTCCAGGACATGCTATTAATAAGAAATTTAAATTATTGTTATGACTTTTGAAGTCAAATTTAGCATTGGCGATTCTGTAACATTCTTATTGAAGCATTAGGAAAATTAGGCAATTTCCTAGCCATAGAAATAGTTTCATATCTAACAATTATGTTTGTGTTTTGCATATTGTGGCATATCAAATAAAATTCTTTGATTTCTGTATTGATAAATGTATAAATTAAATAACTTTATCTGTTGAATATTTGAGATAAAATTGGATTGTGAGAAGTTAATACTTTGAGGAGAACAGAGGTTCCCAGGTACAGAAATCTCCCAAGGCTATTGTACTGGATTCTGGTCATGTGTTCAAATTTAGTCACTATTCTAAATAATAAGCAATTTTAGTTGCTTTAGAGTCAAGCAATTATTGATAAGACTGGAATGATGGAGGTGGGTCATCTTTCTATCTGTTGTTTCATTGGTTAAGTAATAAAGAAACTGCCTTGGCCCCTTTAATAGGACAGAAAATTAGGTAGGCGGAGTAGACAGAACAGAATGCTGGGAGAAAGAAGCCAAGTCGGGAGTCGCCATGATTTTCCCACTCCAGACAGACATAGGTTAAGATCTTTCCTGGTAAGCCAGCTCGTGGTACTACAAAGAATATTAGAAATGGGTTAGATCAATATGTAAGAGCTAGCCAATAAGAGGCTGGAGCTAATGGGCCAGGCAGTGATTAAAAGAATACAGTTTCCGTGTAATTATTTCGGGGCATAAGCTAGCCATGTGGGCGGCCGGGTGCCGGGGACGCAGCCCCGCCGCTCTTATTACAACACTGGAAAATACTCACTAAAATAATTTTTCCTTATGAATTCATAGGTTAAACTTGTCATATAATCAGGCAACAAATAATTGTTTTTTTAAAGAAAAATTGGGATAGACTTTTGCAAAAAAAATAAAAGATAAAATTTGTATTTAACGTCTTGATGCATATACTTCTAATTGTGTCATAATTGGTATAGTAAAATTTCAGCAGAAAAGTCGGGGCATTTTCTTATTGTTGTAATAGGAGCGGCGGGCTACGTTCCTGGTGCCCGGCAGCCCGCACGGCTAGTTTTACCTGAAATAATTACATGGAAACTGTATTCTTTAAAACACTGCTTGGCCCATTAGTTTTTACCTCTTACTGGCTAGCTCTTACATATTGATCTAACCCATTTTTAATATTCTGTGTAGCACCATGAGCTGGCTTACCAGGTAGGATCTTAAATTGCATCTGTGTCCGGTGGGAGAATCATGGCGACTGACTGACTCGGCTTCTTTCTCCCAGCATTCTGTTCTGTTTACTTCACCTACCTAATTTTCTGTCCTATTAAAGGCCAAGCAGTTTCTTTATTAATTAACCAATGAAAGCAACAGATAGAAAGATAACCCTCCTCCATCATTTCCCCTTTTTCTGTTTAAACAAAAAAGAAAGGCATTCACTTTAACATAGTAAAATTACATATAGCAAAATGTTATAAAGCAAGAATTACAGTTATAATATTTATATCTATTTTATCTTTTATCATAACTAAGGAAAACTATAACTATAACTAACCATTCTTCAACTCCATCAAATACTCCAGAAGAATATAATATTTCCTAAAAAAAAAAACAAGAAATCCAAAACTCTAGAAATGGCAGAGACATCTCGCTGCCTGGACAGTCACCCAAAGTTCTTTTGTACCATTGAGGCATCCATCTTCAGCCTTCAGGCCCATAGTATCCAGCAGACAGTTTAATGAAGCAGGAAATTCCAAAGACAATTCAGTCACTTTCTGCTGTGTCCTGCAGAATATCTCGCAGACTCATGAATCAGGAACCCCGAAAGATCATCTCACCTTTAGGCAAGTTCAGCAGTCCTCTCTCTGCGGGTTTTTTGTGTCCAGTTTATGCATCAGTCCAGGCAAGAGCAGTTTCTTGCCCAAATGTCTAACCAACTCCATAAGAAGCCTCTTCGATGCCCATCCTCCTCTTGAAGTAGATGGGTGCTGCCAGGAGCAGACGTGTCTCATTGTCATGAAAAACCCTAAGTTATTAAAATATTAAATGCCTTATTCTGTAGTCTTTGAAAGATATGAAGAACACCTATCTAACTGAAATATATCTCTATATATCTAGAAAATCTAACCAACATGACAACAAACTTGACTATTATTGATGATTATCCATCAACAACCTATTATACATTACATTTTTTAAATGAACTCCACAATCACAACACCTTAATCAATAGCAGAAATACATATACATATAACAAAATTGACCTTAAAATCTATACCAATGAAATTATTCATACCTATATCATATCCCCCTTTAAGTGTAAAAGAACATTTATAAACAATATTTGGGAATATGGGTGCAGTTATTTCTCTCCAAACTGCTTCCTGCTGAATGGGGGCATTGTTAATTAGGTTTTTCATGGTATAACCTGTGTGCCAGGGTCATCTCAGTTGGCAGTTGAGTGAAGTAATTTTTTGAGGGTGTTCACAGCAACCTTTCAGGAGGGTGTGGTCTATCATACCATATTGGGATAGACATAATCCACAGGGTCTCATCCTCTGTGAAAACAAAAGAAGACCCTTTCCTCAGAGGTTAAGACCACTGGCTACTCTTCCAGAGGTCCTGAGTTCAATTCCCAATAACCACATGGTGGCTCACATGTCTCTCTGTACTTAGCTTCTTCACAGTCAAAAATTTTAAAGAAAACACAATGTACATAATCCAGACTCTCTGTGAATTTTTCATTTTTACATGACTTATTTTTCTTTATTTCTTTTAATCTATAACTATCTGTACTCTTTCTCTTTAAAGACTTTACCCCCCCCTTTTTAAGGGCATTAACTTTATTCTCTCTCTATTTTCTTTTCTCTCTCTCAAACCTACGTACACTCATCCAACATTGTGATCCATTTAGTGGTCTGAATCTGTCCTATTATGAATCTATAATTTTTTTTTTTTTACTATCCAGGAGCAGTTCTTAAAATGCTAAGCATTTCTTAAAAACTGCACCATGTAGGGGTAATTAGGTACTGCCTGTTTACTGCCAGTCTAAAGCTTAACTGCGTTGTTGCTATGGTAATTACAATCATTCCTGTCTGAAGTCAGCACAGTTCAGCATGGAACAGCAGCTCCTGCCTCAGATCCATTTGGTGCCCCTGAGCTGTGCACAGTTCCAGGCACATAGGAAGTCCACATTGGAGCTGCACTCGAGACTGAGCGTGCGGCACAGAAACTCTTTTCATCCAAGTTACAGCCAAATATGACATGTAGAGCACTGCTCAGTCTGAAAACACGTCTGTATGGTGGCACAAATCCACCATGCTCTTCTGCCTGCCTAAGTTTGATTCTGCCTTCTGCCCAGGTGCAGGCGGGGAGCGCTGAGCCATAGGCACAGTCTCAGAGTACTTTCCGATCCCAAGTAGGAACACAAACATCTCGTCCTATAAAAGCCATTGAAATGCTTTAAAGAGAGTTTGCACTGGCAGCACAGTCCCAGGAAGCCGCACTTTAAAATGATGCAGCGTTTTTTCTGCTGCTGTTGCTGAATCAGGAAATCTCTCTACAGCATGCCCTAGCAAATGGCAAAAGGCTGTGTTAAACTCTTTTTTTGTGTGTGTTTAAAATTAAGCTCTCTCTCAGGTTTTACGTGGAGTTCATTATCATGTTGGGTGCCACTCTGTTGTAATAGGAGCGGAGGTTTACGTTCCTGGCGCCCAGCTACCCGCATGACTAGCTTTACCTGAAATAATTACACAGAAACTGTATTCTTTTAAACACTGCTTGGTCCATTAGTTTTAACCTCTTATTGGCTAGGTCTTACATATTGATCTAACCCATTTCTAATATTCTGTGTAGCACCATGAGCTGGCTTACCAGGTAGGATCTTAACCTGCATCTGTGTCCAGTGGGAGAATCATGGCAACTGACTGACTCGGATTCTTTCTCCCAGCATTCTGTTCTGTTTACTTCACCTACCTAATTTTCTGTCCTATTAAAGGCCAAGCAGTTTCTTTATTAATTAACCAATGAAAGCAACAGATAGAAAGATGACCCTCCTCCATCATCTTATGTTTCCTATTCTAAGTTTGGCTTCCATACAATTTTCAGACATATAGATAAGCAAATTTTTCTTGGTGATGTATTCTTAGAAATGTTTGCATTCCTTATATTGAGTTTTATATAGAATTTTTAATACTTCAAGGACTCTTATAACAGTTTCAATTCTATCAGTAATATATGCCAATTGCCTCACAATTACTAAAAGAGATTTGTTTTTTATTCGATTTTTTAAAATTATCTTCTGCATTTCTGATATGATAGTCACAGAATAAGTTTCTCTCCTTGAAGTTCATCTATCAAATCTGGAATATGTTTTACTATTATTTTCAGATAAAACCAGTTATATTTTCTTCTTTTTACTTTCTGGTAATGATCATAAGTACTAAAATCCACTTCACATATGTTCATGTACACTAGATATGTGTCACTAAAGACAAGAAATAAAATAAAACCATTCCAGAGTAGTTACAAAAAAGACATGCGTAATAAACTACCTCTTCAAAGCAAATTTACTGAAAAAAAAACTGATAAATAATATAAGCATTCTGTGTTACAACATGATAAGGACAAAGAAATTTATATTCTAGAACCATGAACTGATCAATAGGCTAAGACAGTTTACCTTTATTTGGAGTTATGGGACAGGCTTTGAATTGAGTACTTATCATTAAAATGACACCATGATTGCAATTACTACCGTACAAACAAGGACAGATAATCTTTCATGACACATTGAGAAGTACTGATATTATGAAGCTTATTCTAAGGAATCACTAGAGTTTTTCAACATGTGTTGACAATTTTAATAATGCTGTATCTATCCTTCATCATATGCCATACCTAGTTGAAATCTGACGACACGGGTCCTTTGCTTAGGTGCAGCTGCATATTTGAAGAATCTCAAAATACATTTTGTATCTTCTCTTGCTTGTTATGCTTTGTGTATGAGAGTGCACGTGTTTGTGTGTACATGCATGTGTGTCTGTGTGTGTGTGTGTGTGTGCCTGTAGCTGACCAACTGTCTGGTCAGAGAGCTCCAGATATCTGATTTTCCTCCCCTTTCCTCTCATTGGGGATTTTAAAGCATCTTCTGTTGTATCTAGTCTTTTTACTTGGGTTCTGGGGATTTGATCTCAGGGCCTCATCATTGTGTGGCAGACACTTTAATAACACAGTCATCTCCTCATCACACTTTCATTATGTTCATATTATGTCAACTCATTTAATTTCTTTTTATGTTTTTATTCTTTAATTAAAAAATATTCTTTCATCACATATCTTTAATATATCCTGGTTATAGTTTCTCTCTATCTACTACTCTTAGTTTCTCTCCACCTGCTCTCTCCTCCAGATTCACTTCTTTTCGGTTCCTCACCAGAAAAATAAAATATAATAAGATAAAATAAAATTATCATATCATAGTTGTACACAGCAACCCAACAAGAGAAAACAGTTATAAGAACAGGCACAAGAGTCAGAAATCTCATTCTCACAGTCAAGTGGTATAGGAAGTCCTTTTGCTTATGTGTTGCTTTCATTGGTTAATCAAAAAAGAAATTGCTTGGCCTGATAGGGCAGAACTTAGGTAGGCGGAGAAGACAGAACTGAATGCTGAGAAGAAGGGCAGAGTGAGAGACGCCATGGATCTCCTGCCTGAGACGGACACTGGTTAGAAACTTGCCAATAAGCCACAGTCATGTGGCGATACACAGATTAATAGAAATGGGTTAAATTAAGATGCAAGAATTAGCCAATAAGAAGTTAGAGCTAATGGCCAAGAAGTGTTTTAATGAATACAGTTCCTGTGTGATTATTTCGGGTGTAAGCTAGTCAGGCGGCCGGGACAAAGGGCCCCTCCTCATGTAACAGTCAAGAGTCTGATAAAAAACAAGCACACAAGCCATTAGCTATAATATATACTCAGAGCAACTTGTGCAGGTTCTTGTAGTACCCGTGCTTGTTGCTTCAGTATCTGTATGCACTATTGTATGCACCTTGCTTAGTTGTCTCTGCTGGTGTCCTTCATCCCCTCTGGCTCTTACAATCTTTCTGTCTCCTTTGAGCTGTAGAGGAGAGATTTGATGGAGGCTTCTAATTCAGACTCTCTCTGTGTGTAATGTCCAGCTGTGGGTCTCTGCACCTGTCCCATCTACTGCTGGAGGAAGCCTCTCTAGTGATGCCTGGATAAGACCTGGATCTATCAGTATAGCAGAATAATTTTAGAAATAATTTGCTGGTAGGAGTGCAAACTTGTATAGCTACCATGGGGTTCAATATAACAGAAAGAATTGAATTGATCTACCTCAAGAGCCAGCTATATGACCCTTGGGCATATACCCAAAGGACACTTTATCCTATCACAAGGACACTTGCTAACCCATGTCATAATATCCAGAAACTGGAAACAAAACAACCTAGATGTTTCTCAATAGAATAATGAATAAAGAAAATATGGGGTATTACTAAGCTATTAAAAATGACATCATGAAAATTCAGAGAAATGGATGGAATTAGAAACAATCATAGTACACGAGGTAACCTAGATGCAGCAAATAAATATGGTATCAATGCACTTATAAATGGTTATTAGCCAAGCTACAATCTGTAGACCCAGATAAGTTAAGTATAGAAGAGGAGTATGGGGGAGGAACAGGGATATACCTGGGGGGGAAGTAGAATATATTTTATGGGTAGACTGGAATCTGGGTGGGGTGGGGAATAGGTAGGCAAAGAGATTGGGTGGAGGGAGAGAATGCTAGGAAAGACAGCTGGAATGGGGGGGGGCATTTGGAGAGTTCTGTGGAAATCTGGTGCAGTGAAAATTTCCTGAAATCTATGAAGGTGATCCTAATGAACACTTAGGCAGGGGAGATATGCAACTTTCCTGGTCATCTCTTGTAATCAGGCAAAGCTCCAGTGGAAGTACTGGTTTGCAATCAACTCAGGTTTTGGCCAAGGGGTTCCCTGGAAAATCCTCAAACAACCAAAGCTGTTAATAAGACAAAAGGTTGCTCTTCTCAAACTGACAGCCAGACCCTACTGCTGAGAACAACACCCACATAACTTTCTGAACATGGAAAAATATTGAACTTATGCCTGCATGGAGCCCTTACTCCTAGATTCTTGATCCTTTGGTGCAGGTAGTTTCTCTCCATGCTACCAAAAGAAAGACATGGACTTCAAGGCAGCCACAAAACCTTTGACCTATAATCAGTCATTCTTGTAAAATATGCAAGGCCGTGGTGGCCCCAAACTGGTGAAAGTAGCTTACGAAACAATGTCTGAATTGATATAAGGCTTACTCTACAGGATGAAACCTATACCTGATACTGTTTAGGTGAATAAGAACCAGAGTCTAGCTAGCCCAGACACCTGGGATAAAACCAAACACGACTGGTCATTGGCCCATTTCTGTACAAGACAATGGTCATATTTTACAGCATATTTTTATTAAAAACCTAAAACTTAGTATGATAGATCAATAAATTGATTACAGTTTGATATGGTTCAGAACATTATCTGAGCATTGGCTCTAGACAAATTGTTAGGCAGCTGTACACGGCGATTCAATAGATAGTTTGTATCTTGCTTTAGGTGATTGACCATTTCCTATCAACCTAACTGAAAGATACTTCAAAAACAGGAAACTGAGGTATTTTTTTCAGGCAATAAACAATTAGAAAATAAATCCTAATATTTGAGGAAGTGGTAATTATTCTGAGATTTCTGATGAAAACTATAGTATAAATTCTAAATTGCTTAGTATCACACAGTAAATAAAGATATTTTAATATTTCTGTTTGGTTAAGAAAATAGTGTGTATAGGAGCAACATTTTCAATAACTTCTTGGAATTATTCCATGGCTGTGCTACCATCCCTTGATTAAACTTCTTATTTTCATTGGTCAATAAAACCAGTGATTAGTGTGAGCCAAGAGGCTGTAAAGTTTCTTCAGTATTTGCCCTCATTCTGTTTACTGCTATCAAGAGTTATTGACTCAAAAATTTAATATTTCTTTAAAAATAAAAAGGTATGAACTCATGAAAATATAAACCCCCTGCAAGCCTTTTATAGCAAAGAAGGTTAAATTTCAGGGGATGGGTGAGTGGAAATTGTACAAGTTAGAATTGCTTATGGAGACCACACATGGAGAATTCAGGGTCAGCTTTGCCTGTTATAAGGATGAGCTGCAGAGCTGCATACTCTGGATAGAACCTCAAGGACTCATCCAGGAATACAATAACCCACAGTTTAGATGATTAACTAAAGACCTACAATAACAAAGATAAGGGATTATAAATAGCCCTGAAAGAGAAGGAAAATGAGCATGCTCTGAATTCTGGATACATTAAAAATGCATAAGAAACCTTTGATGGCCTTTTAATATACTGTACATTGTTGAAGGAGCTGCGGGCAGCATTCCCGCCTGGCTTCTGGCCACCTGGCTAGCCTATGCCCCGAAATAACAACACACAAATTGTATCTATCTATTCTTGAACTCCATCAAAGACTCCAGAAGGATATAATATTATCTAAGCAAACAAGAAATAAGCAACTTCCAAACTCTAGAAATGACAGAGACATTTCGCTGCCTGGACAGTCACCCAAAGTTTCTTTGTACCGTTGGGGCATCCATCTTTGGCCTACAGGCCCATAGTATCCAGAGACATTTCTATGAAGCAGTAAATTTCAAAGGCAGTTCAGTCACTATCTGCTGTGTCCTGCAGAATGTCTTGCAGACTCTTTCATGAATCAGGAACCCTGAAAGATCATCTCCCCTTTAGGCAAGTTCAGCAGTCCTCTTTCTGCAGGTTCTTTGTGTCCAGTTCATGCAATAGTCCAGGCATGAGCAGTTTCTTGCCCAAATGGCTATCAAACTCCATAAGGATCTTCTTTGATGCCCATCTTTTTCTTGAAGTAGATTGGTGCTGCCAGGAGCAGAGTGTCTCGTTGTCATGAAAAGTCCTAAGTTATTAAAACATTAAATGTCATAATCTTTGAAAGATATGAAGAATGCCTATTCAACTAAAATATATATAAATATATCTAGAAAATCTAACTAACATGACTACAAACTTGACTATTATTAATGATTATCCATTAACAACCTATATACATTATGTTTTTAAATGAACTACACAATCACAATACCCTAATCAATATCAGAAATATATATATATATGTATATATATATATATATATATAAAACAAAATTGGCCTTAAATTTATATCAATAAAGTCAAATCCATACTGATGCAAATTATTCATATCTATATCATATCCCCCTTTAAATGTAAAAGAACATTTATAAACAATATTTGGGAATATGGGCGCAGTTATTTCTCTCCAAACTGCTTCCTGCTGTATAGGGGCGCTTTTAATTAGGTCTTTTATGGTGTAACCTGTCTGTTAGGTTCATCTCAGTCGGCAGTTGAGTGAAGTAATTTTTTGAAGGTGTTCACAGCAACCCTTCAGGAGGTCGTCGTCCATCATACCATATTGGGATAGAAGCAATCCACAGGGTTTCATCCTCTGTGAAAACAAAAAGAAACTCCCTTCCGAAGCATCATGTCCTTAGATCCAAATTTTAAAGTCAAAGTATTTTCAAAATATCTATGTTGGATTAGTTCAGCAGCATTTATAAACAAATATCTTTTAGCATCTGTTGCTCCTTCCTCAGCATTCAAATAATTCAAAGAGAGCATAATAGCATACAGTATCAAGATTCTCTGTGTATTTTCCATCTTTGTGCAGCTTTATTTTAACCTCTATTTAGTTTATTTTTACTTTTATTTTTTGAGACAAGTTCTCTGTATATCTTTGTCCTGGAATAACTCTGTAGATCAGGCTGTCCTTGAACTCTCAGAGATCTGCCTGTCTCTGCCTCCAAGGCATTGGGATTTAAAGGCATGTGCTACCACACCTTGAAGTCACAGAGGTCAATCTACCTCTGCCTCCCAAGTGTTGGGATTAAAGGGGTGTACTACTACACCCAACTACTTTCTTTCTTCCTTTTTTTACTTTTAAGAACTTTAACTTTTAGCCTGCTTATGTTTTTAAACACACTGTAAATCATTTAAAGGTTTTCTTTGTCTTTGAATCTCTCTTTACTGTATATCTCTCTTTTTCTGACCACACGAACCTTTAAATTAGTGACCAATATGGGTAAGATTAAAGCCGTGGCTTTGCCGGCTAGATCCAGCCCATTCCTTAGCTTTCCAGTCTTGTGGCTAAGGTACCGACTGTAGCCACGTTTATCGCCACAACTCTAGGCATTTCAAGGTCCCTGCCAGCAAGCAAACTGCAACAGTTATTAAGCAACACTCAAAAAGCTCCATAGTCAGGATCGCCTGCTTGAAAGAGTCAGAGTTTGCCCTCGCAGGACGGCCCATAAAGCCAGCATTTTAAAACAACTCAGCTTTTTTTTCCTGCTACTGCTGAAAACAAACAAGCATTCAGTCAGCTCTTATCAACACCATTTAAGTGTTTCATGGCAGAACCCCTTAAGAGCTGCAGGGTTTTGCAGCTAAAGCTGAGTCAGGAAGCCTCTCTTAGATGAGAGCACTTGCTTGCCTCTAGCAAGCAGAGCAGACCCGAGAAATTGCTGCTACCACATCGGGCGCCAATTCTGTTGAAGGAGCTGCGGGCAGCATTCCCACCTGGCTCCTGGCCACCTGGCTAGCTTATGCCCTGAAATAACAACACACAAATTGTATTCTTTTTAAAAACTGCTTGGCCCATTATATCTAGCCTCTTCTTGGCTAATCCTCACGTATTAATTTAGCCCATTTCTAATAATCTGTGTAGCACCCCAAGGTGCGCTTACCGGGAAGATTCTAGCCTACATCCATCCTAGGTCAGAGCTTCATCGCATCTGCCCTGGAGAAGAGTGTCATCGCGTCTGAGCTCACTTCCTCTTCCTCCCAGCATTCTGTTCTGTTTACTCTGCCTATCTAAATTCTGCCCTATCAGATGGGCCAACACAGTTTCTTTATTGACCAATGAATTCCTACATCAGTAAATATTAGTAAACATAGTGAGTGGTAGAGCCACAGACTACATGTATAACATAGTGAAGCCTTGGGAACTATCCCCAGCATTCTCTCAAAATGTGTATTTCAAATAGCATGAAATGGAGTTGTATAATAATTCTCCAGGTTTTATTTCTTAGTATTTTTCTATCAGCTGAATTCCTCATCCATTAACAATGTGAAACACATAACAACAACGGAAACATAAATAGGTACATGATTTATAAACTATCAAAATGGTCAACTTATGAACCTCGGTCCAAGACTGAACGCTAGCATTTGCTGTGTGATGCTGGTTGGTGCAGGCAGAGTTTTCGGTATCTTTCACTTTTCTCATTTTCAGCAAGTGAATGTCAACAGCACCCGTGCTGCTTTGAGGCATGCATGAGACAGCACATTATGGGAGAGGCTCTGAGCACAGTCAGCTTGTGGAGAGTCACATGGGACAACTGAAGGTGTCCTGTATTGTTTGAAGAGGTGCAACTGGCCCAGGTCACAGCCAAGCCTGCACAGTTCCTCTGGGATCTGCACAAACACCTAGCAGAGAAAAGCCTTGTCTTTTGCTTAGCTGTGATTCATCTTTAATGAAGAGAGTTGAATCCTAAAGTTATAGGAGTCAGGGGCCAGCACACTGCTATGGCAATAAAAATCTTAGAGACAAATTATTCAGGGCAGCTAAAAAGAGCTGGAGGTCAGTAATAACCTCTCTTCCCAGAAGGCCAAGCATTATAAGCTTCAACTCAAGTAGTTGATACCAGGCAGCTTGGAGAAAGGTCTGCTGTTATTTCTTTAACAGTAGTGCTGGTAGAGTGGATGGAGAGTCAACTGTTTAAAATGTGGTAAGTACTAGACAAAGTGTAGCTATTTGACTATTGCTTTGTGCAAGCAATGAAATAATCATGTTAGTGTAACTCTTTTCCAGGCACTTGCTTTTGGATTTGTGTTTCATTTACAGATGGCTGATATTAGTTATGGATCTCATCATTAATTGATCATGATAATTATCATAGTTATTAGGATAAGAGAATGGAATTTAGAGATCTGAGTTCTAAACTCTGCTAAACTTAGCTGTCTTGAAAAATGTAAAGTTTATTTAATAAAACCCTCAACATTTCTCATACTTTCAGTTTTGTCAGCTGATAACTGTCATTATCATTCACAAACATGAGAATGTCAATACTTCCAAATAAATCTGTAGGTAAAAGAATGTGGAAGCTATCTCAATACAATGTAAGACATTGGTACACCAACATCATGTCCCTGATATTACCAACTAACAAATATTTTCTACTAACAACAGTGTGGAATATCTGTTTATGGGGAATTTTCACACCATTTTGAATCTTTATAATCACCCGAATCACCGTGTAATGCTGTAATATCTTGGTGCCAGTCTTTTTGTCTAAAGAAAATTACCATTCCATGCAGAGCTGCTTGACTTTCTTGGGTGAGTAACACATACACGGAAAAAGGTGAATGAAAATGACTCTCCTCTCTCTCTCTCTCTCTCTCTCTCTCTCTCTCTCTCTCTCTCTCTCTCTCTCTCTTTCTCTCTCCAAAACAGGATTTCTCTGTGTAACAGCCCTAGCTGTCCTGGAACTAGCCTGCCTTAAACTCACAGAGCTGCACCTGCCTCTGTCTCCCAAGTGCAGGAATTAAAGGCATACACTAGGACTGCCCGGTGACTCTTATCTCTTATATCTTAACTGGCCCTGTGAAGACAGAGGAAGGTTCTATGCTGCATTCTCAATGAAAAATAAATATGTTCATTTCTCCTTAAATATATTATGAAAAGCATATGCTAAAATAACCATCACCCTGTCTCCAACTCAAATGCTTATACTCATCACATGCAGCCACTATTATGTGGCTTCTTTGCATGTAATTTAGAGGACTGCATAAACACACATGCAAATTACAAATACGTTTCCTTCTTAAAGATGAAAGAACTACTTTTGTTACTTGTAAAACATATTTGAAAGAGCTAACTTATAAAATGAAAGTCTTACAATATTGAGATTACTGTCCAAGATTGGCTGTTTCTGTCCATATCATTCAGAATATTCCAGGTGACGCTTTGCAGAGGGGTGCGTGACAGAATCACACCCCTTGCATCAAAAGCCATAGAATACAAGAGGAAGGGAAGAGATGTGAGGCCCCATGATCTCCTGAAGGCCAAGAATCCTATTATCTAAGAACATCTCACTAGCTGCCTCTTCTACAAAGTTCTTCAACACCACCCGAGGGACCACATCTTAACATAGAAGGCCATAGAATCCTAGATGTAAGCTACAGCGATGCACATGAATTTTCTTTGTTTTACTTTGTAAAGTGCTAATGTGTGAACCAGGGCTTTCCACATGCTAGTCAAGTGCTCTATCACTGAGACACATGCCCAGTACAACATTTACTATTTTCAAATGTTGTTCAAGTGGAGGGAGATTTGTATCTTATCTGTGACTCATGAGCTTATATTATTAATTTTTGCTTTGATTCTTCCTTGCCACCTAACTACAGGTATTGTTTGTCTTATCATTTGCTGGATGACCATATAAGCATATCTAAAAACCATATTTATTCAGGGATGTAATTTTATGTGATCACTACTCTACAGAGTTTACTAATTATCTATGATTAATCCATGAAGACATTAGAAAACACCTTTTGCCAAGTGTATAAACAAATATTTATGAAATTAAAACCAGAGTGAGAATTTGTGGGTTATAGATATGCATGTCCTTATTCAGCTTTATAAAATATTTATGTATAATTTCTATTAGAATATCTCTAGAAAATACAGGATAATAGTCATTATTTCAACTCATCTGAATTTTTAAGTTTTGTCTAACGTTATTATTTCAAAATAATTCTAAATCAGATTAAGAATATTTTGAGACTAAAACTAAATTAAAAATATAAAGATCAAAGAGAACAAATTCTTATCATTTAAAAAACAATTATAGCCTAATTATAAATAACTTACAAAAATAAGTCACATGCTTAAATAAACTATATGGAAGGTGTATGTTCTCCAAGAATTTCTATTTAGTTGGACGAGCCATTCTGAATCAGTGAAGCTTTACACTGCATTTTGCACTTTCACTATAAAATATGCTTGTATATGCTTATTCACCACGATAGAGTTCGAACTAGAGCATTGGCTTTATAACCCTTCAAATTCCCCACTTCAAAAATAAAAATGAGTTTAAGTCACTAAAGCTAAGAAAGGAGTACAAAGGCGTATTTCAGAGCCAAGAGCACCAGTGTGATGGATTTTAGAAAGAAAAAATTTGTAAACCAAATAACATGCAAAAAGATTTTTGATTATGGATAAAGTATCTGAAATCAAAGTTTGAGGTAAATCGACAGAGAAATGTATTTAACTCATAATTGAAGTATTTGCCAAATGATTAGCTGTTCCTCCCCTGGAGACCAAAATGGTTTATGCAAGTCAGAATAAATAGCACCTTAAAGTAAAATAATTTAGAAAAGCTGGACATATAATAAAAACATGAAGAAATAATTTTTAGTGATTTAAGTATAGATATAGATTTCTTAAATAACAGAATAAATGCAATGGTCATTAAGAGAAAAAACCAACCAAGGCATTTTCCAAAATCAACTGGAATAATGATGTCATATGTCAATAAACTTAATTAAAGCACTACACTAAAAATAATTATTATGTCGTAATGGAAAAGTATACTTCAGAAATATGACAATAAAGCAAACATAAAATTTAATGAAAATTTTTGTCATACAGTTGGGAAAAAACAAATCACAGGGGAATAAAACTGAAAACTTAATGAATGCAGTTCAAATAAATTCTCACCATCATGATTGCCCAAACATAAACTAACAAGGACTACAGTAGACAAATCAGTGTTGACAGGTAGAAGCACATAAGGCAGCAACCATACACCATACACCAAGGACTAGAGGCAACTAAGGGATGATGAGAATGGGAGAAATAGTCTTTCTTCCCCAAGGAAGATTACACCAATGGGCTATCTAATATCAAGTGGTCAGCCCTGAAAACACACATACAAGTAACATATTATTGACTGAGCAGGTTGTATTTATTCATTTAGAAATATTCATGCATATATACACACATATATAATACACATATGCAATATATATACATATATATATATATATGTACAAGTAACAACAGTTAATGAAATTTGAGGTCATGAATTTGAAAGAGAGCAATGGTGAGTTTGGTGAAAGGAAATGGAACTGGACATTGATGTAATTGTATTATAATATCAGAAAATAAAAGTAATAACTAAAATATTGAGACGACAATGGAACATGTTGTATAACTATTATAGTTATCAGCTA
Source organism: Chionomys nivalis (assembly GCF_950005125.1). NCBI lineage: Eukaryota > Metazoa > Chordata > Mammalia > Rodentia > Cricetidae > Chionomys > Chionomys nivalis. The sequence continues at coordinate 61,875,401 of NC_080099.1, forward strand.
GTAATTGATAGAAGGAATTCCTTAAAAGATTTTGAATAGGAATGACATTGAGAAACCTCAGGTACAAGCAGTGTTAAGAATATAAGGAAAATCTGGTATTGTTGAAAACAAGCATAACCGTGACTAACACTAGTCATGCATCTAGGAGCTATTCTTGTTTACTTAGAACACTGTCTTAGTTTTATTTTCTGTTGCTGTGATAAAATATCATGGCAAAAGCAAGTTATGGGATAAAGGTTTATGTAAGTCTAAAGTCAAGATGTTGTACAGATTTGAAGATAAATCGTCAAAGTGCTAAGGAGATGCTGAGCAATGGTGCTCAGTAACTTCTCCTGCCTAACAAAGAGGTGGTTTTCTATCCTCTCTTCGCCTCAGAACTTAGAAGTAAAATATGGCTCACAAATCAAGGCAAAAATAATTAAGAGGAAAAAAGTGATTCCTCTTTGAACTTATGTTTTTGAACAGCTCACTCACATACAAGTGTGTTTACAACTTTGCGAGTCGTCTCCTAGTTTGCTCAAAGTGTATCTCAAAGTTATTGCTTTCTGGTTACTCTGTGATGATGAAGTAATGTTCTTATCACTTGAAATTTGCTGAGTTTCATTTGTAGCCTGAATCCACTGAGTACAGGGTGTCTGTCCTTCTCTGAATCCTCTATGTAAAAGTAACATCCAAATATAATGCCCTTCAGGAAATAGTCACTGAGTGGGTATGGGTAAGTGTAAGTATTCCTAAATACATTGTTCCCTGGGAGAATCTGAAGAAGGACTTCCTTGACAGATTACAATCTACACACACCTGGTATATGAACTCTTAAACTATAATGCATAGAACAAAAAAGTATACACTTATCACCTCCATGGCTTTCTGACTAGTCCTCAAATCTCTTCTATCCAGTTCAGAACAGAAAGCTGCAGAAGACAGTTATTTGAAAGACTTTTGAAAATCATGCAAACCTCTGACTCTTTAAAATTCAGACTTAGCAATTTTGGAACAGATCAGGGCATTGATATTTATTCAAGGACAACCCAGGGATTGAATATAAAGTCTGAGCTGAGAGCTCCTATGCCATGGTAGAGAGTCTTCAGCATAGTATTTGAGTATAATGGTTGACAGTTGGTAAACTTGGAAAAAGCAACTGTTTGTAGGAAATAGTACCTAAGTAGGTCAAAGTCTTATATGTAGTGAATTGTCAGAATGATTTTGTTCTCAGATTTTATTAAGCTATGTAAAGTTTGATACAGGAAATACTTTCGAAGATATTTTATGGTAACTCCAATGCTGCACGTCTTTTCCTATAAGTGAGGCAGAGGGAATATTTAGTTAATTTTAAAATAATTTTATTATGTTTTTATTAGTTTTATGAAATTTTGATGCAATGTGTAATGTATTTCGATCATATTATTACCTTCCTCCATGTTCTCCCATATCAGTTCTCTCTTCCCTACTCACACCAAGTTGTATCTGCCTTTTTAGAAATCCCATCAAGTACAATTTGTTCTACACATTATTGGATGGTGGCATTGACCTGGAGCATAGACAACATACCAGGGACCACACCTTTAAAAAGACCAGAAGATGGCCTACACAAAACAGATGCAATGACATTTTGGAAGTTTTGTATGTCTGTTTGTTATGTTTTGTTTGTTTCTTTTTGTCTCATAATGCTGTTTGTCCCACACTTTTTTGTTGTTGTTAAATGTTGGGGTTTATTGTTTAAATGTTAGTTTTGTTTTTATGGGTTTTCTGTATGTAGGAACGTTATGTGACTCTGTATCTGTATGTGTTTCTTGTGCTTTTTCATGGGTTCCTTTTAAAAAATATGTTTGTCTGTTTTGTCCTATTCCGGTTGGTTTGTTTTTATTTTATTTCATTTTTTTTTGATAACTGTATGCTTTTTAGAGATGGATTCGGGTGGATGGGGTTTGGAGAGGTGCTGGGATGAGTTGGGGGAAGGAAAACTGATCAGAACATATTGTTTGAAAAAATTACTTAAAAAAAAAAAAACAGTCTTTTGATCTCCCAGCCTGTGCCAATGGCAATTGGCTCCTTATCTAGGGCGTGGGACCTGTGTTCACCTCCCCTCTCCATGCTAAATATGTATTTTTTTGGCTTGAACTTTCACAGAAATAGAGTAATGAGTTTATATGTCAAACTCCTCTGCTGTTTTTGCATTCATCTACTACCTTGTATGATTTAAATTGATAGCTTACTTATTTCCCTTAGACTAAGAGTACTACATTATAATTAAGTTCTCAATAAATTTGAATTTAAGTTAGATATTGTGTTTTATTAAATGTTCCAACATGTTTCTTTATTATTAAGAAATAAAAGGTCTTTTTTATATCTGATAAATATTGTCAAATCTAATAACATGACTGTATTTTTAGATAATTCATTAGTAATTCTTACTTAGGTTTACTTCTATGTTTATAAAATTCCTTTTGCAAATTAGAAATTTGCCAAAGAGGCATTGTCTGTATTTGATTTGACAGGATAGTATATAAAGTATCTAGAAAATATTTCTAATACATGGAAAATATTTCCCTTTTAACCACTGTTCACCAGACATAAGAGGGAATACTGATTTTTTGAGAAGATTGAATTATCTGTGGTTGGTAACTTTAATGCTCTTTGAGTACATTGATTTTTCTCTCTCAATATTTTTGCATGACTTTATTCTTACTCTATTCAATAAATAATGAAAAAATGCCCAACCTTGCAGAGCAATCACCAGAATAAATATTTGTAATTTTCTTATCCATATTAAAATAATCTCAAACAGTTCCTTAAAGATTGATGGAAGACAAATCTTTATGCAGACTGGACACCATGTTTTGCTGTATCATAAATACCAGTAATAATCTGCTTTAAAATGAATAATAGCCTAATAGCTTTTGATCCCCTATCATGAGTTCACCATGAAGCCATCCATTAGAATCATTTATTTAGTAAAATCTTTTTTATTAGTTATTAGTAAGGCAAGAAAAAAGAATCCCAGCCCTTCTGAAATTGGTAGTGATTCGTAGTGATTTTTAATAGATGCCTCTAAGTAGATCCAAGATAAACAGCATCTGTCTGGCTTAGCAGGTGGAGAGAACTTAGGTGAAGAAATGTTTGAATCTTAGTGATTTCAATAAGCCCTACATAAATGAAAATCACTAAAGGTCACCAGGAAGACATCAAGAGGTAATTAACACATTTCAAAATTTTAATGATTCACAATAATCAATGTACTTGAAAGTTGATCACCCTGAATCTATTAATTCCTAATTAAATACATATTTCAAACACAAGTTTAAGTAAGGGAGGAAAGGTAGAGACCTTCTTTGTGTGTGTCATTTTGAATGACTTGCTTTTCAAAAATCAAGTTTCTTACAAATTAAATGAAAAAATAGACAAAAACAAAATTTGGTACAAATATCATCAAATAAGTAATCAAATTGTGTTGTCAATAAGCAGAGTTGCCAATAACCAGTATATTACACAGAGAGAAAAAAAGAACAAAGTTACCTTTTGAGCATAGTACTCAAGTTTACCCATTTAGATTAACATAAAACAAACCTCAGGGATACTGATACTAAATAATAGATGTGTTGGCCATGTGATGAGTAATAGTAATTATGAAGTGTGTGTGTCTGTGTGTGTGTGTATGTATGTTTAGTAGAACTGAGCAAATGATGGAGTGATTATTGCATGAAGCCAGCTCTCATATAACTAACAAAACACTGAACATTAGCTCAAGTATACTCTTGAAAAGAAACATGATACAGAATAAAAGAAGATGTAAAATCTTTGTGCATTACTGATCAAAATAAAGACTTCATAAAGAGCATATGAGGTATATTATGTGTGTGCAAAACTATGCTTGCATGAATGAACCTAACACTTGTATTTAAATAACTGTCCCTTGTTAAAAGCAGTGATGGAGTCTGCTCTGTTTCTAAGACTAGAGTAAGAAAATTAGAAAGAAACTGTGGGTTATCTTGAAATGTCAGAGAAAATAAAGATTTTTTTAAAATTTAGTAGTCATACATAACCATATTTATGACTACTTTCACATACCCCCCTACAAACAAACAGCACCATACAAACAAGAGAGACTAAATTGTAATTAAGAATCGAGGAAGACCATAAGGTAAGCCAGGCATGAGACAAGGCTAAGAAGAGATAATGAGAGGAACACCATCATGATACAAAATGTGTATATGTGAAGCTGCCAAAATAAATATTTTAAAGTAAAAATACAGAAATAAATGCATGGCAGAAGGCCAGGATATTCATTCAGATTAGATCTCATTATGCAAATGTGTGGAGTTTTGACAATAAAAGATACATTGACAGCACTCAAAACTCATGGGAAGGAATAAGAATCCAGGAGTGAAAACATGCCATAAACTAGTATATTAAATATATGAATTAGCAAATTAATAACCAAGAAGAAAAATAAAATAAAATAAAAGAAATTAAATGCAGAAAATGACAGGATAAAATTCCTGCTTCTGAGACATCATATTTAGTTGAATTGGTTGTAAATCATCAACAGATGCTTAATGTAGCACATGAAAATGTGAAAACAAAATTTGAATTTATTTCCATTGTATAAAATGAAAATAGCTCATATTATGATGGAGAAATTTGTCATTTTTCATACTCACAAGTGAGGAAGTTGACATCACTAATATGAAGTTCAGCTGGCATAATGTACCTAGTGAGATGCCCTGAGAAAATCACGACACTTGAGTCATGCTTCTGAACAAAAGACATTCCTTGAATGTAACAATGAACCATTGTCAGACAACCTTGTTTGTTAACAAGCAAATAATTAAAAGCAAAGATGTTTAGCATGATAAGAGGTCAAAAAGATGTGACAACTAAACCCAATGTTTGATTTCCATTTGGTTTATGATTTGGATGAAGAAAATAGATAGAGGAGGTGACTGGATTACCAAAAACTTTCAATATTGGATATCTGCTAGGCAACAATCTGTGCACATTTAAGTTTCAGGAATTTGAATTGTACATATAGAAATGAAGGTCCTTTTTAAATAGGAGATTCACATGTTCCAGTATTCAGTTATTCTCATTATCTAGGAAAAGATGGAGGAAAAGCCAATGTGGCCAAAAGTTATCAACTGTTGGACCCAGAGGAAAGGTAGAAGATGGCTTCTGTTATGAAGCCTAACGCTCAAATTTACCTAAAATTGAAAAAAAAAAGAATATAATAACAGGAGCACTTCCCGCCAGATTCCAGAGAACTGATCAGCAGTAATGTCTTCAGAGATATGCCTGACATTAGGTCAGACCTTTCGTCAGTATCCTCATACAGCACTGCTACCTTCTGAGTTCATCCATCTCACTCACCAGACCGCTGGTCAGCTACTGCAGTGTAATTATTCTGAAAATGACATACAGCCTGTTATAACATTTGGGTCATTTGGACATTTAGATTTTTATTCTTGCAACTTTTAGCTAACATTTCAGAAAATTCTGTAGTAAATAGTTCTACAAGTTGGATCATGAGTGAGGAAATACATGCATATATATGTACTGGTTAGGGTTTCTCTTGCTGTGAAGAGACATCATGACTTTGGTAAGTCATAAAGGAAAATCTTTTTACTGTGGTGGCTTACATTTCAGAGGTTTAGTCCCTATCATCATGGCAGGACATAGTGGTGTACAAGCAGTCACGGTGACTTCTTGATCAGAAGGTCATAGAAAGTGGAATGTCTTACTGGGTGTGACTTGAGCATATGAGACTTCAAAGCCCACCTCCTTGGTGACACACTTTCTTCAGCAGGACCACACTTTCTAATAGTGCTACTTCTTTTGGAGACCATTTTTTTTTTCAAATCAAAACAACACATATCTATACTGTGTATGTGTGTATATATATATATATATATATATACATATATATGCACTCATGTGTATACATGCATTTATATAGATAGGCATATAAAACATGTGTCACATATGTCATATATAAACAGATAAGCACATGTGTATGAACATAATTATACTGTATTTTCTTTTCTATTGTAATTTAACAGCTAGTGGGTAATTTTTCAGGAATGAAACATTTAATATTTGTAACAGTTTAAGAAGTAATTACTCGGAATATATGCAGTACACCAAGAAATGGTGTTTATTTAATAGTAGAATATTGGAATTGGGCAGGAAAGTTTTCTGGAAGATTTCCAGAGAGAAATATAGAAAACATTCACAAATTAAATAGGTGACAGTGTGGAGACAAGTATGAGTAACACTGAAATAATTGTGCTGTCTCTACAAACCTGTAAGTGGAAACACAAGCCACGAAAGGAGAGCTGTTGGGATCAAGTTAACGCTGGCTGTGAAAGAACGTGCATGATCTGTTTGAACGGTGTGTCTGAGCCATACAACAGGTTAGTTCATCTGACTAGAATCTAGAAAGAACAAAGTTGCAAGTGTTTATTTATATATTTCTAAACCCACGAGAATTACTGAACTCATCGGAAAGGCCAGAGCTCCGAGCTCAAAGAATGCTGTTCAGAGTTTCTCTGAGATGCAGCATTCTTTGCACCCTTCACTATCATTGCCTTCTCACTCATGCAGCAATTTTATTTGTTTTGAAAATACATTCTTCAGCATTTCTTCAACAGGGATTTTTTAAGTTGATTAATTCACCATTATTTTGCCTAAAATAATAGCTGCGACTTAACTTCATTTTTTGTCTGTTTGATTATTTATTTATTTAATTTGTTTCTGTACAGAAGCGTGCTATGCAGCTTGAGTGTGCTAGAACTTACTGTATGGCCATACTGGCTTTGACCATGTGGGAATCCTCCTGTCTCAGCCTTCCGAGCACTGGATTACAAGCATGTGCCATCATGTTGGCTTTTTTGACTTTACTGTTTCCCAGACATTCAGTTAGTTATTTTTAGTAGAGCATTGTTTAGTTATCTTGTATTTTCCCTCAAAATTATTTTTCATTATTTCTTGCTTTTATATTTTTATTTTTAAGTAATCCTGTTCCAATTTTTACAAATAATGCTGTTGTCACGTAGCCATTTTGGACATTGCTCAGAAGTCTGAGGGAATATTATTTTTCAAGCAACCACTGAGACAACTGATTTAGGATGGAGTTGACAACCAATTGCCCCTTTAGAAACCAGAAACCCAAGTAGTCTTTACCCTTGAAGATTACATCAGCTGTAGCTACATTACAGAAAAAGGGAGAAATAGTGTAGGCCAATTAATTGGTTCAGTTACAACAACATATCATTACATGGTATTTCAAATTATTTTTTATTTTTCCATTGGGAGGAACATGTATAGTATCTTGAAGTTAGTCCAGTACTGACTCCCAGACCATTGTGCACTATTTGTATTCTAGTCACTGCTTAACATATTTTTATCCCCTATAAAATATCTTTGTGGTGGATTTCTTTTAATCAATAAACTGAGCAAAATGAAATCTTAAAGACATACAAAAGTTAGATAAATTAGGAATAAAAATATCAACACAAAAATCTCTAGGTATAGGCTATTCAAATATTATGAACCTTTATAAAAATTCTTTTCTCTGAGTGGTTAAATACTAAATTGACAGAATCAAATCTTTTATAAATTGTAGTAAAACCTATAAATATCTGATCATGAATGACCTTAAATGCAACCTCTGTGTGATATACATCAGGAAAAAATGACTGGGGAATCCAATCTAATATGCTAAATATAAATATAAAATGCAAAATCACACACTTCAACATTTACAGAGAAGCATGCTGCATAACAATTTTTAATATTTACAACATGTACAGGTATAAATTGAATCATGTTTGTTTGTATTGCTTTTGTCTCAAAAAATTGAAAGATAATCTCTGAGATAAAAGTATCCAAGAACAAATCCTGTGGCAAGGACTCAGAGATCATGACTGTTCATACATTCTTCTTGTTAAATAAATGGAAACATCAGATAGCCACAATTCACAGTGAAGCTTTGTAGAAGCAGGTCTAATTCTTCATGTCATAATACATGGGTCTCAGCCTGAGAATATTACCTAACACATTCATCTTTTCTGCTGCTACCCCCAATCAGGCTTATAAAATAATGTTTCTTGCAAAACCAGAGACTAAATAGTTCAGAATCTAGGATAAAACCAAACACTACATGTCTTTAAAAAATTTAACAACCAAAACCAAACAAAACTATCAATAAGGTGATTCCCAGTGATACCCAACTATAGTCACAGATCAGTGTTTTATTCAGTCATCCATGGAGAAGCGTCTTCCTGCAGCAGACAGGAGCAGATGTAGAGACCCACAGCCAGAGATTACATAAAGAGATAGTCTAAGCAGGATGTCTCCATCAAATCCCTTCTCTCAGAGTCAGGGAGCACCCCTGAAGAGGAAATGGAAAGAGTGTGAGAACGAGGAAGGATGGAGAACACCAGGAGAACAAGGGCCCCTCAAACAACTAAGCAAGGCACATATGAGCTCACAGAAACTGAGTCTTAATGCATTGGTCTGCACCAGGTCCTGTGCATACATACTGTAGCTTTTAGCTTAGTATTTCCATGGAAATTATGAATGAGAATGAATGGGTTTTTGACTCTTGTGCCATCTCTTGGGCTTCTTCCTTCTTTTGGATGGCCTTGTCTAGCTTTGATATGATGGGTTTTGATTTGTCTTATTATATTTAATTTAGTCATGTTTGTTTGTTGTCTCATGAAAGCCTGTTCTTTTCTAATGAGAGACAGAGGGAGAGCAGATATGGGAGAGGAGATGGGGAGGATATGGGAAAAATAGAGGAATATGAAACGATAACAAGAATATATTGTATGTATAATAAAAAGAATATATATCCAATAAATGACAAAAGTGAAAAAACAGACTGAGCTAATCTGAAATTGGAGTTACTGTATTAACATTCAAATATAGTCTATGTCTTGATTCAGAACTATTCAAACATCAATCAACCAAACAATTGCAAGTCAGATATGATCCTTTAAAGCTCCCACTTAAATGGAAGAAAATATTGCAGAAAAACCTTGTTTTGTTTGCCCTGTCATCATGAAGTAATTTAATTTAATGGTTTATTAGTAGCTGTCAATTGTATACTTAGAACATAAGGCAAATGCTGCAGGTGGCTTTGAATAAGCCTGATAATAAAAATGTTAAACAAATGTTCCCTAGGAAATTCTGGTCTATTTTTCTATAAGCTTCATATAAATTTAAATGTACACAAAGCTACTACTAAAATGTAACTCTAGAGAGGAAAAAATTAAATTATTAAAATATCTGAAATAGTGAAGACGTGAAGACTTTGTTTCCTGAGATATAGTTTACTTTCATTTATATAATGTGAGAAAATAAAATAAAAATATTAAGGAACAAAAATGAAAATTTTGTTGGCAACAAATATTTTGATGGTTCACGTATGTTTTTCAACAGTACCAATTTCCCTGACAGTGTGAGGGGAATTATAAAAGGAAATTAAGGATTGTGGGGTTTTTTTTTGTTTTTTTTTTGTTTTTTTTTTGACCAGTTTCCTATATAGCTATTTTAAGGTTTCCTTCGTGTATTGTGTGGTGTTTCAGTTTGAATGTTGAATTTCTTCAAGAGTCAATGGGGTAAAATTATCTAAGGTGATGGTCTTGGAAAGGAGGATCTTCGGCATTGGGTGCTCATATGAATGCAAATGAAGGACTCTATCTACTTCGCTGTCTCCATATGCTAGAAAGATACCAGCCAACACCCCCATGCTCCCCACTCACCCCCACTTTCTATCTTTTGATCTTTTTACCACAGAAACTATCATTTGAGATCATGCTTCCAGATTTTAACAGGTGCTTCTGATAGAAGAAACTCCATCAGTAAGAGAAGATTCCACTCCAGGGGACCATTATCCACCTACCAAGCTAAGATACAGAAATCACCAAGAGGATCTTGTCATTTTAATAACCCCAAAAGTTAAATGCTATGATAAAACAATTGACACCAGGACCTCAAGATGAGTAACTTAATGTGTTTTTGTTTGGGCCAATGAAGAAAATGAACATTCTGATGAATCACATATAACCTGCAGGTAACGATTAAATATCACAGAATACAATGTTAAGAACTGAAAGGTCCTGCCGAAAAGATGACAACACAGTGCAGAGTGAGGGAAGGTATTTGTTGAATGCGCATTTCTCAGTTTTTATGTCTTATAGAATTAATTGCAAATAAGGACTGAATCACACTTCTAAAATTACATTAACCAGTTCAATTTTTTCAACATTCTGTGTAGATGTTTTATTTTTTATTATGTTTTAACCCCAAAATGTGCTTTTTAAAAATTATTTATTTATTTATTTATTTATTTATTTATTTTTATTGAAAAAATTTCTGCCTCCTCCCCTCCTCTCATTTCCCTCCCCCTCCTCCCCCTTTTCCCCCCTCCCCCCACTCCTCTCCCCCTCTTCCCACTCTTCTCCTCCCCACTCCTCTCCCCGTCCCCCCACGCCATTCCCCCTCCCTCTCCAGTCTGAAGAGAAGTATCACAGGGCCCAGTGTTGCTCAATGTTGAATCAAATGAAAACTTGGACAATTACCAGTGCAGCGACTGGAGATACATTAAACTGACATCAAAATATCTTTTACAGTGTTTGAGATAGCTCACAGGAACCCAGTGGCAATGGCACATGCCTTTATTCCCAGCACTAGGGAGGCATAGGCAGGCAGTTCTCTGTGAGTTTGAGGCCATCTTGGTCCACAGAGTGGGTTCCAGGACAGGCACCAAAGTTACACAAAGAAATCCTGTCTCTTAAGATTGGATTATAATAAATATATGTCCTATGAGAAAAACTAACAGAGAGGTGTTTTAATTATATTTAGATAATGCAGATAGGAAGATCAGCTAGGGCAAGAGCTCGAGGCAAACCTAAGCTTTTTTTTTTTTTTTTTTTGGTTTTTCGAGACAGGGTTTCTCTGTGACTTTGGAGCCTGTCCTGGAACTAGCTCTTGTAGACCAGGCTGGTCTCGAACTCACAGAGATCCGCCTGCCTCTGCCTCCCAAGTGCTGGGATTAAAGGCGTGCGCCACCACCGCCCGGCCCTCCTAAGCATGTTTTGAGCTGAGTGAGGAAAACAGCTACAGATTTAAGAGGCAAGGCATCAAGCTTAAGGCAATAAGAAGCCAAGAAAGGAGTCTAGGCCACTCAGTAATATGGTCTAATTTAGCTTCAGAAAGATTCATCGAAAACCAACTAGGCTAGGCAGTGGTGGTGCCCGCTTTTAATCCCAGAACTCGGGAGGCAGAGGCAGGCGGATCTCTGTGAGTTAGAGGCCACCCTGGTCTACAGAGCTAGTTCTAGGACAGGCTCCAAAGCTACAGAGAAACTCTGTCTCAACAAAACAAAACAAAACAAAACAAACAAACAAACAAAACAAAAATCTGAAAGGAAAAATGCCATCATTCTATTTTGTGTATGCTGGATGAATTACCTATGAACTGAGGAGGAAGAATTATAACAGTTACAGAGCACTCTGATGCTATCACCAAGATGATCTTATAACCAGCCTTAAGAGTAATGATTCTATAAATAGTTAAAAAATGCCATAATTAATTTCTAAAACAATTATGTCTCACACTGAATCACAATAGTTACTTACACACTAAAAACACACCGAAATAATGAAACAGATAAAAATTAAGAATTATTTGCTTGGTTCCTATTGAAATTGCCATCTTATAACTTATGTTGCTAGATTATGCTCCTTTCTCCAGTCCTGATTTATTTATTTACTTACTTATTTAGGATTTTTGAAACAGGGTCTCATTATGAATTCAATGCTGACTTTGAAAACTTATGAAGCTCAGTTTTTTATCTATTTATTTTTATTATTTAATTAAAAATTTCCACCTCCTCCCCTTCTCCCATTTCCCTCCCGCTCCCCCCATCCCCTTTCCCCTCCCTCTCCAGTCCAAAGCAGTCAGGGTTCCCTGCCCTGTGGGAAGTCCAAGGTCCTCCCCCCTCCATCCAGGTCTAGGAAGGTGAGCATCCAAACAGACTAGGCTCCCACAAAGTCATTACATGCAGTAGGATCAAAACCCAGTGCCATTGTCCTTGGCTTCTCAGTCAGCCCTCCTTGTCATCCACGTTCAGGGAGTCAAGCATTTCACAAAATTCAACACCCCTTTATGATAAAGGTCTCGGAGAGATTAAGGATACATGGTTCATTCCTAAATATAATAAAAGCAATATACAGCAAGCCGATAGCTAACATTAAATCAAATGGAGAAAAACTCAAAGCCATCCCACTAAAATCAGGAACAAGACAAGGCTCTCTCCATACCTCTTCAATATAGTGCTTGAAGTTCTAGCAATAGTGATAAGACAGCATGAGGAGATCAAGAGGATTCGAATTGGAAAGGAAGAAGTCAAACTTTTGTTATTTGCAGATGATATGATAGTGTACATAAGCGACCCTAAAAACTCCACCAAAGAACTCCTACAGCTGATAAACACCTTTAGTAACATGGCAGGATACAAGATCAACTCCAAAAAATCAGTTGCCCTCCTATACACAAAGGATAAAGAAGCGGAGAGGGAAATCAGAGAAGCATCACCTTTCACGATAGCCACAAATAGCATAAAATATCTTGGGGTAACTCTAACCAAGGAAGTGAAAGATCTATTTGACAAGAACTTTAAGTCTTTGAAGAAAGAAATTGAAGAGGATACCAGAAAGTGGAAGGATCCTCTTGCTCTTGGATTGGGAGGATCAACACAGTAAGAATGGCAATTCTACCAAAAGCAATCTATAGATTCATTGCAATCCCCATCAAAATCCCAACAAAATTTTTCACAGACCCTGTAGCTCACTCAGGTTTAAACTCATGATCCTCTTGCCTCCAATTCTTTACCTCCAGGATTATAAATATGAACATAGGTGATTGATAGAATCACTACATTTCACCTGGTTTTTGTTTATTTTTTTCAAAATTGAGGAACAATACAATAGTCTGGTTCATGTTACTGTCCACAGCCTTTTCCTCCCATTTACTTCCAACTTTTAATTTACTCTGACTTGCTGACATTCTTGTGTCTGTATGAATTTGTCAATCCTATTGCTACTTGAGGTCTGCTAGCCCCGCTATAATTTTCTTTTTCTTCTATGTCTTTGGCTAAAGTTAATTAGATATTTAAAAATATTAATTTGATTATCTTTACTTTGCCTTACCTATTATTCCTTGAATTACATTTTATTGACTACTCTGGACTTTAAAATTAATCTGAAATAATCATTATCTTCTATATTTAATATTATACCACTTAAATAGTAATAAAGCTTATATTAATTCCACTTTCATACATTTCTGTTCTATAAGCTATTGATTTTGTATAAGTTAGCCTTATTTTCATTACCATCAGGTTGTATGGGAGCTGGAATTTGGTCTAAGAACTAGAATGATTATAAATATATTTAATAATAAATATAAATACACAAATATTTTGTATTTACCCATGTGCTTACCATTCTCAGAATTTTGTTAGTTTTTATTGTAAATATGTGTCAAATTTCCATATTTTAGACAGATCAAATATATGTGGAATGCAGATATAAACACACATGTAAGTATATATGTTCATATTTATTTTAAATGAAGTTAAAATTCTCTACTCTTAAAAAGTTATAATTCCCCCAGATTCATGTTTTTCTGAAAGTCCTTTGTATCACTTCAGATTTTATATTAATCAAATATGCCTAGTAATTATTTCCTTTATAATTATAAAGTATTTTATATATATTTTAATGGAAATATAAAATAGTTCATCTTATTGACCTATAGTCTATTGTATTTTTTAATTTAGCTTTCATTATTAAGATTTTATCTTGTATTCTCTTGTGTTTTGTTCACCATTTGCAATATTTTCTTTTCAAATATTGGTTTTTTGTTCTGAACTGTACATATTTTAGTTTCCATATCTACGTAAAATTTTCTCTATTTACTTCTGTAGATCCCATCCTATGTAAACTGAAGCATCATAGTCCACCTTATTTTAGGATTCCAGTGACTATGAGAGCCTTGCTACGTGAGGCTTAAATAATTTTCTGTTGCCTGTACAATGCAAATTTTCATCTGTACTCTTGCTAAACCCTTAATTGTGCAATGAACAAGCAGCATGATGTGGTCTCTGGACTTGGTCTTCATTCTCTAGAGTCTAGAGTTAGACAGTTGTATCTTTTTTCTCATATGTGGATAAATAACATAATATATGTATAGAAGTTTACATTTTAGCTGTTGTTTTGTGTATGAGGCTATTTTAGCTTTTATTCTTGGGACTTGATTTCTACTTACACAGTTAGCCAGTCTCATTTAATAATACTATTTTATTATTTGAGAATTTTATAAAATGTAATTTAATTAAATCCACTTCCCTACAAACTCCTCCCAGATCTACACTCACATCATCATACAAAAACTCCTCACATCACCACACAAAAACTCTCTCTATTTTTTCTCTCTCTGTCTCCTCCTTTCCATCTCTTATTAAACTCACTGAATTCAATTTGTGTTCCTCAAATACTCTTGAGCATGGGGCATAGAGTCCTTGAATTATCAGGCATCACATCCTTAAATAAAACTGGCTCTCATTCTTTTAAAAAATATATTTGTTTTTATTCATTTTTCATCCCAACCACAGTCCCTTCAACAACTCCCAGCTCCCTTCCTGCTTCCCCCCAGCACACCCCATTCATTCTTCCAAAAGGGTAAGTCCTCTCACTTTTACAATGGTGATAGTTCATAGGATAGGATTGGAATTTGTGTCCAAGCTGGAAGTTTCTCTGGCTGGAGCTCCTGTAGGTCTTGTAATGTGCTTATAATTATTATGAGATCCCCTGTGCATTGGCCTTACTTTGTCAGGAAAATATTCTTCCCTCTAGTCTCCTACCACCTCTGACTCTTAGAATCTTTTTGCCTCTTCCACAACAATCCCTGTGCCTTGAGGAGAGGGGCTAATACAGATGTCTCATTTATGCCTGAGCACTCTATAAATAGTCTTGCATTCTCTGCATGTTGACTAGTTGTGGGTCTCCGTGTTGTCACCTTCTGTTTGAAGCAGCTTCTCTAATGAATATTTGAGAGATGCACTAACTTATAGGTATAGTAGGAAGTCATTAAAAATCTTTTTGTTGTGTCCATTTAGCACGATGGTTCTCAACTCTCCTAATGGTTCAACCCTTTAATACAGTTTGTCATGTTGTGGTGACCCCAATAAAAATTGTTTTGTTGTTACTACATAATTATAATTTTGCTACTGTTATGAATAGTAACAATAGATAATAATAGAATAATAGATATATCTAATGTGCAGATATCTGATATGTACCCTCTATGAAAGGGCCATTCAACTTGCAGGGAAGTCACACACAGGTCAAGAACCAGTTATTTAACCTAATATTGGTAGCAGATTCTCTCTTACATCATCTGATTTATATAGCCATAACTTCTGGGCCCTGAAAGCACTGCCAACCATCTCACAGAACTGGCCCCAATAAGAAGCTGTATTACTATTCCCCTAACATTCATTCCACTATTGACATCTTATGACATTACAGATGTTTTGCATCCCACACATGTCACAGCTAAATAAGATTAATGATTACATTTTCCCCCTATAGCATCCAGAGCACCTTCTGTCAAGAAAGCTAGATGGCTGTGATGAGACTTCCAGGTGGGTATCCATTTGATTTCTCTATTAGGTCTAATTACCTAAAAATGGAATTTAGTTCAGTTTATTAAAAATGAAGTTCACAGAAACATGGATGGGACTGAAAATTATCCTGAGGAATTTAACCAAGATTCAGGAAGACAAATGTCACATGTTTTCTCCCATATTTGGATATTGTATTTGAATATTTAGATGTGTGTCTTTCAGTTGAAATACCCATAGAGGTTAGGAAACTAATAATGAGTCGTGGGGAATTAAAGGATCTTTTAAGTAAAGTTCTGACTTAGAAGATAGAACTAAGAGACCTAAATAGGAACAGAAGAATAGTGAAGCAGGAAGAATTAAACAGATTGGGGACTGGAGTACAGGTGGATGATGGAATGGAGGGAGGCTTTTCTAAAAGGTTGAATTGTAACCTAGTATGGTAGAAACTTCATAAAACGTGTACATGTATAAAATGAGTTTGAAATGAACTCACTCTGAAATGGAAAGGATAATACCCCAACACCACATGATAGCAAATAAAAATCTTAGTAGTATGAATTGAGTTCATTTTGAGTTGTCAACCATTGGGTTCCCATAGAGTTCAAAGAATTATAAGGTATTGCCATGGCTCATGGCTATCCTCTGTAACTTGTAGTTCAGACATCATTGCTGAGGATACCACATATTTAAAAGTAGTCTCATTTTGCTTCTCACATACACTACATACTATTTCTCTTATTTGCTAATAATTACAATTATTTGTAGGTTTGTGCAATGGTTAGTTACTTTCATATAACCAAAACCCAAGAAACAAGCCAGCTAGATTCACACGAGGTAGAGGTCATGACTTACTAAGTCACATATTTGTAGGAGAGTCGTAGGATGAGATGCTCTCAGGTTTTGCAGTCATTTCTCTGGATCCAGGAATTAAAATTATCAATATTTAAATTTTTAAATTTTCCTTTATAATTAATTTTATATTATTTGTTTTTAAATGTTTAGGAAATTTATAATTAAAAACCCTCTTCAAGATTTTTTTTTAAAATTGCAAGTTCTATGTAAGAAATGAACATATTAGATAAAAATGGTCAAAACTACATTACTGAAAAATGCAAATAATTTTCTGAGAGAGTGATTATTATATGTCTCTGTGTAAATTTCTAATTTTACAGCAACTAATGTGGGAGTTCCCTCTGTGTACTGTGGTTACCATTAATGAATAATCAAACTGCTTTGGACCACTTGCAAGGCAGAACTTAGGTGCAGGGAAAGGTAGGCTGTATGCTGAGAGGAATAAAGGCAAAATCAGGGAGATGCCACGGATCTGCTGCTAGATTCAGACATGCCAAATTTTGCCGGTAAGCCACTGCCACATGGCGATATACAGATTAATAGAAATGGGTTAAATTAATATGTAAGAATTAGCCAATAAGAAGCTAGAGCTAATGGGCCAAGCAGTGTTTTAATTAATACAATTTCTGTGTGTTTATTTCTGGTCTAAGCTAGTCAGGTAGCTGTAAACCAACAAGCGGCCCCTCCTCCAACAAATAACTACTGATATTTAAGTGATTAAAAGATGTTATTTGAGGAATGAAAATCAGGGGAAGAAATGCTACTTTTGTTCTCATTTTAAGTCTCTCATATCCTACTCTGAGCAGTTTTAATTCTGATGCTTAGATATTGCAACTTTTATATGTGTTTCTTAATGAGTTAGGTCAAACTTTATTTTTTAACAATCTATTTCAACTTACATTAACTATGAATATACTTACTAGAGATTGTTGTGGAATCAAATGTGTATGAATGAGAAAATAGTAGGTGCTGAGAATGATAGCCATAAAACAGCTCAGAGTAGAATGTGAGAGACTTAAATGATAGGTTGTTCATCTCATGGAGTCCCTTGGGGAGCTGAATATGATATCCACATTTTCAAGGAGATTTGGCTGGAACTTCTGAATATTGCCCCACATCACAGGACATCTTAGGGACCCTGGTCACAATGGAGATTGTCACTTTTTGACAGGCAGTTTCTCCAAGAAACTGTGGTTGCTACATGTGGTTGCTACAGTACAAAATGGACAATTATTAGGTTCTCTCTCTTGTGTTTCATAAGAAGTAATAGCATAAAAGTGATGTAGTTTCACCTAAAATACTACTATCTGTTTTGCAAATATGAACACTTTGCTAATCTACCTTTTTTTTTTTTTTTTTTTTTTTTGGTTTTTCGAGACAGGGTTTCTCTGTGGCTTTGGAGCCCGTCCTGGAACTAGCTCTGTAGACCAGGCTGGTCTCGAACTCACAGAGATTCACCTGCCTAGCCTCCCGAGTGCTGGGATTAAAGGCGTGCGCCACCACCGCCCGGCGCTAATCTACCTTTTAAAGGGGTCAGGAGGACAGGAGATGAATTTACTTTAATGTCTTTTTCTTGGTTTCAAATACCATTTTTTTGTCTTAATTTTCTTTTTAATGAGGCAACAAAATATTTTGCATTATGCAACACTTACTAATCCTTTGGAATTTGGAAGTTCTGGCACCTGTCCCTTTACCTTGACTTATTCCACTCTCACAAGAGTTTTAAGTGAAAAGAAAACTATTGCAAGATATAAAGTGGTGTCATGTCGGGCTGAAAATCAATGCTAACAACATTCCCCTTAGTGGAAATAGTCATATTTATGAATCTGAGGTCAGAATGTTCAGATTTCTATGATTAATCCTAGGACAACCATCACAATTTTTTATAGCAGCAAGGCTAATGGTCCATTGTTGGAATACGGGACTTCGTCAGAAAAATCACTCCCACCTGTGAGCATTTGTTTTATCATACTGTCTGATCTGCTTTCCTTGAGAATTATGAAATCCTGATAAAGACAGAAAGAGCAAAGAATAGCAGAAACTCATTGTGAGATGCAGTCATTTCTATTGGCAGAGTATTGATATCTGTACTTAATGACACAAATATCCCCAATGTGTATGTCCTATACTCAAATCACATAGTATCATCATATAATCTACACATGCAAGTTCCTGAATACTGAAATAATTTTAGATTAATTATACAGTGTAATAAAGTATGAATGCTAAGTAAGTAATTATACAGTTGTATATCTTAGAGAATACTATCATGTAAAAAATATACATGTTCAGAATGGAGAATATTTTATTTTGAATATTTTTGATGTTTGATTTGTAGAATCTATGCATTGAGTGCACACAGAATGTTGATTTCATTAGGGTTCCATCAGTCTCACTTCATAGACATTTACAGAAAATGTGAAAATCCAAATGATATACATAATTTATTAGCATTTGCAGGATATTATATAGTAAATTAAGAAAAAGATACAATGAAATATGAATATGATTTGACAGTCTTCACATTCAAATAGGAGTTCTTTAGTGCTTCTTTTTTTACGTTGTTCATTTTTGTGTGGCTTAGAAGCATATAGAATCATATAGAATGTTTCTGAAACCAAAATACATTTTGTATATTTACAAAGACATTTTGCCCTACTGTATTCTATAATTTTAATGATTAAGAAATGTTTTCTTAGTATACCAATACCATGAAATAACCATATGATGAAAATACACAGATATCAGAAAAGTCTTTATTTTTGTGAATTGATGTTTGCTATAGAATGTCTTCCTAAATATATTTCAAGGGATTTGCATATCTAAGCCAATTATAGAAAAAATTCTGAAAATAGCATACATTCTACTGAAAATTAGAAATTAATTTATAGACCACAATGAGAAATCTTAGATGTCTTTCAGAGTTTACAGACATAAGAAAAATACATTCCTTTGTGGGATTTGCATTATCACGTTACCACCAAAACAAAGCTCTACTACATTTTTCTATAAGTTATAGTAAATGAACATTCATGGGAAAGGCAAGGAACCAAATGGAGTCTAGCCTTTGGATGAAAATTTAACAGACAATGTTTACTGACTGTAGCCAGTGATTTTTTTTTTTGAATTAAAAATATATTTATTTCTAACAAAGTAAAGGGTGAGCAGATATGATACAAGGCATACAATGAGCAACACAATATTGTACAATGAGTTCTTGCCTTATACATTGCATACCGCTCAATATGTACTCCACCAATTATATCTATTCTGATATGATCTCTTATAATGCAGAGTAAAAACAGCTCCAACGCTGACAAGAAGATGAAAATGTTGAGCACAGTTTAAAGTGTATTTGCGCTCACTTCCAATAAAAGATACAGTGGGAATAAGTGTTGTCTGTGACTTTTTTCTATAATGTCTGATATGGTATCTGTTATAAAAAAAGCATTCTTTATTTGTTGAATTTGATACCCTTAAAAAGCTGTTTGAGATGAGGCAAAAGAACTACATGTTCATAATTCCATACGACAAAATCTCTTTATCACACATATAGAAAAAATAGAGTGAAGACCATTAAAATTCCACTTCAGATATGGTTGAGAAAGATAATGCCTTGAAACAATACATACAATATAGTAATATTCCCCAAAGAAACTTCTTTTTGCACCAGATAGAGGCTATAACAGAAAGGCACAGTTGTCCAAAATGCAGAGAACCATGAAGATTCCAACCACAATTGGTACATCTACAGCAAACTCTCTTCTCCTAAGGATCATGGGAAATCATAGAAGATGGAAGAGAAAGATGTTAAGATCCAGAGGACGAAGATGTCTACTATAACATTGTATCTTCCAGATATTATGGGGAAGCTACAACCATGAACTATTGTCACCTAAACAAGACCTGCAATAACACCAATTGATATGCTGATGAAAGTGGGACAATCTCACACTGTCCCACATCTAGATGAATAGCTAAAGGCAATTAATGACTGCTATTAGGAAGAAGAGGGAAAGTGGGAAAGGGATCCCAGGAGAACCTGAAAAAGGAATTTGCATATACTTGAATCAGCACCTTCAGACTTTATAAGTGACTGGAGACATCTGCCTGTTAAGAACTATTACTGGTCTTTCAAAGCTCTGGTTTCAGTTCCTGCACCACCATTGCAGCTCAGTGTCAATTACTCCAGTTCTGCTAACTCTAATGCCCTCTTCTAGTTTACTATGGCATTATACAGGCACGGTGCATGTACATACATGCAAGCAAAACATTCATACACATAATATACATAATACTTCTATTAAATAGTCTGCCAGTGAAGGAACCTAATGCAGCCTCAGATCAGAACATCTTTATGGGTTTAATAGATTCCACTTTGGAAAAACAAGGAGAGAGTTCATTTCTTAAAAATTTAAATTTAATAACTTGACTTGGATTGTCAGATTATTTAATAATCCTTATGTTTTATTTCTCATATTCTTTATTTAACTGAGCTTTTCTTTTAATTAAAAAACCTATTAAATCAGATAAATTCTAATTCTATTTGACTTATGACTATGAAATCAATACTGTACCCCAGAAACCATCATGGAAATATAACAATAATAAAATGGATAAAATGTTTAAGATGTCGTAGACATTTCTTTGTTCACCACATGCTGAAGTTAAAGATTTATTAAATTAGCAACAAAGGTTTGCTAAATGCAAAACCTATATATTCTAAAATATTAAATTAAACTTATAAAAAAGCAGTGACTCTTGTTGTATAGTCAAACAGGCAATGAACCATGGTTTAGAGAATTAGTAAGTTTAATTTTCAAATTATAGATTATTATGCAGGTGATCATCATCATATGAACTGAGTGAATAATTTAAAGGGATTAGTGGGTTTGGAACTCTATGAAAGCAGAATTTGCTTGAGCACACTTTTTCCCCCCAGAACAGAAATTTAACACCAAAATAAACTACTACAGAAGTAACTATGCAGTCATCACTCACAGTTCTCTCTCTCTCCTCTCTCTCTCTCTCTTCCCCTCCCCCCGGTTTATTTTTATATTTATAGAATAATTGGGATATACATCAGCTATATCATGAATGGGTCAATATGTTATTGAAGATGAAATGGAAAATTCTGGCACCAGTTTCTAGAAGTATTTAGACCCTCAGGACTAGTAAAATGCATGGATAAACCATGCAGTATAGCTTTAAAGAAACAATATAAGAAGAAT
Source organism: Chionomys nivalis (assembly GCF_950005125.1). Lineage (NCBI taxonomy): Eukaryota > Metazoa > Chordata > Mammalia > Rodentia > Cricetidae > Chionomys > Chionomys nivalis. The sequence goes on from NC_080099.1 coordinate 61,897,175, forward strand.
GGATATAAGTACCGAGTCTTTGGAATACATTTTTAAAATCTAAGAGAATGCAACATGTTTGACAAGTCCTTTTAATGCAGAATTATTTTGGTGGATATTTTTTTTTTCAAAAGTAGAAATCGCACAAGATTTGTGCAAGCCCAAGCAAGCCAAACACTAGCATGAGAGGAAGTTAGGTACTAACTTCCACCCCACAAGTGGAGGAACTATTGAAAATTGAAGGCAGCTTAGAGGGGGAGAGTAGTTTTCTGTAGATTGTGACCCCAAATTAGATGAATATACTTTAGTAGAAGGCCTCATACTTAAGAAGAGTTTGGCAAAGCAAATGTGCTTTGATAGGTGTTAATAAAAAATATGAACACACTTATGTGCATAGGGAAGGGGGAAGTATGTGCATGGAGTTTGAGAAGGGAGATGAACATTATCCAAACACAGGAAATTCTCAGTTAACTAATAAACAATTTTAAATAACACCTTATTCATACATAGAATGTTCCACTCTGACCTCAGCCCTTATATTATACATACACACATTCATATATTCCAAATATATTAGATTATGTAGAAAGACCTGGTGACATTGTTTGGTTGTTAGGAGCATTTCTTTTTCCTCTAGAGTACTCAGATTTGGTATCCAACATCTGTGTTGGACAGCTCATGATATCTTTCGTGGGTATCTGTGGACCTATGACTTGGGTATAAAATCATGCAGCTAAGCACACAAAAACAATAGCAAATAGTGCGAGGCCATTTGTACAGAAGCAATGTTCATTGAAAACTAAGAAGAAAACAAGAGAGACAATAAAGAAAACTTTAAGATAAAAAATACTTTAAGATATAATGGCTAAATACTAAGTAAAAAATAAATGGACTCAACAGTTTATATTTAGGAATATACATGTATATACAAATTCATATATCCATGCAATAACAATTAATAAAAAATAAGCCATGAATTTGAAGGAGAGCAGGAAGGGGCATATGGGAGTATTTAGAAGGAGGATTGGGAAGGGAGAAATATTGTAATTAAATTATTATATCAAAAATAAGCAAAACCAAAGGAAAGAAACCAATGAACCACTCATTTAAGAATTGAGTCAGAACTGATAAAATTTAAGTTATTTTTTTGAAACATTACATCTAAAAATGCAAAATCCAGGAATACCAAAACAAAGCAAAAACAAAGCATGAAGTATGACTTGATGAAGAAATGGATGGATTATCGGTTTTCTAATGTAAAATTTATGCAAATATTTACACATAGAAGCAGGGGACTTCAAAGTTTTACATGAAGTATTGTCAATTCAGATTAGTTACTTTAGAATATATGACTAAAAATGAGTATTAAATCATTTTCTTTCATTTGGAAATAAAACCCAAGGAGAATCTGACACCATAGGAATGTTTCTAAATGAAATACTAACAAGGTCTTAATCTAATTAGAATGGAAGATCAGAGATAATTAGATATGGAAGATGAGCAATACATGATGTCCTAGTTAGCTTCGGTTGTCAATTTGACACATCCCAGAGCCATTCTTGAGAAGTCTTAATTGGGGGACTTCCCAGATGTGACTGGCCTGTCAGCAAGCTTATACGAGTTTGGCTTAGTTGGTAATTGGTGTGGGGGGTGGGCCCACTGTGAAAGGCATGGTAGGCGGGTGGGCCTGAACTAAGAAGAAAAGCTTACTGAGAAGAAAGGCTGCTGAGCATCAGCAAACCAGCGAATACTGTCTTCCATGGTTCTGTGTTGACTTCCTGCTTGTGGTCCTGCCTTGACTTTGTCAGTGATTATTGCATGAAAGATGTTTAAGTCAAGTAATCCCTTGCTTCCTCTAAGTTGTTCTTGGTCAGAGTGTTTCATCACAGCAGCAGAAAGGAAAGAAGAGAAAAGGAACATGGGAGGAAAACAAAGAGAAAGGAATTGCAATAAATACGTCACAGAGAACAATAGAGGGTTATGGTTTGAAGGTTGTGGTTAATTTCTATTAGTGCCAAACTATTCAAAGTGTACAGCTGGAATTTATATAATGTTTCTATATTTAGTAGACACTTCTTTTTTAATTGAGTTGTTTTGCTGGTTCTGAACCAAACAATGTTTTTCTGAGAAGGAATCACAATGTGAAAACTTTATGCCATATTTGTATCATATTGCAGATAACATAAGGTGAGCTAGTGAACTGCATTCTCTCCTGAGCTCTCTTGCTTTTCTGTACTAATATGATTTGGAAATAAACTTGACTTTGCTTTTTTGCAGGGTTGTTTTCTCACCCTAAAACCAAAGTCCTTAAAAAAATCTCAAAAAACATATTAAGATAACAGTTTTAAACTAACAATAAAGAAAAGTTAGCCACCAATACAGAATTAATAAACTGATTTCATTTATTCCATTCTTCCTTATGTCCTTCTGTGGGATTTTACTTATCACGTTTCATGTTTGACATAGATTTACAAAATTACAATTTCTTATTTTAAATAACTAATGTTTAAATGATTTACCGAAATATACTACTTATTTCTCATTTAAGAACTATTTTTACCGTTTTTTTTTAGCAAATAATTGATGTGACCAACACATACTGATAGAATTACTTAATATCAGCTTTGATATGGACATTGATACTTTTTGGTAATTTTACAAAATAGTTAATTTGATTCTTTATTGTTAGCATGTGTGGTGCAGAAGAATTGTCTTTATGAATTGTCAATCATGTTTTAAGTAAACCCTGTTTGGCCAGAAAGGAAGTATTGGCAGGTCAACCAGACAGAAAATAGAAGCCGGGTGATGAGAACAGGAGAATTCTGGGAAGAAGGAAGCCCATTCTTCCAGTCCTGCCCAGACCACTGAAGAAGCAGGATGTGACCTGCCCCGCTGAAAAAGGTACTGAGCCATGTGACTCACATAGATAAGGATAATGGGTTAATATACATTATAAGAGCTAATACGAAGCCTGAGTTAATGGGCCAATCAGTTTATCATTAATATAGACTCTCTGTGTAATTTTCTTTGGGACTTGCCAGCTGTGGGAACCGGGCAGGACTGAAACCCCAAAAAGCAGGACTTCATGTTACACATGTGTTTGTTATTTCCATATTCATAAGTTATTTTATTTGTTATATGAGTTTTTAATACAATACATACTTTAATTTATTTTCAATTTGTATATTGTTTCTTTTTCTTTGTCAGTTTGATTATTTCTTGTTTTCTTGCTCACCATTTAAATTTCTTCTTCATTTTTCTCTCTAGTTCTAGCATTCTTTAAATATTTGCCTCATTTTCTTTGTTCTATTTTATCTTTGATATCTCACATCTGCTGTTTTTGTAGCTGTTAAATTATTAAAATTTTTCATGTGTCTTTTCACAAATTGATTTATCCTCATGAAAGTCAAGTTTAGCATATTAATGACTTTGGCATTAATTTTCAGCCTGTTAATGAGGAAGGAATGATTAGTGAACTCTGCCTTTGGAAACATTTTTCTTCTGAAGCATTTTTGTATAATGAAATGTTTCTTTGATTTTCTTAAAGCTTAACATGTGTTTTGTGCAAAGGTGTTACTGCTAAGTCTCACAATTTTTCTGCTTACATATTTTCCTAAAAATTTCAGACCTCTGGTAAAGGGCACTAACAATGCCTTTTAATAAGAGAATGAATGTTTTATGGGCTTGTAATAAATAAAATTAATGAAAGATTTTTTTTCAAATACCATACCTTATATATACAGTGGTAAATGGGTTTTCTGTTACCTTAATAGTCTCCCCTATGCAAATGAAAATATGGAATTTTGGAGTCATTCATTGGTTAGGTATAGGCAATTGGTTTGAGAGACTCCAATCTCAGATGCCACAAAAGCTTATAAGTCAAGAAATTTAATCAACTCAAAAACTAAAAATAATATAGCTCCCTAACCCCCAAAATATTGTGTTTTTAAATATCTAGGTTTGTAAGAGATATTTTTTAACTATAGTAATTTGGGAAAAGGGTGCTATCATGCTTTCATGATTTTTTTTCTAAGTTAAAAGTCAAGTAAGAGGAAATATAAGTATATTGAACTTCTTTCTGTGGATTATAAATCTGGGACCTTTGTAGGATCTAATAAACAGATGAACTTGGAAAGTCCCATTTATATCTCCTAAAGCCCTGGCTTGGCATCATAAGCAATATAAAGGTAATGGTATTTCTGGTATATTGCTTATTTCTGAAATTTCCTGGTTCATTGTAGTTGCTGAGCATGGATATTCACTACAAGTACAACAATTTAAGCTGCTGACAATAATGAGCAGGGAAGAGGGAAAACCTGGAACGATTACTGTGAGTTCTTTCAATAACGAGATTCCTTACAGATAGCTCAGTGGTTTCCATCAGTGGCACACGTCTCAGATTCCTGATGTGTGGGTGTGGATAAAAAAAGAATTAGCAATGCTTATCTGTATTACAACTTTGCCTTTGCAAACAAAAAGCCTCCCTCAGTAATGTGCTCTAGCTGCTTCTTGTGTCTTTGTGTGTCCTTTAAAGTATGAGAACTAGCAAAAGCTTTTAACATTACTCAGAAATATTCTTTAGTATGAAATGTTGGCTTGCCCGTGTCCTGCGAAGTGAAGTCCCCACTGCCCATTTCCTAACACTTATACTGCCTAGCTATTACATTATAGAAACTCTTATACATTGCAACACCGGGAATAAAACTGGAGGACATGCAGTATCATTTGGTCCAGAAATGGATATAAAAAGATAGGCATCTTTCCTTCAATTTTTCATTTTTGTCATTAGTATGACTTTTAAAATATGAAACTGTCATAGATAGATCATTAACTCCATTAGGCACCAACAAAGCATTAACAATGTAAGTAAAATTGACCATAAAAAAGAAATGTTTGAAGAGGTCAGAATAGAAGCAAGTAGTGCATAGCTTACCTCAAACTATAAGTGGAATGCTTCAGTAATTATGCACCAAATTCCCTTTAAAGTGGTACTTTACACTAATAGTTTGTGTATATTGAATCATCCTTTTCTCTGAGGAAGTTGTCCCATTTTCTTGTAGGGGATGCTTTTTTAAATGAACTGTTGCGTTCATTTGCAAGTAGTTTGTTATGGATATTTGCTGTGGGAACTCCTTCAGCCAATAACCCTTCAGATACCCGACTACTCTGAACGTGGTCTTGTACTATAAATGCAAATGTATAACATAAGCAGGGCTCTTGGCTGCTGGATTCAGTTCTGGTTCCCAGCACAGGCAGAGGGCTGTGCATAGCTATGTTTTCTGTGAGCTTATCCCCAAATAAATAAACCATTGCCTTGCTCCATTCCGGGCTATTGTGGAACAGTTTTGTACAACAACAGATATTTATTTTTTCTGTCAATTGTGAATAATTGACGAATAAGGCAATGGTTGCCTTTGCTGCAGCTAATCTTTTTCTATACTAATGTGATATACTTCTGAGTTCAGCTATTAATATGAATTTGCTACATATTTTTCAGGCAATGACCCATTGTAACACGAAATATATTTTTATTCATTCAGGAAGTGTTTATAGCTTGTATTATACTAAGCATAAAATCTAATTGTGTTCAGAAAATAAATACTATATTCTTAAATAATTGTGCACTAAGTTCATCAATACAATGTTCTTTAGAAATAATGTCTGCAAATGGTTTAACATCAAGATAAATGAAAGGAAAATAAAAAAGTTAGCTATTGTCTGACCTAAGATTCAAGAATAGAAATATATATCTTACCATTTTAATTGAGACTTAGGGTATATGTACTACTGTCACTAGGTTGTGTTTCAGGCATATATATTGCCTGGCTTTAATATGTACATATTAGCTAATTGCTAAGTATTCACAGTTATTAGAATTTAAATTTAAGCCACTTTTAGCCAAAATAATGTGGTTAATAATTATAATTATTTTCAAATTCAGAATGTCTGCTTTTTAAAGTAATTCTGGAGTGTCCATCTCATTAATATTACTTGTACTTAAAGTAAGAAAAATTGAGAAAAGAGATATATACAACAAATGGCTAAAACATCTTAGTTCATGAAATATGTTTTTTATTATTTAAATTACTTCACTGATTTTCAGAAATGTCTGTTTTTAATAGGAAATTCTGAATCAATTATGCAAAAGTAACTTGGAAATGATGCATCACTGCATGAATATCGTAAATCATCATTTTTCATCTTTGATAGAATCAATTGGAGAACAAAGATTTTGAAAATAAATATTTACCATAGCTGCATATAAGATATCTTTAATAAATTATGAAATTTCATTTTGAATCTGATGTATATGTACATATAATATTAACTTATATCTTAAAATACACCAATAATCACAGTTCATATAAAAAGTCTTGTCCATTGAATTCATAATTTTTACTTGTATATTGTAGTTATTTTATTAGGCTCCATACATGTTGTTTGGAAAATGATTCTGATTGGCATGCAATTATATGTACCTGTGAGATTCATAGACATATTATAATCCATATATTCATTGTAGAATGATCAATTAACTATAATTAGCTTATGTATCATCCTAGCCTTTTGTCAATATTTACTTCAAGTGTATTAAAATCTTTAGCTATTAGAAAATAAATTATGCCAAACTGTTAACTATAATCATTCTATAGTTCCATAGTACTCAAGAATTTATTGCTCCTTTCTATCTATAAAATTATGTACATTATTGGTGAGCATATACATTAGTTCAATTATTTAGAAAATATAAATTATTTAATTTAACTTAGCCTATATGCTATTGTACTTTCAGAAACATAAAATATAAAACATCTACTATCTTGAATTTAAATACTACCAAAGTCAGTTTTATTTCCAAATCGTATTTTGCAGAAATAAAAATGCAAATACTTAAACTTTCCCATAGAGATTCATTTTATCCTTTCCCTTACCCCCCACCACATGCATACAGCTATAACAGATTCAGTAAAAAAGATAATAAAATGTTTTATAATAGAGATTGAGTAAGGGTGAGAAAGTTTTTCTTTGTTGATTCAATTTGAATAAAAATAGCTTATGGTAAATGCAGTTGGAATGCCTCAGTAACCTTTATATTCATCACTGAAGAGGATAATCATATTTGTGAAAGGCATATTCAGTTGATATATTTATAAATGTTAGCTTCTGGGTGCATTTGAGAGGAAAAAATCACTTTCTTGATACAATAATGAAACTGAGATCAAAAGCCTTAGCAAAGGTTTCACAGTCAGGAAGTGGTAGGATGTGGGACTCTAGTCTAGCAGCCTAGGGCTGGTGAGTTGCAGCAGCGTGCCTTGATGTTAAGTCATGCATAAGATCAAAGTGTGCAAGTGGACGCCACACTTCCAGCTCATCCCTCTTACTAATTTTAGTCATTGATTTGATCCTGTTGAACACATACACTCTGCAAACTTTCACATTACTGTAATCAAGACCTCTTCAGAGTTCTCCAGGAGCTTATTAGGATAGTAGATCAACAAAGGAGTTAATGCTCATGGGCTTTAGAGAAAGTAACCTTTCATGGCTTGCTAATAAAAGTTAAAGTAGTTGTGTTATTTAATTATGAAATATGTAACCTCATCTTAGCTTTTGCTATCAGGCAAGCATTGAAGCTGACACTTCAATTGAGTTTACCCAAGGGCTCCGAAGCTTGGAGAGTTTAACACAAGCAGCTATCAAAGCTAAGGCATCGCTGTAGTCTCTCCATACCTAATTACAATAAGTGAAACGTTTCCTCCGGAGAGAGCCCACTTTCATTCTAAATCTGACAGGTAGAAATTAGTTACCTAATGGGATGGAATCGTTCTGCAAATTGAAGGAATTAAGTGTGCTTTTTTTTTTTTTTTTTTTTTTTAATTTAAGCTCCCTCTAAATTAGATTTTAATTTGGTCCAAATGTGAAGAGGTTGATGGCATGAAGCCGTTTAGGTAGGAACAGAGCCAATTATTTTGTTTCTTTATTCCAGATATAGTTTGCCCCCTTTATCACCATCAGCCTTGATGGGGGAAAAAACACAAAAAACTGCCATGCCTTAATCAAGAGAAGTTTTTGTGGGAGAGCTGTGTCAATGTGGAGCCCTGATAAGCCAATTGTTTCCTTTTCTAACTCAATTTGCAAAAGATGCACTTTGAAGGTTGTGAAATACTGTGTTTATCAGAGTATGGCCATGTTTGCATTTATCTAATATTATTGAAATGAAACATGAGCATATCAGGCAAAGAAAATGATAAAGAATGGTCACGTAGGCAGTGCTGGTTCAAATACAAAGTGATCTTGCATTTTCATCGTGAAATATAGCTACTGGGATCAATATGGAGATTGTCACTATAGTAACTAACAAACTAGTAAATCAAAGCAAATTGTAGATGACTCTGAGTTTTATCTAGTTCATCAACAAACATCAATAGGTTAATAGTGTGGCTAAAGGTGCTATAAGATAGTAATTGTACGTGAATTAAGAACTTCAGCAGTTAGTCTGAATAGACAAACAGAACAGTTGCATCCAAAGGCATGTCACATTAAATGCTAGATAGATGCATCTTTTCAGACTCTGTTTAAAATGTTCATGTAGACATGTAAGATAATTTAGGGGGCATAATGGTGAACACTTATAATTTCACACTTACAGGGTAGGAACAAAAATGTATGCTTGTAGTAGATTGGGAATACAAATATTGAGATTCTGAATAGCTAGTATTCTATAGAGGTTGGCAGTGTTTTTTCATTTGTATTTTAGTAGTTTGCCATAGAAACTGGATGGTAGTGGTGCATGCCTTTAATCCCAGCACTAGAGAGGAATATAAGACAGCAGGAGACAGTCAGTCTCATTCTGAGGCTTCCTGGAGGTAGGATCACCATTTTAGACTGAGGTAGAGGTGAGAATCTGTGGCTGGCTGTTTTGCTCTTCTGACCTTCAGGTTGAACCCCAATACCTGTCTCTGGGTTTTTATTAATTGTGCTACACATATTTTATCTTAAAACAAAATAAAGAAAAAATATCAGACATTTATATAACAACTGATAAATCATTAAATATATAAAATATGCAAGTACAATAAAGGTAATGGTGTTTTATATCAATTCTGAGACATGGATTGAAGTGGTGAAAGAAATGGTATAATCCATTAGTTTGCATAAGATGGATAGACATGTTGCATAGGGACATAGGGAGATTGTTTAATAACTGAAAGTTATTCTCCTTCAGAGAACATGTGTTTGGTTCCTAGGACCCTTGTGGCAACTTATAGTCATCTATAACCTCAGCTCCAGAGACCTGATACTCTCTTATAACCTTCACTGATCTCTACAGACATGTGGCACACACAAAGTCTCACAGGAACAAATACATACACATAAGATAATAAATAGAAATATTAAATGGATACAGATCACAAAGTAAATTCTTCTGGAAAATAGAGTTGATAAAACATACTTTAACATTCAAATTAGAAAATTATACTTACTCATGAAAGACCAGTCATTTCTTCTGCCCCGAAAGATCAACAACTTGTCATGTTGAGTTATGTATAATAATTAGAATACTTTTTAGGAAAAAAAAAGTATCTTTGATACTGAATATTAATACTGGCCTGCAGGAGGAAGTGGAGATTGAATTAGGCTTGTGGGAAACTTGGCTTCAACAATGGTCTCTGTTCAATAAGAGTTTCAATTGAGCACAGGCAGATGACATATTGCTCCATTATTTATTTGAGGTGGAGGATTTGTTCAAAGAAAAATGCTATTTCATTAAGATGATTGGAAATGGTAAGAGTCAGGAAAAAGTTAACTAAAAAGTTTTATATACTTATTTACTCACCTGTTCATTTATTTATTTCAATTATTATGTTTATTTTAAATGTGTATTAAATTTTATTAGTGTGGATAAGGGAAATGTAAAGTAAACCACACAATTTTGGTAGGCAGATATATCTGCACTAATTCCATTCATGAAATGATTTCAAATGCTGAAAAATAATAGATTACTTTAAATATCAAATTTATCATATTAAAGAGTGGAAACGATTAAAAGGAATTTTAATCACTTAATTCAAGGAAGTTGATGAAATGCCAAGCATATATACCTCATTTCTGCTGAGGATGTGAAGTAGGAAGTGCTGATAATTGTGTTTATATTTATACACCATTGTGTGCACTTATGGGTATTTCAAAGAATGAGAAATGATGTACAGATGCCAACATAAAAGGTGTTCAGCTGAAATCTTTCTTTATGTTTCCTAAGTGCAAGTGAATGAGATATATATTTCTACCATTGTACAGTGTGGTTGCAGGTTTCTCCATCTTTGTTTACAAGTTAGTCTCCTTATGCCTGATGAACTGTGAATGAGAAAAATGCCTTTCCCTGAATATCCACAAAGACATAATATATCCTTTGACTTCCTGTAAAAGAATCCAAATTACAAGTAGTTCCCTCCCACTCCAGACTGAATCAGAATAGTCTGACCTTCAGAGACCTAAGGTCACTGAACATGGTATTCCTAAACATGAAATAAGCAAGCTATTTAAGAATGTCTATGCCTTTTACTAAAGCTGCTGTGTTTAAATCTGAAATACTCCCCATTTGATCATTGAACTCCAGATGTTGATCCTGTTTTGAGAGGTTGATGGACCTCTTGGCCATGGGGTCAAGCTGGCAGTCATAGGTCTAATGAGGACTAGACCTTTGAGACTCATAGCCTGACTGTTTCCTGCTTACCAAGATGTAAATATGTAATTCTGAAAACTCCACTGGTGCTGATAGAGATGCTTGAGCCATCCATGGTAAACTGCTCCCTCTGAACCATGAGCTGAAACCACCCCTTTCGTCAAGTTACTTCTGAGAGGCAATGGCTACAGTGACAAGAAAATATCTAATATATCTGTTTAAGGAGAAAAGTTGGTATTCAAGAATACAAAAATATATTTTGTTTTATAAAAGAGAAATACAATCTCTCAAATAATTTTTTAACTTTTAACCATTTTAAACAGGAAAATCTCCTGAGTAAAAATGAGTTTATGTCTCTATTTGAAGGCACAATGTTTTACTTCAAAATTTTTACTTAATGTTTCTCTAATAATTATCAAGTAGACTTTTTATTTATTTAACCTGCAAAAAAATCGACATTGGGGAAAAGGATGTAATCAGACATAGGAGGTGTCACTCTGTATTGATTCTGATTCAAGACATCTAATTCCACTTTGTGGTTCACTGCTCTTAATAGGGTTGTCGGAGACAGATGACTAATGCTGTTTTAGCACAAGTACACCACACAATGGTATTATGAAAGTTGTGTGAGTGGACAGGCCAGTTAATTTTGTGTTTATTTTCTCAGTCGTAGGATGCATTTTTGAAATAGGCATCTGCAGTGCTTAACTAGACTATCACACTGATTTCACAATATTCAGAATGAGCCTATTTCTACCTGTGTATGAGAAAAGCCAGGTGGAACCCATCAGGATTTCTTACAGAGATATTTAAAACCAAAGATTCAATATCACATTTCAGGGGTGAGCAAACAAATACATTAATGCCATAAACATTTAAATTACAAATTAAACAAAAATTTAAATTACATAGTCTTGCCTTAAAAATTGACATATTGGCACTTTCCACCAGCTGCAGGTTTGTGAGAGACCTGGCTCCAAACTGCATCCCAACCCCTGCCATCCACTGTATGCTGTCCTTGCAAGACCCACTCTGCTACCCCAGCCCATGCAAGTGCACATCCTCCACATGGCCAGCTCTCCCACACCAGTTAGATAATCTGACCTCTTAGCTGGACTACCCTGAAATACAGACCCTAACTGAACCCAACAACCATAATTGAAGGAAGCCTACAGAGAACATTAGTTCATACTTCAAATACTTATACTCCACAAAATTGGAAAATCTAAAAGAAACAGACAACTTTCTTGATAGGTACCAAATACCTAATTTATATCAAGACCAGATAAGCAATTTAAACAGACGTATAACAGTTAATTAAATAGAAACTGGTGGCAGGGAGTCTCCCAGGAACTTTTAAGATTGACTCCAGGTAAGACCCCTAGCAATAGCGAAGACGGTGCCTGAACTGGCTTTCCTCTGTAATTTGATTGGTAAGTGCTCTAGTTGTCGTCATTGAGCCTTCATCCAGTACCTGATAGAGATCCACAGCCAAGTACTGGACCAAGCTCTGGGAGTCCAGTAGAAGAGAGGGTGGATGGATTATATAAACAACCAGGAGGAAAGATAATGATGGAGATACCCACAGAGAGAGATGACCTGAGTTTGTGGGACCTCGCACACTCTGGATGGACAGTTAGGGAATCAGCATAGTACTTTGTATCTGGATGACAATTGTGTAGCTTGATCTTTTCTGGGGCTCTTAGCAGTGGGATCAGGACCTGTTCCTGATGAATGAGCTTCCTCTTTGGAAGTGAAAGATCTATTTGACAAGAACGTTAAGGCATTGAAGAAAGAAATTGAAGAAGATACCAGAAAATGGAAGAATCTCCCCTGCTCTTGGATTGGGAGGATCAACATAGTAAAAATGGCAATTCTACCAAAGGCAATCTATAGATTCAATGCAATCCCCATCAAAGTCCCATCAAAATTCTTCACAGATCGTGAGAGGACAATAATCAACTATATGTGGAAAAACAAAAAACCCAGGATAGCGAAAACAATCTTATACAATAAAGGAACTTCTGGAGGCATTACCATCCCTGACTTCAAACTCTATTACAGAGCTACAGTAATGAAAACAGCGTGGTACTGGCATAAAAACAGAGAAGTCGACCAATGGAATCGTATAGAAGACCCGGATTTTAACCCACAAACCTATGAACACCTCATTTTCGACAAAGGAGCTAAAAGTGTACAATGGAAGAAAGAAAGCGTCTTCAACAAATGGTGCTGGCACAACTGGATGTCAACCTGTAGAAGAATGAAAATAGACCCATATCTATCACCATGCACAAAACTCAAGTCCAAATGGATCAAAGACCTCAATATCAATCTGAACACACTCAACCTGATAGAAGAGAAAATGGGAAGTACCCTACAAGATATGGGCACAGGAGATCGCTTCCTATGTATAACCCCAGCAGCACAGACATTAAGGGCAACATTGAATAAATGGGACCTCCTGAAACTGAGAAGCTTCTGTAAAGCAAAGGACACTGTCACTAAGACAAAAAGGCACCCTACTGACTGGGAGAAGATCTTCACCAACAGACAAAGGTCTGATCTCCAAAATATATAAAGAACTCAAGAAACTAGACGTTAAAATGATAATTAACCCAATTAAAAAATGGGGCACTGAACTGAACAGAGAATTCTTAACAGAAGAAGTTCAAATGGCCAAAAGATACTTAAGGTCATGCTCAACCTCCTTAGCGATCAGAGAAATGCAAATCAAAACAACTTTGAGATATCATCTTACACCTGTCAGAATGGCTAAAATCAAAAACACCAAGGATAGCCTTTGCTGGAGAGGTTGTGGAGAAAGGGGTACCCTCATCCATTGCTGGTGGGAATGCAAACTTGTGCAACCACTTTGGAAATCAGTGTGGCGGTTTCTCAGAAAAATTGGGATCAACCTACCCCTGGACCCAGCAATACCACTCCTGGGAATATACCCAAGAGATTCCTTATCATATGACAAAAGCATTTGTTCAACTATGTTCATAGCAGCATTATTTGTAATAGCCAGAACCTGGAAGCATCCTAGGTGTCCTTCAATGGAAGAATGGATGAAGAAAGTGTGGAATATATACACATTAGAGTACTACTCTGCAGTAAAAAACAATGACTTCTCGAATTTTGCATGCAAATGGATGGAAATAGAAAATACTATCCTGAGTGAGGTAACCCAGACCCAAAAAGAAGATCATGGGATGTACTCACTCATAATTGGTTTCTAGCTATGGATAGGGGGCATCTGAGTCTATAATATGTGGTCCTAAAGAAGCTAAACAAGAGGGCAAACCCAAGGAAAAACATATAGTTATCCTCCTGGCTATGGGAAGTAGACAAGAGTGCCGGGAAAAAATTGGAATCTTGGGGGTAGGGTGGGATGGGGGTAAGGGGAGATGGAGAAAGAAAAGTGTGAAGGAGAGGATGAGGGGAACTTGGGGAAACGGGATGATTGGGGATATAGGAAGGTTGGATAGGGAAGCAGGGAAACTCATATCTTAGTTAAGGGAACCACCTAAGGGTTGGCAAGAGACTGGAACTTGGGGTGGCTACCAGATGCCCAGGGCAATGTCCCCAGTTAGTTCCTTGGGCACCTGAGGATAGGGAACCTGAAATGAACCTATCCTATAGCCATACTGATGAATATCTTGCATATCACCATAGAACCTTCATCTAGCGATGGATGGAGATAGAGACAGAGACCCACACTGGAGCACCGGACTGAGCTCCCAAGGTCCTAATGAGGAGCAGAAGGAGGGAGAACATGTACAACGAAGTCAGGACCACGAGGGGTGCACCCACCCACTGAGACAGTCGGACCGATCTATTGGGAGCTCACCAAGGCCAGCTGGACTGTGACTGAAAAAGCATGGGATAAAACCGGACTCTCTGAACATGGCGGACAATGAGAGCTGACAAGAGGCCAAGGACAATGGCACAGGGTGTTGATCCTACTTCAGGTTCTGGCTTTGTGGGAGCCTAGACAGTTTGGATGTTCAACTTCCTAGATCTGGATGGAGGGGGGAGGACCTTGGACTTTCCACAGGGCAGGGAACCCTGACTGCTTCTGGGACTGGAGAGGGAGGAGAAGAGGAGTGGAGGGAGGGGGAGAGGGGCCGGAGGAGGGGGAGGGAAATGGGAGGCGGGGAGGAGGCGGAAAATTTTTTTTTCAATAAAAAAAAATTAATAATAAAAAACTAATAGTGAAAAAAAAACAAAAAATAAGAAGTGATACACGAAGAGCAAATACTGCAACCACTTTACAAGCACACAATGCTTTTCAAGTAATTCACAGAGCTGTTGGCAAACAGCGAGGCACACCTGATTAGCCATCACTCCCCAGATATCTCAGAACTACATCCCTCTGGTACTGCTTATTGAAAGATCGCCCTTTTGGTCTGTAGAGGTAAAAACTACTGACTAGTTGCTCTGCTTCTCAGATCTTTCAAGATTTACTCCTGACTCAGGGCTTTTATTATTAATACCAGTTAGAATTTGTGCTACATTTCTATAATAAAGAAACAACTCAAAGGACTAAAAATTGCTCAGCTTAATGGGTAGACAAAGAACATCCTGGATAAAGCTATAGAGAAACATTAAAAAGAATTTTGCTAATCAATCATTACAGCAAAATAAACTTTGTTCCTTTTTATAATACCAAATGAAGAAGGTAATGCATGCTTATTTATTTTCAATTGTTAATCATCCAAAAAGCCGAACAATTTATGTTTCCAATCGCTGAAATCATGAATTTTTAAAATTTAAAACACATAACAATATGAATTATACTTGGAATTAATAGAAAACATATTTAAATATTAAACAATTTTTTAGCTACACATAGTATATTCAATAAAATGCATAATATTAATGAAAGAAAAAATTGTACATAGTAAAAGTAAGATGAGCAAGTTGGTATCTCAGAGACAAATTATACAAATTTTATTTGTATCATGAATACTCACAGATTTCACATTAAACAATGGTTAATGGTCTATTTGCCAATTTTAAAGCTTTTAAAATTTACTAATCTCTCAAAATGTGTTATCTCTCTCTCTCATCTCCAATTCTTCTTTTTTATTTTCCTCCAAAACCACTATTTTGAATTAAGATTCTTCTATCAAAAATATTGCTATTTAAGTGGCTTACTAGAGCCCTTCTAAACAGTAGGTGTTGGAGTTCATTGGCCTCATAGCTGGGAGGGGCTGTTGTTGGGCAGAAGGTGCACACAAAATCTCACCACTGTGATTGCCTAAATATGACCTGAACAAGGAAAGAAATAGATGTGATAAAATGGATGGGCAAAGTCCACCATGCCTCAACCCTACACAAAAAACTAGAGGCATCTAAGGAATGTGGAAAGCAGGAGAAATAGTATTCACCAGGGAAAAGTACACCAATTGGTTGTCCAACACCCAACAGTCAGCCCTGAAAACATACTTACATGCAATATTGTATAGACTAAGCAGGTTTTACATATGAATGTGTGTGTGTGCATATGTATGTATGTAGTATCAGTTGATGAATATTGATCCCATGAATTTGAAAGAGAATCAGAAAAACTATTGAAGAGTATATAGAGGGAATAAAGAGAAGGATAAAATTATGTAATTATATTACAGTCTCTCAAAATAATTAAAAATATTGTAGTATTATGCACAGTCTTTACAAATTCATACATAATACATTCACAAATTACTTTGTTATTTTATACAGGCCTTAGGTGGATAGAGATAAACTATACAGCAAGCAAATGTTTAACTCCATTGTTTGATGACATACACCACAAAAAGTAAGTCATTGTGGAGGGCACTGCATATACTCTTCTAGAATGTTTATAATGTACGGTGACCTGAAAATACCATTGCCTTGGACAATACTAAAAATTTTTAACTTAAGTTTTACCTACTGGGCCTACATGTATATCATATATTGATGTTTGTTTCCTTCAGAAAAACGAGCAATTGAATGACAAAATGTAATTAGGATTGCCTTATAATTAAACTTGTAATGAAGAAGGTGACATTTAAACAAAAGTTTCTGAGCACGCTGGATAATGGGAACACATGCTGCTGCCATCCATGATCTGTTTCCATAACAGCCTTTCTATTTTAGGAGCCATTTTCATTATACAGATATTTTCTCCACTTGATTTCTCAACTCCTCTTGAGAATTGTCCTTTATTAGACAATTGGGTGTCCCTGTTTCACACAACAGAATACACTTTTCACACACAGAAATATAGAGCTATTAGAACAGATTCTTTGTCTAGTCATCTCAAACATTCTTAAAGAATTTCAATAACTTAATATTAGTTGTCATATTCCTTGCTGACACAATAATTTATTTCTAAGAATTGAAATTAAATATATTGCAATAATTTTTCAAAATAATTATGTCAAAGTTACTGATATTTGTTTTATTTTTATTACTATATTTTATTTTTCCAAGGAGAACATATACAATTATTTAAAGATTAAAACATAATGAAAAATTTTAAAGATCAATATTGAAACAGAACTAAATTGACAACCTGGCCTAACCTCTGTTATATTATTGTTCATAGTAGTATTATGCATTTCTGTCTATCAATTAATTTTAAAACTGGAAGTTTACTGTCCAAAACAATTATTAAATTATCCCATTTATCACTCAAACATTTGGATACACTTTAGTATTTATGTACTTAGAAATAAGTACCGAGACTTATTATTTTGATGAAATGGGGAAACTAATTAATACCTGTGCATCATAAAATTGCTTGTAATGGGTTTTATTTGAGGTAATGTTCATCAGGGCAATTTAGGGCAATTTATGATCCCCAAATCACTACACAGATTGCTAAACTGGAGAGATGTGACAAAGAATTTCTAAGCCAGGATTTAAAATAGTTTATACAGAAGGGGACAACTGGTTGTTATGTATCTGAATGTAGATTTATTTTTGATTTTCCTTATTTCCTTTTCTTTCTCAGTTTTCACCCTGCTTTTTAGTCAGGTTAACAATTGAAGGGGTGATGACTGGACATGAGAAATGCCCATCAGTTCTCATCTCTAGCAGTGGAAAACACAGCAGATACTATGAATTTCCTTGTTCCTTGAATCATTATTATTCTCAGCTGCCACAGAAGAGCAAGAGAAAGAGAAACAGAGAAAAAGACAGAGAACAGAGACAGAGATGGAGAAAAAAACCCAATGTAGAGAAAACTAAATAGGAAATCTCCACTGCTCCCAGGCAAACGAAAATCTATTAACAATGAATCATATTAAGATATGTATTTCATTTAACATTTTCTTAGTTTATGAGCATTGATTTTATACAGATTATTCATTTTCCCTTTAAACTTAGGATTTCTCAAATATTTTGGCAATATGATCTCTAAGGTATTATGAAATAGTGATTTTTGGCCAGGGATGGTAATGATTGAGGATATCAACCCCACTAAACATCCTCAGATTCCTGCTACTATCTTAGGACCTCTCTTTCATGCAAGCATGACTGTCTGCCACACATTTGAAACAGTGAAGAAAATTGAGAAAATTAATAGAAAATAAGGGAGCCATTATTTAATAATAAATAATAATTCTCAAGGCTAACATTGTTTAGGACCTGTCATTACATCACAATGGACTGAGAAATTAAGTTGGCTGTGTTCTATCTCCCAAAATCTTGATGGTAAACAAAATGGGTACAACACCTTTTAATAAAGAGTCTACCAACATTGCTAGTCAATTAAGACCATGGACACTGCCTAAGAAGAAAACACAAACAACAAAGACATGCTACAGGGTTGCCAGCAGGTTCACGTGTACCTTTTTTATTATTATTTTTTTATAGAAAAAATTTCCTCCTCCTCCCCGCCTCCCATTTCCCTCCCCCTCCCCACACCTCTCCCCCTCCCCCCACTCTTCTCCCCCTCTCCCCACTCCATTCCCCTTCCCTCTCCAGTCTGAAGAGCAGTCCTGATTCCCTGCCCTATGGGAAGTCCAAGGTCCTCCCCCCTCCACCCAGGTCCAGGAAGGTGAGTATCCAAACAGACTAGGTTCCCACAAAGCCAGTTCATGCAGTAGGATCAAAACCCAGTGCCAATGTCCTTGGCTTCTCATCAGCCCTTATTGTCTGCCATGTTCAAAGAGTCCGGTTTTATCCCATGCTTATTCAGTCCCAGTCATGTGTATCTTTTTAAAAAAAATTCCTCTCTACTTTTACAAAATAGATGAAATTTGAAACAGTTCTAAATTTTGGTAGTTGCTCTGAGGTGTCTTCTCTCTAGTGCAAGCTGAAAACCTCCAATTCTTAAGCTTCCTAGTCCAATCCTTGTACTAGTCCTAGGGTTTAATACTAACAATAAAAATTCATGTTATCATGTTATTATTACAAATTTCATTTTTTTGGTTGAATATTTAAGTTTCTGCTTTGCTCTTTATCACTGTGGCTAAATCCAAGAAAATGCAAAATGATACAATAATCATTTGTTTATCTTTGTAGAATGTTTATGTTCATTGCTTTCCAGCATGCTATGATGGATTGATACACATGTAGTGTATGAATATCATATTTCAAGGGAATGTTTATATTACAGATTGAATTTTGCATATATGTCAAAGACCAACGTGTTCAAGTTTGGTCAATTGAGTTTTGCATAAATGTCAAAAGTCAACGTGTTTAAGTTTGGTTACTAAAGGTGTGTACAATTGGGAATAGGTGGAATGTTGAAGAGATGGAACCTACTTGGAAGAAAAATGTCAAAGGAGCATCACCTGGAGAGAGATATTTATACACTAATTCCTCTCACTTTTTGCTTCCTGCTGCCATGAAGTTAACAGCTTTGGTCCACATTAAATTATTGACCATGCTGTATCTTGCTACAGGTAAAAGGCATTATGAGGAAAAAAAAAAAAAACACAAACTCTGAAACAAAGAGACAAAGACAAAGTAAATCCTGTTTAGTTGACTATCTTATTTGGTCACAGTCACAGAATGCCAAGAACTAAATTAACCACATACTAGGTAACAAAGCAAATCTCAACAGATAGAAAAAAAATGGAATAACCTACTATATTTTATGAGATTACCACGAGTTAAATTTGGTGGTAAAAAGCACAAACTATAGAAAGTCTACAAACTCATTGAAACCAAACAACTATCAACCAAATTATCAATGTGTCAATAAAGAAATAAAGAAATCAATTAAACACTTTCCAGAACTCAATGAAAATAAATTCTCAACATGCCCAGACTTATAGGACACAATAAAAGCAGTGCTTAGAGGAAAGTTCAAAGCAGTAAATACCTGCATAATGAATTGAAGAAATTTCAAACTAGTGACTTAATGGCACACTTGAAACCTCTAGAAAAAAAAGAAGCAAACACACCCAAGGGGAGTAGATGACATGAAATAATCAAACTTCAGGCTGAAGTCAATAAAATAGAAGCAAAGATAACAATAGAAATAATCAATGTAACAAAGAGTTTTTCTTTGAAAAAATAAACAAGATGGACAAACCTTTATGCAAACCAACTAAAAAATCGAGAGAGAATATCCAAAGTAACAAAATCAGAAACAAAAAAGGGGACATAAAATTAGACACCAGGTAATGTAATAAACCTGCTGATCTGCCCTGTCAACTGTGTACCCTGTGCCTTTAAGAGACAAACCCTGCCCACTCCCAATCTCCCCCTTCCTTCCAAGGCAAGTAGACCTCCCAACTCCTCTCTCTCTCTCTCTCTCTCTCTCTCTCTCTCTCTCTCTCTCTCTCTCCCCCTCCCCATCCTTCTGTCCCCCTTTTTTTCTCTACCCCTCCATTACCCCTTACCCTTATATCCTCTCCAATACCCACTAAATAAACTCTATACCCAAGTTCTCTCTGCATTGTGCATTTGTCTCTTTCCTAGGTTACAGCGGTCTCCCTGCCAACAGGAGATCTGCCAGCGTTGCACCACCATAAATGATAACATTGACTAGGCCAGGCTATGTCCATGTTCTTTCTTCCTGTGGACAGGCAGGCTGAGGCATGCAGAGATCCTGGATGTGGACTGCCTTTCAACTTCCTGTGCCCGCTCCATAACAGAACATAACACCAACTAAATGATAAAGTCCCCTTCTCCAGGTCAGCTTTTGCTGACATTCATCTCTGCTAATTCCCCATGGGTAAGCACTGGAATCTTGTTTCTTGTTTCAAACTGTTGTCCTGATCATGTCTAGGATAGTTGTCCTATTCTCAGGTTGCTCAGAGTGGTCCTGCCTGGTCTCAATCCTCTGAGCTAACGAGCCTTAGGATGGCCTGACCAATCACTTTACTGTCTTGTTCTGTCTCAATGACATTTGTAGACAGCCTTTGGGTCCTGTCTCTCTCCCATTCTTGGCCATGGAAAATAAACTTTCCAGTGCTATCAGTCTAATGCCCAACCTGGAATGTCTTTTAGAGACCCTAAAATCTCTAAGTTTAATGCCTTAATTACAGATTCGTAGCCTTAACCACCTTTGCACTAAATGGCCTACATACCCCTTAAATAATAACCTAAAGTGGTCTCCTACTAGCAGACCCCAATACAGGGGTTTTCTAATTTCTATTCTATTCTAATAGGCAGATGAAAAGGTTTCTATCCAGCCATGCTAAACTCTGTCACACTGGCATCTCATTCTTGTCTGCTTTTCCCTCTGCTAGACTGCCTCCCACCACAGTTAAGCCTGTCTGGGATTGGGATATCCCCCTCCCCCCATGCCTATAAATGCTCTTTTTCTCACTCCTATTCTGTCTCAGCTACTGCTACTGCAGGAACTGGCAAAACTTGTTAGATCCATGAGTCAGCTGTTCCAGTCACAGCCCTCACTGCCCCTGGCTGCCGCAACTGTGTTGGTGGCACTGAGTAATTTTTCTGTTTACCTCATGTATGAAAGAATGTGTGAATGGTATGGCCCCACGCATCTTTTGCAATTAGTTCTAAAACTACGAAAGGTTGAAGTTGTTGATACAACAGTGCATGACTAATCTTGACATCAAATGGCATCTAAATGTTTTGAGATTAGTCTTTCAAATGTTATGGAAGAAACTCAAAGTATCTGGTGGAAATAAAACTCAATTTTCTGATGTTTTGTTTAATCCAAGAGAGTGAGTTTTCCAGCATATATAACAATTCAAACAGCTTTCTGGTGCTGAGAATGTTCTAGCAAAGTAAAGTATAAGTGTTCTTCATTCCTCGGGCAGAAAGACTGAGATCAAGATGTGTTGGGGCTTATTGTTCAGCTATTTGTGATGTTGGTTGAAGACTCAGTCGTGTTTACTGTTGGCTTTATGATGCTGTTTACAGGGGTACACCTAATTAAAAACAAAAAGTTACAAATTATGTAGGATTTGTTGTTCAAGATTGCTATTGACATTTACAAGTAGTATGATAACCAATTCTGGGGAACAATTTTTTATAATAGTTAAAATTTTGTTATAATTTATATACAATTTAACTTCACTTTTGAGGAAATGAAATACTTCAAGCATATAAACATTCATTGTGAATATATAATTGAAATGGAATAAGTCCATATTTGTATGAAAATTTATTTATAGTTTTATTTCTTTCTTGTTAAATTATCAATATGAGTAATTATTTGAAATGCAGCTGTAAGGAAAATTTATGAAAATTCATAGACATATAAGCTAATAAAGCTCAGAAATATTTTAACAGAAGCTATCTTAGGAAACATGCTAGTTTCCAAAGAATCCAAGGCAATTAATGGAAACTCTGTATTTTAATAGACAGGCAAAGCAATAAATTGGACATCATTTCTGTAGAATTATAATTGGTTTAAGTAAATATCTTAAATAAAAGTGAAGAAATGTTCTCACCTTTAGTTTTCAGTTTTAATGAGTAAACAGTCATATGGAAAAGGGAACCAGAAATTTCTTAGATTTACTTCAGACTTCTTAACAAAGGATATAAAGTACTGAGGTTAGCAGCAGCTGACCGTGTTTTATTCTGTCCATTTAATAACAGAAATCAGAAGTTTTTAAAATTAAATAGCTATCAGTGTATTTATTTGTGTGGGGGAGAAACATTGTTCAATGATTTGGGGAAATTTAAGGCAGACTTACGATGACCTTCTAGAATCTTCCTGACTGTACTGACCATAATAGTAAGAGACAAAAGAAAACAAAATGACAATTTCTCTTTTGAAAGGTGGAGAGCAGACAAAAATCATACCTTTTACCCTTATAAAGAAAAAACGTGATCAAAATTCAATTACATCCATTAAGGATTCAAATCTTCCTGATATTCATGCCGTGGGAAGCAGAGTGATGGAAGTAGGAGGTTATGCTGTACAAAATTCACTCTGCATAGGAAAGATCACTGGCCAATGGTCTCTAATTTGATTAAACTTGGGATGCACATCCTAAGAATGAACGTTTTCTTGGCTCTTGTGTCTCTGCTGGAACAAGTCCGTTCCCAGGGACCATAGTCGCTGTAGAAGGGTGGTGTAGTGATGCTGTGTGCACTCCTAAGCACAAAGCCAGCAAGAAATTAGCAAAGATTCACTAGCAAAACAAGCATGGCTTGCAATTCTTACAGCTCAGTGGTTTGGGAGGCAGAGGAGGAACAAATTAATATTTGTGACTCTTGAGCTGAAGGATTGCCAATTTGATCAATACCCACGGGGAAGATAAAACTAGGATTTTTCTGCTTTGCACAGCCTTCTAAGTACAATCTAGCCAAATTAGGATAAACCACAGAGGGCATTAAACATGAAATTATGACAACTGGATGTAGGACAGGGAATTAGAAGAGCAATTGGATTTAGCAAAAGAAAAGAAGAAAAACAGTGCATGTAAAACACACGATAGACATCTACTTTAGAACAAGGTCAAGTTACATAGATATTGATATAATAGACTTTTTATTATTATAATGTTAGCTAGTCTTTTGCATGTGTTCATGTGTATGGTGTGCATATGTGTATGCACCTGTGCAAGTGAGTGTGGGAACATGTATGCATACAGCAGCATGCATGTGGAGGCTAGAAAAAAACCTCAATGTAGGCATTAGCCCTCCACTTACTTGATACAGAAACTCTTTCTTGTCCCACAGCTTCGTATACTAGAAGTATCTGGTCTGTGAGATTCTGGCATATTTCTTGTATCTATCTCCAGTCTTGCTGTAAAAATGCTTGGACCACACATATCGTCCCACCTCTAAAAATTCCAGCTCATACCTGTATATGCTAGCACCTATACACCCATTTACCTATACACAATCCAGCTGAGGTAACATGTTTGGATGGCAAGCACTTTATCTCACGAACCATATCCACAGCACAGACTTTTTTTTACTTGTTTATCCAGTTTCTCCTATATTATTACAATAAGTTTCTTCACTCCACTTAGTAGCTGAAGCTATTTTGTGTATATATATATATATATATATATATATATTCAGAATTATGACCTATGATATGATTTTAATTTATTTCACTTAAAATGTTTATGATTCATAGCAGTAAATAAATACTTATAGATGAATTCTAATATCAAGGGGTATAATAGTTTAGTTCTGAGCCTCCAGATGATTAAACTTAAATACTATTATTTTCTATTGAATAAAGGAAGACTAAGAAATAATAAATCCTATTTGGGCAGCTTCTGTCTCTTGGTCAGTTTTTATGTGGATACTTTTATCTGCTTTCCTTTAAGATGGTATTTGAGTCTTTTTCTTTTCTTTTTTAAATCTGTAACTGCAAGAACTTCTAATTCTTTGGAGACAATATTTAGAAGTTCTTCAAAGGACTTTCTACAGCATTTGGGGAAAATAACTGAAGTTAAGCAGGATATGAAGTGGAAACTCTCTAAGTTTTCCTTCAGTTCATTTCACTGGAATTCAATTCTGAACAGCCCCAGAGTGTGATTACATAGCTCAGAGCCCCAGGCAAAGCACACTTTCCTTAGGATATCCTTCAGAATTGGTTGCAACCTTCTATGCATAAAAGTAAAATTCTAAAAAGACACAGTGTATTATGTAATAACTGTATTTACTACTCTTGCTGAAATAAGGTTATTCATGCATTCTTCAATACAGTGCATTGCAAGCTACTGGCTTCAAGATGTAACTATGCTAAAATGTAATTCGGTACCCTCATGGGGTACTCAAGTCATCCTTGAAATGATCAGCATCAGTCTTCATTCTGTATAGAGATTGCCTCATCCTGGGATAATAGGTCATTACCCTGAAGGAATAAATATGGTGATGTTTATCTATGAAACAAGATGACTAGAGTACATGCTGGAAGAGGAAAGAAAATCTTATGTAATCAACAACTGGACGATTTAAAACATTAACCGTACTAAGGTTTTCATTTAATACTGTCATTTTATATCAGGTGGTGGTGGCACACACTTTTAATCCCAGCTCTCAGAAGGCAGAGGCAGGCAGATCTGTCTGTTTGAGGCCAGCCTGGTCTATTGAGCAAGTTTTAGGACATCCAGGGCAGTTACACAGAGAAGCCCTGTCTTGAGAAACAAGAAGAAGAAGAAGGAGGAAGACAAGGAGGAGGAGGAGATTGAAGAGAAGGAGAACAAGAAAAAACATATTGTAATAATAAAGTATTTGTAAAGAAAGTCTATAATTTTGCAGTACTAGGAGTATAAGTAAGGATCTCACAAAGTTAGACAAAAATTCGACCTCAGTGTTTTATCTCTAGCTCACTACCATTTTTTAAATAATATATATATATATTTAACATTTAATTAGCATTGTTAATTAAATGAGAGCAATTGTGAATATTTTTACTGTTTCCCATTGGATTATGTTTTAGTTCTTTGATTATTTTTAAACTAAAAGGGGAAATAACGTTTTGCCCATAAAAATCATCTTTAGGAGCCTAGATGATTTAAAGTTTTTTTAAAAAAATCATATGAAGGAACACAAATTTTTATAAGGAGATTCAAATTTTTGTAAATACCTATTTTATTTTATGTGAATTGGTGTTTTGGCTGCATTCATGTCTCTATTAGGGTAACATATCTTCTGGAATTTGAGCCACAGACAGTTGTGAAATGCCAAGTGAATGATGGGAATTGAAACCTGGTCATCTGGTAGATCAATCAGTTCTTCTAACGGTTGAGCCATCTTCCCAGCCTGAATGTTTTCTTTCTTTGTTTTGTTTGTTCATTTGTTTGTTTGTGTTTGAATTGAAACATATTCAAAGAAAACTATATACATCCGCTGCAACATTTGATTCCCTTCAGATTTTACTCCCTTAAAATTCTAAATAAAGACAAGAACTATCACAGGAGTTCTGTTATATTCCACAAAATATGGTCATGTATAATTATTACAAAATAGATTCTAATTCCAGGATATACTTAAGATTTTTAAATTTCCATTTTTTATAAAATAATTTTAGGCATCCAAATTTGATCATTTTAACATATTACTCTACAGGGAAACCCCATATGTCTATTTTTTAGCTGTTGACTGCCACCTCTGTGATAATAAACTATCTTGAGCAATTAATTGTGTTTATAAGGTGTCCCTATTTTCTGGATTTAATAAACCCCACTACGTTGGGCAGAATCTAATTATCCTAAAAATCTTTCTCTTTGGTTTATCATCACTCCACATAGTCACCTCCCCTTTAGTGAAAGCAAATATTGAAGTTAGAATATAGCTGTCATATTAGCATTGCCTAACAATTTGAAAGAAAGACACAGATACAATAGTGCTTGTTAATCAATTGACATTTAATTGATATAAATAAATGGATAAAAATAAAAAGTTATTTAAGTAATGAAATTGTGAATATTTTCATAAAAATTTTCCTCAAGCATCTCTAAATGACTACATTGCCAAGAGTAGTTATTTTTCTATCAAAAAAGCTGTGGCTTCTGAAATTATGATTCCACAGCACAATGCCAGGCATCAAATGGAAGAGGAAAGAGTACTACCTAGGGCCTCTTTTCAGGAGACATAGTTCCCCTGCAGACCATCGAGGCTCCATGGGTCTCTAGAATCTTACTGACCAATTTATACTACCATACAATTTGGTTTTGCTCAAGATTTTTTATACAGTGCTCTATACAGAATTAGTAGACAACAGCTATTCTGGGCTTTGATTCTTAAGTGTTACTAAGTAGACACAAACAGTATAATTTAGTTCTTATTGGCACTAGAATATTATTCAGATATTTAAATGAAGATGGATTGGTGTCATGGTCATATGGGGATTAAAAGATACTAAGCACATTATAGTCATAATCATACTCGTATTATAGACATACATCTATGGATTCACTTCAATAATATTGTGATAACAGTTACCGGGGCTTGCTTCTCAGTGAACTGATAAAAATAATAAAAAGATAAATGCTTAGAACTATTTCTAAGACAGCAATAATATAAAAGGCATCTATTGAATTAAATATGTTGGAATCTTGATGAAAGTTCAGAACCTGGGCATCTGAAACATTTGTGACTCTCCTGACCATCTCACCTTACGGACTAACAGATCTCACTCAGTTAGTTTCTGTAAAAAATTTAGTGCAAAGAAAATCAAAATGAAAACATCCACATATTTAGAAAGCTTAAAAGGAAAATTTCACTTCAGGGTGGTCTAAGAAGTAGTTGAAAGTGAGTGGTGGTTTGCTTAAATAATGTAATTAAGCACGGACCAAATCAGAGAGTAATACATTCCATTTAGAAATGAAATAAATCTTCATAATCTATGTAGATTAATGGGAAGATCATTATACTGCAATATACAGAACAAACACTGATCATTGACTGTTGTGATAATGAAATGGTGAAAGATTTCATAGGAAATTACTGATTTAAGAGAATAAAGAAATCAAAAATAAACATAGAAGACTGTTTTAATAGATATGCACAGAATTAGCTGTAGAATTCAGTTGTTAGAATGAGTAAGAAAGAATCTATTACATAATTGGAATGTATTATTAATATTACTATATTAACATGCATGTAATTACATTAAGAATTCTAGTAATAAAATAAAATTTGATAGCGTTTATATTGTAAATTATCAGTTAATTTTAATATGAAAAAGAATCTAAAAGAATTTTATAAGGTCTTTGTATGCAAATATGTATTTTAAGGACTTCAGAGAGGATGGAATTAATGTGAAAGAGAAATATGAATGCCCAAACAAACAAGATTTGTAGAAGTATAATTATAATCAAGCATGTATATCTAAATAACATTGTAGAATAATATTTAATGACCTTTGAAATATTTGCTCTATATTGTTAAATGGATATAAAACACATTGTAAAACATAATGAGTTCAATAGCACTTCTTGTATTTGCTGGCTTCTTTTCATGTGCTAGAAACTCCCAGTGCTCTATATGCAGTTTTTCTCATTTGTTCTCCAAATAGCCCTATCAATAGGCAATGCTAATAACCTCAGTTGCAATACAAAGGATGACAAGTATGCATGTTAATGTTTCTGTGGTTTTTAAATAAAATTAAGCAAAGCCTGATGGTCCAAACCTTGTATTCCAGCAGGCAGAAATTATTGACAAGTTCAAGATCAGACTGACAGCTTGCTATAACACAGAGAAACCTCAGTTCAAATAAAAAATAATAATTGCAGTAGAGATGACTCAGTAGATATTGCACAAACTCTTGCTTCACAGGACCTGAGTTCAGTTCCTAGCATGCATGTTTGACAGCTCATAACTATCTGCATCTCTAACTGCAGACTTCTTGGGCACTTATATTCACAAGTGCACATATTCAGAAACAGACAAATTCACTCTTGAATGTATCAATATATAGACTGAGAAGGTCATATTTATATGTGTGTATGTTGTAAAGTAATTCATGAAAATAAGGCCATGAATTTGAAATAGAACAAGGAGGAGTGTATGGGGAGGGTTTTGAAGGAGGAAAGGGAAGGGGGAAATGTTCCAATTATATTATAATCTCAAAAAAGGAAAATAATATGGAAACTATAAATGTAAACGGGCCCTTAGTTAATTTCTTAGCCTAGAACAAAAAAAAAGTACCATGTTTGAGTCTTAGAGATGAGAATAAATTGATAAAAGTAATAGTGGTTAAATTAAAATGAATGCACATATATACTATATAAATGCATGCAAGTGTTAGAAATGATTTATTTTACAATGAATATTGTTTATTCCCTGTTCTCCTTTGTAATTTTACATTATATAAAGTATGGTTTTAATGAAAATAGAATATCATGTATTTTCTCTAAAATAAATATTTGTAAAACTCTGATTATGCAACTACTACCTCTTGTGCTTTTACAAAATATTATTGTTAATATTTCTATGTTTGCATAGCTAATATATCATTCAAGACAACACTTTGTTCACCTACACAAACCTAAACAGAGTTCTGATTTTGACTATAACTTTATATAACTTGCCTACTTTTAAATACAATATATTGTAAAATAGCAATGTGGTGTAGTAGTTCCTCTTGTTTGTGTGTTGTTTTCATTGGTTAATGAATAAAGAAACTGCCTTGGCCTTTTAATAGGGCAGAACTTAGGGAGGCAGGGAAAACAGAACTGAATGCTGGGAGGAAGAAAGTAGAGTCAGGGAGAAGCCATGGATCCTCCACCTGAGATGGATGCTGGATAGAATCTTTCCCGGTAAGCCACTGCCACATGGCGATATACAGATTAATAGGAATGGGTTAAATTGAGATATAAGAGTCAGCAAATAAGAAGTTAGAGCTAATGGGCCAGGCAGTGTTTTAATGAATACAACTTCTGTGTGGTTATTTCTGGGCTAAACAAGCTGGCCTCTCCTTACAACAGCAATGAACTAAATAATTTTAGTTGGCATGTAATATTTTATGTCACAGTTTATGTTTTACAACTTTATTTATTACGTGTGTGTGTGTGTGTGTGTGTGCATGTGTGTATGCACAGTGTTTCTAATCACGGGTATTCAGCTGTGAATGTGTGCCAAAGCACAAGAGGTCATCAAGTTGCCACTTCTATCATTTTGGACCTGTTCCTGTAAGACTCGGTGTCTTTTTAAGCCTGGAGCTTTCATCTCTGCTAGGTTCAGAACCAACAAGCCCTAAAGATC
The DNA here is from genome assembly GCF_950005125.1 of Chionomys nivalis. Taxonomy (NCBI): domain Eukaryota; kingdom Metazoa; phylum Chordata; class Mammalia; order Rodentia; family Cricetidae; genus Chionomys; species Chionomys nivalis. The sequence goes on from NC_080099.1 coordinate 61,926,918, forward strand.
CTTCTGTCTCTGCCCTCCTCAGAGAAGTGGTAGCAAGTTTAAGAAGAGCACCTGGTGGCTTGCTATTTGGCGATTGTGAACCAAATTTACATCCTAAAGACTTTGATGTAAGAGCCATTAATTGTTGAGACGTTTCATTAAACACATTCACAAAATGTATTTTTAAAACACAGATACATAGCTGAGGCAAGAAACTACAGAAAACTAAGGAATGATGAGTATGGAATAAACATAACAATTAGTTAACCCATACCAAATGATCAGTTCTGAATACATTCATGCAAGGAATGGATTTAGCAGGTGACGAGATATATATATATATATATATATATATTCTTAAATGAATGCAGTAACAATAAAAAATAAGGGCATGGATTTGAAAATATGAAATGAAGAGTATATGAAATGATTTGGAGGGGAAAGGAGGTGGGGAATTGTGTAACTGCATGAAAAACTCAAAAGAAAAGAAATAATTGAAAGCCCACAATCATGCATATGAAAGATAAATATTATATTTACTGACTGTCAGTGTATAGTTTGATAGCACAGAATCCTGAAAAAATAAGTTCACATGGTATGCATTTAAGGCCATTAAGGCCAGAGAGTATTCTCTCTCTCTCTCTCTCTCTCTCCCTCCCTCCCTCCCTCCCTCCCTCCCTCCCTCCCTCCCTCTCTCTCTCTCTCTCTCTCTCTCTCTCTCTTTCTCCATTTGTTCCTGTTTTCCAACTGTTCAATAAACCTATGCTAAGCAAAAGTCAGTGAAAATATCTTAATCTACTACTGAGTTAATATTTTAAGGTGCCTGTGACTTAGAGGTTGAATTTGTAATATTATTTTATGCTCAAAACAGGCTTTACAAAAATTTCACAATTCTGCAGGTTTTCTTTCTGAGGCTTTCTAGATGCCACTCCTTATTAATCGTACCAACAGATTTCTAACAAAAGTTAGTGTCAATGATGATCCTGTGCTTATAAGGCAGAAATGATACTATATAGGACCAAACAACACCCAAAATGAACATTAATTATCATAACTTAGGTCTCAAACAGTTAAAACCAAGAAATAAGTGGCTTATCAACAATGCAGTCCTTAATCAGAAGTGATAAGGCATGCTGAAACAGGGAGAGTGAGTGTATTTAAATGCCCTGAAGCAGGAACAATGCTAAATTAAAAACCTCATCTCCCTGTCAAACAATCCCACATAGTTATGCTGCCAGCCATGATGGGTAAAATAACTACAAAAAGCCTTAAATTTAACACTGGAGAGTTTTGATATTCTAACAAAGTTAATTAAAAATGAAAAGTAATGATCCACAAGTTATAATTAATGTGATTATAACACATTGTAATTTATGAAATATTGCTAAATATATAAAGATACACATTGTGTATTATGGTAAGGGGAGATTAAACCTGAACAAAAATGAGAAAGGGTAGCGAATACCCACATAGATGTCAGGACTGTCAATCACTTTACTCATGCACATGTGTTTAGTTGCCACTACTTTAAGGGAATCTGAGAAACCAAGAGCATGTCATTGTGAGGAGCACTGGGGAGGCCAGTGCCACATGGGAAGATTCATTTTGAATCTATTGAGAGAGTGTGGAGTAGCAGTTTTCACCCTGGGCTGTGACCCCTGTGGGACTGAACAGACACTTTCACTGGGGTTGCAGATCAGATATTCTGTACATCAGATATTTAGAGTGTGACTCAAAACTAGCAAGTTTCCAGTTATGAAGTAGCAACAAAAGTAATTTTAAGGTTGGTGGTCACTACAACATGAGGATCTGTATCATAAGGTTGTAGCATTAGCAAGGTTGAGATCCACTGGGCTAGCGTATTGCTGAATAATATGAACCTGATGACAGTCAGATACAAAAACAAGCTTTCAAATTTGAAGTTGAGTAGAAATGAGAAATGGATTATAGGAGCAGGATAGCTCATAAGCAACATAAGATGGTCATAAATAAAACAAATGTTCTCAATTTACCTTTTAAAAGCTATAAGGAAAAATAAATTCTTAAGCATAATGGTAAGATTGTATCCTCACTGAGCATAGCAACTTAAATATTATTCCATGTTATTTTAAATAGTAAGATGAATTCTGCTACACATGTGCTAGAATGTTAATATATTGTTTAGCACTAAGGTAGGTACAGCTCAGCACAGCTATAATCACAACATTTAGGAAGGAGGCATTAAGGTCATAAATTCAATGCAATAGGTAGATAAGTTCAAGGGCGATCTGAAATACACAAGAAATAGTCTCAAGAAAAAATAAAATTAATAAATGAAATTACTAAACAAAATAATAGATTATTGTTGATTAAAGTTAAATTTATTTTAGATAATAAAATAATAGAATATTACATCCAACAGTATCATAAATATTTATTTAAATACATTAAATTTGTTTTTTCTATTTGATTTTTTTTTTTTTTTTTTTTTTTTTTTTTTTTTGGATTCAAAGGGGTATTTATTTTAGGGGAAAAACTTACAGAACACCGAAAACCAGGAAAGTAGTCTAGTCGCTGGAGCAAGGGCCAGAACCAAGAGAGCAAGCAGAGGGCTGCCGCTCTTTTTTTTCTTTTTCTTTTTCTTTTTCTTTTATTTGTGTGTGTGTGTGTGATATATATATATTTTTTTTTTCACTTGAAAAAAATTTTATTAATCCCACAGGAAGAAAAGAACTGACTAATTTCTCCATGTGCTTTCCTTTTTGATTTGGACACATGAAGCATGTATTCTGCTTATTTTTCTTTTTTTTTTATTGAAAAAAAAAATTTCTGCCTCCTCCCAGCCTCCCATTTCCCTCCACTTCCTCCCACTCCTCTCCCCCTCCCCCAACTCCTCTCCCACTCTCTCTCCAGTCTGAAGAGCAGTCAGGATTCCCTGCCCTGTGTAAAGTCCAAGGTCCTCCCCCCTCCATCTAGGTCTAGGAAGGTGAACATCCAAACTGGCTAGGCTCCCACAAAGCCAGAACATGAAGTAGGATCAAAACCCAGTGCCATTGTCCTTGGCTTCTCATCAGCCCTTATTGTCCGCCATGTTCAGAGAGTCTGGTTTTATCCCATGCTTTTTCAGACCCAGTCCACCTGGCCTTGGTGAGCTTCCAATAGATCAGCCCCACCGTCTCATTTGGTGGGTGCACCCCTTGTGGTCCTGACTTCCTTGCTCATGTTCTCCCTCCTTTTGCTCCTCATTGGGACCTTGGGAGCTCATTCTGGTGATATTATAATATAATTGTAAATTTGCTAACTTCCTTTTCCTACCCATATACCCTTGTTGATCTCTTACAAATCCATGGCCTCTTTTTTCATTAGTTTTTATTGTAAAGAAATGCATACATATTCCTAGACAGAACTCTCAGTCTGTAAAATTTTATGTGTATGTGTTTTCAAGGCTGACCATTTAGTACTGGACAACAAATTGGTGTGCTCTTTACTAAGGAAGACTGTTTCTCATGCTCTGAGCTTTCCTGCATAATCCATAGTTCTTTGAGTAGAGCTGAGACTTCATAGACTTTTCCCAGATATTTCGACATGTGTATTGGTTTTGTCCTCATGCAGATCATCTTTATACATCTATGTTGGTGAGACTTCATGGGTATGGGTTCTGATGTTATTCATCATCTCAAGGCACGATCTCACGGCAAAATCCCAGATCATCTGGCTCTTTCAATATTTCTGTTCACTCTTCTATGATGTTCCTTGAGCATCAGTTACAGAGATGTTTTGTAGATGTATCCATTAAAACTGGGAACAAGAACTCTGCAATTTGCTTGAGTGTGGCTTTCTGTAGTAGTCTCTGTTGAAAGAGAAGTTTCCTTGGTGAGAGGAGAAGACTACATTGTGCTTATAAAGACAAATGTTTAGAGTGTTGCATGGTAGTTTTCTAGTTTAGTAAGTTAGTGGCAGTAGATTCTCTAACAATATCTGCAAATTCATTAGCACTGAGTCATTAGCTAGTTTTCAGCATGATTTCCCCTTATTTAACATTATGATATTATGGATTATTTTGATTCGTTGTTACTTAACTTTCAAAGATATCATTTGGTTTTGATTTTTGTCATTGCATTATGAAGAAAGTATTATAAAAAAGTTTTCTAGTATTTTTATCCATATCCCAGTCAAGCAGATATTTGCATTTTTACTTTGTAAAAAAGATAATATATAACAATTGGGTTTTGAATTTAAAACAGCAGAGAGTCCAATAAAAGGAATGTACAGATGTAGACAAGTTAAAGTAACTATATTGTTAGAGTCATTTCATATTAAGTTCCTCATCCTATACGTGCTGAAGAAGGAGATAATTTCTTTATTTTTCTGGCATGTTCTTACAAGATACAGATGTTGCCAGTGTAAGGAAGGGCATTCATGTCTACTCTTCTATATGTGATACAATAATGCAGACAGATACCTTTTCTGCAATTGAGAGCCACATGCGAATTGTTTGGGTGCTTGTCTTGCAGGCATTTTTTTAAAATTGTTTTCCTTGAGCTATTTATTTTTTTCTGCTCCCCTTCCTTCCTCTCACCTCCCCTTCTACCCTCTCCCATGATCCCCATACTCCCAATTTACTCAAGAGAACTTGTCTTTTTCTACTTCCCTGGTAGATTAGATCCACATATGTCTGTTTTAGGGTCCTCTTTATTGTCTAAGTCCTCTGGGATTGTGAATTTGGAGGCTGTTTTTATTTTGTCTGTTTTTTTTGGTTTTGTTTTTGTTTTTTGCTTAATGTCTAAAAACTCTTATGAGTGAATACATATTATATTTGTCTTTCTGGGTCTAGATTACTTCACTCAATATAATGTTTTTTAGATCCATCTTTTTCCCACAAATTTCAAGATGTCATTATTTCTTTCTGCTGTGAAGTACATCATTGTGTAAATGTACCACATTTTCCTTATCCATTCTTCAGATGAGGGGCATTTGGGTTGTTTCCAGGTTCTGGCTAAGACAAATAATGCTTCTATGAACATAGCTGAGCACATGTACTTGTGGTATGATTTAACATCCTTTGGGTATATACCCAAAAGTGGTATTGCTGGGTCTTAAGGTAGGTTGTTTCTTAATTTTATGAGAAATCACCATACTGATATCTAAAGTGGCATATCAGTTTGTATTCTCACCAACAATAGAGGAGTGTTCCCTTTACCCCACAACCTCTCCAGTATAAGTTGTCATTAGCAATTTTGATCTTGGCTATTCTTACAGGTGTAACATGCAATCTCAGAGTTGTTTTGATTTGCATTTCTCTGATGACTAAGGATGTTGAGCATTTCCTGAAGTGTCTTTCAGCCATTTTAGATTCCTCTGTTGAGAGTTCTCTGTTTAGGTCTGTACACCAATTTTTATTGGATTATTTATTATTTTGATGACCATTTACTTGAGTTCTTTGTATATTTTGGAGATCAACCCATGTCCAAGATGAGGTTGGTGAAGATCTTCTCTCATTCTGTAGGTTGCCATTTTGTCTTGCTGACTGTATCCTTTACTTTATAGAAGCTTCTCAGTTTCAGGAGGTCCCGTTTATTAACTATTTCTCTCAGTATCTGTGCTACTGGTGTTATATTTAGGAAGTGGTTCCCTGTGCTAATACGTTCAAGTGTACTTCCCACTTTCTCTTTTATGAGGTTCACTGTGGCTGGTTTTATGTTGAAGTCTTTGATTCATTTGGACTTGTTTTTGTGCATAACAATAGATCCAAATCTATTTCCATTCTTTTGCATGTTGATATCCAGTTATGCCACCATTTGTTGAATATGCTTTATTTTTCAATATTATATTTTTCACTTCTTTATCAAAAATCAGGTGTTTTTATGTGTGTGGATTGATATCTGGGTCTTCAATTCAGTTTCATTGGTTCGCCTGTTTGTTTTTATGCCAATACCAGGCTGTTTTCAGTACTGTAGCTCTGTACTAGAGTTTTAAATCAGGGATTGTGATGCCTCCAGACATTTATTTATTTTACAGGATTGTTTTGGCAATTTTGGATTTTTTTTTTTTTTTTTTTTTTTTTGCTATTCCATGTGAAGTTACGTATTGTTCTTTCAAGGCAAGGTCTGTATTTTGTTGGGTATTGCCTTGAATCTGTAGATAGCTTTTGGTAAGATTGCCATTTTTACTATATTAATTCTACCTACCCAACAGCATGGGAGAGCTTTCCATTTTCTCGTATCTTTTTCAATTTTCCTCCATATCTTCTAGGGAATTTTTCATTTTTTCTTTAAGGCCTCAAACAGTCTCCTAAACTTATTTTTAGGTCATTTTCTGCTGCTTCATCTGTATTGGGTTCTCAAATCTTGCTGTTGTAGAGCCACTAGTTTTTGTTAGTGTTGTTTTGCTCTTTGTGGTGTTGAGCATGATCTTACCTTGTCTTCCCATTTTTTCCTCTGATTGGTGTGGTTGAGACTGTGTCTCTGGTCATCAATCTTCCGGGTGTCAGTGGATCCAAGGCTCAGATGGATGCTCCTTGTGGTTCAATCAAAGCCAAGCTTCCAGTCACCCTGAACACCTTGGTTTTTCCTGAGTTGCTTGGCACTCTGAGGAGTCTCTCTGCAATCCTGGAGTTTTCTGGCTTGGTCCTGTTTTTGCAGAAGTCCATAGCTCAGGCCTGGTCTTACAGAGGTCTCTGACTCGGGCCTGTTCCCTTGCTGGTCATTCACTTGTACCTGCTCTGTGGAGATTGCTGCCTTGAGCCAGTTCTGGTAGAGGTTGCAGGCTCAGGCCTTCTCTGGCAGAGATCCCTGGCTTGGGCTTCTTCCTGTAGATGTTTCTGGCTCAGCCCTTTGCTGCAGACGTCCCTAGCTTGGGCCAGATCCCACAAAGTTCTCTGGCTTGGGGCTGCCCCCTTGGTGGTTGCTCTCTCATATCTGTTTCCATGGGGGTCACTTGCAAAGGCCTGCTCCAGTGGAGGTAGCTTACTGAGGCCTGCTCCTGTGAAAGTCCCTGGCTCAGGTCTGGTTCCACAGAGTTTTCTGTCTCAGATCTGTTCTTTCAGTAGTTGCTCGCTTTGTAACTGCTCCTGTGGAAGTTGCTGCCTCAAGGCCTGCTCCTGCAGAGATTACCGGCTTGGGCCTTTTCCCCTGGATATCCCTTGCTTGGACCTACTCCCGCAGAGGTCCTTGGCCTGGCCCCAGTCCCACAGAGGGCTCTGTCTCAGACACTCTTGTAGGCCTTTAAGGCCAACATTACCTAATAGAGAATTTAAAATCAAGTCTTGATATTCTTAAATATCACTATGACATGCCTGGTGGATAGGAGAATTTAACTATGATTTCTTTTTCATTGCTGCTACATGTCTGAGTTCCACCTAAGTAGAAAAAAGGAGTGTTAATTCCTTTCTTACTGCCTTCTCACACCAGATGACAATATATACCTGAATGTGCTCAAGGGACACCTTAATTTAATACATTATTTAAAAACCCATTACTTAGGTAACATTGATGTATCATCAAATCCAAATATTCTATACAATGCCTTTGTGACAAAAATTAATAATATTTTTGAAGTTTGAATGTCACAAAGACAGTTGGCACTCTGCTTGGTCTTCAAGAAAACTATATCTGGATTCTTATTTTAGTTGGCTACATAAGTACTTTCTAAGTCTTCTTTCCAATAATAACAATTTTACTTTAACTCACAAAAATGTTATTTACCACATGCAAATACAAAGGTGAAGATAGAATGTGTTTTGAAGATATAATTTCAGGGGTACCTGGTGAGATTTTATTTCCTCTAGCTGTGATTATTGCTTTGAAAATTTGTGATAACAGATCATGCGTTTTTAATTCTATCTTCCTGAATTCACACTTATATCAGATTAAGTCCATCTGTTACTTCTTGAATAGTTGCACAGTTGTATTTTTACCAGAAGTAAAAATTCTTTTTCTCACAGTGTTATCCTTTGGCCCTTCCTTTGATGTTCACGGAAGCACACAGTTTCTATAGCTATATGGATTTTTTTTATTTTAAATTTGTTATTCTCCATGACTCATTATCTAGTAGTCAACATTATAATAATGGTTATTGAATATAATTGTGTGCATAATCCTGTACTAGACAGTCAATGATAAATGACTGCAGTGACATAAAACCCTTGCACCATGCTGTCAGAGATATTGTCTTCAACTAGGGTTTAAACAGCTCTGATAACTTAGGTTCATCTGGTGACTTACTGTCTTCTAATTTAATGTAAGACTCACCAGAAATCACTGCTATATACTTTACTATGTGAATTGCTTTAAAGAAATTTTATTGTGGAATCATTCTTGGTTAGATCTAAGATAGGTTAGTCTAGATGGGTCCAAATGACATTTTAAATCAATGCACATTGAAACCCCGAGAACATTGTTGAGAACAGTCATAAGAATAATGACTGTTTCATGCATTAGAATAAGATTTTAATATGTCCAGAAACATAGAATTATTTAAGCAAACATAGTTAATATTATAGTTTAATTAGAGGAAGTAATTTTATTTAATGCAATGATATTACACTATGTTGAATATTATAATGGGTTGACGGTCAAAGTATAAACATATTCCCCTTGATTTCTCTTGATTTTATTTTATTCTATGTGATGCACATGTAGTGTGGCATGCACTCTATGGATGAGTCTCAGGAGAAACTGCCTCCCCTGCCCAAGATTCATATTGGAATTTGAATGGCTTCACTTGTGAAGGCAGGTCTTGCATAGGTAGCCACAGCTACATATGTGAGTTCATAGGTGTGCAGGAGCTATATTTATTCTAGAAGGGAACATTTTCCAGCACTCTCCAATGTCCTCCAACTCTCTCAGTGTTATCATCCTACCTTCCTCAATGCTACCTGATCCTTGGTAAGGGTGTTAATATAGAATTCCCATGAGCAAATATTTATAGTGGCTTAACTTTAGTAGTTTGTACAGTGTGTGTCTGTTTTTACCACTAAACACTGCAACAACAAGCATCTTTTACCACATTTGGGAGCAGCACAAATCTATGTGTGTAAATATAAATATTTAGTAGCCAGTTGAGTTGACTCTAGCATTTAGGAAATTATCAACATGCTGTATTCTACATCCTGTGGCTTCCCTAGACATAAGTTCATACTTTGTTTACAGTGCTCGAAATGGATTTCCTCCCATGTAGCAGGAGAGTAGTCAATGCTCCAATGAACTCATCCTGCTTTTTATGTTGGAAGTGTAGCAGGCAGGGCCCAGTGCTGGGCAAAAATATAGATACCTTTTCTCCCCCAGCAGCTGATAAAGAACCTTGAAACATGATGAAAACTAGTTACCAGGGAGGATTTATTGGTAAGTGTCGGACTGAATTCTGTGTTCTGGAGCTAACATGTATGGTATCTTCAGAAATATGGTCTCACTATCTAGTATGGTAGGCAATCGAGAATAATGGCAATAACCTACACTGTATTGGCTATCTCTAGTGCTTCTATGACCAGCAACCTGTGGAGAGGCAACACTTGCTTGGCACTGAGTTTTTCATTTAGCTAACTGTATCTTCTGATAGCAACACTGCTCACTAACATGGGGGTCTCTCTGTTAAACATTATTTTAAAGATTATTACATTTTAAATTAGCTCATAACCTAGAGGACCTTGCTAAGCTTTTTTCCCTTATCCTTCTTTCTTTTCCCTCATTATCCTCTTCATGGCTATTATTGTTTCCTATGTTTTCATGTCACATAGGCTGTATGGTTTTATTTTGTGTCATGTCCTTTGGTTGTAAAATCATAAATTCCCAGGTAGCTTCTTCATGCACACTTCATTTAAGTTAAGCACTTTCCTGACTCCACATTTCCCCTTTCCCATGACTCTACGACTTACTTGAACCCTTCGACTCCAATATTTCCCTTCTCTACTTTCATTTCAACCTTATCAGCCTATATCGTTTCCTCAAATGAACACCACGGTAATGGTCAATTCTAGTTTCCTAGTTTCCACATGAATTCAATAGTAAATACATGTGATAGAATTGAAGCTAGAACCCTCAAGTGAGAAAGAATGTGAACATTTATATTTAGCGCAGGTGACCTTGCTCAGTATTTTTTTCTAGTTTCATCTAATTTACCTGAATTTTTTTCATTTTTCTATATGATGAGTATTGCCTGACGTGAAAAATTACCAGGCTTTCATTATCCATTTGTTAGTCGGTGGCCATCCAGATTTCTTCCATTCCCTAACTATTGCAAACAGAGCATTAGTGAGCATGGATGTGCACGTTTTCTTCACAGATAGACACAAGGGTATCTTCTGGGCCATATGGTAGATTTATTTCTAAGTTCTCAGAGAAATCTCTAGAATGGTTTTTATAGTTGCTGCTCCAGTTTTTCATTCCAACAGCAGGTATACTATTTCCTTTTCCCTACGTTCATGTCAACACTTGTTCACATTTGGATTCCAGTTAAAGGCTATTCCTACTTGTGTGAGATGGGATGCCAAATTGGCTTCAGTCTACATTTGTCTGACGGCTAAAGGGTGCTTAACGTGTTTTGATGTGTTTACTAATAATTTGTCTTGTTTGAAAACTTTCTGTTCAGTGTCATATACCAACTTTTAATTGGGTTGCCTCTTTGTTTGATGTTCAGAGTTTTGTGCTATTTTCATATCTATACATTAATCCTTTTATGAGTAGTATGTACAAATATTAAAAATAATTGATATGATCAGTGGGGAATAAGTTTTCAAGGTGATGTTTGTGGGCATCTACGCATTGAGAGCACAGAAGCACTGGGCTAGGAAAAGCATGCTTGATGGATGCGAACCTGGAAACAGTGTAAAGAAGAGTCATCTGGACACCTGGTCAGAAAGGGAGGGAGCATGTTGAGCCAGGAGACTGATGGCAGCAACCTGACCATTGATCTGATACGATGGGGAACTGCCTTTAAAAATCTATTATTTAAAGTCATGCAAACATGGGCCCTCTACATCTTATCTTTCAAGTTTCAAATTAAATCTGCAGAACAGATATTAAGCCTCTCTGTGGAGGAATGGTTTAGGAAAGATTAGGGAATGCCATTGAATGGAGACAGTTTCGACTGTAATTCAAGAGGACGGCTCATTCAAGAAAAGGAGATCAACGGGGATTTTATTTGTGAAAACTAATTGCTGCCCAGAGGTTAAAAGTCTGGACCTTTCCCTGTGAGGACACGTATTTTCACATCTTTCTAAAAAGAGGCCTTTCCGGAGAAGTTGGGAAAGGATTAGCAGTCTACTAACACAGGAGTGAGCTGAACTATGGAGAAAATATCTGTTAATTTATATGGAATAAGATCATTTATTTTCACTTTCAAAGTTATAGATCACATTAAATTTGTGAAGGGTCACCAAGAGAATGCCCTTAGAAAGTTTTTTATGAAAATTTACAGAATGAAATGAAGTGGAAAGAATTAGAAGCAGAGGACTCTAAAGTATATTAATGAAACCCGAGTATGAAACCATACAGATTTATATAATGTGGACAGCAGCAGCAAAAGAAATTGGTATTTCTGAAAAGCATTACAGAAGAGGAATGCCTTTCATTGTGCCAATCTGCATATATTGCTGGTCTTTATCAAAGGCCTCTGCACAAATGTATTCATTTATAGAATTCCTAAGGCAAAACTAAATCCTAAATGTTGAAGTATAAGATCAACCCTCAGATTAAATTCTTTTATTCTATGTTTATTCTGCAGAGTTTCATGAAAATTTAAGCCAGATTGAGTTTTAAAATACAATTAATATTACATTAGTTCAGATACATTATAATGGAAAAATACAAGCAGATATAAAACTTCAGGAAATCTTTTTAAACAACAGATGAAACAGACTTTAAAAAAATTAATGTGGCATTTGGCATACATTGTATTCTCAATTATTTTGGGAATTGCAATCTTAGTTTGAATATGTTGCATACATCCTAAAATGCAAACTAATTTCCAGTATTTCTGCAAGCTTATCCTATCTCCTGTAGTTCTGATTTGTCTGAGTTGTTTTCTGAGACTCTTCTTTTTCATACTTATGAACAATACACTTAAACTCAAAGCTGGATGAGAGCTATTTTCTCTGGAGAAGACTAAAGAAATAATAAAGAGAACAACACATACACACACACACACAATCTCTATTTCTTATTTCTAATTTCTCTGCATTTTTAAAGTGGACAAATATTAGAAACCATATCCTATTTTTCTTTAATAGTCTGATGAAGAAAGTGCAATAGGAAAGATTCAGGCTGTCTCTTCCTTCAGATCACATAGCAAGCAGAATTATGGTGAACAGCTAATGCTTTGTTTCAAGGTAATTCTTTTTGAGTGGGAAAGTGTCATTAGAACATAGAATTACTGTGCCATAGGTTTAGGGTCTTTTATGGAGCAAAAGGGAAGGCATGGAAGTATGAACTTGAAGCTGGCTTATAATATTTCACCCATGTGCAAAAGCATACACACACACACACACACACACACACACACAGATGAAGGTAGTGTGAGGCTACAAACCCTTAAAGTCTCTCTTCCCCGGTGACATATTTCCTCCAGAGATGTTTCGTTTCCTAAGTGTTCTATTAACCTCTCAAACAGTACCACCATGGGGGACATTTTTCATTTAAATCACCACAAAGGGAAAAATTAATTTATTGCAAAGAATATATATTCTATATTTGTATTATTTCAGTATATTATTTATACTGTAAAATGAAGACTTGCAAATGTGTATGAAACATATTTTTGATGTATAGAAAAAGAGAAATCGACATCTGTCTTAGCCTTTCAGTGCAGTTCATATCATTCTATGTTGTATTTTCTGATTTTGAGCAGTTTTTGAATTAACACTTATTTTATATTTTTAAAAATTAAATAAAACATACCAAAATCTATTTTTTCTATGACTCATATAAGAATTATAAAAATTAGTAAATTTTACATACAGTTTAAAAAAGATCAGGAATTACTTGATTTACATTCAAATGATTAATATTTTTCACAGGTGTGAATGTGTGAATGAGAATAGCCCCATCAGTCCATATATTTGAATAGTCACAAGTGACTGGAGCAGTTTGAGAAGGATTAGAATTAGGAGACGTGGTGGTCTTATTTAAATAGTTGTGGCTCTGAAGGATGTGTGTTACTGAGCATATGCACTGAGGTTTCCAAAATCTACACAAGATCTGTTTCTCAATCTCTTTTTCTCTCTCTCTCTCTCTTTCTCCTTGATAACTATGGATATGGATATAAAGCTCTCAGGTACTGTTCCAGACCCATGCTTCTCTGTTCCCTACCATGATGGTCATTGACTAACCCTCTAAATGTGTAAATAAGCCTCTAATTAAAATTAAATACTTTCCTCTTTAAGAGTTGCCTTGGCCATGGTGTCTTTTTACAGCAATAGATGGAGATGGAGACTGTGTTTTCACTTCTTGGCACCTATACCAGAATAATCACACAGTAACTATATTAGTTAAAACATTGTTTGACCAATCAATGACTCGGGTGTCTTCCTAACTAGCTCTTATTTCTTAAATTAACCCATTTCTATTAATCTATGTATCATCATGAGGCTGTGGCCTACTGGTAACGTTATGGTATCTTTCTCCTTCTGCAGCTACATGGTGTGTCCTTGACTCTGCCTACTCCCTCTATATAGCTCTGTTCAGATTTCCCTCCTGGCTTTACTCTGACAAGTCATTAGCCCAAAGAGCTTTATTCATCAACCAATATAAAAAACATATTTACAGAAGGACATCCCATATCTAATAAAACAGTAACTGAGGCAACATCTAAATTTTTTATTTATTATAGAATTTGAAATGTTGTTCAATAAATGAGGGCTTCTCCTTTGCCAGTTGGAAAGTGATTTGTTTTGTATAACTTTCAGTGATACAGGCTGTTGGTTCAATCTTAAAGGATGTAGAATTTTTCAACAATATACTGACAAGAAGGTCTATCTAGGTTTCCAGAGATTCATACCTTAAAAACAATTCTCTTTGCTATCCCACGGCTCTTGCTACTTTCAATCTTGATGATATAAAAAGTATTCCAGTTGAGTTACCTCTTTGTTTAGTAATTCTTCAAGCATTTTTACAAAGTTTTGTAATCATTCTAAATTATATTCTTACAAGGATCAAATTCTATGTAGACAGGAAGCACCTTTGCAGTTCTCATCTTCTTGCGGCATACGTTACTGCAACATTTCTCTTAGCAATGAAATGTTGACTTCCTCTTAGACCACAATGGGAAACTTTGTCTACAAATAAGAATAGAAATAGGAGTATTTATTAGCAGAAATAATTATTCACTATCATATTATTGGTTTAGAAAAGATGATTTTTGATAAATATTTTGGAGATTTAATTTATTATTCAAATTTTCTTCCAGGAAGTGGTAGCAAAGGCCTTTAATCCCAGTACTCGGGAGGCAGAGGCAGGTGGATCTCTGTGAGTTCAAGGTCAGCCTAGTCTACAAGAGCTGGTTCCAGGACAGGCTCCAAAGCCACAGAAAAACCCTGTCTCCAAAATAAATTAATAAATGCTAGATTGATATGTATTTTTTTAGTTTGTGGAGTATCAATTTAGTTTTTTAAGAATTTAGTACATGAGTACTTTATTATGTAAACTTACTTCCATAATATCCCAATCTTTGGGTTATAGATAGGATTAAAATAATATTTAGTTGTTTTAACTTGAGATTATTTTAAATTTTACATTAAATAATACAGTAAACATTGTTCAATCTCAAAGTGTTACACTAAACCCAAAACTTTCTACACAGTGTTACCTCTTAATGCAAATGTATATGACACTCTTATACCCCAAATTACTATTCTCCTAAGATACAGTTGTCCCTCAGTATTTATAGGGAACTTAGGAACAGATGACAAAAATTTGCAGTTACCCACTTCGCTTAAATAAAATGTTACAGTATTTAAATTTAACCTGTGGACATGATTTTGTATGTTACCACATTTCTACATTACTTATATTACTAAATCCTTGTAAACACATATGAACAATTGTTGTGATAAAGAGTTGACAAGTAAAAATATTACTGTACATTCAGGATATCTAAAAATATAAAAATTGAAAGATGTGATGGTTGTAGAGCACATGGATGAAGAACCCAGGGATATGGAGATCCAATTGAAACTTTATGTTTCCTGGCATAGTTTAACTCTCTACTTTGTATTCTCTTTGTCAACCAAAGTTGTCTTTGTATGCCTCTAAAGACCCAGACTCTCTCCTTTCCTTTCAAATCTTTTCAAATTGTTTGCTCCCATGATATCAACTCACATTTCACTGAAGGTGTTACCTAGAAAACTTATTCTTGGTTCTTAGCTCCTTCCAGATGATGTTTTCTGAAGTCATTATTATGGAATTGTTGTTCTTGTTCTGCTATCCCCACATTATGATATTTATTGTAAAAGTGATTACATCTGGGACTGGAGAGATATCTCAGCAATTATGGGCAATTTCTTCTATTGTAGAGGACATGGTTAGGTCTCAACACAAATATGATAACTCACGATGTTTGTTTTAAAAGATAAAACAGAATTTTCTGTCCTCTGAGAGATAAGGGTCACATATGGTACATATGCATACATGTAGGCAAAACATTTGTGTTGTAATATGAGCGGCAGGGCTGCGTCTCTGGCACCCGGCCGCCCGCATGGCTAGCTTATGCCCTGAAATAATTACATGGAAACTGTATTCTTTTAAACACTGCCTGGCCCATTAGCTCCAGCCTCTTATTGGCTAGCTCTTACATATTGATCGAACCCATTTCTAATATTCTGTGTAGCACCACAAGCTGGCTTACCAGGAAAGATCTTAACCTGCGTCTGTCTGGAGTGGGAGAATCATGGCGACTCCCTGACTCAGCTTCTTTCTCCCAGCATTCTGTTCTGTTTACTCCACCCACCTAAGGGTTGGCCTATCAAATGGGCCTAGGCAGTTTCTTTATTAATTAACCAATGAAAGCAACAGATTAATACAAGACCCACCTCCATCACATTTGCATGTATAAAATAAAAACAATATGAATAAATCTTTAAAAAGTGATTTAGTTCAATGTAATTTCCCTACTGTAATTTTCTACATTTACTCAGTTATTTAGTATGTATGTGTTTGTTTGTGTGCATGAATGAGGGCTAGGGAGCATGTGTGTGGGCCTGAGTGGATAATGTGCAAAATTGGTCTTTTCCTTCACCATGACCATGAGATACAGGTCTTTAGTTTTTATGTCAGGCATCCCATTGCACTGAGCAGTCCTCTCGACCATTATCACTGAAATGACTAGGGAAAGAACCAACTCAATCCCGTTTGTTCATTAATTTCTAGAACATATCTGTGTGAGAACCTATGGAACTGATGCACTGACTCTTTGCTGAACAGTTGAATGAATAATGCTTTAATAAATCACAGTTTAAGTTAATATATGCATTTATTCACAAAATTCTTCTAGGATACCAAAATTGTAATGAGTGAAACAATCATTATCACACATGATATAAGAACATTCAATATTATATTATCTACAAAATGCTAATTAAACTTTTTATTTGTGAGTAATAACAACATAATATTTTGCTATTATATTTTTGTTTTTCTCAACTCACTTATGTGGTAGATACATTGAAAGTTTCTGAGTAAGACAAACCTACCTCACAAATAAGCATTAACCTCTGTCCTGAACACAGATGCAAAAATAATATCAATTAAATACTTGCAAATTGAATTAAAGTACATTTCAAAAGCAAGTCATCTTATTTCATAGATTCAGGTATAATTCAATATATGTAAATCAATAACTGTTATCTACATATAAACAAATTTAAGAAAAAATTCATCATGTTGGATACAGAAAAGTCCTTTGATAAACTTTAACATTCTCTGATGATTAAAGTCCTAGAAAGTGTTGGGATAAAAAGAATATATCACACCATAATAAAGATGATATATAATAAATCCACATCCAATGTGTTGTTAAACCATAAAAAAATCAAATCATTTCCACTAAAATTGGAAAGAATACAAGAATGTCTACTTTCTCTATTCCTGTTCAATATAGTGCTTGTAGTCCTAGTTAAAGAAATAAAAAAGTGAAGGAGATGAAGGGATAAAAATAGGAAAATGGAAGTCTAATTCTCTTTATATTCAGGTGACAGAAATTGGGGTTCAACCTGAAAACCAGAAAAGTAAGGCAGCCAAGCCACTGGAGAAGTCTTGCCTCTACCTAGGCTGGGCAACTATAGGCTATGCATACCCTCCCATTTTATATTCTCTCTAGTGCTGGGACTAAAGGCATGTGACTCACTAGTACTGGGATTAAAGGTGTGAGCTACTACCACCTGGATTTGTTTCTGCAGTGGTTCTGTGTAGCCCAGGGTGGCCTTGAATTTACAAAAATCCACCTGCCTCTCTCTCCCAAATCCTGGGATTAAAGGTGCGTTCTCCATTTCCTGACCTTTAGTGCCTTAAGCTTTGATTCCAGTCTTCAGTAAGATTTATTTATTAAAATATAAATATGCCCCTATAGGTGAGCAGAACTTAGTAGCTACACATAGAAAAATAAAGACTAGATCCTTATCTCCTAACATGCAAAAAAACTCAATTATGGTTGAATCAAGGACCTCAGCATAATACTTGAAACACTGAGTCTAGCAGCAGAAAAAGCATGGAATATATTGAACTTATAGGAACAAGAAAAGACTTGCTAAACAGTAACCAATAAGATAGGCAATAAGCTCAACAACTGAAAAGTTAGACTAGAGAAATCTAAGAAACTTCTATATGACATATACATCATTGTTCTAATGAAGAGGCAGCCTACAATATTGGAAAAAGTATTGAAAAAAACTCTGTAAATTTGTCAGAAGGTTATAATTAGAATATAAGGAGCTCAGATAAACTGAACATCAAGAATACTAGTAACCCATTTAAAATTAGGACTTGGATCTAAACAATTTTCTTAAATGGTGAAATGCAAATTACTGAGAAATATTTATAAAAATGTTCAGGACCCTAAGACCTCATTGAAATGAACTAAAACTACTTTGAAATTTCATCTCATTTTAGTCAAAATGGTACAGATTTAAGATAATGATGATGGTGGTGGTGGTGGTGATACAGCCGATGACCTCTTTCTCCCGTATAATGGGAGTACGGCAGTGTGAACCACTACAGAAATCAGTGTGGAGATTCCCATCAAAGACAGACACATACCTCTCACATCGTTCTGCTATAACACTCTTGGGAATAGACATTAGTATTTCTGGAATATTACATACTTCAATTTGTTTTACTGTTTATATTAAAATCTTGAAGTGTTTCATTTTATTGAAAACTCACACTTTGATATTTTTACTTCAGATGAAGACTTCCTAGATTCATAACATGAAAATAAATTGTATTTATATTTGCTAGAAAATATAAGCAAGCGAAGGCTATTCCTAATAATTACGAAATATTACCCTGTACCTCCATTTTCATATTTTAAATTCTCTTAAATATTAACATTTCACCATATAATAGCACTTGTGCTCTTTTATTTCAGTGTTAAGTAATGACTTATCTAGTGCAGGAAATTTAATGTTGTGGAAGGTTTAAGCTTTATTGTTTAATTTTATTAATTTCTTTGGGTTACTGAATTTAATACTCCTGTTTTACAATGAAATTATAGTAGAATGATATTCACTTTTATACTTATGATAGCCTGAGTAAAAATACCAGTAGATTTGGCACATTTTTTTTTTTGTCTGCAAAGAATGTACTTATCTAATACAGTAGCAGTTTTAACTTAGAATTTGGTGTTAAGTCTGAATAATTTAAGCTTCTTTAATTAATTCTTTAAAAAGAATCCAGATAGACCTCTTTTTTTGGTAAAAGGTGATACCACAAATCATGTGTATAACACTCCAACATAGAGGATGTATTTATGGTGGCTTCAGTTTCTCAAAAAAGAAAGAAAGAAGGAAGGAAGGAAGGAAGGAAGAAAGGAAGAAAGGAAGAAAGGAAGAAAGGAAGAAAGGAAGAAAGGAAGAAAGGAAGAAAGGAAGAAAGGAAGAAAGGAAGAAAGGAAGAAAGGAAGAATGAAATGTGAAAGTGGATGTTTAGGTGGTGATAATGGCCACTTGGACATATGATGAAAATTCCATGCCTCCATGGCCACCAAGCAACTATTTCAAAGTTCACTCTGTCCCATTCATTTGTTTATTAATGTGGAAAGATGAACTAATAATGTTCTTAGTCTTCTCCGAGGCAAAGTCTTCTGATGTGGGAAGGGTAATTTGAAGAGCTGAAGAGTTAGTGAGATCTTTTACTGTGTGTTATTCACTTAAATCTCCAGATATCACCAACAACATTAAGTGTTGAAAAATGGTTTATATTAATAGGTATATATCTCAAAGAAGAGATTTTGGATTGTTTGATTTGGCTGGTATTGACTGATTGGCTGTTTTCAGTTTTCATTCATTGAAAGTAGGTCTGTTACAGATTACAGAATACCAAAAAAGTTTCCCAAAATGGGATGTCAACAATCTACAGAAGAAAAAGAATCTTCATAAAATGTTAGCCTACAAAAGTTAATGACCAGCTTCTATCAATACAATGATAATTTACTTATTGTATTATTAAAATGGAAATAATGTAATCTGCCACATAGACTGTGAGAACAACTGTCTTACCATTTTTCAATTTATAGATTATCTAGAATTATTTTTGTCTATTTTTTAACAAATTACAAATAAATTAACTGTATTTTACTTGCACAGCTGACTCACAAACTGTACAGAGATATATGTCTCCAAGGATTATCTTCCTTAACCTATGAACTATTTTGCAGCATAATTTAGGAATTTTATCAAGTGTGTTTAACATTAAAATTTTAATATTTAAAAGTCACAATTAATGTGTGTGTTTTAATGTGGCTAAATAAATTTATTAAATTTGTATATGTGAGTTTAAATTGAGTGTAGAATTTAAGAACACTTACTAAGTACATAAATCATCTAATTATCATGGCATGTTCATAGTTTATTTTTATTTCTGATGGTGTTCTGATAGTTCAGTAGTAAATTATAATAAATGTTAATTAATTATTCTGTGTATTATTTTTATTACAATTTGCTTCACATTAGGAATAAATATCAGTGTTCCATTTCAGTCTGCAACGAAAGACAAGAAAGTGCTACCCACCCTACAGACACTAACACTATACATCTGAAACATAAAGAAGAAATTTCTCTATTTGACATTATCTGACTACTTTAATACCACTGCTTAATGTATTTAGAAAATATAGTGATTTATGATTTTAGTTTTTTGTGTGACGTTCAGGTTCATGTAATATCTCTTAAGCTGTCATATGTCTTACACAATATCCAAAGTCCATGGAATGACTTCTATTTGACTAAGATTGCATGATATTTTGCTTTCACACTTCTAGATCTTACCTTCCAAGATTGCCATATAATCTCATGAAAATTCCTTATTATATGTTGAGAATTCAACATTGTCTCCACAGACAAGAACTTTTTATTTGTTACTTTTAAACTGGTACCAATGGATATTAATAGATGTTAATACTAGTCATATTTTGATAAATACCCATGGTAAAATAATTTCCTAGAGAGTAATTACATGATTTTTACATGAAAACATCGAGTTCTTTGTAGATTCTCTAAATCTGTTTTCAGGGCAAATAAGACCCACATTCACCTAGTGATCACAGAATGAGACACTAGAGGGTCATAGGTCAGTGTCAACAGACAGCAGAACACTAAGTCTCTTCTTCATTTGCCCTTCTTTTGATTTTCAGTCTCTCGCTAAACTTGAAGTGAACTCATTTGACTAGATTGACTGACAAAAAACAAACAACAACAACAACAACAACAACAAAAAAACAGAGACATTCCTTTTGCACTCCACACTCCTAACTACCAAGTCTGAGTTTTCAGAGAGCCCATATGTCTAGCTTTAAAAAATTAAGGCCCATATGTAAGGCATTTTTCTTCTTTCATTTTTAAGAGAAACGCTCTTTATGTTGCTACCTTCAAGCTCCCAGTACTTTGGCCTCAGTCTCCTATTACTGGCATTATAAGAGAGCCACACCAACCCCAGCCTGTTTTCATTATTGTTAATTAAGAGAAAGCAGCCCCCTGACTCTACTATTGGTCTCATGGTGTGGTCGTTCAACTCTGCTGAAACAATTTCTTTATATTTCCCTCCCTTCAAATACAGAAACACTTCTTTGTTCGTAGTGTTATTAAATAAAATTAATATAATTTTCATATTAAATAAAATAGAGAAAAAACAGATATGAGTTTATGGTGTACACCCATCTATTTGTAAATATGTTAGTAATGACTAATGTAATATCTACAAGTAATATAAAATTTTAACTATAATACTATAGTTAACTATAATCATTCACAAATGCAAAACTTAGTCAAACTGTCACAACTATAGTTGGATTTCTATGCTAGCTGAATCATGTAATAAAGATAATAAAGCTTACATATTTTTTAAATTCCAATTTATTTAACACACACATGCAAACAACGTTTTTGGATATTTAAGGTGGTGCAGTGCACTTGAAATAGACTTTTTTTGTTTTTTGTTTTTTTTTTTAAAAAAAGGAAGCCAATTCTAACAGACACCTTGTGACAACTGAGCCTGGAGCTGCTCTAGTCTTGATGACCATCTTAAAAGAACACGCGAGACAGCAAGCGACTCCACCTTTTGTATGATCTGGTAGAACAAGAAGGCTTGCACATGTGGATTGATATATTTGTGTAAATTGAAAGAGATTCAATGGAAAAACGTCACTGTATGCAATGGTTATGTTCGGCATTTGGCAGTTTCTAGTTGCCATCTTAGAGGAATGTCCTCCTGAATTGGTCTCCCGTCTCTTCTGAGCCCTACGACCTTGCAGTACCAGGATGCCTGTGACTTCTTTCAATGAAAATATGCAAGGTGACTTCACGATGTCTGTTATAATGAATGGCAACTTTAAGTGCTGGATATTTATGTCTCAGGTAATTCTGTGAAAACACAATTAAATAGTTCATTTTAAATTTTATATCAATTTTTATATCCACATAATTGCTGTGATAACAACCTATTGCAAAAAATAAGCCATTTCCAAACTTCTTATTTTGGAACTGAGCTCTCACACCATGAACAGGTGAATAAAATGAGATGTCAGGGCTATTTGGAATATTTAAACTTTCCAAAACTGAGGTCTTTTTACCTGCTCAGTGATTAGATATAAATAAACCAGCTTTCAGCCCAGACCAAATGTCTTCATTTAAAAGTCATTCACATTTAGCTGCTGAACTTTGCCACAGAAATTTCATGGGAAAGTAATTATAGAGGCATTTTGAATTTAAAGCCACACAGGGAAGTAATTAAGGGTAATAATAACTGTAGTTTTTGAACAAAGATATAAAAATGAATGCTGTATCTTATTTAAATGAACAAGGTTAGAAAGGAGTGAGAGTGAATTGTGGCTTTAGGTGTTTTCGAGAATAAGGAAAGCATGGCATTAACAAAACATCCATTTCTAGATGCATAACACTTATAAAATTTAAACATAATATACTGTGCTATCTAAAGATAGCCTTCAAATATGGTATAGAGACAGACAAAGATGATACAAGGCATGTTTTCTTAGCTGTAAGGAATGGCATAAGTGGGAGGAATCCTCCTCCTGGAGGCTGCTACCCTCTGATCATCATGTTTCAAGGGCTCCTTTCAGCTCTCAAGTTAAACTTACAGCTTCATAGATGTTCAGAGATGAAGAAAAAGCAGTGATTGTAGAAAAAGAAGGTAAGAGGAAAAGCAGTAATAAGTGCACTGAAAACTTTTGGATTCTACTGAAATCTACAGTTTATAAACTTATTCACCAAAATGTATTTTAACTTTTTAAATTGGAGCAATTGCATTGAATTTTTAAAATATTTATTTCTTTATTTATTACTGTAATGTATAGGTTGTGTTTGCCAGAGTTTGCGTGTACTGGGTGTATGTAGAACCTTGCATAGGCAATAAGAAAACATGGGCTTCCTTGGACAGGCGATTCAAACAAGAAGAACCCTTCTTGTGGAAATAACAAACCTATTACCAGGCCTCTGAGCAGTATGTATTTGCAACTACTGAGCCATCGCTCCAGCCTCAATACTAATATTTAAAAGTCTTTAATATTAAAATGTATGATTAAATCTCATTTTTAATTTTCTCCCCACAGTACTGCTGTTTTTTAAGCACGTTGGAGTGTTTGGTCTATACCTGCTAAACCCAAGTGATAACTTTTATTCATATGAATAACCCAAATTCTTAATCTTTTCAAGTTCATCTTCCACTCCTTTCCTAATTTTGACATCCTCCTTCCCAGTTTCTATGAGCCAATAATTCTACATCTCTGGGTGATCAAATTTTCTTGTTCTTATAGGTAATGTATGAAACATTCATCTCTCTTTTAAGTGTATTCTTTGGATGATATCATTTCTGTGATCATTGTGCATATCCTCCAGATGTTTTAAAAGAAACTGGTGATTCAGTTTTATTAATATATTTGATCCATAACATATGATTAATTATATGTTCCACAAAGTCTTAGCAACAAAAGAAGATATTATGAACCAAGTTATACAGGAATTGCTACTCTTTCTTCCATAGCACACAAAACACACTGAATTATTCTGACCGAGGTGAGATAAGGATGATCCCCTTTCTTTCCCTTCTAGGATCACTTTGGTCTCTGAGGAGATTCTGAGGGATTCTATGGATTTCTCCCACTCTTTTCTCAGACATTCCCTGCAACACCCAACCGCTGAGCCTTTTGACTGCTCATAGCACCATGAATCACTTCTACTTCTCTTGCCTCTTCAGATCCATGTGATCATGCAGAATTTTGTCTCATGACGAATAAACTCCATCTGAGGATGACAGACTTTTCACGACATTACTTCGTAGTCAGATGGAGACTTTTTATAAATTATAAAACCTTAGCCTTAGCTTAGGTTTGTTCCTTACTAGTTTTTACAACTTAAATTAACCTGTATTTTTAAATGTATGTTCTTCCATAAGGCTCATTACCTCATCTCTGTCCTGCCCTTTCTGCTTCCTCCTCATCTGGCTTGTGAACCCACCTTCTTTTCTTCTTTCTAGAATTCTGTCTCATCCAGAAGCCCCCCATATATTCTCCTGCCTCGTTATTGGCCATTCAGCTTCTTAGTGCACCAACTACAGGAGTACATCTTTACACAGTGTACAAATATCCTATCACATTCCCCCTTTCATCTAAATAAAAAGGAAACATTTCAACTCTAGCATAGCAAAACTATACAATAATAACAATTATCATGTAATAATTATGTTTACAATATCCACTACATTTGTATTTGGATTTGTATATTGGAGAAAATACTCTAGATCTATCCTATCTTGATGAATTCAAAATTTTATACTAAAACCATTTTCCGTCATAACTTGTATCCTAAAAATATTTTAGATCTTTAGACATGTTTTCAGATAAACAACTTCGAGTAGCTGTATCACATTTATGGAGTTCTTGGTTAATTAGAATAATCTACATCATATCTGCAAATTCAAAATAAAATGTAATAAAAACCAGTTAGGAAAACAAAAACAATCATGAGTTTAATGCTTTCAATATCAATATGTACCTGATAGTACAATTTCCTCTAAACACATTTAGCGACTCTAATGGTTGATGATGCCAGGAAACACCCCTTCCCAATAAAAAAAGAAAACCCTTAAAATATTCATTACTTGAAAGTAATGCATCTTCATTCAATCAGTTCTACAATTACATTTCTTCCTTAAAAATGTGTGTGTATGTGTGTGTACGTGTGTGTGTTGTGTGTGTGTGCATGTGTGTTCCTAAGGGTAGGTGTACATGAATCACAGTGTCTCGTGGAGGTAAAGGACAGTTTCAGAGAGCTCATTCTCCCTTTCTACCAAACAGGCTCTGGGAACTGAATTAGGTCCAGTAGACGTGCATGACAAGCACTCTTATCAGCTAATCCTTAAGTTAGTCCACTTTTGGACTCTTTAGACACTCCAAACTTTGCCTCTTCCTAAAGTAATTATAGGTTCTCACCCAGTGCTAGGGTTCTGTTCTAATTTACATATTCTCAGTGTAGTCTGCTACAAAAAGCACATAGCATTTCAAACTGCCCGGTAGATATCAATAAACTGAATGTAGTCACAATATTTTCTTCAATTTGTTCAAAAATCTGGCTTAGTGCCCAGCATTAATAGGCAACATAATACACAATTGTTGAATGAAATAAGTGATTTGTTCATGCTGTAATTCCTAGGGCCTTAAACTTCCATGTTTGATAGTCCTTCATGAATGTATGGGATTTCATTGCCTGTTGAGAATACTAATTGTTTTAAAATACCATAGGCCTATTCTTTTTATGTCCTTCACAAAAGCCAGAAAACATGCCCTCAAAACACCTGTCAGCCACAATACTTCCTACTGACATCTGCAATGTAGTAGGGCTATATAGTTCAAGGGAGGTGATGGATAACTTTGATTTCATAACTGATATTCAAGAAGTCCTGTTATCAGTATATCTCTGTTGATGGCTTAGAACTCCCTCATAGCATTTCTTATAGGTTTCTGTATTACAAGCTGGAATAGAGTTTGTTGCAATCCTTCTGCCTCAGCCTTTGGTCATTAGAGACTACAGGCATGGCCTGCAAAACTGTTTACTTTTAAAATAACCACATAAGTTAAAAAACTAATGTCTCATTAATCATAAAGCAATTAGGCATAACCTACTATAATTATTGATGTATTAATGTAAGTTGTAAGATACTTATATCATCTCATTATACTAAATGATGTTAATATTGGTGATAATTTTGGTGTGCATTAGAATTCATCTATATCTCTAACAAAAACATAATAATTTTCAAAATTATATACAGATTAATGGCAACGGATCCAATATTGTATGAGGCAAAATTTCAGACCTCTTATCTCATGGTGGTTTTTCTAGTAAGTTCATCATATCATTTAAAGTACTTCCTTGAAATTTGCATAACATCAGTCTACTATCTTCATTAAGGAACTCAGCCTAATTTCCTTGCTGTCAGTTGATGGTTCACAGTCACAGCACACGGAAATGACATTGCATTTATACTAGTTCTCTGACATTCTCCTCAGGAGACCTGTACTGATAATTTCATGAATCTTTAAAACTCCCCAATAGTGTTAGAGAATGCAATTCCTCTCATAAAATTCAGTAAAACATGGAGCTCTTAAGAGATCCCTTTGGATTCTTAATGAGCCTATAAATGCATTACTAAAATAATTTATAAGGCTAAGTAACTCATTCAGCACATCACTATGGGCTATTCAAATAGGTGCTTCAGCAAAATTCCAAGCCTCCTTAAGTCACAGAACACTCTTTTACTTACCACTGACTGAATGCCTACATCCTCACAGCTACACTCATCTTTTAAACCTGATAATTCCATGCTGACTTTATTATATCCTTAATTTCTATTGAGAAATTTCTGTGGGATTTATCCATTAGTCTTGTGTCTACCTTCATATCTAAGTCCTTTGGATACTTTTTTTTCTCTTTTTATTAGTCTTAGTAATTATTTTTAAAATGTTAATATGCTCGTTGTGCCTGGCATATTACAAGTCTATACCTGCTGTGGGACAATGGTTTTACTCTGTAAAAATTGGTTTCTTTTAATTATTTAATAAAATGCTGATTGGCAAGTAGCCAAGCAGGAAGTATAGGCAGGGTGACCAGGCAGGAAGTAGAAGCTGGACAAGGAGACCAGGAGAATTATGGGAAGAGGAATGCTCAGTCTGTAGTCATCATTCAGACACAGAGAAAGCAAGATGTAACTGCCTCACTGAAAAATGTTACCAAGCTGTTGTAATAGGAGCGGCGCGGCTGCGTCCCCGGCACCCGGCCGCCCGCATGGCTTATGCCCCAAAATAATTACACAGAAACTGTATTTTTTTAATCACTGTCTGGCCCATTAGTTCCGGCCTCTTATTGGCTAGCTCTTACATATTGATCTAACCCATTTTTAATATTCTGTGTAGTACCACGAGCTGGCTTACCCGGAAAGATCTTAACCTGCGTCTGTCTGGAGTGGGAGAATCATGGCGACTCCTGACTCGGCTTCTTTCTCCCAGCATTCTGTTCTGTCTACTCTGCCTACCTAATTTTTTGTCCTATTAAAGGGGCCAAGGCAGTTTCTTTATTACTTAACCAATTAAACAACAGATAGAAAGATGACCCACCTCCATCACCAAGCCATGTGGCTAACACGGGCAAGAATTATGGGCTAAGATAAGTTATAAAAGTTAATAAGAAGCCTGAGCTAATAGGCTAATCATTTTATTATTAATGTAGGCCTCTGTGTATTTCTTTGGGATTGAATGATTGCAGGACCAGGTGGGACAGAAAACTGTTTACAGAAACCTCAGGCAACATATGTAGTAATTTCTAAAAATTTTATATTATCATAAGCCTCACAGTCATGATGAATGAGGGGAGAAAATGAGGACCTGCCATTTTAACCAAGATGCACACATTTTTTCAAAGCATTATAACATTATTTAAGCAAACTATATAGTCCTAAGCTTAGCTATAAAGAGAGGGATCATAAAGGATGACCAGGAAAATTGAAAGGAATCAATTACACTAACATGAGCTACAGGAAAGTGCTCCATAAATATCAGTTCTCATATTTATATCTAGTCACATGCTCATATTTTGCTATTACCTGGTGAATGTGACGTTTTAAAAATATAGAGAATGCTGAGTGATACACTTAAATGTTCTTTCTTCTGTAGCTTTGTTATATCAAATAGTAGTTTTGTATTTTTCATCTTACATTTAACATCTGAGAATCATATTTTACCTCCATGTTTTAATTGCTAATAAGTGTTTAGAAATATGTCTTATACCATTCCCTTCTAGCATTGCCATTTTTTGAGCAATGTTTTATGTTAGCTATGATTTTAGGGGAAACTTTTGCTACTTGTCTGTGGATACAATTTTAATTTTTTCAATTTAGATGACCTTAAGCTTTATGGGTAATTATCAGAGAAGGTATTTGATTATATGTGTATTGAGATAATATACAAAGGAATATCATGGATACACTCACGATGTTTATAACTATACTATAATCATTAATGTGATACAATCAGACATCTAAGTGATCATTCATGTCTCAACATTAGATAACAAAATAATTAATGAGTATTGTTTACTTAGCCCTGCTTATATATTTATGAATTTGTAATATTCATCTTAATAGCAAAATCTAAATTATCAAAATTCAAGGTAAGTTTTCCAAAAACAGTCAGTCCTTTTAGTCTCTATTACATTTTATTTTCACTGTATGTATACTGATTCCATAATATTTTTTAAAAGATAATTTTTCTACTTTATTTCTATTTGTTTTGTTATTCATAGGTTATCAGAAATTATTTTTTGCTACAATTTTAGTTAAAAATAATAATTATATCCATTGTGAATTTATGAATTGATGATATACATAGAGTAGATGGTACTAGTTTTCTTTAGTAGGTGATAAAATTTCTGGTCATTATGGTTTTGGCCAAGAATCAAAAATCAGGATACGCATAGTTGTCTCAGATCAGATCCTTTGTTACTTTCATAATTTTCTTCTCTTTGATTTTCTACTTTCCCTTTAAATGTTCCTAACATCCCTTTAAATGTTTCTAACATCTTTTCCTAAAATCTATGAGTTGTTTTTGCAAAGCTCCCCTTTCCTTCATCATTATGGAAAAGTAGTAATCAGATACAGGATTACAAGTCTCTAACCCTAGCAATCAGAAGGCTGAGGCAAGAGTATCACCAGTCTGAAGCCAATATGAGTTTCATAGTGAGTTCCAGGTAACCCTGGGCTACATAAAATGATGTCTCTCAATAGAAACAACAAAAATAATATAAGAATTTAAAAGATAAAAGCATAATTTTCAAACAGAAGAAGTGGCAGACCTACCAGCTGAAACAGGCTAACGTGGGATGTCCTTCTGTTTATGTGCTGCTTTTATTAGTTAATGAATAAAGTTGTTTTGGCCTATGACAGGGCAGAATGTAGCCATGTTGAATAGGGAGAGAGAGAGAGAAAGTAGGGGGAATCAAGGAGATGCCAGATGCCATGTAGTTGCCAAAGGAGAGAGATGCACCAGAAACTTTCCAATAGGCCACAGCCTTGTGGTGATATACAGATTAATAGAAATGGGTTGATTTAAGATTCAAGACTTAGTTAATAAGAAACCTGAGCTAATAGGCTCAGTAGTGCTGTAATTATTATATCTGTGTGATTATTCGTGTCTGGTCAGTCAAGAAACAAATGAGCAGTCTCTGCCTACCATATGGCAGGGTTCTTAAGATAGTCATTACATATTATATAAGTTAGTTTTCAGTTATTGTGGTAAAGCATTATGGCCAAAGCAAATTATGCAAGAGTTCATTTTGATTTTCTAGTTTTTGGATGAGTTTCCCTATTGTTTCAGGCAGGCATGGCAGCAGGTGGGCAGAACAGAAAGATGTGAGATCACACAGATGTGGGGAGAATCTATAAACACAAAACCCACCCCAAATGTATTGCTTCTTATAGCAGGTTCTCTCCCATAAATATTTTATAGCCTCCACAAACATGCCACTACATGGTTGGGAATCCAGTGTTCAATACCTGAGTCTACAAAGAACATCATTTAAAATTTAAACCATGACTCATACCATGTCTTTCTTATACTATTTTAGGTATATTTGTTCCTTATACATAATCATTACAAAGTCTGAAGGCAATACATATGCCTTGGATTTTCAAAGCAGATAAATACAATGAAAGCAAACTCTCCTTGTACAGTGATGCATTTTTTGAAGTTTCAGTGTTTTCTAAGAATTGTCCCATTGTAGCAGCAGAAAAAAAAATCAAACGGTTTCAAAAGAAAATGTCTTTACTTTTCAGCATTACATTTCTAACTGTATGTATTAGATGCACTGTTAATACTGTGATCTACTCCTGGGATACTTATGTAAATATATTCTTTCTTAAACACAGACCACAGACTGATGCTGAAGATAAAGAAGCTTCTTATAAAGCCTCTATCTTTAGACTGCTAAGTCTGTGCTGCTGACTTTCAAAATTTTTTTTGCACTGATATGAAACATAAAATTAGTCCACTCTTGTCCAATACACTGGACAAAGTTTGTTTGCATTGAATGTGTCCATATAAATTAATTTCTAGGACTGTCCTTGTATGAATAAGACAAATCTACAATGTGTTTAAGGCAAAAGCCCCGGCACTGGAGTTCTCAAATGAATGTATCAACTACTCATCTCAACATATTATAGAAAAATGTCAGTAACAAGGGAATTCAAAGAAAATTTTGCTCAATATGGCAGTTGTTTATTAGTCCTAATTTTCTTTTGGGGGTGTTAATGAGGAATAGGTTCTGAGATTTCCATAGTTCACAGAGCGGGTCGCCTTTGACAGACTGATGTTCTGACCACTGTGTCAGTTCTGCTTCTGCAAGCTGTGGTGGATAAATTGTAATCACTTCCACTCCTTGAGAGGAGCGACCCCATTTGTATAAGAAGATTCGTCTTTTTCAGGAATGTGGTCCTACCACAGAGGTCTTCTCTGTCCTTAGAAGCTTGCTATTGCTTGGGGATTGTTTTCTTTAACTTAAAAATATTAGTGGATCAATTTTTTTCTTTCCAGGAAACAGAGTTACATTAAGGAGTGTGGCATTAGAGAAATGACCAGCAACAGAGTGGGGTAGAATGGAATAATTTAGGATGCAACACCCCTCTCATAATATTTTATAGAAGAAATGAATAGAATCAAAACAATATATTTTGATATTTTATATTTGTCACTTCTTTCCAAACTAAAATAAAAATGCATTTACAGTTATATAAAGTTTTCAATGTTGAAAATATGGCATTTTTATCAAATTTAACATTCTTAATTTTACAGATGAATGATCCCAAGGCTGAACGTGTTACTTGTGTGGGGAACACACTATGAAAACTAAAACTATAATGGATTGTTGGGCTAAGGCATTTAGCAAGAATCCAATACAGAGAGTCTCTATTAATAAGCATTACTAACTAGATTTTCTGCTACTATTTATACCTACATATGATTATTGTCATTAGACTGTTATACCCTGATCCACAAAGTTCCCCAAAACCAAGGAGACCGAGTCCCATATATAAAAGCAAAATGCCTTAATTTTATACAAGTTTGCAAACTCAGTCTCTTGATATTTCCAATGTATTGGAATAATCAGAGAGCTCTGAGCTCAGTTAGAGTTGGGTTTTTAAAGTAGTAAAGGTGAGGGTGAGGGATTTCTAAGGGTCAGAAACCCTGATTAGCTGACATTTGTCTAGAGGTGTCCTGGTTAGACACTGGCAGATGATCCTATCTACAATGGTTGTAATATTAGAAATTTTCTTTGGGTGGTCTGTTATTGGGTGGTGCCTGGGTAATCTCCTTTTGAGGTCCTTCCTGCAACAAGGTATTGCCTCGGGGTAAACTACTGAGACTCAGACCTCAGCTTATCATGGCTGAGCCCAACACTGGCAGGTAAAAATGACTGGAAGTTAAGTACGTCCTTTGGGTGGTCTGTTCCTATTAGGCCAGCTGGACTGTGACTGAAAAAGCATGGGATAAAACCGGACTCTCTGAACATGGCGGACAATGAGAGCTGACGAGAGGCCAAGGACAATGGCACGGGGTTTTGATCCTACTTCATGTTCTGGCTTTGTGGGAGCCTAGACAGTTTGGATGTTCACCTTCCTAGACCTGGATGGAGTGGGGAGGACCTTGGACTTTCCACAGGGCAGGGAACCCTGACTGCTCTTGGGACTGGAGAGGGAGGAGAAGAAGATTGGGGGGAGGGGGAGAGGGGCAGGAGGAGGAGGAGGGAAATGGGAGGCGGGGAGGAGGCGGAAAATTTTTTTTTTTCAATAAAAAAAAATGATTATCATGGTTGGCTGAGTCCTACAAGACCTAGAGAAAAAGTTCCCAACTCCCAGCTATAAGACAGCATCACCTGTGGAAGGAAGGCACACAAGAGACTTAAAATTTACCTTTAAATACCAAATTGGCTTGCAATGGTGATCAAATGAGTCTCTGGTTTATGAATCTTTGTCTCTTCTAAACTTCATCTAATGTTTTCTAGGACGCATGACCCCCATACTTTCCAACCAAAATGAAAGTAAGTGAATGGCACTGTGCACAGAAGAAGACATCTCAAAGAGAAAACAAGTGTTGAACTAGATATGAACTAAAGTGTTAATGACATAGCGATGATATTCTTAGTGAATGATAGCAAGGACTAAGAGTCCATTATTATTTTCAAGAAAACTTGAAATTTTCAGATATTCTTTATATTGTATATATGTAAAATGTAATTATTCTTCATCCCAGTTTTTCAAAGTTTATATGAATATTTTTAAATATGAGTATAATTTAAATCAATTATGTTTTCTATTATTTTCATTGCCACTCATGAAGTATTTTTAAACTTTGTCCTTGATAGTGTTGCCTTTTTACACTTATATATGCTCATGCACACTATTTCATTTTTTAAAATGTGTTTGGCATAATTATCAAAAAATTCCCATTATTTTGGAATAAGTTTATTTTGAAATTCAAAAAGGACAATTATGATAATATTTCAAGTGAAAGATATTTTTTCATGCTAATTGATGAGTAATTTTTCAATAAGAAATTCTTTGTTAGCTGAATAAGATGGCTTATGCTTATAATACCACCACTCAGGATACAGTAATAGGAATTTTGACATGATTTCAAATCCAACCTGGTTTGTGTTATGAGTTCCAAACTAGTCTAGATACAGAGTAAAGTTTTGCCTCAGCAAGAACAGCAGCAACTACTAATAGTAGGGGCAATGAAGTCTAGTTAACTGTGTAGCTAAACCTCAACTTTATTTAATGCCTTCTTAAAATAATCTGAGACAAACTTTGAGAACAGATTCATTATTTGAAAAAATACTATCGTGGACCAAAAATAGTGATGTTACAGGAAAAAACCCAAGTCACTTTTTACTAGGTGACATACAACTTCTTCACTCACTTGATGAAAAGTCACAGGGCGGCTCCTGCTGAGTGGCAGAGAAAAGTGCCAGTCTATTCCATGGAAAAGGGAGATAGATTGTTATTTCTGCTTTTTACTAGACCACATACCCCCGGAAGTAATGGCTCATTTCCTTGACAGGGTTTCTTTCTTGTGCAAATTCCCATCTGTCAGTTTCTCTAGCAGTTCTACTCATGCATAAAGGTGTTGTGTTTTGTTGTTATTTTCCAAGCAACCATTACAGAGAATTCAGTTACACGACCTGTAATTTTCTATACTGAGGTCCATGTCTTCTTGGAGTTATGATGACTAAAGCTGTAACTAGGCATGGTCAAGTTGTAAATGATCTAGAACCTGAAATAGTTGAACAGTTATCCTGGAATGTTCACATTTTTTTTTTGTTTTTAGTTTTACTATATGTACTTGGGATGTACATACAGTATAAACTTTACATGTAAATTTACATTTTTAATACGTACTTAATAGTACATTTTAGTTGCAGTATATGTACTCTGAAATGTACATATAGTACCTGCATATTTGATTGCAAGCTATTTATAATATTGTAAAAATAAACCTAGACAGCAGAAGTGTTCTAATTTAAAGATTCTAATGGATTCATTTTTAATATAAATTATCTAGTCAAACCTCATGGATGTATATACATATACTTTATTGACACATTTAATACACACACACAAACACGTTGCATTTGAATCTAGTCAGTTCTTTCACTTTCATCCTTTTCCATTTATAGAAGAACATGTGCAATATGCAAAATTTGAAATTTCTCCCAGATCATCCTACTAACCAGGCTTTTAGTTTCTCAGGATGTCTTGTAAGATGCGATGGTGTGGAAAGTAGCTTAATAGGAGGCAAAAAATCTTATTGCTTCTCTGGTTTCTATTTTGAAGCATTAGTCATGGTTCCTAAAAGCATATTTTCTGCGAATACCTCTTTTATAGTGCATCTGCTTTGAATTTTCCTCTTCAGTGGAAAATGCAGTGCTGTTTTTGGCCTTCTGCCCTGCAGTCTTCTTTTAGGGTTTAGCTGGGATATCAGCTGTTTTCATTCCTCAGAGATGACTAGGTCTTGAGAGTACTGACTGATTGGTGAAACAGTAACATACCTGTGATGAATAGATAGTTATGAGGTGGTGTCCCTAGGAGGTGTTCATGGAAGCCATGAAGTAAGCAGATTGATCGACTGCATGTCCTCTATCAGGAACACATATGGTGTCATGGTCATGAAGTGAAGTAGCCATGAACGGAAAAACCTGTCATAGTAAGTCAAATGAACCCTTCCCCTTTCTGTTTCCCATTGAAGGTTTTTATCACATTAACAACAACAACAAAACAAATAAAAGAAAACATTGTTTAGTATGTAACAGCCTCAAGATAACTATTATTATGAACATTTAAAACTAAAATTTATGTAAATTTTGGTTCTAAAATGATTAAACAAATAGCTTATGACACAATGTACATTTTAAAATAATAGTGTTTGTTTAATCAATTTTCTATGTCATTTTATTACATATTCAACTCTCAATTTCCCCTAGTTATTAATAAGAAAATATAATAAGCACATTCTTTGTTTTAAAATCACAACATATATGACTATTTTAGAATTTTGAAGGGCATGCATATCTTCAGCAAGAATTTCAGATTATATTGTGGAAAACATAGACTAAAATGAAAATTAGAAACACATTCCTGTGTGTAGTAATGATTATTGAATAATCAAATGCATATGCCTGTTATAGAAGAAGCCCAATAGACTAGTTTGTCAAGCCTGGTGTGAATACCTCATGCCTCTGCTTCTAGCACATAGGAGGCACCAACAGAAAGACAGTGAATTCAATGCTCGCCTTGGATTAACATTTTCCCAAACAAACACAAAATAACACTTCTTTGAACTAGACTTTCATTGAAATGCTTGACAAAACATTAGTTTTATTTAGTTTTAAAATGTAAATATTTGCCGGGTGGTGGTGGTGCACGCCTTTAATCCCAGCACTTGGGAGGCAGAGACAGGTGAATCTCTGTGAGTTTGAGACCAGCCTGGTCTACAAGAGCTAGTTCCAGGACAGGCTCCAAAGCCACAGAGAAACCCTGTCTCGAAAAACCAAAAAAAAAAAAAAAAAAAAAAAAAAAAAGTAAATAATTTATCAATGATTGTGTATTGTATATAGAATTTTATATACTTGAAATAATGAATGCATTACTGTTTATAGGCTATAAAACCAAGTCATAGTTAAAATTCACTGTTTGAACATGTAGCCTTTAGAAGGAAAACAGTTTACTTTTCCACTAAATGCTTAGTTTAGTTCAGTTGTTATTCTGACCCTAGAATTAGTCAAAGAAATCACCAAGGTCAGTGTTGAAAATAAATTCAATTTAGGTTTACTAAGCTTTGTTTTAAAGCAGTATACCATGATTTTCAGCCATGGATCATAACTACACATCAAGTCAGACATAGTCATATTCATTTTATCTCAATTCTTTGTAGCATGTGCTGATCTACTCTGGATATTGTGTTTAATATGTATATGTAAATGCATAAATGTGCTCTTGGTCTCCACCTTAAAGGGCTCTTAGTCTTGTTGACTCAATGTATTTATAGTTTCAACTATTTTTGTTTGTTTTTGTTGTTGTTTTGATTTTGATTTTTTTCCATATAGGGATTTTCTGTTTAGCCTTAAGTGTCCTTTCTTATCCTGGAACTCACTCTATAGACCACGCTGGTCTTGAACTCACAGATATATACATGTCTCTGCTTTCCAAGTGCAAGATTAAAGCCATGTACCACCCACACCTGGCTAATGTATTTTTAAATTTTTTGAGTATTTCATACATGAATATGGTATTCTCATCATGTCTACCTTTTTCTATCTCTAAAGTAGCTTTTACTGAAACTAACATTTTACCTCAATAGTACATTTAACAAACTAAAAACCCTTAAAGTTTCATAATATTAGATAATTTGATATCTTAAAGATAGAAAGTTTTGTGGGATTATTTTGTAGAGTGGTAGCCATAAATACATCTTCAAAGATTTATATTAACCACAGTGCAGAATTACAATTAATAATTTTGCTTATATCTGTTATTTAGGTATAGCATTAATACTTAGCAAATGTACTATTTATTTTGTGCCTTATAAGAATTTTTCTTTTTTGAAAATATTCATATGGGTTAATGTATACATGTAATTTTAAGAACAAAAACTAAAACAGGTCTAAAAATTTATAACCCAAATTTCTTAAATTTAAGTTTGGACTAATTTCATTATTGATTTGTTGATGAGTTGTATTTAAAAAGAATCATTTTTTAAAATCAGATTTAATAAACACCTATTAACAGGACTACAAATGCATAAATAAATTAAGCAAAACTTTAACTTCTTATTCTGGGAAATCTGACTAAGTTTGTGGAAATAAACACTAAAGTGTAAAGATACAAAAAATCATAATTCATTATATAAACTGTCATAGGATCAAATACAGAAACCTCATAATAGACTAGGAATTACACAAAAAAGTGAAAAGGGAGAAGAGAGATAGTTCGTTAGGTAAAGGTGATTACTGGTTGTTGTGTGGAGCTGTGGGCCTGCTTTTCATCCTGCCTGGCTCCCACATGGCTAGCTTTACACCAAAAATAACAACACACAAATTGTATTCATTTAAACACTGCTTGGCCCATTAACTCTAGCCCTTACAGGCTAATTCTCATATCCCCATCAACCCATCTCTAATAATCTGTGTAGCATCAGTCTTACCGGGAAAGATTCAGCATTACTGACCTGGCAGCTTGCTTCATGGCCTCTGTCCGGAAGAGGGGAGCATGGCCTCTGCTCCAGAGAGCAGAGCTGTCGAGTCTGAGCTCACTTCCTCTTCCTCCCAGCATTCTGTTCTGTTTACTCCACCAACCTATGTTTTAACCTATGAGGGCCAAGCAGTTTCTTTATTACTTAACCAATGAAATCAACAGATTGATATATGACACTCCCACATCACTTCCCCTTTTCTGTTTAAACAAAAAAAGGAAGGTTTAACTTTAACATAGCAAAATTACATATAACAAAACAGTTATATCTATTTTATCTTTTATCATAACAATGGAAAACTATAAATACAACTATCTATCTATTCTTCAACTCCATCAAAGACTCCAGAAGAATACAATATTACCTAAGCAAACAAAAAGTAAGCAATTTTCAAAACCCTAAAAATGACAGAGACATCTCGCTGCCTGTACAGTCACCCAAAGTTCCTCTGTACCATTGGGGCATCAATCTTCAGCCTTCAGACCCATAATATCCAGAGACGTTTCCATGAAGCAGGAAATTTCAAAGGCAGTTCAGTCACTATCTGCTGTGTCCTGCAGAATGTCTCGCAGACTCTTTCATAAATCAGGAACCCCGAAAGATCATCTCACCTTTAGGCAAGTTCAGCAGTCCTCTCTCTGAGGGTTCTTTGTGTCCAGTTTATGCAGTAGTCCAGGCAAGAGCAGTTTCTTGCCCAAATGGCTATCCAACTCCATAAGGTGCCTCTTCAATGCCCATCTTCTTCTTGAAGTAGATTGGTCCTGCCAGGAGCAGATGTGTCTCATTGTCATGAAAAACCCTAAGTTATTAAAACATTTAAAATGCCATATTCTATAATCTTTGAAAGATATGAAGAATGCCTATCTAAAATATATCTATGTACATCTAGAAAATCTTAACTAACATGACTACAAACTTGACTATTATGATTATCTATTAACAACCTATATACATTACATTTTTAAATGAACTATACAATCACAATATCTTAATCAATATCAGAAATACATATATAAACAAAATTGACCTTAACTTAATACCAGTAAATTCATATCAATGCAAATTATTCATATCTATATCATATCCCCTTTAAATGTAAAAGAACATTTATAAACAATATTTGGGAATATGGACATAGTTATTTCTCTCCAAACTGCTTCCTGCTGAATGGGGGCACTATTAATCAGATATTTCAGGGTGTAACCTGTGTTCTAGGTTCATCTCAGTCTGCAGTTGAGCAAAGTAATTTTTTGAGGGTGTTCACAGCAACCTTTCAGGAGGGCATGGTCTATCATACCATATTGAGATAGAAGCAATCAACAGGGTCTCGTCCTCTGTGAAAACAAAGGAAGAATCTCTTTTCCAAAGTATCATATCCTTAGATCCAAATTATGAAGTCAAGGTATTTTCAAAATATCTATGTTGGATTAGTTCAGTAGCATTTATAAACAAATATCTTTTAGCAGCTGTTGCTACTTCCTCAGCATTCAAACAATTCAAAAAGAGCATAATAGCGTACAGTATCAAGATTCTCTGTGTATTTTCCATCTTTGTGCAGCTTTATTTTAACCTCTATTTCATTTATTTTACTTTTATTTTGAGACAGTTTTCTGTATATCTTTGTCCTGGAATAACTCTGTAGACCAGGCTGTCCTTGAACTCTCAGAGATCCTTCCTTCTCTGCCTCCCAGGCATTGGGATTAAAGGCGTGTGCTACCACACCTTGAAGTCACAGAGGTCAAACTTCCTCTGCCTCCCAAGTGTTGGGATTAAAGGTGTGTACTACCACACCCAACTACTCTCTCCTTTTTTTGTTTTTTACTTTAAGAATGTTAACTTTTAGCCTGCATATATTTTTAACACACTGTAAATCATTTAAACATTTTCTTTGACTTTGAATCTTTCTTTACTGTATATCTCTCTTTTTCTGACCACGCAAGCCCCAGGGCCATGAGGGGTGCACCCACATACTGAGACAATGGGGATGCTCTTTCGGGAACTCACCAAGGCCAGTTGGACTGGGTCTGAAAAAGCATGGGATAATACCAGACTCACTGAACATAGCGGACATTGAGGACTGCTGAGAAGTCAAGAACAATGGCACTGGGTTTTGATCCTACTGCACATACTGGCTTTGTGGGAGCCTAGGCTGTTTGGATGTTCACCTTAATAGACCTGGAAGGAAGTGGGACGTCCTTGGACTCCCCACAGGGCAGGGAACCCTGACTGCTCTTAGGGCTGATGAGAGAAGGGGAGTTGATTGGGGGACGGGGAGGGATCTGGGAGGCAGTGGCGGGGAAGAGACAGAAATCTTTAATAAATAAATAAATTAATTAAAAAAAATGATAAAAAAATTACTGAACAATATGGGTAGGATTAAAGCCATGGCTTTGCCAGCTAGATCCAACCCATTCCTTAGCTTTCAGCCTCATGGCAGAGGTACCAACTGTAGCCATGTTTATTGCCACAAGTCTATGGTGTTTCAGGTCCCTGCCAGCAAGCAAGTTTCAGCAGCATGTGCTTGCAAACCACATGAACAGCTTGCATGAAAGAGTCAGAATTTGCCCTGGCAGGATGGCCCAGAAAGCCGGCATTTTTAAAACAGCACAACTTTTTTCCTGCTACAGCTGAAAATTGAAAAGTATGTGTTCAAATTTTCGTCAACACTGTTTAAGTGTTTCTTGGCAGGAACTTTTAAAGAGCTGGAGGGTTTTGCAGCTAAAGATGAGTCAGGAAGCCTCTCTTAGATGAGAGCACTTGCTTGCTTCTAGCAAGCAGAGCAGACCAGAGAAATTGCTGCTACCAAGAAAACATGCTTTACTCTATTCTTTCCCAAGCTTTCTCAGGCTTTCAGTGGATTCAGTTGTCCACGTGTGCGCCATTCTGTAGTGGGAGCTGTGGGCTGTGTTCCTGCCGCCCCAGCTCCCTGTTGGCTGGCTAGCTTATGCCCCAAAATAACAACACACAAACTCTATTCATTTAAACACTGCTTGGTCCATTTCTATTCATGTGTGTAGCACCCCAAGATGCACTTACCGGGAAGATTCTAGCCTATGTCCATCCTGGGTCGGAGCTTCATCGCATCTGCCCCAGAGAAGAGAGCATGGCGTCTGTCTCTCAGAAGAGCTGCCCTGCATCTGCCTGGGAGAGGGGAGCATGGCATCTCAGCTCACTTCCTCTTCCTCCCAGCCTTTTGTTCTGTTTACTCCACCCACCTATGTTCTAACCTATGAGGGCCAAGCAGTTTCTTTATTATTTAACCAATGACCTTCCTCCATCAACTGGTAAACTTGAGTTTAGTAAGGAGGCCACTTGTTCATTTCCCACCAAGACTCCCAAAATAATGACAAAGAAACTACGTTATTCAAATCACTGCTTGGTCCATTAGCTCTGGCTTCTTATTTGCTAACTCCTACATCTTAATTTAATCTATCTCCATTAATCTGTTTGTCACCATGAGGTCATGGCCTACCAGCAAAATTTCAGTGCATCTGCCTCTTGTGGCTACATGGCTTCCCTCTTGACTATGCCTTCTTCTTCCCAGCATACAGTTTAGTTTTTCCTGCCTAGATAAGTTCAGCACTGCAATAGGTCCAAAGTAGTTTCTTTATTCATTAATGTTAATCACAGCATACAGAGGAGAATTCCACATTACCTCCCCTTTTCTGTTTAAAAAAGAAGACAACTCTAACATAGTAAAATTACATATAACAAAAGAGGTATCAAGCAAGAATTACAGTTAAAATATTTATATCTACTTTATTCTTTATTATAACTAATTAAAACTATAACTATGAATTCTTCAATTCCATCAAAGTCTCCAGAAGGATATAATATTACCTAAGTAAACAGTAAGTTCATTGTAAGCAACTTCCAAAACTCTAGAATTGACAGAGACATTTCACTGCCTAGACAGTCACTCAAAGTTCTTCTGTACTATTGGGGCACCCATTTTAGACTACAGGCCCATCGTCTCCAAAAGACTTTTCCAAAAGCAGGACACTTCAAAGACAGTTCCACCTATATTGGCAGTTAGTCAGTCACTTTCTTTTGTGTCCTGCAGAATGTCTGCCAGACTCTTTCATGAAACAAGAATCCTGAAGGATAATCTCATCTTTGTATCAATAAACCAAGATTCATACCAATGCAAATCTCTAGAGCATATCCACCTTTAAATGTAAAGAAATGTTTACAAACAATATTTGGAAATATGGGAATAGTTTTCTCCAAACTCCTTCCTACTGTTTATTGGGTGATGTAAATTTTGAGCAGTATTCATATTGACCTTTCAGGGGCTTTAGGTCCATTAAACCACATCAGTTTGGAAGGATTCCACAGGTTGTCATTCTCTGTGGAGACAAAAGAAGAACCTCTTTTCCAAAGCAACATATCCTTAGACCCAAATTTTGGAATCAAGATACCTTTAAAATATATAGATTAGTTTAGCTTAGCAGCCCATACATTGAAATGTCTCTCTGTACTTAACTCCTTCACAGTCAAAAAAATTCAAAGAAAGGAGATATATATATATATATATATATATATTCTAGACTCTCTGTGTATATTCCATCTTCATGTGGCTTATTTTTCTTAATTTATATGTTATTATCTTTTCTCCTTTAATCTATAGCTTAATGTACTCTTTTATATTACCTTTCTGTCTCTTTACTCCTTTTTGTTTCTTTTCCTAGCCTACATACATTTTTTAAACATACTGTGTTTTATTTAGGGGTCTATATCTGTCTGAATCTGTCTTTATTGTGCATCTGTAATTATTTTCTGTCCAGAAGTGCTTCTTAAAATGATAAGCACTAAAGAATCTATATGCCAGCATTGGTAGGGAAAATACATCCCTGCCTGCTTGCCCTGCCCAGTCCAGCATGGCAGAGCTGTTTACTGCCTCTGAGAACCACGTACATTGCCCCATTTTCAGACACAGAGCTAGTCTATGTTGCCATTAAGCGAATTGTAGCATTCTGTTCACAAACCCCATTTAAATGCCCGGCCTCCTGAAAAGCCAGAGGTTGTGCTGGTAGCATGGCCCAGAAAACCCACATTTCAAAACTGTGCAGCATTTTTCTGCTACAGCTGAATCAAGAAAACCTCTTTTAAGGGAGCTACTGTACATTGTCAGTCAGAAAGAAAAAATGTGGCTAAACTTTGTTTTTCAGTGTCTCAAATTTCTTTCTAAGGCCTCACATGTTTTATGTGGATTTAGCTAGCACACTTTGGGTGGCAGTTTGTTTTCCAGCCGCAGCTGCCCAGATTCAAGAAATAATCACACAGAAACTATATTATTTAAATCACTGCTTGGACCATTAGCTCTAGTTTATTTGCTAACTCCTACTTCTTAATTTCATCCATCACCATTAATCTATGCATCACCATGAGGTCATGACCTACCAGCAAAGATTCAACATGTCTATCTCTGGTGGCATATCCATGGCTTCTTTATGACTATGCCTTCTTCCTCCTAGCATTCAATTTAATTTTCCCTGCCTACCTAAGTTTTGCCCTGCTATAGGTCCACAGCAATTTCTTTATTCATTAATGGTAATCACAGCATACAGAGGGAAATCCCACATAACCTGCGGTCTGAGTTGAATTCCTAAATTTCACATGGAATGGGAAAAGTACCTTCTGCAATTTGACTTTCATATACTACTTATATATGTCTATATGTATGTTTGTATACACACACACACACACACACACACACACACACACATATATATATATATATATATATATATATAGAGAGAGAGAGAGAGAGAGAGCCATAGAGGGACAATATGCAAATATAAATATATCTTTAAAATAAGGTGGAACGAGTATCTATGAACTTTAAAGTAAGGCTTTTGTTGTTTAATTTTGAGGGAATCTATGGTCACAGCTCTGCTTCCTTGGAATTTGCTGTGCAAACTTGGTTGACCATGTTTTCCAGCCTTGGCAGCACAGGTGCTGCCTTCACTAGCATCCATATTTCTCTACAGTCTGAGTGAAAACAGATTACTACTACTACTACTAATAATAATAATAGTAATACAGCTACTGTTGTTACCACTACAATAACAATGATAATGATGACAATGATAACTATTATCACTATCATTACTAGATTTGATAGAGTAACACCAGGCAATGCTACTTGGTGTTAATATCCTGGCTCATATCACGTTGTATAATCAGCTTAGCATACTGTACAATCAAAGAGTATTTTGCTTTACTAACATATGACTATAATCTCTAAAGTGCTTCGGGGCTCTAATTATTGGAAAAAAGTTGATGAATAATTTTTGTCTAGACTAGAGGAAGTATTTTGCTTCAGGAATTATGTGAACTCCAGTACTTCCTGCTCGCTTACCTTGTTGATTCTCTGCTTTTCATCTTCCAGTCTTATTTTTCAGCTCTGTCTGAGTCATACCTTTCTTTTGGATCTTGTGTTATATGCATCATTAATCCCTGACATGATGATTAATGTGTTCACCGTACATGAAATAATATAACATAGAATCTGAAAACTTTTATAATAAATTCACCTTCTTAGAAATTTTTTTGGTATATTTCT
The DNA here is from genome assembly GCF_950005125.1 of Chionomys nivalis. Lineage (NCBI taxonomy): Eukaryota > Metazoa > Chordata > Mammalia > Rodentia > Cricetidae > Chionomys > Chionomys nivalis. The sequence goes on from NC_080099.1 coordinate 61,970,446, forward strand.
TCATTTGAACACAAAAAGTAAGAAAGTAAGTGTAATAAGCTACAGTTGCAGGTCATTTCTTTGACAATGATTTCTATAAAGTAGAATGTACTATTTCATTTCTATTATTTTTTTCTTGTAAGATCATCAATATGCTAATTTGATTATGGAAGTAACAAAATAATCCCATACCCATTTAGAATTATGAATAGTAAAGGGTTTTTTTATTTAAGGGAAAACTTACAGATCACTGTCCTAGATAACAGTTCTCTGTGAGAACAGGAACAGAGTCTAGCAGCTGGATTCAGAACCTGGAAGCAAGAGAGAGAGTGCATGCTTGACAGCTGCTTTTACAATATCAGAGAACATGCCCAACTGGGCTGGTATCTTAAAAGCATCTGCTGAAGGAGTGGAATGTACTCCCACAGCACTTCCCCCTTTTGTTTAAATAAGAGAGTTCTAAATCCAATACAAAACTATATACACTAGAAACAGATAGCAAGTATAATTAGAATTACAACCAGCATAAACAATATTAAGCAAGGAACATATGCTAAATATTTTAATAAGCATGCTATCCTAAGGAGTCTAAGTCTTGTTAGGAAATGGCTTGGCTAGATCATATGAATATAGTAACTATGACTATCTAATCTTCAACCCCACCTAAGGCCTGAGAAGGGAGATAATATTACTGGAGCAGGCAGGAAGTACAATCAAACAGCTTCCAAAGTGAGCAACATATGACAGAGACAATTAGCTACCTGAGCAATCACCCAAAGTCTCATTTGCAACACTGAAGCAACCAACTTTGGCTAACACCTAGCCTAACTGACAGGCCAATTTTAGAGACAGGAAATTATGGAGACTCATCTTACCCTGTCCTGCCTAGATTTGATAGCCTATATTTTTTGTGTTCTGCTTATATATTTTTGGATACCTTGTGCTTTTTCAGTGGTTGAGGTATGGGCAGTTTCTTGTCCAAAGGCCAATGGTACCCAGAAGAAAACAAACTCTGAGTGGAATGTCTTTGGTGCTCATCATTCTCTCAGGAATAGATTGGTGCTGTCAGGAGCAATCATGTCTCATGTCAACAGAACCCTAAGTTACTTAAATGCCATGCTCTACAGATCTATGAAATGGTTGAAAATTACCTATCTAGACAAAATGCAATCTCTTTGTATCTAAAGAACCTAACTGTATGTACAACAAATATGAACACCTATTGGCCTATAATATTTAATTCCTGTATAATGTAAAGACTAAAACTTCATGTCAGAATATTAAATAATATGTAAACAAATGTGCAACAAATGAGGACAATGACCTCAAAATGTAAACAATGTATAAATATCTTGATGATAGAAGTCACAAAATAATGCCACATCAGTTTTAAAATTATGAATAATAAAGGGTTGTTTATTTAAGGAAAAATTTACAGATCACTGTCCTAGAAAACAGTCCTCAGTGCGAAAAGGAACAAACAGTCTAGTAGCTGGAAGTGGGAGCCAGAAGCAAGAGAGAGAGCACTTGCTTTACAGTTGCTGTTAGAGTATCAGAGCCCATGCCCAAGTGGGCTGGTATCTTAAAGACATTGGCTGAAGGAGCAGAATGTGCTCCCACAGCACTAATTTTAGGTTTGTATTGGTTTTTCTTCAGAAAGCTATGAGAGGTATTTTAAATAAGTTGTAGTTATAATTATTTTTATAATTCATTTATTTTTACATTGTCTAAAGAAAATAAGAACATTGACAAAAATCTAAAGGAAAATTGGGAGTATAATGGGAAGATATGAATTTTCATATACTAGCTAATTCAAAGTGGAAATTAAATTGGAAAGAAAATAGAAATAAAGAGATTTTCTGAGGCCTCTTTTGTTAATTATTACATTAGTTATATATAGGAAGTGAGTCATGTGACTCATTGACAATTTTTAAACCCATTTTATTCCATTAAGGAAATTATACTTAGCATAGTTAAAATATGTAATGCCAGACACAAAAGTATATCTTGGTTACCAAACTACAAAGCAATAGCAATTCCACATTAAAATTATATAAAACAATATATATTTCTTTCCAATTTCAGATAGAGGGTAAATCTGTAACAAACAAAAGAGTCCTCAAAATTCTAAGAAAGTGTCTGTTTCCCTCCTTTCTCTTCTAAGCTCTGTGAAATCAAAAGCAGACTCTATTAGCAAACAAGCATAGTTTATCACATTGTCTAAAATACTGCTGCAACACATTTTATTTCATCATTATGTCTTTCCTTACAGAGTTGGCTCACTGTACAAAATCAACTGTTGAGTAAGCAATGTTCTTGAACCTGAGTGTCTTTTCCTTCAATTGTATTTTGGCAATGCTTCATTTTAAATTTTACAATTTTATATATTTTTAATAATTTAACATGTATGTTCTTTATGTGACCACTCATTTTGCTTCCCACCTTCCTACTACTTTGTTCACCTCACTCCTCTCTACAACTTCCTCACATCAGTGAATCAATGACAGTCTTAAGTTTATTTTTTTTTTTATTTTTTTTTTATTTTTATTTTTTTTTGGTTTTTCGAGACAGGGTTTCTCTGTGGTTTTGGAGCCTGTCCTGGAACTAGCTCTGTAGACCAGGCTGGTCTCAAACTCACAGAGATCCGCCTGCCTCTGCCTCCCGAGTGCTGGGATTAAAGGCGTGCGCCACCACCGCCCGGCTAGTCTTAAGTTTATTAAAACTAGGTTTGCCTATTGTGGCTACAATAAGTGATAGCATTCTTCCATTTTTGACTTACTACTTATATTTATTTCCACATTATGTTCTTCATTATTTTAGAGAGGGTAAAATAACATTAACTATATGTTTTTTAATAGCCATATTTTTAAATGTCATGAAGTATAGCAGTATCTAGTTCACAGGATTTTACTGAAGTCCCATTTGTCCAGTATCATCTCCTATCATTGTCTATTCTCTTAAGAAGAAACTGTATTGTTAATTAGCCTGATGAATGTGGAGTCTGTGTTAAAAAGTTACTGCATTGTTATTGGTGACATGTGTGTTTTTCAAGAACTGAAAATAATAAAAGCATTTTCGGATATCACTAAAATCCAGCTAATTACTGTTGTGGAATATTAGATTAACTATTTAAAGATGTGTTGTATTTGTTTACCTTGTCTGCCTAAGGCACCAGATTAGTCTAATAAAAAGGTAATGGCCAATGGCTAGGAAGGAGTTATATATGGGCACAGAGATTAAGTAGAAGGAGTCTAGGCTCTGAGTGAAAAGAAGGCAAAAAGCCCCATAGCAAAATGTAGAGTAGTAGAAAATCTTAAATTAATTGATAAGGGGTAGTTTGACAAGGACAAGCTGTAGTCTCCATATTATATTATTTGGGAGCTAGTTGGGAGGACAAAGGAAGAACTCGGCTACAAGTTACTTTCTTAAATGTCTCCAATATTTAATGTAGGTATCAGTGTGATATTCACCATTTCCTGTTAGTTTTGTGATATTATAGTTCACCATTTCTCAACTGGTGATTGACATTGATTATTCTTATAAAACCTTGCAACTCAGTGTGTGATAATTCTAAGCTTATTTATTTCATCTTAGGGAGAAATAGTTGTATAAGTGCCGGATTGCAGTATGTTGAGTTCTTGTCATCAGGCTCTTTCCTTATGTCTGTCATTTTCTTGGTCACAAAAAACTAGCAACTTCAGAAGCCTAGGAGAGCAGAGAGAATTGTATCTTTTCAATCTACAGCAAACATAAATCTCTGGTCAAAAAAAGCTCCTTATCCAAAATCAGTAGTAGTAGAAAAATATCTCTCATCTACATTGTGATTGAGAGGTATTGAGTTATTCCTAAAAGACATGGCAATGCTTACAATGCCCAGTAAAACTGTGTTCTTTTGAGTTACAATTTAAAATGACAATTTTGCTTCCATGGCAATTGTGGTCCCCAAACATTTATCAAGCATTCAATGAGGATGTTTGTGAGACTACAATAAGAATCTTGTTCACATTGATTTGAACAATGTATATGATGAATTTTAGGAGACTCACAGGTGTGGCTGATGTAAAGCTGGCTATTGGCTGTTCTGGGGATGTTTTAGCTTCTCCTGATATAGCATTAGCTTGTCTCTTACTTTCAGCATTTTCTCTTTTCTTGGCTAAGTGATCACATCAGGATGATTACTTAACTATTCACTATAAAAGATTGAACTCAGGATCCAAAAGAGCTGGCAACAACATTCATTTCATGCTAGGAAAATGACTGCTTGTGGAGGGAGAAGGACTGGAGACAGATGAATTTATGTGAGAATTGTATAAGAAGAAATGTAAATGATATTTGACACTAACTACCATTGCGTCTTATAGACTCCCCTTGCCCATTTTTTATTAAAGCCTTGTCTAAAGATAGGATAGGATTGCAAAAAACAATCATTCAAAGAGTCCAGTAATTATTTTCCTTCCTTAGAACTCATGGTGAATCACTGGAAAAAACACAGTTCATATCAAGTGAACAAGTTTTAAGACTTAAAGCCCCCATCACTTACCAAAAATCGTAACATTTCACAGATGATGTAGGGCTATCTGTCTCTATGAAAGACTCACTAAAAAATTCTCTACCACAATATAATTTCATCTCTTCTTGAAATAATATTCTCAAAATTTTGAATTTGAAAAATGAAATTGAATATTAATATACTTCTTAAGTTAGATAATTACACACAAAGTTCTTAATGTATATAAGTTATTTATTTCCAACTTGTTTGGAAGACATCCTATGAAAAATTCCTATGGTGAAGCAGGTAAAGGCACTTGCTGCAAAGCTTGAGGACCTGAGTTTGATCCCAGAGATTCACATCATAGAAGGAGTGAAACAATTCCCCTAAGTGATCTTCTGACCTTCACTGTCCCTATGCACATGTACAAATCCACACTTAGTAAAAATGTAATACTAAAGATAATATAACTGAAAATTAATATTCAATAAATCCATTTCTTCTTACCATTTTGTGTGTATCTCTGTGTGTCTGTGTGTTTGTGTGTTTCTCTGTGTGATATGTATGGGTAAATGTAGAAAGGAGGCTGCTAGATTGTTCCTGGCCATCCTCTGCTTGTTCATTTCCTGGCTGCCCAGAATCCCAAAATAACCACACAGAAACTGTATTAATTAAATCACTGCTTGACCAATTACTTAAGCATATTTCTAGTTAGCTCTTACATCTAGAATTAACCCATATGAGATAGCATTTTTAACTACACAGGCAATACCAAGTCTCTCCATAGTTTTCAGCAAACACTAGTTTTAGAAGCAGTACTTACCATTAGCTGCTCAGTCCAGGAGCCTGAATATTTTCCTGTGTGTATGTGAGGGGGAAGATTTAGTCTACCTTTCTTGGCAGGATGAGATGATCCATTACCTGGTGTAATGTCCAGAAAGCTGATGAGGTAAAAGGCTGCTTTTTGCTATGTGAGTGGCTTTGTCATACCCAAAGGCAAGCCTCCAGGTAGAAGGTAACCATGCATCTTCTTGGAGGAGCTATAGGATGCTGCAGGAAATGGCATGTCTCTGTGTTAGAAGCTCTTTTGTTAAATACCATACTCACAGATCTGTAAAGGCACTTGAGAATTAGGGTACCATTACCTGTTAGGTATATTTAAATTAGCCATATAACTTAAATTTAGGCATATATTTTATTGTTGTATAATGAGTGGCAGACTGTGTCCCGCTGCCCAGCTAGCTTAAACCCAGAAATAATAAAATAGAAATTGTATTCATTTAAATACTGCCTGGCCCATTTTCTCCAGCCCCTTATTGGCTAACTCTCACATATTAGTTTAACCCATCTCCATTAATGTGTATTGCCACTTGACTGTGGCTTATGAGCATGAGTCTAGCCAGCATCTGTCTAGGAGAGGAGAGCCATGGCATTTGTCTGTCTCTGCTTTCTTCCTCCAAGAATTCTGTTCTGTCTACTCTGCCCACCTAACTTTCTGCCCTATTAAAAGGCCAAGGCAGTCTCTTTATTTAACCAATGAAAGTAACACATAGATAGAAGACCCTCCTACACCATTTTACCTAATTAGTTACAGGTTGCCAATGCTAGTAAATGTAAGAAGATTAAAAGGAATATTTAATAAGTCGAAGAATATTGGAGGCCATGTCTCCTTGGTAGGTCCAGCACACATGGGTACTCTTACTAAAGATGATGCTGGGGTCAAAAGGCAGATATATGTATTTGTATTTTTTAGAGCTGTTGTAATCTGGAGTGCTAAGTTTTACAGATTTTAAAACAAGCACACATATACACAGACATAAATAAGTAATACTATGGAAACAAACACACATACACAAACAGACATAAAATAATCATAGTGTGGCCACATTATTTTAAAAAACAGACAAAACTTTTTTGGGAACCTGTGTTAGCTGACCAACTTAAACTCCTGGTGTAGGTGGCAGAAGCCAGAAAAGCACACAGATGGTCCCATTAAGGACCAGATTAGCAGACACTGTAAGAGAAAATAGAAACATAAGGATGAAACACTTATGCAGTTTTAGAATGGAAGGATAGGGGCAAAAACGGATCCATTGTAGAGAACAAACCGCAAGAGAAGTGGGGAGGGTGGATAGGCAGGCAGAGTGGGAACACAACATCCAGAAACAAAGGACATAGAGGGGCTTGTTTGTTTTATGTTAGATGTTAAGGGATGTACAGTATCAGATAGCCCCAATTTTTTTTAAAAAATGTAAAAATCAGCCCAAGGGCATTAGAGGATCTGCCTTTGAATTGCAGACACCCATCTTACAAGTCTGTGCCAAGATTAGGGCTCAAAACATAGTACAATGCATCCACCATAATGGTCAAAAACAGAGAGATGTGGGGTATTCCTTAGAAGGACATCACCTACCTGAAGGAACACCAGAAGGACAAGGGCTGTCTTGCCCCCTCTGGTCAGATCAGGTGACTGGCATGGGTCCTTGACTTCAACAGATAGCCTGACAAATGTATGGGCCCTGAGTCCTAATGGCAGCAATTTGAAAATGGAGACTCACACAGACGAAGCTGATCTCAGCCTGGTGGAGAGCAGGTATGGGCAAAAAAAAAAAATGCGTTTTCCAACATGCAGCCCTGGGCCAGTGGGGAAAAAAACAGTTCCCTTGGTGACACCTTCAGATAAAAGTTTTTTCATGGCCCAATAAACCTCTCTGCTCACACAATAATCCAAATCAGGCCAAATCAAACCAAATTAGAAAAAAAAAAAAAAAAACAAGGTTTAATGGATGCCAGCACTCCTGAGTGGCCTTCTAGGTCCCACCAAAGATAGAAACCAAAGAAACCATGGACAGGGAAAAGAAGACCAAGAAGACCATGTATTTGTTCTCTGGGGGGCAATTTAAATAGCCTATGAAAGTGGTCTTTCTCCTCTCTGGAGAGGGGTCACCATTTGGCAGGCTTTCTCAGAGGTGGAATCTGGATGGAGGCAACTCTCGAGGGAGGAGCCTAAGATGGAAAGTTCCATCAAAACATTTTAGACTCTTTGGATATAGGGATGTTAGGGACTGGGGTGAAGCCTCCAACCAAATTTTCTTCTGTGTTCAGAATGACTTAACTGCACTTACTGCTGTACTGTCTCCTCTGATATTGTGCCTAAAAAATTACAGTTTGAATATTATCTCCATTCTGCCTTTAAACGTCATTTGAAACCTTCCATCTACAGTGTGTTTTTTCTAGTTGCTATATTAATTTAGCCTGGAAAATACTAGCACGTCATGTCCTTTACTCTGTTCTGCCACCTCTCATCTCTATGCAGTGTATACATGCAACGTCTCCATTTAGGAGCTGTTGATATGACAAACACTAAATTCAAATCTTTAAGTAACAAAGTCCATGGATTTAGTAATCTAGACCTGGAATATCTGATGAAGATACAGTGTTTTTAATCTAAAGAAAGCTTGGAATATAATCTTTGTTTTCGGCCTACAGCTTAAGTAGTATCTTTTAAGGATATGCCATGTGATGGCTATGTTTAACAAAGTGCACTGATAGTGACATTGGGTATATGTATACTCAGAGAATATATTTTGTATGTAAGCAAACAAGTAGCTTTAGTTTGAAAAATTAAGTGATGTAAGTGCCAAATTACACATGAAGTGAGAGACCATAATGTTATGAGAGACCATTGTTAGAAGGCCCAAGATATACTTAGTAGTAGAATATATTAGATTGGAATTCCTATATCTGAGCTCTATATCCTACAAACTTGACAAATACATACTTATTTTATGATAAGCAATGGAAAAAGATTCTTTTCCTTTAAAGAATGACTTCTTGGTTTTCTGTGACAATGCACAACTGTGTAATGTGAGCTTTCTATCTGAACTCTCTTCAGTCACATTCACTGTTACAGCTTTGTGGCTGCTGAGAACACATTTTTAAATGCATTTACAAATTTAAATAGTATCATATGTCATTGTTTTTGTGTGGATGTAAATGTAAAAATAATGAAGTTACTAATGGGTAGACTTTACACTCAAATTTTTGTTTTAGTAATATTTTACAAGTTGGACAAATTTTCTTCCTCTCCACATCTCCTTTTCTCCTGCAGTTCATCTTTGGCTCAGGATTTTTGCTTCTTTTCAGCACTAGCTCAGAATTTGACAAAATGAGTGACATTATCAGATATAGAGAAAGAATGCAAATGAGGGCTGGGGGATGTCTTAGAGCTAAGAGAGCTTGTTGTGGAAGTTTGGGGATTTTGAATTGGATCCTCAGTACCTCTTAGTAGTTAAAATCTACATAGGTTTAAACCTAGAAATATCAGGTAAAAAAGCCAAAGGATTACTGTGGCTTGCTGTTAGCAGCCAGCTCAAGTCTCACCAACATGGGGAGTAGTTGAGAAAAACTCCTTACTTCCTTTCTTATCTTCAATATTCTTGAGCATGTCTGTACACAACTATGTACAGCTATGTACATTACACATACAAACATACATCAGAGACAGAACAGTGGAGGATGCAGAACTGGAGAAAAAGAAAAGTGTTATTATTAAGTAACTAAAATTATATTTATTTAAACCAGTGTCTTATTTTGAAGGAGTAGGATAATTATTTAAAAACACACTTTTCATTTTTTACCTGTGGCAAAGGTACATGCTGATATTTTTCCTGCAGTTCCACAGGTTTCATTTAGGGATTTTATATCATTCTTATGGAAAAGCACAATCTTTCTGAATTGCATTTCAAAGTTTAATGGATAAAAATAATGTTCACACACATTTCAAGATAGCTTGGATAGGGAAATCCACTAGAGATTCTATTGCTTAGCTACCACTTGTTTCAAAGGAATCAAAAAACATGGTAAATCCTTTCTTTGGATTAAGTACTATTGCTTCTTTTAAATTCTTAAAGATATGTTAAAGTTACCCTACCCATTTTTTGAATAAGAGAAATCCATACATATTTGTTTAGTTTTATTTTGTTAAAACACTATGTTTTCTGTGATTCTATGGAGTTTCTAGTGAAAAACTCCCAGTTGCTATCCAGCTGCATTGATGATGGTGTCGTCTAAGTGTTACCACTATTGTTTTGGCATCACAATTTGCTTGATGACACATGGTACTATCTGGATTTTATTCTCTTGTATTCCACATTTTCCTGAAAGTGAGTAGATTTAAGTCTTTAATACTAGGCTTACTTGGAGTCTTTCTCAGTAGAGGCTCTTTGGTTCTTCATAGATACAAGCATTTATTCTTTGTTTAACAAACATTATGCATTTATAGCAGTTTACTGTATGTGTTTCATATTTAAACCCTTCAGACAACATATGGTCTTTTCTGATTTTGTTCTATAAAATAAATAGTGTCTACCCTTAAAATGTTTTAGTAATTAAAAACTTAAAAATGTAACCAATAAGATAAAATGGTTTTGTTCAGAAATTATCAAGAGTGCAATATAACAATTTCACTTTAATGTTTCCAGTTACAGCTTTCAACATAATTGAATTTTATGTTTGTTTGAGAAGATTAAGTTTTTATAATTGTGTTCTAATGTGACAGAGGAAGTTCATTGGCTAATTAGTAAAGAAACTCCTTGGCCCTGATAGGTTAGAACATAGGTGCGTGGAGTAAACAGAACAGAATGCTGGGAGGAAGAGGAAGTGAGGTAAGATGCCTCAGACAGATGCCAGGCCCCTGCTCTCCAGGGCAGATGCGATGAAGCTCTGACCCAGGATGGACATAGGCTAGAATCTTCCTGGGAAGCCACTGCCTCATGGCGCTACACACATTAATAGAAATGGGCCAAGCAGTGTTTATATGAATACAGTTTGTGTGTCTTTATTTCCAGTAAAGCTAGCCGGTGGCTGGGAGTCGGGTGGCAGGAACACGACGGCAGCTCCTTCAACAGAATGGCTCCTAGACGTGGATAACTCAGTCCACAGAAATCCTGAGAAAGCTTGGGATACCAGCACTTGGGAGGCAGAGGCAGGCAGATCTCTGTGAGTTCAAGACCAGCCTGGTCTAGAAGAGCTAGTTCCAGGACAGGCTCCAAAACCACAGAGAAACCCTGTCTCTAAAAACCAAAAAAAAAAAAAAAAAAAAAAAAAGAGAGAGAGAGAGAGAAAGAAAGAAAGCTTGGGAAAGAATAGAGTAAAGCATGTTTTCTTGGTAGCAGCAATTTCTTGGGTCTGCTTGCTGGAGGCAAGCAAGCGCTCTCATCTAAGAGAGGCTTCCTGACTTAGTTTTAGCTGCAAAATCCTGTAGCTCGTTTAAGAGGTCCTGCCACAAAACACTTAAACGGTGTTGATGAAAAGCTGAACGAACGCATGCTTTTCAGTTTTTAGCTGTAGCAGGAAAAAAGCTGTGCTGTTTAAAAATGCTGGCCTTCTGGGCCGTCCTGCCAGGGAAAACTCTGACTGTTTGAGGCAAGAGGGCCGACTACAGAGAGAGGACTTGAGTGTTGTCTGTGGATATAGTGTTGCAGCTTGCTTGCTGGCAGGGACCTTGAAATGCCATAGAGTTGTGGCAATAAAAATGACTATAGCTGTTACCTCTGCCATGAGGCTGGAAAGCTAAGGAATGGGCTGGATCTAGCCGGCAAAGCCACAGCTTTAATCCTACCCATATTGTTCAGTATTTTAAAGGCTCTTGTTGTCAGAAAGAAAGAGAGAGATACAGTAAAGAGAGATTCAAAAACAAACAAACAAAAAAACCCTTTAAATGATTTACAGTGTGTTAAAAATATATGCAGGTTAAATTAACATTCTTAAAGTAAAAAAAAAAGGAAGAAAGAGAGTAGTTGGGTGTAGTAGTACACACCTTTAATCCCAACAATTGGGAGGCAGAGGTAGTTTGACCTCTGTGACTTCAAGGTGTAGTAGCACACACCTTTAATCCCAATACCTGGGAGGAGAGACAGAGGGATCTCTGAGAGTTCAAGGACAGCATGGTCTACAGAGTTATTCCAGGACAAAGATATACAGAGAATATAAAATAAAAGTAAAAATAAACAAAATAGAGGTTAAAATAAAGCCACACAAAGATGAAAATACACAGAAAATCTTGATACTGTATGCTATTATGCTCTCTTTGAATTGTTTGAATGCTGAGAAAAGAGCAACAGCTGCTAAAAGATATCTGTTTATAAATGCTGCTGAACTAATCCAACATAGATATTTTGAAAACACCTTGACTTTACTTATTTATTTTATTTATTTATTAAAGATTTCTGCCTCCTCCCCACCACTGCCTCCCATTTCCCTCGCCCTCCCCCGATCAAGTCCCCCTCCCTCCTCAGCCCAAAGAGCAATCAGGGTTCTCTGCCCTGTGGGAAGTCCAAGGACCACCCACCTCCATCCAGGTCTAGTAAGGTGAACATCCAAACTGCCTAGGCTCTCACAAAGCCAGTACATGCAGTAGGATCAAAAACCCATTGTCATTGTTCTTGAGTTCTCAGTAGTCCTCGTTGTCTGCTATGTTCAGCAAGTCCGGTTTTATCCCATGCTTTTTAAGACCTGGGCCAGCTGACCTTGGTGACCCGATAGAACATCCCCATTGTCTCAGTGTGTGGGTGCACCCTTCGCGGTCCTGAGTTCCTTGCTCGTGCTTTCTCTCCTTCTGCTCCTGATTTGGACCTTGAGATTTCAGTACTACTCTTGGGAATATACCCAAGAGATACCCTATCATACAACAAAAGTATACGCTCAACTATGTTCATAGCAGCATTGTTTGTAATAGCCAGAACCTAGAAACAACCTAGATGCCCTTCAATGGAAGAATGGATGAAGAAAGTATGGAATATATACATATTAGAGTACTACTCAGCAGTAAAAAACAATGAATTCTTGAATTTTGCATACGAATGGATGGAAATAGAAAACACTATCCTGAGTGAGGTAAGCCAGACCCAAAAAGAGGAACATTGGATGTACTCACTCATATATGGTTTCTAGCCATAAATAAAGGACATTGAGCCAATAATTCATGATTCTAGAAAAGCTAAATAAGAAGGTGAACCGAAAGAAAAACATATAAGCATCCTCCTGAATATTAACCTTCATCAGGTGATGAAAGGAGACAGAGACAGAGACCCACATTGGAGCACTAGACTGAAATACCTTGACTTTAAAATTTGGATCTAAGGACATGATGCTTTGGAAAGGTGTTTCTTCTTTTGTTTTCACAAAGTATGAGACCCTGTGGATTGCTTCTATCCCAATATGGTATGATGGACCACGCCCTCCTGAAAGGTTGCAGTGAACACCTTCAAAAAATTACTTCGCTCAACTGTAGACTGAAATGAACCTAACAGACTGGTTACACCATAAAAGACCTAATTAACAGCGCCCCTATACAGCAGGAAGCAGTTTGGAGAGAAATAACTGTGCCCATGTTCCCATATATTGTTTATAAATGTTCTTTTCCATTTAAAGGGGGAGATGATATAGATATGAGTAATTTGCATTGATATGGATCTTGGTTTACTGATATAAATTTAAAGTCAATCTTGTTATATGTATATGTATCTGATATTGATTAAGGTATTGTAATTGTGTAGTTCATGTAAAAATGTAATGTATATAGGTTTTTAATGGATAATCATTAATAATAATCAAGTTTGTAGTCATGTTAGTTAGATTTTCTAGATGTGCATAGATATATTTTAGATAGACATTCTTCGTATCTTTCAAAGACTACAGAATATGACATTTAATGTTTTAATAACTTAGGACTTTTCATGACAATGAGACACTCTGCTCCTGGCAGCACCAATCTACTTCAAGAGAAAGATGGGCATCGAAGAGGATCCTTATGGAGTTTGATAGCCATTTTGGCAAGAAACTGTTCTTGCCTGGACTATTGCATAAACTGGACACAGAGAACCCTCAGAGAGAGGACTGTTGAAATTGCCTAAGGTGAGATGACCTTTTGGGGTTCCTGATTCATGAAGGAGTCTGCAAGACATTCTGCAGGACACAGCAGATAGTGACTGAACTGACTTTGAAATCTCCTGCTTCATGAAAATGTCTCTAGATACTATGGGCCTGTAGGCTGAAGATGGATGCCCCAACAGTACAGAGAAACTTTGGGTGACTGTACAGGCAGCGAGATGTCTCTGTCATTTCTAGAGTTTGGAAGTTGCTTATTTCTTGTTTGCTTAGGTAATATTGTATCTTTCTGGAATCTTTGATGGAGTTGAAGAATAGTTAGTTATAGTTATAGTTTTCCTTAGTTATGATAAAGGTAAAATAGATGTAAATATTGTAATTTTTACTTGATAACTGTTTTGTTATATGTAATTTTGCTATGTTAAAGTTAAAGCCTTCCTTTTTTTTGTTAAAACAGAAAAAGGGGAAATGATAAAGGAAGGTCATTGGTTAATTAATAAAGAAACTCCTTGGCCCTGATAGGTTAGAACATAGGTGCGTGGAGTAAACAGAACAGAATGCTGGGAGGAAGAGGAAGTGAGGTAAGATGTCTCAGACGGATGCCAGGCCACTGCTCTCCAGGGAAGATGCGATGAAGCTCTGACCCAGGATGGACATAGGCTAGAATCTTCCTGGGAAGCCACTGCCTCATGGCGCTAAACACATTAATAGAAATGGGTCAAGCAGTGTTTATATGAATACAGTTTGTGTGTCAATATTTCTGGTAATGCTAGCCGGTGGCTGGGAGTTGGGTGGCAGGAACGTGGCCCACAGCTCCTTCAACACTAATGGTCTTATTGAAAGAAATCTTAGGCCAGTACTGCAAGAAAAACCATTTCATACAATTAACTTAAATTTTCACTAATTAGCTTTAGAGAAAACTTTTATTGTAATATGAAAGGAAATGCATGTGTTCTCACTTAATAGGCATCTGTACAAATCATCTTATCCAATGGAGAGGACATTCAATGTACGGTTTAAATAATACATGTTTCCAGTGCAGGGATATTGTCAAATTTGATCTACTTCTATTTCATATATTGTATGTTATCAATACCTTGAAAGATTGAATTGCTATTCTACCCAAAATGTGTACCAGGAAACACACACACACACTGTCAAAGAGGATAGAAGACTTGAAAATCAAGAGATAAAAAATTGTCTTTCATTCAGATCCATATTCACCTTCATTACAATGTACAAAACCAAAGGACTTGGGTTAACTAAGTAAACGATGAAGTTAGAAATTAAGGAGACTGCAGACAAAGAAGTGGCCAGAATATCCAAAAGGTATTCAGTGTTTTGCTTTAGGTTTTTCCTGCTCCTGCCTCTTTCTGCCTCTTCATTATGTACTGTACACTTTCATTCTTTTGTTCCTTTTGCCAAAGGCTTCAAAGCAAAGACATATTTTCAAATCATAACTGGAAAGAAAGATAAGAAGAGAGAGAGAGAGAAAGTGGGTGAAAGAAAAGACTATGTTTTTCTCACAAGAGTCAGAAACCATGCTTTTCTTTCTTTTTTTTTTATTATTGTTGTCCACAGAAAAATACATGAAGTAAAGAGTGATAGCCTGCAAGTGGGTCTCTCCAGTATCATAACAAATGTAAATACTTCAATGTATGTAGGTGTCCATGTTTATGACTCTATCTCTCATATTTATAGACTCCAGATTTTCATCAATACGAGAAAAGCTCTCGTGTCATGCAGACTCAACACATGTGGGATGCTATGGATGATCTCCACAAACAACTTAAATGTTTCCTATTCCTAGGATATCCCATTAACAGCAATTGTAAAACCATGAGGAGAATCTCTAGTGGAGACTTAAAACTATCCATCACCACAATCCTTCACTTGAGTGTTTGCAAAGATGGGGAAGATTGAGCAACTCTTTAAAATGACAGTGAGAGTCTCCCTGGGGCTTTGTTGAGATCCAAGGCTGAAGATAGCTGTCCTGTGCTGTAATTTTCTACCCTAGGTCCCCAAGTACCTTTGACTTAATTGCTTTCTTTACTTTTTTTTTTTAATTGAGTCATTACATTTGACTGTTGGAATCGGGGATTAAATGTTCCTGTCCGGTTCTAGAGTTTGTTAGGGGAAACTATCAAAGTTAATACTAAACACAAAACTTCAACAAAGATTTTGGTATCTCTATGGTGACTAAGGATAAATAAAAACTTAAAATTTTTCTTATGGAAAAGTATTATAAAAATTAAACATCTGTATTTAGTAAGCAGCATATATTCTCTAATTTTCTTTTCATATCTTCTAAAGAACAAGCTCCATTCATATAAATGCTATGCTTCTCTGGTATGGGAGGTTCCTGTTTATGTGTTGTTTTTATTGGTTAATGAATAAAGAAACTACCTTGGCCTATAGCAAGGTAAAATTTAGGTAGGCAGGGAAAACTAAATTGAATGTTGGGAGATAGGAGGTGGAGTCAGAGAGAAGCCATGAAGCTACTGCCAAGACAGACACAATGAAACCTTGCCAGTAGGTCAAGAGCTTCATGATAAAGTATAAAATAATAGAGATGGGTTAATTCTAGATGTAAGGGCTACCTGGCAATATACTTAAGTAATTGACCAAGCCATGATTTAATAAATACAGTTTCTGTGTGGTTATTTTAAAAGTCTGGGCAGCTGGGAATATACAACCGGCCTCCTACAACAAACTGGCTTCCAATGAGGTTGACTATATCCACATAAAAACCTGAAAAAGCTTTAAAAAAGAATTCTAGACATAAAAGAACAGACTTAAGCGTGGTTTTTGGTAGCCACAGTTTTTTTTTTCCTAGATAGGCTTGCAGTGAGCAAGGGCAGACTACTTTAACAGAGGTGCAATAAAAACTGCATGGCTTCTTTATTTATCTAAATGACAGCTTCTTGGTTCACCAACACAAATGGCTCTGACTCTTTTGAGAGGTCTGGCTACAGAGCATTTTAATGGTTTTTGTGAGCAGAGTGTTACAACTTGATTAATGGACACATAGACCCACTGTGAGTCTGAAAATGGGACTGTGAACATGGCTTGCACTAAAAAGGCCTCCGCCCTACCATGTTGGACTGGGCAGAGCAAAAGGCAAAGCAGCCTCAGTACTAGTCATACCACAGCTGAGTATTTTAAGAAGTGCTTCTGGTCAGAAAATAATTACAGAAACACAATAAAGACAGATAAAGATTTTTAAAAAAAAGACCTCTAAATGGGCCACAGTGTTGGATACATGTACATATCCTTGGGAGAGAAAAGAAAAGGAATATAGACAGTTATAAAAAGAAGTAATATTTTTTAAAAGGTAGTCTTTAAAGACACAGGGTACAGACAGTCATAAATTAAAGGAGTAAAGATAATGAACTAAATTTTAATAAATAATAGAGTAAAAGCTAATAAGTCTCATAAAGATGGAATATACACAGAGTGTCTGTATTTTGTAAAATATTGTGTTTCCTTTTTTTCTTGCCTAAGAAGGAGGTAAGTACAAAGAGACATTTCATTGTATGAACTGCTAAGTTAAATTGACAAAAAGGTATCTTTTCATTGAAATTTTGTTCTAAGGATATGTTGTTTTGAAATAGAGGTTCTTCTTT
Organism: Chionomys nivalis; assembly: GCF_950005125.1. NCBI lineage: Eukaryota > Metazoa > Chordata > Mammalia > Rodentia > Cricetidae > Chionomys > Chionomys nivalis. The sequence continues at coordinate 61,987,429 of NC_080099.1, forward strand.
TGTTTACACAGAAGATGAGAACCTGTGGATTAATTCTAGACTAATGTGGTTTGGTGGACCTCCAAAATGTCACTGTAAGCACCCCCAAAAATTACTTTGTCCAACAAAAAGCAGAAAGCAGTTTGGAGAGAACTATACCCAAATTCCCTAAATGATTGTATATAAATGATTGTTTACATTTAAAGGGGAATGTGATATAGAGATGAAAACTTTACATTGGTATGGATCTTGGTTTATTGATACAAATTTAAGGTCAATATATATGTCCCGCAGAATGTCTAGCAGACTCTTTCATGAAGCAGGAACCCTGAAGGACCACCTCACCTTTAGACAAGTTGAACAGTCATTTCTCTGTGGGTCCTGCAAGTCCAGTTTATACAGCATAGCAACAAGCAATGCAGGCAAGAGCAGTTTCTTGCCCAAATGGCTAACAAACTCTATAAAGAGCCTCTTTGATGCCAATCTTCCCCTTGCAGTGTTTTTTAAATCTATAATTTTAAATCTATAGTTTTTATTGAAAAGCTACCCACAAGACTATACAGTGAATGCACAGCTGACAGATCAATGGGCAGATCCACAGAAGTGTATACATCCATGCCCATGTGGAACAACCCGTTTTGCAGAGCTGCAGGAACACTTGGCTTTTGGAAAAGTTGCTGTCATATCTGTAGAAACCTTGTGAAGTCATGATTGTTCCCTTCAAAGTGGGATTCATTCCCAGAACACTTCAGCAGTGTAACCTCTGCATGGGCAATGGAGTGACCTTGCTCCATTCTCCTATATCATGGGCAAATGCATCCACTCTTTTTCCTAGCAGTCAAATTTATATAGAGTCAGTTCCACAACATTATCTGCTAATAGACCACATAGAAATTTCTAGAGTAGACAGGCATTGATCATGAATACAGAATGCAGCACTTTTGCTAACAAACAAATCTGGGTGTCCACAAAGCTGGTTATCACAAAAGAGATTAGATACAGAGAATGGGTGAATCCAGGATTCAGGGAAGTTTAATAACTTTATCTAATGGTAGGTATTTCCCCATGAATGCTGGCTCTTTCCTGAGTTGGGCCACCTGTTCTGGAGTATCACTTTGCTTTGTCAGATTCTACCTGCCCTCTTTGTGATTTTGATATGCATATTATCATTGTACTTGCCCATGGAATTTTGCACCGAGGTTTGGAAAACCTAGAAACATTATGAAGATCAGCCCTTACTCCTCTTCTCCTTGCTACTTCTTCCCCTTACTCTTTTTTCTTCCCTTTATTCTTTTCCTTATTCCTCCTCTCTTCTGTGTCCCACTTCACTTCACTTTCCCCCCCTTACATGAAAACTAAAATACAGGCAGGGGTAACATATTTGAGTAAATTTTTTACCCTCAGATCCTTGTCTGCCACAGACTTCCAATTCTGAGCCCCGAGGGAGTACTGAGGCTGGTCCTCCTCCCCATAGCTACCTAATTTAGTAATTTCTACTACTTAAGTTCTTTAATGGTTAAACAAATCTTATAAAGTTGATGTTTTGGTGAAATTTTGAATGACAGGTAATAAAGCATTGTACTTAATCTAAGTTATAGTAGGTATCTCTGATGCACCCAATTTTATAAGCTCTGGTTCTGTGCTTTCAGCTCTCTCTTACCCATCAATCATTAGGAAGCCATCTGGAGAGAGTGAAGAGAGTCTGTGAAACTTTCTGGAAGTGCAAATGTACAGTGTGGGAGCTCACATCCACACCAGGCTTTGTACACAGGTTTATCCTTGTTCAGACCATAAGCTCAGCCTTCCAAGTAAGTAAAGAAACTGGAGCCCTGCAGGACTCAGCCTGGCACTCACAGCATAGAACTCAAAAGAATTCAGGTTTCAACAACACCCCGGAGGAAGCTCATTGGCCCAGGACCCAGTGAACAAACCAACCCTCTACATCATTGGATGGATTGTCTAAAGTGGTGCTTCTGTCATGCAACAAGAAATTCTACAGGATCATATCACAAGCAGTTCTATGCCACCTGATTCTCAGTAGCAATGAATTTCCAATTCCTCTTTTCTTCCTCTTTCTGAAACTCTTTTCTTTAAGACAGAATGAACGTGTCTTTCCTTCAATGTCTACAGTCTCAGAAACACAGAACAAGACATCCCTGATGCTTTCAGAAGATCAGTACCGAATTTCTGATGAATTTGTAATCTGTAAGTATGAGTGCTTCCTTGTCTACAGTGTTCAAACATCCATAATAATCAACATTCATTTTCTTACTTCAATATTCACATACAATCACATACTTCAGTCAAATAATAAATGATGAATATATTCAAAAGGTTACTTTCATAAAGTTTACAGGATAACTCATTAGTTTTTATCCACCTTGGGACTCATCCTCATTCCTGATATTCACAACCATGACAAGGAGTCTGTGTGTAATGTGTAGCTTCTCAGTTTCCTTACTCATTGTCTTTTTAAGGTGGAATGACTATTATATCTAAAATAGTAGAAGGTGTTAAGTTTTTTCTGGACAAACCTACCTACCAATGCAATAATCCAAATTAGACCAAATCAGACTGGATTAGAAGAAACCCAGATTTAATGGATACCATCATTCCCAGGCAGCCTCCTTGGTGCCCTCCCCTGCAAGAAAACATGGAGGAGGATAGTAGAGACCACATGTTCATTCTCTGGGGAGCAGTTTAAATTGCCTGTGTGAGTGGTCTTGACGTTTTCTGGGTAGGTGTCACCATTTGGTGGGCTTTCTTGGAGGTGGAGTTTGGATTGAAGCAACGCCCAAGGGAGTTGGCTTGAAATGGAGTTTTCCACCCAACATTCCCAAATGGATGCTAGAGAGCTAGGGTGAAGCATTCAACTAAACATTCTAGACTCCTTTTGGATAAACATGTTAGGGGCTGAGGTGTCGATTCTGGCCAAACATTCTGGGCTCATTGTATACATGGATGCCAGGGCGCTGGGGTGAAGCCCCCAACCAAACAAAATGTCTTATTCTAAGTCACTCTTGCTCTTCTTTTACTTCAGTGCAGATTTCTGCTAACTGAGTTCGCTCATATCTCTAAGTCATTTAAGAACGCATTGGGGGTTATTCAAGAAAGTACAACCTGATCCACAGTATCAATGAGTAAAGTCTGAATTTGGTAGTGAAAGATTATGGCACAAAAGAGGACCTTGGTGGGTCTATTGTGGGTGAAGAATGTAGGCAGGAAACAGAATATATCACACAAAGAGAGCTTGTGTAGTATGGAGTTTTATTTAGGGAGAGTGTATTAGTAGGGTAGTGGGGAGGAGAGAGAGAGAGAGAGAGAGAGAGAGAGAGAGAGAGAGAGAGAGATAAAGAGAAGGAGGAGAAGGAGGAGGAGGAACAAGAGAAAAGAGGATGGGGTAGAGAGAGCAGCCTCTTCAAAAGAATGGCAGAGAGAGAGAGAGAGAGAGAGAGAGAGAGAGAGAGAGAGAGAGAGAGGAGCTTGCTTTGACAGCAGAAACAGAGAGATTGGGAGTGAGAGGCGCTTGTCTCTTAAAGGGACAGGGTACTGTTTGGATTCATCCTGCTAGGTTACAAGGAAGACCAGCATAAACCTAACAAGTAGTTGATTGTTGGATGCATTTTGTAACTGTATATGTAAGTCATTTTCTCCAAAGCTTTCTAATTTATGAAGTAATATAGAGAACTAAATTATTGCTTTAGGAAAAATAAAGCCAGAGACTGATAGGTAGTAACAAAAACATTAATTGTCTGTGATGCACAATAAAATAGTGAATATATTAAGGATTGCCATATTGAAGGGGATTCTATTTACCAAGCAAAATGCTATTTAATTACTAAAATTTACATTTTATTATAGTATTATTGAAAATTAAAATTTAAATCATTAGAGATATGAACTTATCTGAGCAACATGTTATTTTGTTTTAAGTATAATTTTCTTTTAGTAATTCTATATCAATAGTCATATATAATTTCATCAATAAATGATACATATAAAATTATCTTGGTCAAATACAAGATGAATGAATAAACATGCTGAAAATATAGTTTTAGATCCTTGATTCTTATGTTTAGGATTATAGGCACATAGTATACAATTGAAATTTTAAATTAATTTACTTAGTATTCAAATTTTGTATTTTTACATATTAGAATTTAGTTGAGTATTTAATTTCTTTCATTTTATAGATATTACTAAAATATTGTTCTTTATATTATAAACTAGCTAATACAATTTTTCAAACTATAACAATAATCAAACACTTTTCATAATTTTTGAGTTATTCATCCAAATGAATTATCTTATTAAATATTAAGTCAAATACATAACTGTGAAAAATGCAGTATGAGGAAATTCCCAAAGTTAGTGTTTTATGGTCATTAGCACAGACAGAGCCACTGAAAAGAAAAAAGAGTCCCCAAAGTGCTGAGAGGTCAATAAACCAATAATGAAGCAGTGATCAGTAGATCAGCATGACGAAAGACACCGTTCACTTGCTGGGATCAATGGAAGTCAGAAGTACAGTGCTTGTTGTGCACCCATGCATTGAACATTTCATATGATGATAGTGATGCTTCTTCTCACAGAAAATTAAGGGACACATAAACAAAAATACTTCAATAGAGCAAAATTTTAAATAGAATACATCAATTTCGTGATAAAGAGCCTATAGAAAGGAAATGATGGGTGAGTGTAAATGGCAAAGGTGTGAGACAGAGACAATGAAGGAAATCTGAATACAAACACATATAGCATCTTCCAGTGAGATTAAAAAAAAAGAGACAGAAGGACTTCAGGAAATGGTAGGTTTCTGTATTGCTTTTTCTTGAGCCCTGAATGAGGGTATAAAAGGTTTAAACTCCACTAACCTACTACCACTGGCAAAATAAATTCAACATTTGATACTGAGGGAGCAAAATTATCTTTGCATTTCCCCACACAAAAAATGAAAACACAAACCTGCATGTGGTATTTCTCTGAGGCTGTGATTATGAAAGTTGAATTTGCTTTTTAAATTTTCTCTTAATGAAGATAGATTTTTTTCTTACAATATATTTTTATTACAGTTCCCTTCCCCCAACTCCTCCTAGATCCTCTCCACCTCCCCACTCACTCAAATCCATACTCTTTTACTCCCTAGTTTGGAAATAAACAGTAATCTAAAACAATAAAAATAAAATATAAAAAATAAAATAAGATGGTTCTTTTTAATCCCATTGACCAATCCTACAACAGGAACCAGACATGAAAAGTCACTGAATACATTTCTCACACTGGCCCACTTAAAAAAAATATTATTTTATTTTTTATTTGTTGTTAGGAAAGAACTTTTACAACCTGAAATTTTCCATTTTGTTTTCTATTTGAAATTTCTTTGTCATTACACTATAGTGTGATTTAATATGTACATTGTACTGCTATCCATAAAATGAAGTATTATTTCAAAAATAAAACTACTAAAAAGTCGATCTCATATTTTGATGTTTTTAAACAGGGTGTCTGAAGGTTTTCTACAGCAAGTTGATTTGGGGATCTAATTTACAAGTCAAAACAAAACATTTTAATGTGTTTTTTAAGAAAGTATCATAATTAGGCTTAGTTATTATTGTCCTTAGAAATAAATTATACTTTTCAGTCAATGTACATTTTAGTTACTATTTTGCTAAATAGTTGTTGAGAAATGATCTGGAGCATTTACAAGCTATATGAGTCATTAGCAATTATGACCAAAGGTATTAACAGAAAGTTATTTAAGTGGTTTCCAAAGCCTGTTCCATAGTAAGCCAGGCATTAATCATCTGTGATATCTTCATTAAACATGGAAGCAATTCAGTGAAAATTGCCAGGTTTATGGAACACATTATCACCGGTAATTACAGTAGTAGAGTGTAAATAGAGATTTAAGCTTGTTGAATAAAAACTTACAACATACTACAATATCTCCTTTCGACTATAAAACAAAACAAGTTAAGAAATAAGTTAAAGGGATTTGCTGCAATAATCTTGGAATAGGAAAGAAAAAGCCAATAAATAGTTTAATAGGAAATGGTAGCACCCTTTTTAAACCATAAAATGAAACAGATACAGATATTCTCAGCATCAAGAAGAGTGCTTAGGGAGAGCACCTGCTCTGTGGATTTTGCAGTCTTTGATTCCCAGTGAAGTGTCGTAGTATAGCTATAGCAAAGTTATTACATATATTTTCAAGCTTTGGGATTGGGTGAGATGGTGCTGTAGAAAGACAGGATTGCTAAAAGGTTTCATGGCCTAAGTTGGATTTTCAGGGTCTTAATTAGGGTTTCTGTTGCTGCCATGAAACACCATGAGCATAAGGCAAGTCAGAGAGGAAAGGGTTTATTCATCTTACACTTCCATACTGCTGCTCACCACTGAAGGAAGTTAGGGCTGGATTTAAACAGGTCAGGATCCTGAAGGCAGGCCTGCTATAGAGGCCTTGGAGCGATTTTACTTACTGACTAGCTTCCCCTGACTTTCTCATCCCACCTTCTTGTAGAACCCAGAACTACTAGCCCAGGGATGCTACCACCCACCATGGTCTCTTCCACATTGATCACTCATTGACTAAATGCCTTACAGTTGAATCTCATGAAGCCATTTCCTCCTTCCTCTCTAATAACTCTAGCTTGCATCTGGTTGACACACAAAACCAGTCGGAACTCCCAGGATCTACATTTTGGAAGGAGAGAACCAACTCTAGCAAATTATTTTCTGATATCCACAGTGTGCTACATCACATGACCATAGCCTCTCACTACAGCCCCAACAGAATGAAAAATCAAATAAATTACTGATATGCAAAATGATGCAGATATATGGAAATTAAAAGTTGTGGGATTATTTAGAACATATTCATAAAGTTTGTATACCAATTTGAAGTCAATTTAAAAATTTTTGAATCATCTTTCAAAGTGCATTGTATACAAAGAAATAATCTATTGGTGTCTAAGAAAAATTACTAATAAAAAGTCAAGGCATTTTGTTAGTTATAATTGATAAATGTTATGACTGTGTTGCATGGGTAAAAATAAGATGTAAAGCCTTCATGCATTGATTTAGTAAAATAAAAGTTAAGTTGGAAGTCAAGCTATGAGACAGCAGGGCCCAGTTGATCTGAAAAGTGTTACAATCAGGGTGGAGGTACATCAGCTCAATGGTATAAAATGGAGGCCTAAAATCTGCTCATAATTCTGAGCTGCTGATTGATTGCTATACTTGGACATTGTGCCAAATATTTTTCATATAAGCCATTGGATCTTTTAATTTTAGATATCATTGCAAAAATGAGAAAATTCATCTTTTTTTTTGTTCTTCTATATCTGGCTTAAATACATATATTTATTATTTAAGTATTAAAGGGGGAGAGGTTAGAGTAAAAGAAAGAAACTTTGTACAAGAATTTTCAGGGTAGTCTTCCCATTAAATCACTACATCATGCAAACATCTCTAAATTGAATTTTTTTTATCAGTTTGCCTGTAGGCTATAGGATTTGAAAGGTTCCCTCAACCTGAAGTCTATGGAATCCCTTAAGTAAGAGAAACCATAGTTTCAGACCACATCATTACAGTTGTATATGAACAAACATTAGGCATGTTCCTTGTCTGCAGCATAACAAAGCTTGGGCAGATGCACAGCATAGTCAATATATTGAAATGTGTCAACATACTTCATAAGTATAGAGGGATTTAGCCCTTCAGTATGCAAATTCTGTAATACCTTATCATAGATACCAGCTCATCCAGAACTAAGGTGAACACCCCAGCTCATCAGGGAAATTGTTTCACTTTTTCAATGATACACTTAGCTAGAAGTGCTTGGTTTTCTTAACATTTAAAATGGTCCATTGAGTGTCTACTATCTTAAAGAGCCCTGAAGGAAAATAGAATACAGTAGTTAATTGTAAAGTCTCTGCTACTCTTCATGGAGTTTGATGTCTGGGGAGGCAATGCATGTATTTAACTTTATGAGTTGGGGGATGTCTCTGTGAGTTAAAGCACCTGGAGTGAAAGCAAAAAAAAACAGAGATCTTAACACTGGTTTAAATGTCAGATGGACAAAGATTTCTCTACCTCCATTTATGAGACCAGAACTTAGTGGATTATGGAAATTTGCTGGTCTGATGGCCTTCCCCAAATCATGAGATACATGTTCAGTGAAAGACCTCACCTCAAAACAATAAGGCAGAGGGAAATAGACACAGACAGACATCAACATCTTCCTAGGGTTTGTACATATGTGTTCATGGATACAAACAACCATGTTTGTGCACATGTATTCGCTTATGCTACACACACACAAACACATACATACACACACACACACACTGTATGAGAGAAGTATAAACTGTGAAACTGAAAGATGACCTGAGCATGTCTGAAACAGGTCATCAACTTTTATTACTCTATTCAGAAACTACACCTCCCATGGTGTAACATCCACCATAAATACATGCCATTGAGACATACCACCCATGTAATGTTATGGTAAGTGTGGAAATGTAGTAAAAAAAGAAAATGGACAAAAATGAGCTGAGCTGAGTAAACTTTACTTTATAATACTAAATATTGAGATGTAGAATTATTTAGAGTTGTCTTAACATTCTAGTAGTCATTTATTAAATATCTCTGTGCATACTTTGGAACATATTAACTTAACCCAACTGTTAGATATAATCAACACTAGACAGCTTATGAAACCTGTAGAAGAGATTATCCTACTTCATTCTAATCTACTTACTTGAAGTGTAATCATTGGATTTAGGGAGAATATTAATTTGTTAATCTCTTTGATGAATTTACTGTAATAGTTTATGTTACAATTTCTACATTGGAATGCGCAATCTGAATCCTCATTCTTAGACTAAAAATAAAGTCAAACATTCTTAATTTTTTTCTTCTTTTATTTTTTAATATTATAATATAATTACATCATTGTTTCTTTCCCTTTGCTATTTCCATACTGTAACATATACCCATTGTTGCTAGTTTTCAAATTCATGACCTCTTTTTCATTGTTGTTACATACACACACACACATACCACACACACACACACAAACATATATGTATATTCCTAAATACCCAATTCAAAATTCTCATTTCACATAATGTTACTTGTATGTATGTTTTCTGGGCAATTTAGTTGGATAACAAACAGGGGTACTCTTCCGTGGGAAAGAAGACTATTTTTCTCACTCTCAGCCTTCCTTAGTTGCATGTAGCTTTGCGTACAGCCAAAGTGTCCTGTGCTTTTCCCATTCACATTAGTTTGTTTGTTGTAGCTGTTCTTGTGTGGTCTTTGTTTGGGCCATCATGTTGTTGAGACTTTGTGGGGTTTTTTAAATTTATTTTTATTGAACTCTACATTTTTCTCTGCTCCCCTCTCTCCCTCTCCCCTCCCCTTCAACACTCCCCCAAGGTCCGCATGCTTCCAATTTACTCAGGGGATCTTGTCTTTTTCTACTTCCCATGTAGATTAGATCTATGTATGTCTCTCTTAGTGCCCTCATTGTTGTCTAAGTTCCCTGGGATTATGATTTGTAGGCTGGTTTTCTTTGCTTTATGTTTAAAAAACACTTATGAGTGAGTACATGTGATAATTGTCTTTCTGTGTCTGGGTTACCTCACTCAAAATTATGTTTTCTAACTCTATCCATTTTCCTGCAAAATTCAAGATATCATTATGTTTTTCTGCTGTGTAGTATTCCATTGTGTAAATATACCACAATTTTCTTATCCATTCTTCAGTCAAGGGACATTTAGGTTGTTTCCAGGTTCTGGCTACGACAAACAAAGTTGCTATGGACATAGTTGAGCACATGTCCTTGTGGCACTATTGAGTATCCTTTGGATATATACCCAAACATGGTATTACTGGGTCTTGAGGAAGGTTGTTTTCTAATTTTCTGAGAAATCACCACACTGACATCCAAAGGAGCCGTACCAACTTGCATTCCCACTAGCAATGTCAAATACCTGGATATTAATCCACACACCTTCAAACACCCGATTTTTGACAAAGAAGCAAAAAATATCAAATGGAGAAAAGAAAGCATATTTAACAAATGGTGCTGGCATAAATGGATATCAACATGTAGAAGAATGAAAATAGACCCATATCTATCACCATGCACAAAACTCAAGCCCAAATTGCTCAAAGATTTTGTGTTTTATAATCAGAAGCTTCTCTTCCACTCACCAGTTCCCAAACAACCACTCTGAGGCTTAATATTAATTACAGACTGTTTGGTATTAGCTCAGGCTTATTATTAACAAGATTTTACATTTTAACTAATTTCTATTGATCTAGCTATTGCTACATGGCCGTGGTGTTACCTCACGTCTTGTTTCTCCAGAGGCTGTTCTCATCTCCCTGATTCTGCATTTTTTTCCCAGTGTCTTTGTTTGGATTTCCAACCTGACTTTATTCTGCTTGGCTCTTGGCCAAATCAGCATCTTTATTAAACAATGGTAAAAAGACATATTCCCAACATACAGAAGGATATTCCATATTGCTGGTGAATTCTCCAATATTACTAGGAGACCCAATCACACTGATAGCTCTTATAACCTTCTGAATCCTTTTCTGCAATGTTCTAAAGGAGTTATTTTGCAGATATATTCATTGGGACTCAGCTCCACAACTCTGAATTTTGATATATTGTGGTTTAAGTAATGATCTCCATCTGTTGCAAAGAGAAGTTTCATAGGTAAAGAGTGAGGACCACATATTCAGAGTGTAGTTAGGGGTCATACTGGTTTAGTAAATGACTGTTGTAGGTTCCCCTCTAAGATCCATGAATCCCTGAATGTTGGCCAATTTTCCCAAGTAGAACCCAAACTTGTACTGATCTGGATTCTTCACAGCTACTAGATAACTTCCATGGTAACTGAAATTACTGTGAACACTATTGGAGGAAAAAAAAAATCACCAGTCTTACCCAGCAGCAAATGCTGCAATTTACAATAACAACTGTCTTGGCAAGACTGTTTCCTTGTTAGATGTTTGCCTACTTGAAACAAACTAGACATATCTTGGAAGAGAAAATCCTAACCAAGATAATACCTCCATAAGTTTGGCCTGTAGACAAGTCTGTGTGACTTTTTTTGCCATTAATGATTAATGTAGAAAGACCCAGTCAACTAGGGGAAGTGCCACTCATGTATAGGTAGGTGGTCCTGAAGTTTGTAGGAAAGCAAACTGAATAAGGTAGAGAAAGTGAGTCAGTAAACATCATTCATAATGATCTCTGCTTCAGTTCTTACGTTCAAGTTCCTGCATGATTTCCTGCTCTTACTTCCTTCAGAGGTGGACTGTAATGAGGAAGTCAAGTCAAATAAGCTTTTCCTTCCCAAGCCAATTTTGGTCAAGATGTTTATTATGGCACTAGAAACCATATTTAAGACAGCATGTTCAGTGGTGCAATAGTAGTACAGACATCAAAAGATTGACTAACCACTCTTTGGGAAGGTATAGGTCATACTCCACAAGGTGAAACTTATACCTGCTACCACTATCAGGCAAAAACAAAATAAAACAAAAATGCCAAACAAACAACAAACAAACAAAAAAAGACCTATGTCTAGACTTGTGATAAACCCTAGGAAAGAACCTGCTAGTATCATTCTGCAGAATGGTCATGTTATTAATGGACTCTTAATGGGATATTTTATACTCATACAATAATGCATCTCTCAACTCTCATCAGAGAGCTTCTATTTGAAGTAAATGTTTATTAATACAGAGCAACACACCTGGTCAAGGTGCTAAGAACTTGAAACTGCCAAATTCTCACTCCTAAATTTGAACATCAATATTGCATTTCTCCTTCCAAGGTTCAGGGATGATTTGGAAGAGGGTGAAAAGAATGTAAGAGACAGAGGTAGTTGATGAACACAAGAAACAGTGACTTGATAACAGCTCGGTGGTTTCACATCATATGAAATTATAGCAGTTGTAATGGTGCAAAAGACTGCTACAAGTTCAAGCCAGATGAAATCCTCACATAAAAGAGGGAATTGGGCATGGCCTCTTACCTCTAGACAAGGAGCTGTTGGCAACCGATAGTTGCTGGGTAAAGTCAGCTTTCTCTAAAAAAAAAAAAAAAAAAAAAAAAAAAAAAAATGCTGCCCCTGATATGTCAAACATGAACTAGTGGAAGGGAATGCATCTGGGAATATTTGCATAGCACAAATTAGGTTTGGTGTGTTTAAAAAATGAATATTGTTTGAATGGAAATGGGGTTAGGATCTGGGAGTAGTAAAGGATCGAAAGTTGCCTAATTTTACTGCATGGAATTCTAAAAATATACAATGAAAACAGGAGCACAAATCTAGTGAAAGAGATGACAATGTTGAGAATACAGAAATAGGAGCGACGGGCTGCTTCCCGCCACCTAGTTCCCGCACGACTAGCTTTACCCGAAATAACAACTCATAAATTGTATTCTTTTAAACACTGCTTGGCCCATTAGTTTTAACCTCTTATTGGCTAGCTCTTACATATTGATCTAACCCATTTCTGATTTTCTGTGTAGCCCCACGAGGTGGCTTACCAGGGAGATCTTAACCTGCGTCTGTGTCTGGTGGGAGAATCATGACGACTGCCTGACTCAGCTTCTTTCTCCCAGCATTCTGTTCTGTTTACTCCACCCACCTAAAGGTTGGCCTATCAAATGGGCCAAGGCAGTTTCTTTATTAATTAACCAATGAAAGCAACAGATTAGAAAGAAATCATTCCCACATCAACAGAAAGCTTTATAATAATGATGGGGTTGATGAGAAGACTATTATGGAAACGTAGAAGGGTGCTGATAGAGATGCAGCCTCAGGGAAGATACTGCATTACAGAAACCACAAAGACAATGCCTACCAGTAAAAGGAACCAATAAGACAAGTTTCCTGAGCTTGATTACCTTTACCTACAAGACACATTTCTGAAAAGTTTTGCAGGATAAATAAAATAAATATCAACGAGCAATAATGTATAGATGAAGATGTCCTTAGCAGATAAAAATAAGAGAAAATACAAAGGCAGAATTAGTGAGTCTTATTTTTAATGAAAATATATCTTGCATTCAATGAGACTGGTACCTTTGCTGGTCCTCAGAGCAGAGTTCATAATAAAGCTGGAAGTTTCACCTGAAACTTAAGACTGCCACCTGCTCTGTCCTCAGTCTATTTGTTTTCCTAATCTTTAAAAGTACCATGCCACAATTAACCTTACCTGCTTTAGATTTCCAGCATAATCAGCTGTTATAATCCAAAATAATGAATAGGTGTTTTCTTGCTATGTAGTCTTCCATGTCCCTGACCCATAGAATGCACATGCTCAAAGATACACACACACGTGTTGTGTTTGTGTGCACATGTGTGCACATGCATGGATGCATGCATATGTAAAGAGGTCAGACGGGAACATTCAGAAGTCCATTAGTGTGTTTCCTCGTGTGTATCCCGAAGATGAAACTCCAGCCATCAGGCTTGGCAGCATGCACATTTACCTGCTGAGCTATGTGCTGGCTCCACGTAAGCTACTTTAATGAAATGTTAATTATTGAAGCATGAGGGATTCAAAGCCTATATTTGAAAATTTTAAAAATACATCATTTTAACCACAGAGAAACCCTGTCTCAAAAAACCAAAAAAAAAAAAAAAAAAAAAAAAAAAAAAAAAAAAAATACATCATTTTATCCTGTTTTAAATAGAAACTAATTTACCTCACCCTCAAAGTTTGCTTCCTCTCTATTCTTGGATAAATTCCAATTTAAGATCCTGACTATCTTCCTAATGTCTTTCTGCCAACTTTATAACTCCAGGTTATCCTGAAAACACTTCCTTTGTTAGATCCCTTATAGTCCATTTCCTGGTAAAATTGCCAGGAGTCTCAACTGTGACCAACTCCATTCTAGCTTCTGATTATCAGACATTTCCACTACAATTTCCTTCCATAAAGGCCATATAAGTTCCATGATGTTTTCTACACTGCCCTGCAGCACCTCCCTTTCTCACTGCTTCTTGACTTTCTTACTCCCTTATAGCTTTTGTTCTGGGACCATATTATAGCTTGTGTCTCTGACGCTGCACTTGGTGGTTTGCTTTTTGCTTGTTCATCGTTCCTGATATCTGCTTTCTTCATTGTCTTTCTCTGGCTACTGTAGGCATTCTCTGTACAGTGCTTTGAAGCTTCTTTTGTTTGTTTGTTTGTTTTCTTTCCCTCTCTTTTATTTATTTATTTAATTATTAAAGATTTCTGCCTCCTCCCCGCCACCGCCTTCCATTTCCCTCCCCCTTCCCCAATCAAGTCCCCCCTCCCTCATCAGCCCAAAGAGCAGTCAGGGTTCCCTGCCCTGTGGAAAGTCCAAGGACCTCCCACCTCCTTCCAGGTCTAGTAAGGTGAGCATCCAAACTGCCTAGGCTCCCACAAAGCCAGTACGTGCAGTAGGATCAAAACCCAGTGCCATTGTTCTTGACTTCTCAGCAGTCCTCATTGTCCATTATGTTCAGCAAGTCCGGTTTTATCCCATGCTTTTTCAGACCCAGTCCAACTGGCCTTGCTGAGTTCCCGATAGATCATCCCCATTGTCTCAGTATGTGGGTGCACCCCTCGCAGTCCTGAGTTCCTTGCTCGTACTCTCTCTCCTTCTGCTCCTGATTTGGACCTTGGGACTTCAGTCCTTTGCTCCAATGTGGGTCACTGTCTCTGTCTCCTTTCTTCGCCTGATGAAGGTTAATATCCAGGAGGATGCCTATATGTTTTTCTTTGGGTTCACCTTCTTATTTAGCTTCTCTAGGATCTAAATTGTAAAAAACTAACCAACTCAATTATAAAATGGGGCACTGAGCTGAACAGAGAATTCTCAACAGAAGAAGTTCAAATGGCCAACAACACTTAAGGTCATGCTCAACTTCCTTAATGATCAGGGAAATGCAAATCAAGACAACTTTAAGATACCATCTTACACCTGTCAGAATGGCTAAAATAAAAAACACCAATGATAGTCTTTGCTGGAGAGGATGTGGAGTAAGGGGTACACTCATCCATTGCTAATGGGAATGCAAACTTGTGCAACCACTTTGGAAAGCAGTTTGGCGCTTTCTCAGGAAATTCGGGATCAATCTACCCCTGGACCCAGCAATACCACTCTTGAAAATATACCCAAGAAATGCCCTATCATACAGCAAAAGTACACGCTCAACTTTATTCATAGCAGCATTGTTTGTAATAGGCAGAACCTGGAAACAACCTAGATGCCCTTCGAGGGAAGAATGGATGAAAAAGTATGGAATATATACACATTAGAGTACTACTCAGCAGTAAAAAACAATGACTTCTTTTTTTTTTTCTTTTTTTTTTATTTTTATTCTTTTTTAATTAAAATGTCCACCTGCTCCCCATTTCCCATTTCCCTCCCCTCCTCCCAAATATTGCCCTCCCCCCACTTCCCTCCCCCTATCCCCACTCCTCTTCTCCTCCCCCCACTCCATTCCCCCTCGCTCTCGTTACTGAAGAGCAGTCCAAATTCCCTGCCCTGCAGGAAGACCAAGGTCCTTCTATCTACGTCCAGAAAGGTGAGCGTCCAAACAGGCTAAGCTCCCACAAAGCCAGTTCATGTATTAGGACCGAAACCTAGTGCCATTGTCCTTGGCTTCTCATCAGTCTTCATTGACCGCCATGCTCAGAGAGTCCGGAATCAACCCATGCTTATTCAGTCCCAGACCAGCTGGCCTTGGTGGGCTCCCAATAAATCAGTTCCACTGTCACAGTGGGTGGGTGCATCCCTTGTGGTCCTGATTTTTTGCTCATGTTCTCCCTCCTTCTGCTCCTCATTTGGACCTTAAGAGCTCAGACCGTTGCTCCAAATTGAGACTCTGTCTCTACCTCGATCCATCGCCAGATGAAGGTTCTAAGGTGATATGCAAGATATTCATCAGTATAGGATAGGGTCATTTCAGGTTCCCTCTCCTTAGTTGCCCAAGGTACCAGCTGAGGACATATTCCTGGACACCTGCGAACCCCTCAAGAGTCAAGTCTCTTGCCAACCCCAGTGTGGCGATTTCTCAGGAAATTTGGGATCAACCTACCCCAAGATCCAGTAATACCACTATTGGGAATATACCCAAGAGATGCCACATCAAATGACAAAAGTATCTGTTCAACTATGTTCATAGCAGCATTGTTTGTAATAGCCAAAACCTGGAAACAACCTAGATGCCCTTCAATGGAGGAATGGATGAAGAAAGTGTGGAATATATACATATTAGAGTACTACTCAGCAGTAAAAAACAATGACTTCTCGAATTTTGCGTGCAAATGGATGGAAATAGAAAACACTATCCTGAGTGAGGTATCCCAGACTCAAAAAGAGGAACATGGGATGTACTCACTCATAATTGGTTTCTAGCCATAAAATAAAAGACATTAAGCATATAATGTGTGATCCTATAGAAGCTAAATAAGAAAGTGAACCCAAAGAAAATCATATAGTCATCCGCATGGAGAGGGGGAAGTAGACAAGATTCCAGGGCAAAAACTGGGAACTTGCGGGTGAGGTGGCATGGGGCAAAGGGGAAATGGGATGAGAAATATGAGAAGGGGAGGATGGGAGGAGCTCGGAGGATTGGGATGGTTGGGATATAGGAAGGATGGATACGGGAGCAACAATGACTTCTTGAATTTTGCATGCAAATGGACGGAAATAGAAAACACTATCCTGAGTGAGGTAAGCCAGACCCAAAAAGAGGAACATGGGATGTACTCATTCATAATTGGTTTCTAGCCATAAATAAAGGACATTGAGCCTATAATTCGTGATCCTAGTGAAGCTTCTTGAAGTAGTAAAGTTCGTTTCTGGAGCTATTATATAAAACATCTCTTTCATTTCTTTAATAATATGCTCCTCTGCTGCCCCACAGAGTGGATGTTAATTTAATTCTGTATGATGCTTTTACACAATTTGTATGGTGGAGGCTTCTATGTGTATGTGGGTTTAAAAATAATAGAAATATTTAAAATAAAATAACAGGTGTTAGAATTGAAATCATTGAGACAGGAGAAGAGTAGAGAATTTTAAATGAAAGAATTGAAAGAGATGAAGGTATAGTTGAGGCTTGTGCATTTAGATTCACTGGGAGATCAAGACTGAGAAATACGATTGAAAAGAAAGTAGTCTATGCAGACTTCTCATATACCAGACAGATGTTCTATAATAGCATTCTTCTAACACAACAAGTATATTTGGGGCAGTCTCTCCTGAGTATAATGGTTATACAATGTATACTCTGTCCATCCTTTTAGTATGCACATTTCCTTTTAGACGGGTTTCTTGTGATGAAAAAATACACTACACAGAATAGACTCAAAGATTTTCCTATTGCAAATCAACCAATGTGTATTGGTCCTTTGTATTAAAATAAAAATGCTTATGCACGTTTGAAGTATTTTTAGGGACACCTTTGGTTTCCTCTGCCTTTTCTGTGTTTATATTTTATGCATCTATAGATGCCATGCCCATTTGTATTAAATATGTTTCCTTCCTTTTGTAATTTAAAAGGTTTTCACAATACTATGATATCAAATTGTCGTGCGCATCATAAATATAACACTTAGGAAATCATCAGAGGTGAAGAGGAAGAATACAAAGACCAAAGGAGACAATGGATTTCTGATAAACCTGAGAAATTCTCCTCACAATAATGATGAGAGTTAATCACGTGTTAAGATTTTTAGAGGTTCATACAATTTTATGGAAGTTGTTTGTTAAAATGTAGGATGCTGGGCTGCCCTACCTCAAGAATTTTGTATGGTAACCAAAATTATTATAATTTTATTAAATCTCTTTCTGACCTTCAAGCTGTTGCTCCACCTAAAAAGGACTTGACTTAGGCACCATCTTGTTTTGCAGTGACTGTTTTCGTGTCGTCATCTTCATAGCTGGTGGTTGCTTGTTGTGAAGTCTACTATCCCTCCACTCTTCACCTGGGTCACACATCACCCTCTAAGGGCTCTCTAGTGATTACTGTCCACGTTCTGAATTAGTTGGCCCTTTTCTATTTTGTATGACCACATAACTTTATTGAGATTCTTAATTTTTTTTGATAGCTAAAGTATTGATTGCAATATTTGTTGAAAGTATAAAATTAAAATCTGGGTCATAAAATGAATTTCCGATTTTTATTAGTTAAAACAATTTTAAAACTTAAATATCCCTTGATAATAGCCTTTCGTCCCCTCAATTCTGAAAGTTGGGTTCTTTTCCTTATATTCTTATTATAGTACATACATGTCACTATTGTGTCTTATCTTTGTATTTGTTTAATAGCTTATTATAATGATCTGTCTTGATTCTCAAGTTGATAACTTAGCATTAACTTCAGGAAACAACTCTGAGTCTGTCTGTAAGGGTGATTCTACATAGCATTAGCTGCAAAGGGAAGATCTTCTCTGCATGTGGACAACATCGCTCCATGTACTTGGGTGCCAAACTAAGTCAAAAAGGAGGGGATAAAGGAGTGCCATCGTTCATTTCTCTCTGATTTCTGATGCAGATGTATTGTAACTCAGTTTCTCCACTCCTGCCCCATCCATATCTTCTTTGCTATTGTGTGTTATATTTGGTTCAAATCAAGAGATGAAGTTAAACACTGTTTCATTGTAACTTTTCTCAGTATTTTGTCACAGCAATTGGAAAGAGAGTTAATATACTTGCAGTCACTCTTGTTTATCTAGAAGTTTTAGAAGTAAATTTTTAAAAATATTGAACTGTTGAAAAGCATTTTTTTTCTTTTTTCTTTTTTAGTTTTCCAAGACAGGGTTTCTCTGTAACTTCGGTGCCTGTCCCGGAAATAGCTCTTGTAGACCAGGCTGGCCTCGAACTCCCAGAGATCCGCCTGCCTCTGCCGCCCGAGTGCTGAGATTAAAGGCGTGCGCCACTACCGCCCAGCTTGAAAAGCATTTTTATCTTTCTATGTGATTTCTTTTTTTTTTTTTTTTTTTTTTTTTCCGAGACAGGGTTTCTCTGTAGCTTTGGTGCCTGTCCCGGAACTAGCTCTTGTAGACCAGGCTGGACTCGAACTCACAGAGATCCACCTGCTTCTGCCTCCCGAGTGCTGGGATTAAAGGCGTGCACCACCACTGCCCGGCAAGTGATTTCTTTAATGATTTGATGCTGTGTGTGTTTGATTTATATCAAAAGATATATGCGTGTGTAATGTTTTATTTTGCACTTAGTATTTATTCATATATGTACATATGGACACCATGTGCATGTGAGCATTTTCATGAACATGTGAGTATTTGTTTGCATGTATGCGTACATATGTGTGCATGTGCATGTATGTGCATTTATGTCAGAGGATAACTTGTGGGAGTCAGTTCCTCTTCCGCCAAGTGCATGCTTGGATCAAATGCAGATTGTCATGCTTGATGGCAGGCAGCAGTACTCACTAATCTATACTGCCACCATCATGAGTGTTAGTTTATTCATTTTCATATTTGAACCCAAAGAAGCATTTGTGAATAACACCCAGGCATGGATTTAGTGAGGCACTGAATACTACTTTCCCTATTGCTGGGAGAGTAGAAAAGTATTATCAATCATGCAGAAGACAAACCACTACAGAAGTGTCTTCTACAGCAAAATGTCATCTGCAGAGCTGAAAATGCGTCAAGGTGCTGGCAGTCTGCACCTGCACAGTTCACAGCACACATGTCTTCCAAGTGATCATACCTTATGGATTGTGTGGAAAAAGTGTGGAAAAGATTCAGAATTAACATGACTCTCTGCAGATTGTTTCAATCATGATTGGATATCATTCTACCCACTAATAAGCTGTTCCCAGCTGTGAAGTCAAACTGTAAAGTGTAAAACACATCAGAAACATTCGATTATACTGAAAATGCTGAAATAAACAGAACCTTTAAGAAAAAGCAACAGGAGTATTATAGGAGCTGCAGAGAGCATTTTCTATATGATTTTAATGCAAAAGATTCCTGGTAAAACATTATGTCATTCACCAAATAAGTAAGAGACAACTGTGAAGAGAGCTGTGTACTCATCTCAGGAGCTCAGATTTAACCGTGGATAGCTTGAGCTGGACTCCTGGGAGTTTTGTCAATGCATATGCCTTCAGGATGAAGATGATTGCATGGAGGAATTTATTTGTGGTAACCTGGTTTTAAAATTGTATTTTTGTGTGTGTGCATGTGTGTAGGTTTGGGCACCACAGTGGAGATGTGGAGGTCAGAGGACAACATGAAGGAGTTGGTCCTCTCCTGGCACCATGAGGATACCAAGACCTGGACTCAGATCCTCAGGTTTGGTGTTCCTAAGGTGGCTTTACACATTGAGTCATCTCATCAAACTTTACTTTTCTGTATAACATGAAGTAAACAAAACTTTCAAGTTGTTTGATTCTTAAATAATTAAAGAGAAATTGCACTAGGTACTTGGTAAGATCAGAAAAGAAGCCTTTAAAACAACAGGGTCATGACTACCACACAAGAAGAAAGAAGCTGTGCTCCATGTCATATACATAAACAAATCCAAGTGTTTTTAACTGAACAGTACAGTAAGACCCAGGTTAAAAGTGAGACAGCTCAGCAGGTAAAGCTTGCCACTAAATCCAGCACCCTGGGCTTGGTTCCTGGGACTCACGTGGTAGAAGGAGAAAAGAAGCCCTGGAATTTGTCCTCTGACCTCCACATTTCCACGCATGTTTTACACACATACATGTATACACACACTCACACACTAAATAAAATGGGTCTTAAAAATATTTTTCACTGTTCCATAAGACAGCAGGAGAGTTCTCGCCTGGTGATTATTCTAGCAGTGAGTGCTAATGATCAATGCTCACCAAAGTTAATTTTCTTCCTCTTGGAAATACCGGCAGACAGAAAGTTTTCCCATAAATATTTTTGAAGGTGATTGCTCCAGGCATTACAGGAAAGTATTCCTAAGTTTGGTAGGTTAACATCTCCAAGGAGCAAAGCTTTCGCCCATGAGTGCATTAGAAGAGGTAGCTCAAAGGCTGTAGTCTGAAAGTAGTTTGCCGAAATTCAGCTGACCTGAAAGATATATATATATATATATATATATATATACAATTCTGGGTTACATAGCCTTACTTATAAAACTAAAATATTAAGACTGTTTTAAACAAATTTTAATGTTTTTTTCTACTTCAAAATTTACTTTAAAACCTCCAATATTTTGGGACTCTCATTATTATAGCTATAGATGACATAATTCTGTTAGAAAGATATTGGTCTGTATTTTTTCAAGTCGAAAAAATAATGAATAGAATTTACTTCTATTGTTGCAAAAATTAAATTTTGAAATTTGAATAATTTTGAAAGAGTTTCTAGCACACAAAGGCTTAAAATTGATAATCATGAAAAAAATTTAATAATAGTAATTGCAGTTTACACATTTAATTATCTTAGATTTGCTTTTGTTATTTTAGTGTATGTGTTTGCGAATATAAGCACAGGAGTGGAGGAGTCTGCAGAAGCCATGGGAGTTAGCGTTGGAGTCACAAGTGGTTGTGAACCACTATACACTGGCACTGAGAACAAAACACAGGTCCTCTGCAAGAGCAATTTGTGCTCTTAACCACTGCATCAGCTCTCAAGCATCACCTTTTTTATGTTTTTTTTTCTTTTTTTCTTTTTGTTTTTCAAGACAAGGATTCTCTGTGTCAGAGTCCTAGCTGCCTTTGAACTAGCTCTTGTAGACAAGGCTGGCCTCAAACTCATAGAGATCTGCCTGCCTCTGCCTCCTGAGTGCTGGGATTAAAGGCATGCACCACCACCACCTGGCATTAAAGCACCACCTTTAATAATAGAAAAAGAGGAAGCATTTGGTACCACCAAGTCCATAATTTTAAATATCTGATAATTTTCTGTATTTCTGTCAAATATCAACATGATGATATAATTCTAAAAAATCCTTTTCATTTATGTTTAGAATTCTATATTTTGTTGATAAGAATTGCTGTACACAAAATCTTCAATTATTTTTGTCTTTTATGAAATTATTAAACCTGAAATAGGTTTTTTAATAAAGAAAGGAATAATGATGTGTCAAATCCTAGAATAAGACCTCTCTGCCTTAAATTTTGAGATAAAATCTGAGCTTTAATATTTTTTCTCTCCCTTAGATTTTGTTTCTAACACGGATTAAAATCAAGTAAGTCTATGATAACCAAATAAATAAAAATTAAAAAAAATATTTAAATATTTGAGTCCTTAAGGAGAAACAAGAGGGAAGCATTTGACTAGTGCCACAGCTGTTTTCAAGAGCCCTGGGATAAGATGTCTATCAGAAGAAAAGCATCCTGTGCCCTGAACGTGGTCCAATTCACCTAGCTGTAGCGTTTCCCAGGTTCTTCTGAATAAGATGGAATTTGAGACACGAAAGGTCATTGGAGTAAATGACAATAATGGCTGCACAGTAATATCGATAATGAGGCATATAATGAACTGGACTTCATTTTGGAGGTCCTCAGTGACCAAAGAGAGAATTGCAAATGAAGTGGAAATTTAGAGAAGATTAGTCAGGGGTAAAGAGACAAGCCTATTCCGAAAGGTAAAAACTCAGGTTGCTTGCAATTAGGTGTAATGAGATTCTACTGTTAAGTGAAAATCCATTCAATGACAGAAATAATTTAAATAATGAGAAAATCTATGAGATGAGACAGCGAGACCCATACATCCAGAGTAGATGCTGCAACCTGACTGGCATCGCTGAAAACCACATCTATTTCATCGCAGTCTGTTTTGATCAATTCCACCAATGTAACAGGTTGAATTATATAACAAAGTTGTATTGGATTTTGAAGTTAGAGTATTTTGTTAAAGTATCATTTTAAATTCTATATTTTCTCAGCAATGTAATTCACTGGTGAGGTGGCATGGGGCAAAGGGGAAATGGGATGAGAAACATGAGAAAGAGAGGATGGGAGGAGCTCGGGGTATTGGGATGGTTGGGATATAGGAAGGGTGGATACGGGAGCAGAGAAGTATATATCCTAACTAAGGGAGTCATCTTAGGGTTGGCAAGAGACTTGGCTCTAGAGGGGTTTGCAGGTGTCCAGGGAGATGTCCCCAGCTGGTACCTTGGGCAACTGAGGAGAGGGAACCTGAAATGACCCTATCCTATACTGATGAATGTCTTACATATCACCTTAGAACCTTCATCTGGCGATGGATCGAGGTAGAGACAGAGACTCAATCTGCAGCAACGGTCTGAGCTCTTAAGGTCCAAATGAGGAGCAGAAGGAGGGAGAACATGAGCAAGGAAATCAGGACCACGAGGGATGCACCCACCCACTGTGACAGTGGATCTGATTTATTGGGAGCCCACCAAGGCCAGCTCGTCTGGGACTGAATAAGCATGGGTTGAAACTGGACTCTCTGAGCATAGTGGACAATGAAGGCTGATGAGAAGCCAAGGACAATGGCACTAGGTTTCGGTCCTAATACATGAACTGGCTTTGTGGGAGCTTAGCCTGTTTAGACGCTCACCTTCCTGGACGTAGATAGTAGACCTTCGTTTTCCCGCAGGGCAGAGAATTTGGACTTCTCTTCAGTATCGAAAGGGAGGGGGAATGGTGTGGGGGCTGAGAAGAGGAGTGGGGATAGGGGGAGGGGAGTGGGGGGAGGGGGCAATATTTGGGAGGAGTGGAGGGAAATGGGAAACGGGGAGCAGGTGGAAATATTAACTAAAAAAGAATAATAAAAAAAAGAACAGCATCCTGAACCACAGCTGAATAACTTCATCGCCATCTCCTCTTGTCATCCTCCAGATTTTAGACAGCAGATAGAAAAACTGTGTAAGACTCCACTAACACTGAATTGATTCTTATTTTATTGGTTCTGTTTCTTCAGAGGATCTTGCCTAACAATCTACCATTATCTATAAGCTATGAAATTCTCATGCACTTATCATCTATCACATTTCTACATGGAAATAACCAAAATAATATATTTAGTGCTTCATAACTGTGTTTATCATTATAAAAAAAGTCTATTTCCTAATAATGCTTTTCCACTGAGGGTGCTCTTTTCCCGTGCATCAATAGCTACCTACACTTCAACAAGTGACAACCCCCTTTGGTCCTCTGTTTTCTTGTAAGAAGGTGGATTGTCATTGTAGCCCTCATGTTTTTTTCTTCTGAGTTTATTCAGGTTACACAATAAGGGTTGGGGCTGGAGGTGGAACAATAGAGGAGACTAATTATACTTAATGAATTATATGACAAAAAATGACTCCCTAAAGCATCTAAGTCTGCTCAGCATTCACAACAAAAGGTCATATGATATAGTTTATTTATATAGCTTCTTAGAAATCATGGAAATATGTAGTAGAGAAGACAAAAGAATGTCATCTTTCTAATTTTAGGTTTAAGGTATGATTATTTAATCATTCATATAAATACTCTTAAAAGATGTGAGAATAGCAATTTATCCTTCCACATGGTTCAGTGGAATATTTCTTTCCCCACCCAAGATTCCCCAATATCTTTATTAGATTGCCCACACAGTGTCTTCCATTGTGGTTATTTAACGTGCCATGTTGTAAAATTAAAAAAAATTAAACACGAAGAGATTCATATGATTATTCTTGGATCACAGTTTACAAACAAATACTTTAGGGAAAAAGTAAACACTTATATAAAATTTCCTTGCACATATAGGAAAAGAATACCCCACAGTGCTCAGAATTTATTTTAAAACTGCATAGATTAAACACTTAGTATCCAAGGAACGTTCACTCCCTTCATTAAATATTATACTCATTATGCCAGTTTCATCTGAAGTCTCTTGCAAATTTCATGTTGGGTAACTATTATAGAATTGCAGATTAATCTTCCTTTAACCAATTTTATCTTTTTTTGACCTGAAATCCAGGCAAAGACGTAAACATGTGCATGTTTTTGAACAATGGATATAATATATACATTGCTACCATGCTATTTAAATTCAACAGAAAACTTCAACCACAGAGTGATAAAGCAGAATATAGGTACCAAAAATATGCCTTTGTAGTTGTTATCCCCAGCCTTGTATGTAAGTGCTATGTAGTCACTCAGTCCTCAAGAAGAGATAAACAATAACTATATTTTTCTATAAATAGGATTTACATAAATCTTCACTATGCCTTTACTATAGACTTTGGTAGTTTATTATCATTTTATGTAATTATTAAGTAGCAATTACTTCACTTAAAAGTTGATTTATTATATTCTATGTGTGAGTGTTCCTTAGTAATCTGTGAGCTTCTTTATAATTTTAGCATGAATGAAAGAGATTTGCAAAAAAAATATAAGGATCAAGGTAACCAGACTGCATTATATCCATATGTAAAATTATCAAAGAACAAATTAAAGAAGGTCTATATTTTAAACAGGGCCCTACTGCATATCCTTGACTGCACTGCCACACAAGTGGTAAACCAAGATGGCCTTGAACTCACAGAGACCTGCCTGTTTCATTTCTGCATCCCAAGAACTGGGATTAAAGGCATTAACCACCACCAGAACAATAAAATTTATTTTTAAAGTTTGCTTTTTATAAGGCATACAATTTAAAAATTATGATAAACATTTAAAAGTGAAGTAGTTTTTTTTTTAAAAAAATAATTGGTATCTACTAATATATTATTATCCTTCGGAAGGCTCAGATTTGGGAGGAAGGGTCTTGTTCTTTTATTTCTTGTTTTGCTTTGCTACTAATTCACTGTATACATAGAAATATGTGCCAAATTAGTGCAGTGTCTCTAGCCCACAGACAAACCAAAATAGAGTATTGGCTGGGTTGAAACTGGAGTTGGAGATAGTAGAAAGTCATGAAAGATGCACACTAGGAATATAACTGATCAACTGGAACAGCAGGGGGCGCCATTAACCATAGACCCATGTCTGCAGTTCCATAGTAGCTTTTTTTGTTTTAATATGTTCCAAAATGTCTCCTGAATGAAATAGCTGGAGGTATTTTATTCACAGAATCAAGAGGATCATCAATAACAAGCATTGTATTCATTCAGTTAAGCCAACACAGTTCCCTTGATTATTAATTTGAAATGAAGAGAGAATACATGACAATATTCTCAATTTAAGATGTGCCACTGACACCTTGAAGCTCTACCAGAAAGTTATTTGTAATAAAATCTTAATTGCTGAAAGCATCATCAGGAATTTACTAGACTACTCCATCTTTTGAAATGTGGTCTGGTAGATTGAATATGGATAACACTTTTTTTCCCAAAAATCAACAAATCATTGGTCTAGTTTAAACAATCTTTGTTTCCCAAGGTCTGATGAAAAAATATAATACATAAGTCTTTCAAAAATTAAAAATGTTTCCATGTTTGCATATTCTGCTCAAATTGATAGGAAATACTAAAAATTAATAGATGCAATGACATTAAAACTTGTATAATGTTTTAAATTAATTATTTATAAATGAAACTGCCTTCATTAGTTGTGTGAAAATGTTCCCTATGTAGACATACAAACATTGGGGTTGTTGTCTATAAAGTGCTGGCTAGTACTGGACACATATTTCAGCTGTATCCTATGAATCTTACTCAATTGCCCTGTAATATCAAAGCCATTTATCCTATGAATTGTCCTCTCTAAGGTTTTGTCTATTTGTGATGTATTTAATAACCAAGTCTTGTAGGACAAAGAGAAGATATTAAATTGCTTGATAACACACAAAAGGCGAGTAAACAAAGGCACTGAAGATCAAGAATTTGGCATATACGGGATTTTAAATATTAATGAGTATATCTTCCATCATTATTCTTAATTACTCAAAGGCAGTTTATGTAAATCTTGAAAGAAAAATAATTGTGTAGTTCTGTGGGGAAACAGCAGAGGGCAGTGGGAATTATTGTTAAAAATGATTTTTTCATAAACTGGAACAAAACTGTTGCTAATAAATCTCTCACTATTTCTCTGAAAGTGCCCTAATACACCTTTTTTTGGAAATGAATTGAAACAAAAACAATTATCTCAATTTCCCTGCAAACCTTTTAGACTGTGTTTGATTTAAATAGGATAAATTTAAAACATACAAAGAAATCCTTTTTTTTGTTTCCTGAAGAAGAACACATATGAATTTAGGTAAGCAACTTACTTTGATTAGAATAGTTTAATATTTTTTGTGGATAGTAAACTCATAGAGTTCCCTTTATTATGAGTCTCAACTAAAACATTTAAAATTTAGATTCCTGGAGTTGAATATTTGCTAAAATTAGTGACTAAAATATATAAAATGCTTTTTAATGTTTGTTTTGTTCTATCTTGAATCCTACTTGAAAAACAGCCCTATGAAAATTCTCCTAAGCGCAATGGTTACTTTGTGATAATGTCAGTGGCTTACATGACATGTTCTGCAGAGACATTTTGCAATCTGCCATGTGTGAAATCCTGCACAGGAGCAGATACAGCCAGGCAGTTAATATGTCCTCCGTGTCATCTCTATGGATATAATAGCACAGATTGTGTAACAGTATATAGCAAAAGCACCATGTTTTTTCTAGGATTAGATATGTGATTGCTGCACATTATCATTGTACCAAATGCTTTAAAGATCTATTTTTAAGCTTAACTGGGATTCTATTTGTTAATTAAAGTGGCCTACAAAAACCATAGAGAATTATTTGAAAGAAACAAAGCACACTTCACTCTACCTATTGATTTATTTTACCAGGAGAGGAAAATTTATATGCCATTTTACTTTGATCACTCCATTCTATTATCTTTTATTCACAAATAAATATGGAAAGATGACAGGAGAGGTTAAAAATTAGATGGTTTGTGTTATGCAGTCTGAATAATATGATGATGACCCTTTATCTGGAGAAAGGAGAAGGCTGACATTTTTCTGCAGAATATGCTCACGTAAAGTTAAAATCTTTTTGACAGTTAAGAAAGGGGAGTTTTCAGCTGTCTGTTCCAGCCACAGAACCAAGTCACAAAATACAGTACATTATCATCATATTTTGGTCATAATTGTTTTCCTTAAATTTAATCAGTAAACAATTTCTTGTGTACTTATAAATTACTAGTTCCTTTATATCAACTTTCATCATGGCAAGTGCCTTTGAAATTTAGTCTCATTGTTGTTGGATAAGAAACTGAATTTTCAAGAATGCTTTATAAGTTAAAAGTTCTATAGCTGTGAAAAGGTCATGTGATCCTTATGGAAATAAGTTTGGGCTGAATTGAATTAGTTCAGCATGTACCACATGGAGAATGATTGCTTGTCTGGCTTTTCACTCAGGATAGGGAAACAACACTGAGATATGAGCATAAAACAACCATCTCAGTCCTCTAGGGGAGTTCACTCAAAGTTAGCTATGTACTTATTCTAACATTGATACTGAGAAAAAATAAAAGAAACAGTCATAAAACAATAGAACATTGATTAAACTTTTCTTTTATTGAATAAAAAATATTCTAGGACTTTATCGTAATATATTTTAATTTGAGCTTATAATCAATTTTACACTGCTTACCACAGCTATCCAATTGAAAATGGTAGTAATAATAATAATGTTAATTTCAGTTTTGGTATCTACATATTACTAAAACGTTTCTGTGATTTTCTGTTAGTCAAGGGTACTATACAAGTCAACCAATACTTAAGCTGTCTATTAGTTATCATGAGCTACCTATATGGACATATTAAACATGAGTGGGGATGTGTTGGTATCATCAAAGTGAATGAGACCATTAGAAAGATCATATTTCTCTTAACAGATGAAATATCAAGAACCCTACAAAATCTTAAGATTTTATATTTGTGTATAACTATCTTTAAGAAGAACAATATAAAAATAGTTTAAGTGGATAAATTAGACAGGTGAAATAGAACTTATTTTATGCCCAAAATACAGTGATACATTTTTTGGAATATTTGTATACTTTTATAATGTATTTTATATTATATGTCCATTGCTCACTCATTTTCCATTAACCTTATCTTGTTCTCATTTCTTTGAGACAGGTCCTGAAATCAGTAAGCAGATATCAAAGTGTTGGAATAAGTATAAAGATGGAACATAAATTACACTATGTATCAGAAAGTATGCTAAATATTTTATTATGTCATTTGCCTCACCCATTACCGATGCCTGTCATTCTAATTATATAACAAGTTTGAGGTCACATGATCTCAGATCATGAGGCTGGAATCACTTCTGCTAACTCTGGGGTTTGATGTGGGAGAATTAATTGTGGATAATGCCACGGATCCAATGAATATGCTATATCCACTACACCTTATTTTCTATTATATAAAGGTTAAGTTTTCTAAATGTACATATTGGTATGTTTGTATTTGTAAAATTAGTAATTATTATAATGTTTTCCCTATATTCTAGATGTTTTTCTCCCTAGCTGTGTTTGTTTCCATAACACAATCAATTGAATGATTATTCAACTGTGACTCTTTTGAAGCTCATATGTCATTGACTAAGGTACAAACATTTACTAAACTTTAATTAACTGACAAAATTTGTCACTTTTATTTCAATAGGATTAGAGAAAATGTTAAGTGTCTCAGATTTCAGCCTTTTCTAATTTGATGTTTTCTTTTACTATATTGATTTTAGGTACAATAAATTAAGCAAGATGGTACGTTGTCTTCATCATTGCTTTTATATTTAGGAAATAAGGCTGCTATTTGATGAGGCATTCTGAAATTCTTTGAAGACACCTTGATACTTTCATTCATATTGAATTAGGGATGGTATGGGCATGTATATCTGTAAAATTAACTAAATGCCATGTTATGAAAAGTACAACTGAAAACTCATCTTAAATAGGACTTGTATCATGGTGAGATTTGCAATAATATGATAACAATATCTACCAAAAAAAGATAGATGAAGACAAGGGTAAGAGCGGTAACATTCAGTTTCATAAACATGCATGTATTTCACTTTAAAAATTATTGTATATATATTATATGTCATAGTTTGTACATTTGGGTGTATGAGGTAATTTGGGCTCACCTATGGAGATCAGGGCTCAATTTATGGGTATCAATTCTTCCCCTCCTCCTTGTCAGTCCCAGATAGAACTCAGGGCATTAGGCAGAGAACCATGCATATTATCCACTGAACACTCCTGCCAACTCCACACACATGTTTCTTAAATTTAATTTACTTTGATTTTATAATTAAATAAATTAAATAATTTCTTGCTTTGCTTTCCTCCTCCTGAAACCTATCTTACAGACTTCTTTGCTCTCTTTTGAGGTCTACATAAATATGCTTTTAGATGAGTGAGAAAATTCCTGCTTTGTAGGCATGGGCAGAAGTAGGTGGACAAAGGATGAGCAAATGGATTTTTGATAGGTTGTCTATTTTTCTCTTTTAATTGATGAAATTACTTGGTTTTATTCTTTGAGGAAACCTTGCAACTAATTTTGAATTTTTGATAGCAAAATTCAAAGTCTTTTATAATATTATGTACTAATTTTAATCTAATAGAGAAAAATTTAAAACTCAATTTTAGTATCTGTTATTTAAAGCAAGCTTAAAATAATTAATTAATTTAATATGAATATTCTAAGTAGACACTGCTTTCCCAAAGGAAATCTTTAATGGTTAAAGCAATGACTGATTATCCAAATATCCAGGAGAAAACATAAAAACTCTAAAATTTAATTAAATAACCATTTGTCAAAAGGATACAAACAACAAATCAACACTAAAGAAAATATTGTAGACAATCAAGCGTTAAGATTTTCAAAGGGTATCTAATTAACCTTTTATTTTGTGACCTTTATTTTATTTTTACTTAGTTATAACCATATTAATTTTTAAAACAACTTTCTACAACATACTTTAATCCTAATGTTATTATTGTTCTTACAAAATTTAGAAAACAAACTTAAGTGAAAGTGTAGGAGGAAATAACAGCAGATGGTCTGGACTCAGTGTGAAATCCATCATGGAGAATGTACCTGGTTTCTATTCAGATGATTCCTCCAGTGAAA
Source organism: Chionomys nivalis (assembly GCF_950005125.1). Taxonomy (NCBI): domain Eukaryota; kingdom Metazoa; phylum Chordata; class Mammalia; order Rodentia; family Cricetidae; genus Chionomys; species Chionomys nivalis. The sequence goes on from NC_080099.1 coordinate 62,018,449, forward strand.
AGGGGGATCATTCTTTCAGTCTCATGTCATGGTGACATAATTGTTGATGCAAAAAAACAAAACAAAACAAAACAAAAAAAAAAACAAAAGAAAAAAAAGTGAACTCATCTTAAAGGGAATAAAAGATAGTGATTCTGGTGTAATTTGAGCAACCACAGTCTGGGGATGCAGAATCATGTTACTCTAAATTCCATGTTTTCTTCTTTCTCTTTGGATTACCTGCCTTCTCCCTTTCTTCCATATTTGTTAACTACCACAAAATATTACCATATGAAATATACAATTTTGATGAGGTAATTCAGGAACCTGGTAAATTTTTGAATGCATAGATTTGTAAGTTTATAATTTTGTAGTTGGCTCAGGTTCCTTTGCACATTAACGGAGAACCTATGAGTCAACTGGAACTCCATCCCAGAACTATTTTTAAACTGCTAATCTAAATCTTTAAAACTTCTGTTAGTATATATATATATATATGTTGTTTCAGTAATGATGTCTGCTTTCTGTATCACATACCAATAGTTTTCTGCTTCTATTGTAAAACACATGTATGTGTCAAATAATGTTCCTTGAGCTTAATCCCAAAGGAGACATTCTGAACAGTACAAGTTCTACACACACTTGAGTATGAGACAAAGATCAAGACTTGGTTTGAATCTTGACTTTAAATCATGGAACTCAGTGGATAAGAGTTCTTTCTGTTATTACAGATACTTTAGACTCAGTTTTAATAATGTACTTAGTGGCTCACAACTTTCTACAACTCCATTTCCAGGGAATCGAACACCTTGTTTTGGACTCCAACGGTATTAGGCCTGCAAGGAATATAATACTTACATGCAGACAAAATACTAGTATAAATACAAAAAAGTAAACTAATATTTTAAATGGTTGATTTCAAATATTTTTGAATGTATAATATGTGAAATGAAATGTTAACTTAAATAATTGGTTTAATATGTACCTTAGCATATGTTATATTAGAAACGATCAAATTATATTAGGAAGGATTGTTTTAAAACTCATTTGACTGCCTTCTAAGCCTTGCTTAACATTGAAGATTCAATATTCTTAGCAGATAGCATTTAATTTTTGACAAATTGGAAGGAGTTAAATTTATTGTATTTAGCACTCTGTTTCTACAAAAGTTTTAGTTAATTTTAATATTTATTAAATACAGATGATAAATTTGGAGTCCCCATCATTAGCACACACACACACACAATTTACACACACACTGGAAGTTAAGCGATCAACAATATTCTTGTATTTAAGAAACGCAAGCTACAAATACAAAATCTATGGAAGTGTTTCATGAAAGTCCTAAATCTCTTTGTCCACAAAGATCTCAAAAACTGAGTAGACCAATTATTATGTAAGTATGAAAAATGTGTTTCAAATTAAAAAAAGGATAAAAGGAGTGAGATGCTGATTTTAGAATAGTAGAAAACAGAAGATTGAGTGATCGCTGTGGGCTGAATCGACGGAAAGGTCAGGAGAGAGGACTTGGAGTGAGGGAGATGAAAAAGCATCCACTTCCTGTGATTGAAAGAAATTCAAAGGGATGCACATAGATCTTTAGTACTTGAGTTATCTCAAGATTAAATAGCAAGATCACTACAGATCTGAAAAAGGAAACGGAGACAAATTTGGAGGAGTAAAAATGCCCGGGAAGCTAAGGGCTGAAATGTCTGTGCAGTGCAATACTAAGATTCAAGGAAAATCTCTCGTCAGTGTCACAAGGAGTTGTAAATCTTTTTTTTTTTTTTTTTTTTTTTTTTTTTACTTATTTATTTATTTTTATTCTTTTTTAATTAAAATTTCCACCTGCTCCCCATTTCCCATTTCCCTCCCCTCCTCCCAAATATTGCCCTCCCCCCACTTCCCTCCCCCTATCCCCACTCCTCTTCTCCTCCCCCCACTCCATTCCCCCTCCCTCTCGATACTGAAGAGCAGTCCAAATTCCCTGCCCTGCGGGAAGACCAAGGTCCTTCTATCTACGTCCAGAAAGGTGAGCGTCCAAACAGGCTAAGCTCCCACAAAGCCAGTTCATGTATTAGGATCGAAACCTAGTGCCATTGTCCTTGGCTTCTCATCAGTCTTCATTGACCGCCATGCTCAGAGAGTCCGGAATCAACCCATGCTTATTCAGTCCCAGACCAGCTGGCCTTGGTGGGCTCCCAATAAATCAGTTCCACTGTCACAGTGGGTGGGTGCATCCCTCGTGGTCCTGATTTTTTGCTCATGTTCTCCCTCCTTCTGCTCCTCATTTGGACCTTAAGAGCTCAGACCGTTGCTCCATAAGGAGTTGTAAATCTTAAGTAGTCAAGAAGGAGCAAACAAGACATATGAGCCAGTCATACCGATTGTCCAAGGAGAGGTAAGTAATGAGACATGCCGAAGTTACTGCTTGTCACTTATTTACCAGTACACTTAATGCAATTTTTTTTCTTTCTTTTTCTTTGTGTGTTTTGTTTTTTGAGACAGGGTTTCTCTGTAGTTTTGGAACCTGTACTAGCTCTTGTAGATCAAGCTGGCTGAGAACTCACAGAGATCTACCTGCCTCTGCCTCCCAAGTGCTGGGATTAAAGGCATGAGCCACCACTGCCCAGCAATGCTAATTTTCTTAAACTGCTTAATTATTTTTCAAAAACGTTAAGACTGCCAAGGAAAGAAGGACCAGTTTTCTTCAAGAAGAAGCTCTATAGCCTAGATGGACAACCCTAAGCACATGGACATATGGGCAATAATAGCTGAATACACACAAGGTGTTATATAAGTATGAATGTTTATAATCCCTAATTATTTATAATACCACATTATTATATATTAAATAATTATAGAAGAAAAGATCAAGAACTCAAGAGGGACTTATAGAGAAAACTGGAAGAGAGTTGTCATATCTTTTGTCCTTGTCAGCCCATGTTTGGACAGTTTTGGTGAGATTTTAAGTGTGTTGATCCTGACATTACTAAGAGACACACTCTCACAGCAAATCGCTTTTCTTCTGACTCTTAAAATCTTCCCAACCTCTATTCCAGGAGGGTCTCTGAGCCTTAGCTGACAGTGTTGTTTTCTAGAACTTTCCCAACAGGATGAGGCTCCACAACTCTGCATTAGATTGGGTGTGGTTTTATGTAATGGTCTCTGTCAGTTACAAAGAGATGTTTCCTTGATGAGAGGTGAAGACTACACTTATGCGTATGTATAAGGACAATTTTTTATTTGTTTGCTTTTGAGAAAGAGTTTCTCTGCAGCTTTGGAGCTTGTCCTGGAACTAGCTCTTGTAAACCAGACTGTCCTTGAACTAACAGATATCTGCCTGCCTCTGCCACCTTAGTGCTAAAATTAAAGGTGTTCATTTACCACTGACTGGCTCCAAATATTTAGAATTTAATTAGGGATTATGTTTGTTTATTAAAGGAATGGTTATGGATTCTACTCAGGAAGAGAACACCAATTGGTTAACCATTAACATGGTTAATTATAAAAACATACATGCAAATATTATTATGTAGACCAAGCAGGTTTTATTTAGGAATACATATATTCAAATATATATTAATATATATATCATATTATATATATATATATATATATATCAAATAAATCAATGCTGGAAAAATCACATCATTAGTATTTTTTACTGTAGCCAAAGTCGACTACCTAAATTGACTTTCAAGTTTATGAATTTTGATATTAAAAAGGAAGATTGGAATATTTCCATGTATAGATTTTTTTACAGTACACCCATTTAAATTTGAATTATTTGTAATAGCATAGGCCTGTGTTCATTGAACTGTAAAGGAGTAATATTATACTAAAATTATTCTTTTTTGTATGAGAGAAATTGTAATTGTTTCAATCATAAGCTTTCTTCTTTAATTTTATTTCCAAGTAGTTTGTTTTCATTGTGTATTCTTCCTAGATAACTTACATATACAATACTTGCAATCATAATCTCCATTTCATTTACACTGTGAGTAGCTGCATCCATTTTTTTCTGTTGTCCAGTGAATATAAATTAATGAAAAAGTGTATTAAACTAGCACTCTGTTACCAAGTTGAATTACTGTATAAATTTAACACATCAAGCAGTTCTTCAAGTTTAATTTTTAATCATATTATTTCTTCTGAAGAATGTTTTCTATTGCCATAAATGTCTCATTATCAATAACATTGTAATATGTTATCTATTAAAAATGAAAATAAAATTACCATCTATGTTTATTAACATTTTTAACATATCATATAAATGATTCCATTTGTTTTCACATTTATAATTTGTTTATATTTGTTTCACGTGATATAGTGAAATATAAAATACAAAAGTGGGTTTTCTCAAGACTTTAAATCCATTTCAAAACCATGCATGGAAAAGGCCATGATAACAACTCATGATAAATGGAATTTCTTTTCCTTTTGGTGCTTTTTAAAAAATTTTTTGTGCAGCTTTAGCCGCAAAACTGATAATTCTTTTAATATTTTTGTTACAACATTCAACAAATTCTTTTAAGCAATAGAATACTTCTCTAACCAGGTCTCTTTGTTCTAAGTCTATATAGTTATATTCCTAAAGAAACATTAAGTATTAGGCAAATAAAACTGATGCATGTTATACAATATGTTAACTTGATGACAGTCAAGGGATTTTGGAAGATTTTGGAGTTAAGCTGTGTATTCAGTACTTCAAATAAACTGATGAACTCAGCTTATTAAAAAGTAAATGTTTATGGATTATAAGATAACTCACAAATAAAAGAACAACAACTGGGTCTTAAGAATTATCATTATTTCTGAATTCAAATGAGTAAAATCAGTATTTTGTGGAAATTGGTTCAATCTCAATGAAAAGGATATCAAGTATTTTTGGAGTGACATTTCCACTACATAGCACAGTGTATATAGTAATTTCCAAAGAATAATCCACATTTGAGTTGGGTTTGGATAATGACAGGCTATCACACATAAGTACATAGTGTTTATTAATATCTTGACTATACTCAGAGTTATTTTAAAACTTAATTTAAAATTATTTCTATGAAAAGATGCTCTTGGTTTGAAGTGTTATCTGGGAAGAGATTTTACTTGCAAAAGGCATAGAAGCATTATTTATTATGAGGGCAATATGCTGACATCAAAGGAAAAGGTTTGTTCTTTGTGATTATTTCAGTGGTTAGGGTTCACATTGTGATGAGAAATGACGTTGGTTTTCTTGCTTCTGTTTTATTAAGACACGGTTGTTTTCACCATGTGGTCCCTGAATGATCTGGATCTTGTTATGTAGGCCAAGACAGCTCTGAATCTGTGGTAATCTTTTTGTCTCTGACTCTCAGTGCTACAATTACAGGGATGTGGCAATGAACTCAATAATTGTTCATGATTTAAGATTATTTTGTCCTGATATTTGAAATAATTACAGATAGAGGTATATTCACTCATTCATGTTCAAACTCTGAAATCTAGACATAGTTTAGAAGCAATCATATATTTCGTGCTGATTATTTTATATGTATTGTGTGTGTGTGTGTTTTCTTTTCTGATTCTTTGTGGATTTCACATCATGCATTCAGATCTCTCTTATCTCTCTGCCCCCTGACATCTGCTCTACATTCTTGAAACCTCCCTACCAAAACAAAACCAAATAAAGCAAAGAATCAAAACAAAAATAAAAACCACAAAAGAAAAAAAATTGTCATGGAAGCTGTAGTGTGACCTGTTGAGACACAGAGTTTACCTTTAGTCATTTCATCTTTATACTTGCACGTGTTAACTCTCGGGAGTCACTGGCCTGTCTCAAGACCTCTGGTTTCTGATACACTGATTGGGTCTCCTAGTAGATAGCCCATGGTTGTCCTGTGTCATGGAGAGCCTGTTGGTTTGTATCTGTAGGTTTGGTCACTTCACATGGTCCAGCAGTTCATATGGTGGATATTGGGGTGGGCCGACCTGTAGCCCTGGTTGGGTCTAGGTGGTAGCTGGTTGGATTTGCTCCCTGGCTTTCCCTCATCAGCACTACCCTGATGAGCTAGTTCTCCAACACTGCCTAGGACAACTCACCCCAATTCAGCTTACACCAAGAAGCAAGGCCAGCGCTCCTGTTCTGTGGCTCTCATGTTTGAGAGCCCCTCACAAAACAGTAGAGTTGCCTGGGCCATCTCTACTGTTTTGCCCAGGCAAAGTGCAGGGTTCTTACCCCTTTAAAGTTACATAAAGCACTGTGGTATTTAAGATTTTCTCTACCCCCAATAATCAATTTTATACACTTGGGAATGACATTGTTTGTGCTGTTGACATGTTTTCCAAAGCCATTTCTTATGACTGATTTACAATTCTTCTCTGTTTCTGTACAAAAAGTTCCATGACTCACTATTTCATATTTTCACTGGTTGATGTTTTCCATGAGGTTATTTGGAAACAGAACTCCTTGTTAAGTTATTTGCAAATAGAAAGGACACATTACTCATTCAGTCATTTTGGTTGGAGGTAATTTCTTACAAGCACACTGTTGAACTCAGGCCTCTGAGGTTTTTGAGTTTTCTTTCACCTATGTGTTAATCTGAATATTTATGGGGAAGATTTTAATGACTTCATGTTCTCTTTCTGTGAGGCATTCTCTATTTTTATGACCAAACCAGCAATTACCAGCTGCGTTGTTTTCTCAAAACAAACAAACAAAAACATTAGGTTTATATTTTTGAATTCTGTCTCAGGTTTTCTTTGTATATCAGTCCTTATTCCCTTATGAAGATTTTCCTGACAGAGAATACTGGCACAGTCACTCAATTCATGTTTTCTTTTTCCTTAGAAATTGGTACCTTTTTTTATTCTAGGGTCAGGGTCTTGAAACTTCTGTTTATTTGCAGTATATCTTCTTTGTTTGCTTCAAGAAGGAATTTTGTTATCCTTTCTGATATCATAAGTATATTCAATCAAATTTAGGTTGTGTGTGCCTTTCTGGTTTGAGTCCTTTGATAAAATTTAATGACATACATATAACAGCAAGTGTACTCCCTGAGTACTTAATCTTACACTTGTGTAAAAAATACTAATATTTCTGCCAATCAGGAGTCAAATTTCTACTAAACTGAAGCTCAAACAATTGCCATACTTAAACAATGGACTAAATGCTGAGCTCTAAGCAAGCGTGATGTATCTTTATCTCACTACCCTGCTCTTTACATGAATGCTGTCTGTCGGCACTGTCAAGCACAATCTGGGGACTGTCTCTAGATCCGAAGCATTCTTGATTAGCAAATTATACTTTCCTTATTTAAATTAGGATAAATGCCATTTGTCTAAAATTGTCATTTCAATAAGATGAAGCCAAATTTTATTTTTTGGGCACATTTTAGTGTTTAAAACAGTTCATTCTTTCCCTTTATTTGTTTAATCAGAATAACAGTGCCTTTTATTCTCTAAAACTATTGATTACATTACTTTCATTTTTTTCTAAGTTCATTCTTGCTTTGCTTTTGATATGAATTTTTTTCACTTAAGCTACACAATCTGGTGTATACCTTTAAGACTAAGAACATGGATGTAGAGAATTGGGGATCTCTGTGAGTTTTAGGACAGAATTGTTACATAGCAAGTTCCAACTATGGCTATATATTCTGACCTTGTTTACAATATTGTATACTATATATAATATATATTTATATTATATATTTATTTCATTCATTTAAATTTAAAGGAAAGTGTTATGGGAGGTTCTTCTGTGTATGTGTTGCTTTTATTGGCTAATGAATAAAGAAACTGTCTTGGGCCTGAACAGTCCAGAATAGAGGTAGGAAGCGGAAACATAACTGAATGCTGGGAAAAAGAAGATGGAATCAGGGAGAAGCCATGTAGTCTCAACAGGGACAGACATGCTGGAACCTTACTGGTAAACCACAAGCCTCGTGATAAAATATAAAATAATAGAAATGGGTTAGCTAAAGATAAAGGAGCTAGCTAGCAATATGCTTAAGTGATAGGCCAAGCAGTAATTAATCAATGCAATTTCTGTGTGATTATTTTAAGCCTGAGCAGCTGGGGACAAACAAGTGACCTCTTAAAACAAATTGGTGCACCAACGTGTTTGACTGTATCCATGTTAAACCTGAAAAAGCTTAGAAAGAAATTCTAGGCACAGAAGAATAGAGTTAAGCATGATGTAACACCATGGCTCTTTTAAGAGAGGTTTTCCTGATTCAGCAGTAGTAAAACACAAAACAAAACAAAACAACAACAACAACAAAAAAAACATGTACGGTTTTGAAACTGCAGATTTGGGGCCATGGTGCTAGCACGAGCACCATGGGAGGTTTGGGAGGTTGGCTATGGAACACTTAAACGGAGTTTGTGATCAGAATGCTACAATTTGCTTAATGGCAACATAAACCTGCTTCTACCTGACCCTGAATCTGGGTGGAGAGATTAGCTCTCAGGGGCACTGGGCAGATCTAAAAGGCAAAGCAGCCTTAATTCTAGCCAAGCCATTTTGCATTTTAAGAAGTGCTCCTGCACAGAAAAGGATTTCAGATACACAATAGGACAGATTCAGGCATAAAACCTTTCTTTTTTATTTAAACAGAAAAGGAGAAATGGTATGGGAGGTCCTTCTGTATATGTGTTGCTTTTATTGAATAATGAATAAAGAAACTACTTTGGTCCTATAGCAGGGCAGAATAGAGGTAGGTGGAGAAAAATAAACCAAATGCTGGAAGAAAGAAGGTGAAATCAGGGAGAAGCCATGGAGCCACCGCCAGGGACAGTCGCACTGGAATCTTATCAGTAAGCAATATATTTAAGTGATTGACCAAACAGTGATTTAATTAATACAGTTTCTGCATGATTATTTTGGGACCGAGCATCCAGGAGCAAGCAAGCGGCCTCTTACAACAGGAAGGATGCATATTATATGTGTCATGCAAATTCAGTTTCTAGAACTTAGCTCACTTTAAATCACATTCTTTGCAAAAGATATAATGCATTTACAAAGTTTTAATATGGCAGAGCTAGCACAAGCTAGTCACAAAGATGTCATTTTATTAATCTTAACAGACAACTAGAAAATAATGGAAAATCCAAAGTGCAAATGTATAACATCAACCACTTAGTGTCTCAAGTCCTCTTTGTTCTTTAACAGAGGTATTTTTTCATGTAGTGTTTTTTTTTTTTTGTTTGTTTATGTGTGTCCCTCCCATAGCGCAGTCCAGATCCATATATATATTTTAAAGAAAATGATATGTTCGTGTGTGGGTTTGGACGTATACATGTGTTTGTATTCAGGTGCTCTCTGAGGCATAGGATCCCTTAGAATTGGAATTACATGCAGGAGTGAACTGCTTCTGTGCATTGTTGTGCTGGAAATTAAACTCAGATGCTTTTTGCTGGAGCAGTATGGACCCTTAAGTATTGAGACATCCCCCTATACTTCAATGAGTCATTTTTTATATTTATTTTTTGGCTTTTAACTATTGTTATATAATGAACTTGTTTCCATTTTAATTCATGGGATTTGTAAACTTACATGCTGTTGATCTTCTGTGAAAAAAATTATTAATAAAACATTTAGCTTAGGAGTTAGTCACACATTTGTGAAGTCAACTTCTAACTATCTGGAGTCTCAAAGTAGTTCATAAACTTCTACCATCCATCATATCTATGATGTAATGCTTTAACTAATAAAATGATATATGTGCACAGTTTTGAAAAGAATGGTGTCTACCTGACACTTTTTTTTTTTTTTTTTTTTTTTTTTTTTTTTTTGGTTTTTTCGAGACAGGGTTTCTCTGTGGTTTTGGAGCCTGTCCTGGAACTAGCTCTTGTAGACCAGGCTGGTCTCGAACTCACAGAGATCTGCCTGCCTCTGCCTCCCAAGTGCTGGGATTAAAGGAGTGCACCACCACCGCCCGGCTACATGAAAACTAAAATTTATGTTATATTCTCTACTTTTTTTGAAAGGAAAAAACAAAAAAATGCAAACTAGATTTTAAGTAAAGGAACATGAATACAGTATTATTTACAAGTAGTCAAATTATAAGTTTAATTTTCAATATATGGAATTTATAGACTATTTATTGTCAATCCTCTTCCTCCTTTAAACTTCATGCATCACTGATCTTATGGATGACGGTGACAGATCAGGAAGTAAAGATCCTATTCCACAATTCCAAAGGCAAGCTGGAACAAAATTTATTTCTCATTACAAAATTTGCTTAGCATCTAACAAGCCCTCAGTTCTATCCCTTCTGATGTACAATATAATGTGGCCCCACCTCATATTCTATACTAAAAAGATGTCAAGGATATAAAAGTGAACAAAGCAGACAGCATTTCAGTGTTTCCAAGGAGATATTGAGTGGCTACAAGGCTAGAATTATGAGGACTATAGGATGACAAGGAAGTAAAGAGACTCACTTACAGATTAGATCTACCTTTAATATGATAGTGATTTTATCTCTTTTTTATTTTATTTTTATTCTTTTTTAATTAAAATTTCCACCTGCTCCCCGTTTCCCATTTCCCTCCCCTCCTCCCAAATATTGCCCCCTCCCCTCACTCCCCTCCCCCTATCCCCACTCCTCTTCTCCTCCTCACACACCATTCCCCCTCCCTCTCGATACTGAAGAGCAGTCCAAATTCCCTGCCCTGCGGGAAGACGAAGGTCTTCTATCTACGTCCAGGAAGGTGAGCGTCTAAACAAGCTAAGCTCCCACAAAGCCAGTTCATGTATTAGGATCGAAACCTAGTGCCATTGTCCTTGGCTTCTCATCAGCCTTCATTGTCTGCCATGCTCAGAGAGTCCAGTTTCAAACCATCCTTATTCAGTCCCAGACCAGCTGGCCTTGGTGGGCTCCAGGTTTTATCTCTTCTTGAGAGTACAACTATTCACCTCAAAATTCAGGGAACACAGTGTCTGACACATAATAAGCAATGAATAATAACTTACAAAATTGGCATATTGTTACCTATAGAACACAATAATAACAACTAATAAACTGTCATTATAAACATGTTTTTAGTGAATTGAATAAATTATGTGTTAAAAACCTTTGCATGGTTTAATGTTATAATGTCTTATTTATTTTACAAAATAAGTTTATAAAAGAAATATAATTATTTCCCTAAATTAGTATATAAAATAGAGGTGCAAAACCCTTGTTATCTCATAGTCACTTGATAGATGATAGAACTAAGTTTTAGATAAAAGTTGTCTTGTCTAAAATATTTTTATTAACTTAATAAACAAAATACTTAACACATAATACAATATTATTTACTTAATACTGTGTTCGTGACTTACAATTTTTATCATGTATGCTCCTTGATATTTTTGGTTCAATAGTATTTATATTTTAACCATATTAACTCATTTTGCTCTTCTTCTCTATCTACCTTCATTTCTTTCTTTTTAAATTTTGTCTACTTATTTTAAAATTTATACATTCCAACCACAGTTCTCCCACCTACTCCTCCTCCTGAACCACCTCATCTTCCCCACAGCCTACCTACCTTTGACTTCTCTCAAAGACTAAGGTCTCCCATGGGAAGTCAACAAAGCCTGGAACATTAAGTTTTATCTTGTTTACTATCCTTTGCGTTACAGAAGCTTTTCAGTTTCAGGAGGTCCCATTTTTAACTGTTGTTCTCAATGTCTGTGCTATTGGTGTTATATTTAGAAAATGATATCCTCTGCCAATGTGTTTCAAGGCTACTTCACACTTTCTCTCCTGTCAATTTCAATGTAGCTGAATTTATGTTGAGGTCTTTGATTCACTTGGACTTGAGTTTTGTGTATGGCAATAGATATGGATCTATTTGCAGTCTTTTACATATTGACATCCAGTATGCCAACACTATTTTTTTTTTTTTTTTTTTTGGTTTTTTTTCGAGACAGGGTTTCTCTGTGGCTTTGGAGCCTGTCCTGGAACTAGCTCCGTAGACCAGGCTGGTCTCGAACTCACAGAGATCCGCCTGCCTCGGCCTCCCGAGTGCTGTGATTAAAGGCGTGCGCCACCATCGCCCGACCTGCCAACACTATTTTTGAAGATGTTTTCTTTTTTCTATTATACCATCTTGCCTTCTTTATCAAAAATCAGGTGTATGGATTAATTTAAGGATCTTTGATTCAATTCCATTTTTTTCATGTGTCTGTTTTTATTTCAATATCAAGCTGTTTTCATTAATTGTTATAGATCTATAGTAGAGTTTGAAGTTAGGGATGGTGATACTTCCAGAAATTCCTTTATTGTACAGAATTGTTTTTAGCTATTCTGTGGTTTTGTTTTTCCATATGAATTTGAGTATTGTTCTTTCAATGAAAAATTGTGTTGAGATTTTGATGGGGATTGCATTGAATCTTTTGATTGCTCTTGTTAGGACTATCACTTTTATTATGTTGATCCTACATATCCAAGAGCATGGGAGATCTTTTCATTTTCTGATATCTTCTTCAATTTCTTTCTCCAGATACTTAAAGTTCTTATCATATGGGTTGTTCCCTTGTTTGTTTAGAATTACCCCAAGATATTTTATGTTGCTTGTGGTTATTGTGAAGAGTGATATTTCTCTAATTTCTTTCTTAGACTGTTTAATATCTGTATATAGAAGGGTTACTGTAGAACGAATAATAAAAATCAAGAGACAGATACTGGGGTCAACCTGAAGATGGGAATAGCAAAGCAGTCAAAACACCAGAGAGATCTTAACTCTATGAAACCTTCAGACTGAAAGAGAGAGAGAAAGTTCCTGTCTTACCTCACCTGTTATTCCTCTCTAGTGCTGGGATTAAAGGCATGCACCATCACGCCCCGCGTCTATGGCTAACTAGTGTGGCTGCTGGGATTAATGGTGTGTGCATCCACTGCCAGGCCTGTATGGCTGAGTAATGTGGCTGTTTTGCACTGACCTTCAGTCAAGCTTTATTTATTTATTAAAATACAATCAAAATATCACTACATTTTTTCTTATTGTCTAAAATAAAAAATAAAGGCTATAATTATTATAAGAAAATCTATATAGAATGGTAGTATTTAGTATTGAAGTTTATGTTTTACATTTACTGGTGATTGTGGAAAGTTTATTTTCATCATATTGTATTTTCATATTTAATTCATTATCATTACATAATTTTGTCTCCTGACATTGTGTTTTTTCATTTTCCTTTTATTTTTAATTTTAGTTAATTCATTTGCCATTTAATTTTAAGACAAAATCTGTACCTCAGGATAGTCCAGACAGTGTTTCTTCATATTTGATACATTTAATATTCCTGGTAATATTATTAGTTTGGATCATTTTGTCAAAGAACAGGGAGACATATGGAATAAATTTTTATTCCAAAACTCATGTTTCAATAATATGCCTATCTGTTATATTATTTATTTGGTTGATTACTATCTATAATAATATGATATGTATAAGTATGATATGTTTAGCTATCATACTTATTTTATATATATTTTCTTACTTTTGATCATAGTTAGATATACTAAGTGTCCCTTTAAATTTTTTTTTTTTTTTTTAGTTTGATTTGAGCAAGAAAAGTCAGTGTAGGGGGTGGGAAGGAAAAGGAGGTTGAAAAAGAGATATGTAATTTGTTAAAGTAGAAAGGTGAATACATATAATTTGTATACACAGATTTGATTGGATTTATGTATAACAAATAGTGAGGAAAAAATAAAATATCTTAAAGGCATCTTCATCATATATATCTTATTAGAAGTCCTGACACTTGGATTTTCAAGGACTCTAAAGAGTCTTCTTTGTCCAGATCATAGAGATTGAGGACTTCTCAAGGGTGTGAGTATTTCTTCTGTTTTCATAAATACGCTTGCCTATTACAGGGTATATGACAGCAACATTTTGTATATATTCTATTTGAAAAGCTATAAAAATTAAAATTACTTTAGTCTTGAAAGAGGTATGGTATTTATTTAGGCTGTCAATATTTTCAAATTCTATTGGGGGTGTTAAACTCCCATAAAAATTTTAAAAAGAAAAAAAGTTATGCAGATGTCCCTTTAATTTTATTAACGTTATTCTCATAGTTACCACTTGTAGATTTCTTTGGCTCACATTGAAATTTTTATATATTAAAATGATTCTTATGATATATATATATATATAGTTTTAAAAATACCTTTTTCAAATGTCTAATTGATATTGCCCTTGATTTTCTAAATGTATTAATACAATAGCACTGGTTTTGATCCTACTGCATGTACTGGCTTTGTGGGAGCCTAGCCTGTTTGGATGCTCACCTTCCTAGACCTGGATGGAGGGAGAGGACCTTGGACTTCCCACAGGGCAGGGAACCCTGACTGCTCTTTGGACTGGAGAGGAAGGGAGAGGGGAGTGGGGGGTGGGGAGTGGGGGGAGGGGAGGGAAAAGGGAGGTGGGGAGGAGGCAGAAATTTTTAATAAAATAAAATAATCTAAAAATTAAAATAAATAAATAATATTTCTTTTCCTCTGCAGTATTTGTCTTTCCTCAATTTATTCTGCTGACTTTTCTGTTTTTTTTTTTTCTGTGTGCCAATTTAATCTTGTAAGTAAGACATATTCAGAGGGTAATGTACAATCTATAAAAAAATAGGTTGTTTTAAGCACCAATCAACAGAATGCATTAAAATGCCGAGGCTTGGGCCTGGAGCTGGTAAATAGCCATGTGCTTATGTTAGCCTGATACACAATGTGAGACTTTGTCTCATAGAAGTGAATGAATGAACTTACAGATCAATAAATACTGTTGGTAAAACCATTAACTGACAATTCAGAGGAGAGATAAATTAAACTTTAAAACTGTGACAAAGGTAGATTTAGTTAAGCAGCGGAGTATTTTCCAACATGTGCCTTGATCTGGGTTTGATTTGCAGCACAGGCAAAATTAACACTAAAGAAAGACAGGAGATGTTCAGCTAAGGAGTATATAGATTTGTTGGTAACCAAACCACAGATGCCTCCTGTAATTTCTTCTATAAGATTAGGATACCATAAATATTTGAAATAGTTTATAATGGTTTATAGATAGTTTATTTTATTCTCCATTTAGTTATTATTGATTAGTATTTGTTAATCATGCCAGGTAATTGATCTCATAAATGTATTTGTATCATATTCACTGAAGCCCATTTCCCTCCCTTGATCCACTCCCACTCTCTGAACCACTAAGCCATCTCTCCAGAGATCCCCTTCCACTCTGATTAGACCCTTTCCTGCACCTACCTATCTAGTCTTCCTTTTACCGTCATGGATTAACTAACTAACTAACTAACTAACTAACTAACTAACTAACTAATAAATTTGATGACCTAATTAATTTCAGTATGGCTGCATGCAGAACCCTGGGTAAGGGATTGTTTGCATGTGTGTGGGATTATAATCCATGATGACACTACTGAAGAAAATGTCGCTCTTTTCCAAGAACTCATTAACTGCTGATATAAACCCTGGAAGGATTAGGGACTATTGAGCCCTTCTAACCAATGATCATTGCTTGCCTGTGAGTGAGAGGAATATAGAAACTCTCTTCTTCTACCTGCTCCACATCTCTGAGAATAAATGTTTAAAATAATCATCCAATAATGACTATTAAAAAAATCTCAGATTTCACAAAAAGTAAAAAGTCTCTGCCTATTTTGGTACTGGATAAATCTTGGACACAAAGCAATTTTATTGATTTTTATGAATAAACCAATTCCAAACAAGGAGAGAGCATGTGGTGTCCTTTGAAAAAATCATATATGAATATTTAATTACTGTAAATATTCTGTCAATATTTTGTGCCTCTTTTGTTGATAAGGAAACAAATTAAGGAAAAATAATAATTTTTAAGACTCACAATTGGTAAAGCTACCATTTTTTCCTAGAGAACAAGATTCCTTCTGTCTTTCTACAGCAGTTTCTATATCAAGATGTTGCTGCTTCAGTTATATGTAGGGGACAAGTCTTCCTTTCCGTATCCTCTACCACAACTTGTAAATTCTCCTGCATGATGTTATGTTAGTAATTCAGATTCTAAAAGATTTGATGGAACACAGGGTATCAAATAGTAAGACATATCATCCTTGGTAAGAAATCCTAGGGGAATGTCTCCAGGAACACTCTAAGCTGAATTGCTGCATATGTTACTGTTTTTCCTGCAACAAAAATTAGGACAAAAAAAATGTCTGTCTTCTCTATTGAGATCGTGTTTGAAATAATACTTTTTCCCTTCTGTGAAAAGAGCCAGTTGTGTTCCTAAGTACACTCTGTAAAGAAATCCCTTAAGTTTTTGACTTTGTCCCTGACAACTTTCATGCATCATATATAGGACCAAGGAGAGAGACTGCACACACAGTAAAATAGAACAGAACAGGACAGGGTGATCTGCTATTGAATAGAAAGATGAAAGAACAAATGAGTCAAGAATCCAGCATTCTTCTGAATGAAAGAAAGATAAGCAATGATCACTGAATCAATGATCAAGACTAAATTGTTTGGTAGATTTAAAATATTGGGCCTGTCACTAAATTGCTGGCTTTAATACATTTATTACTGAGGATTCCCTGCAATAGATTATTTTAAAATATTAAACCTTTTATAGTTAATAATTATTCAATCCTCCCTGATGAAATGAATCTCATGATATGTTTGATGAGGTTTGTGGATTTTCAAAATATACAGTAAGATAATTAACACTGAAAGATGACTCAACCAACATAATCTCCCGCATCTTTGTGAGATGAACTAGTACATAAGAGGAATGCCTAGAACACAGCATTAGACATCATATCCAGTTGGTAGTCTGCCTTTAGTTTTATATATACATATGTTATATGTATATGTACACACATACATATATACGTATGTATATCCAGGAGACTCAAGCTTTTATCTTTGTATTATATCTGCATTAAAAATCAGAAAACACTCCCCATTATATTAAGCAAAATGTAATTAAATATTTTGTTGATGATAACCTTGTGGATTTGACGCAAACTAAAATGACACAATCATGATTTGTGAAATAAACACCACATCAAATTACACAATGAGGACCACCAAAAAATTGAGTATTAACTTATTTAATATAAGGCAAGTTGTGAAAGTTGGGGAGGGGGTGATTCAACACATGCTCTTCATGGTTGATATTGTAGCAATGCTAAACCTTCTGGGTTGTTGGCATCAAGCATTAGAAAGAAAGTAAAGTGCCAGGATGCAGAGAAGTAGGATAATGGCTAAATTACAGGAAATGTGAAGGAGCAGCTGAATAGAAAAATTTGAATTTGCAGGTTCAATCTTAAAAAGAAAACAAAAAAATATGGTCACTCTGAGATACTCAAGGGACAAAAGCAGAAGGGCAGTAGTCTCCTGTTCTTTGTGTGGAGGTTGAGTTTCTGGAAGAATGTGAAATAAAATCATATAAGGAACAGTTTTAAAAATGAAACCGGAATTTACAAAATACGATATAGATAATATATCTATTAATATATATTAATAATATATATTATTTCATATAGTATTTTAACACATATATAAAATAACTAAGTAACATCTAAGAAGGGTTAGATGTATTTAAGGTCAGGAAGATGCTTCTTACATAATCCTAGCAATCTGAGGTTGATTCCTATAACCTGAAGCAGAAAGAGAAAACTACCTCCTGAAAATTATCCTCTGACCTGCCTATGCATTTTCCAGTATTCACACATAAACAATGATAATAATTAAAATATAAAATATTTTAAAACATTTGGATATTAGGTTTAAATTTATTATCAAATAGTACCAATAATACTACTTAATACCTTAAGGAAGGAGATATGTTAAAGATTACAATATACTTACATTTATTTATCTTTTCCCTCTCCTTTTCCTATCCCTCCCATACAGATCTTTCTAATATTCTTCAAATTCTTGGCATCTCTTTTCACTAATTATTAGATTATGCATATATATTCCTATATATAATTTGTTCAGTACATATGAAGTTACTTGTAAATATGTTTTCAGGGCAAACAATTGTGTTCTTACCATAAAAGAGCATCTGTCCCTCTCCCATATTTCCTCAGCTGCCCATAGTTGTATTGCTCAGACTTCATGTCTACTTTGGCATATTGAATGATGCCATCCTTGTTTAACTCACAGGTAATCACTTTGGTGAGACTTTATGTGCTCTTGATGTTACCAGTAGACATCATTTCATGGCAAACTCCTTGATTCTCTGGTTGTCACAATCTTTCTGGCTCAATATATATATATATATATATATATATATATATATATATATATATATATATGATTGCCAATTGATATATATATACATACACACATCTCTCTCTCTCTCTCTCTCTCTCTCTCTCTCTATATATATATATATATATATATATATATATATATATATATTAGTTGGGACTGTTCTCCAGAATTTTGTATTTTCATCAGTTGTGATTTTCTGTAGTGATTTTGTGTGTTGCAAAGAAAAAATTTTTAGTGAGGTATGAAGACATGACTTTCATATTTTGTGTAAGGAAAATGTTTTTAGATTGTTATTAGGAATTATGCTGCTTTAGTAAGATAGTGGGTGAAGATTCTCTTCTATTAACCATAACTACATTAGGACTGAGTAATCAGAACTTGATTAGTCAGAGTTCTCTAGATGAATGGAAGTGATAGAAATATGTATGTGTGTTAAATATAGTCTATATATACATATATGAATATAATTTTATACACGACATATATCTAGAATGATATATATTTTTAATGATTATATATAGACTATAGATTATATACATTTCTATGATTATATATGGTATATGCATATAGAATGGAAAATATTTCTATGATTATGTATTATATATATTTATCATTATATCAGTTTTGTTCCCCCAAAGAACTCTGACTAATATGGTAGCTTATATATAAGGTTTATATATGCATGAATATATGTAAAATTGGGATAGATGTAATATACTTATATACATATTCAATCACACACAAATTTGTACATGTGTGGGTATATGTGATTTATTACAATGGTTTCAGGCTGTGGTCCAACAACCTGGTCTAACAATGGGTACCTACCAATAGAAAGTCAAAGAATACAGTAGATTGTTTGTTATACTCACAAGGCTGGAGGTATCAACTAATTTTCAGTATATTCCATAGTCCTGAAGACAAGAACTCTAATGCCTGTGGAGGAATGAATTTACCATTCTGAACAAGAGAATGCAGGCAAAAACAGACTTTTCTTGTTCTATGTCTCCATGTGTCCTTGACTTGAGTTTCAGAGGATCACATGTCAATTTTGTCTTATGTCACCAGGTATGCAAACAGTGCACATGCATATACATGCAGAAAAAATACTCATGTCCATAAAATGATAATATTTTTAAAGGAAAATAAAATAGGGTGAACAGAAAGAGTAAATTGTCTCAATACTTTGATTCAATATATGCAAATTAACCAAAAAATGAATAAAGAAAATGTGGTACATTTGCTTAATGAAGTATTACTCCTTGGTTAAAAACAATGACATCTTGACATTTGTAGGCAAATGGACAGAACTAGGAAAAAGCATCCTGAGTGAGGTCAAGACTCAGGAAGACAAACATGGTATGTAATCACTCATAAATGGTTATTAGATATAAAGAAAAAGGTAATCAGGCTACAATCTACAGCCCCAAAGAAGCCAGGTTAAAAAAGAAACTCTTAACAGGGACACACATGGAAAGCCCCAGGAAAAAAAAGTTAATATCTCCTGGGTAAATGGGAGCGGGTAGAAAGGAGGGGTGGGGAGATGAAGCATGAGGGATCAAAAAGACCCAGTTGGGGAGGAACAGAGTGGAATAGCAATGAAATAAATATCTCCATAAATGGAGCTATTATAAAGTTAGAAATTCTCATGAATCCACAAGGGTGATCTATTGCTAAGACTCCTAGCAATAGTGGAGAGGGTGTCTGATTCCTCTTTAATCGGATTAGTGAATACACTAATTGCGAACATAGAACATTCATCCAATAACTGATGAAAGCAGATGCAGTGACTCGCAGCTAAGCTTTGGGCTGAGCTCCTGGATTTCAGTTGAAGAGAGGGAAGAGGAATCATATGGACAAGGAGGGCCAAGAGCATGATGGGGAAAACCACACAGATAGCTGACCCCAGCTAGTTGGATCTCACAGACTATGGACCAACAGCTGGGAACTTGCATGGGACCAAACTAGACCCTCTGAATATAGGAGACAGTTATGAGGTTTGATCTGTTGCAGTGGGTGTCTGGCGGTGGCACCAGGACTCATCCCATGTGCATGTTCTCGCTTTTAGAGTCCAGTATCGTGGAATACCTCAGCCTTGATGTGGGGTGGGGGGGTTGTCCTACCTCAAGTTGGTAGGCCAGATTTTGTTGACTCCCCAAGGAAGGCCTTACTCCCTTTGGGAGTGGTTGGAGGGGAGGGGAAAGGAGAAGTGAGGGGAGGCCTCAGGAGAAAAGGAGGGAGAGGGAACTGGGGTTAGTATGTAAAACTTTTCTAATAAAAAACTTAAATGGCAAAACAAGAAGTCTTTTAATTTCAGCAATTAATACTAGTATATAATTCTCATGGAAAATTTCTAATTATTGGTAATTATTTGTTGAAATTTTGCCCAGTTAGATAGTAAGTATTGCAAGAAAATGCAATCATTAATAGAATAACAAATTATTTTTGCATATAACAAAATATGCAACAAAAAGTATAACCAACCAAAAAGATCCACAAACAAGATTTTGCACTAAAAAAATTGTCTTATAATAATAGCCACAGATATTTACAAAATTTTCTCTTCTTGGTTTACTCTAAGAATTAAATAATTTGTTATGAAACCACCTTATATCTGGTTGGCAATAACTACTTTTTATAAACTTTTTATCACTGTAATGATTTAAAACACCTTTAAAATATCTCTAGAGTTATATTGCTTATAATTGTCATATGAAATTATACAAAGGCAGGTTCAACATATGTATATTGTGCTCTATCATCAAAATCCAGAAGAATGAGAGGCATTTGATATATTATATACTACAAGATTTTATACTTTTCTAAGTAGCTCTAACACTCAATTTGACATGTGTTTGTACATCAACACATGCTTAAGATTTGACATATTAAAGTCACTTCATATCAATTCTTGTTTTCTAGAAAAAATCATATCCTTGGTTTTCAGTACATTTAACAGAGCTATTGTTTATTGTAAACATCTGTCATGACTTTATCAAAGGAGATGGGATAGACCAGAGCCATAAATTAATTTTAATATCAGATTATTAGCCTATAAATTATTTCAAAAGTAAAAACAAACCCACCAAAAATCCAAAATTTTTCTTTGAATCATAGGTCAGGATTTTGCTTTTAACTTACAAAATCTGTTACTTTATGTCAATAAAGTAATAACCCTAAACTTATTTCTGTTTCCTTATGTATAGAATAATAAAATTTAAAACATAGATATTTTATGGTTAAAAATTCATATAGAATATGATGGCTAGTGTCTATTAAATATAGTTAAACAGTTAATATTTATCTTTTTGTTAAATCACATATTTCCCAAAACTTTCATCATTGAGAATGATTCAGCTCCATATAAAGTAAAGGAGAATTTTCCTCTCAAATACTATTTAAAGTAAAAAAAAAATAAGATTTAAGGCAATTGAGTATATTCTGAATTTGGGCTAATTATTTCATTCAGTTAATGATAAAAATGAGTATGAAAAATTTATAGGGTGAATAATTGGATTTTGTGTCTGATGGCTTTGAGATGAGTTCACTAACCTAGATCATCTATAATTGTCATGTTTCCAGATATATGGGTTTTAGTGAATATAGCCTGTAGATTATTCTTCAGATTAAAAACCTCAACCATAGAATACATGTTAAATTGGAAATTTCATGCTTTTGATTTTTTCTTACTGTGAAATACACTTTCCTTTTTTAACAGGATATGTGGAGGTATCATTTTAAAAAGGGATTTTCATTTCTAGACACATCAACTAATTGGTCTCTGAAAATAAATTCCTAAACACATTGTGTCTTTGTCTTTCTGTGCTTTTCCAACTTGAAATGCAATTTTACCTTGCTATATTTGATAATTAGATGAAAGCTTTATTGGTTTCAGGAATTAGAATATGAATTTTTATCAAGCTTGGTCTATTTATGTATATTTTTAATGCTCATCTTTCACAGATGGATACTATGTGGCCATATTTGATACACTCTTATTCCTTATATATAGCAAATTGCCTCTGAGGCTTCATATATGCTCAATAGTTTTAATTGCTGTGTACTTCAAACTTTTCTTACATTGTGCCATCTGGCACATAGAAACATTAATGAATTTTTAAGCATAATATACAGTGTTCTCCATTAGAAATATCTGAAAATCAATTTTGAACTACTGGTAAATTGCAGATAAGTCTTACCAAATTTAACAAACTTACAATCAGTGGTGTCATTAAGGCACCAAAGCATAATTGATAAATACAATAGCTTTCCTTGCTATTTAGAATAATTATGTATAATAGCACAACTTATTTTAACTTGTGTTATAGATGCATTTTTATGTTAATTGAATGTTTGAGCATAATAAATTCCTGAATCTTTCATAAGAGTAAATAACCTCTTTACCAATGAACTGGGGCAAAGGGGTATTTAAGATCCAAATTATAAAAGTAATCTTCAAATATATTCAGCAACAAAATTCAAAAGTTAAAAAGTAAACAGTCTCTTCTCTTAATAGACAACATGTATATGAAAAGTGCTGGGAGAGAGAAGTAGCATGTGAAGTGGCTGAACAACCAGAGACCTGTTCAGTTCTGTCATTTCCCTCCATTCAGTTAGCCCACACCGTACTAGACATCTCTTCCTGGCCACGTGTGGAGGACTTGGCTTGGCCTTTATTGTTGTAATACAAGCTGTGGGGCTGTGTTCCGCCACCCGGCTGCCTGCACGACTAGCTTATGCCCCAAATAATTACACGGAAACTGTATTCTTTTAAACACTGCTTGGCCCATTAGCTCCAGCCTCTTATTGGCTAGCTCTTACATTTTGATCTAGCCCATTTCTAATATTCTGTGTAGCACCACGAGCTGGCTTACCAGGAAAGATCTTAACCTGCGTCTGTCTGGAGTGGGAGAATCATGGCGACTCCCTGACTCGGCTTCTTTCTCCCAGCATTCTGTCTGTTTACTCCACCCACCTAAGGGCTGGCCTATAAATGGGCCAAGGGAGTTTCTTTATTAAATGAAAGTAACTCCTCCAACACTTTATTGTAGGTTTCACACTAGAGTCTAGGCAACTAGGAGTAGCCTACCACTCTTGTACTGTTTCCCACAGCTTCCCCAGATGCAGGCCTGGAACATGAAAAATTTTAGCATGTATAGTATTTGCTATTCTTATATTATAGTATTTATTTCTTTAGAATAATGACAGAAGAGAAAGTCTTAGAAGAGAATTTCAGTGATTATCTGTCTTCTTGTTCTAACCAGACTTTCTGTGATATCTGTACCTTTCTTCTATATTTGCTCCTATATGAACACACATACATATATAAATACACGCTTGCATATATACATACATATATACATATTATTTTTTAAAGCAGAAGTTTTTGTATGTTTATTTTTTGAATATTAATTTAATTATTGATTTTTATTGAGCTCTACATTTTTCTGTGCTCCCCTCTCTGCCTCTCGCCTCCCCCTTAACCCTCCCCTGAGATTCTCATGCTCCCAATTTACTCAGGAGATTTTGTCTTTTTCTACTTCCCATGTATATTAGATCTATATTTTTTTTTTAACTGAAAGACATGAGCTACTGAAATTAGGTTTGAGAAATTTTTGTGTGACCAAAGCTTAAGTAGTTTTGACTCCTTTTTGATGGCCTGTTACTTCATCTTATAACCACTTGGGAGCTTGCTTGAGAATGTCTTTAAAAGCCATAGACAAATCGGAGTTTGCAATATTTAGTTTAAAAGATATATGATTAAAATTTATGCCCTCGTTTTCTTTATGACTGAATTATATTGTCTACCAGATGATTTGATAATTCATTTGAGATATTTTGTGATGACATAGACTGATAGTGGACACATTGATATATTGCTGAACAGAAGCAAACCTTGTCAAATTATCACAAAACTTTATTGATATTCAAGTACAGAAGTTCAGATTCTTGACATTTCCACAAGTATATATTTTAAAAATATTCTTTACCTATGGCTAGTGCGGCTTTCACACAGCTAAATAGATACACAGATATAAATATGAGGGATAGATGGTAGACAGCATATGGATAAGTAGATGATAGTTGCATGATATAGGCATGGAGAAATCAATGAAGCTTATAACTGCGATTTGCACAATTTCAGCAAGATACACACAATATTTTCTTTGTTATTTTGACTGTATCTGACTTTATCTCAACAGAAGACTTGATTATTTAGGTCAAGAATCTGAATAGAGATTATAAAAAACTAATTATGTTTTCTTTCCTTATTAAACATTTATTCTGAAGATACATTAAATTTTGTAGGAATAATTCCAAATGTGTATTGAGGACTTCTAAAAGATTAACTTGGTGAAATCTATGCTAATGGGTGAAACATGATTAATAAAAACTCAGAGTCAGAATTTGGGGTTTAACCTGAAGATTTGAAAAGTAAAACAGCCAGCCGCTGGCTCTTAATTTCACCTGAGTCTGAAATGGCAATCCTGCTTCCCGGAATCTCAGAATAAGACTGTCTCTGAGAGTTGTCTTTCCTTGTTTTATATTTCTCTCTAGGGCTGGGATTAAAGGCATGAACCATCTGATTTCTATGGCAACTAGTGTGGCTACGAGGATTAAAGGTATGTGTTACCATAACCTGGTCTATAAACTGTTTTACTCTCAGATCTTCAGGCAGTCTTTATTTATTAAAATATAATTGAAATGCCACTACAAATGGAGTTTTAAAAAGCATCCCAAGAGAAGATGAAGATAACTCAGAACATTTATGGCTATCCTACACAATCTTAAATTCTCTTCTCACTTTCTCGCTACCTAACAATTTAATATGTCTCATAGAGACATGAATTACAACAGTTGCTTAAAGGCTCCCAAAGTGAAGACTATGTTTTCCTAACATAAAGAAAGGTTTAATTTGTATCATTGGGTGAAAAAAAAACTAGTCTATTAAGGTTCCAAACATATGACATTCTGAGAAAGACTAACTACAGAGACTAAAAGGGAGTGATAAATATAAAGGGGATGAATATGTAGGGCAGAAGTTTCATTCCTTGCACTGCTTTTGTGATGGGTCATTTTAACCCAAAAATCTCTGTATCTCAGTTGTAGCAAGTTTCAAAATTTATACTAATTGTGTATTTTCTCAAAATTGAGAAACATTGTCAATCACTTGGAGAAGGGTCCTCAAATTTCTGGATGTAATTTTCTTATTTCCTCAGTATTCCTGCCTGACCTGCAACCAGTTCTTTTAAGACCTGTTAGACTTCATGGTTTTTTTTTTTTTTTTTTTTTTAGATTTATTTATTATGTGTACAGTATTCTCAGTATTCTGTCTGCATGTATGCCTGAAGGCCAGAAGAGGACACCAGATATGATTACAGATGGCTGTGAGCCACCATGTAGTTGCTGGGAATCAAACTCAGGAGCTTTGGAAGAGCAGGCAGTGCTCTTAACCGCTGAGTCATCTCTCCAGCCCCAACTTCATGGGTTTTTGAGAAGGACACACATACTCATCTAAATCTCTCCAGACACTTCCTTTCCCCCTTGTGCCTCAGCTTATCCCATGTATCCCTGTCAAAAATATGAATTCTTACATTAGCTCCATGCATGTATATATACGGTTTTGTGTACACATAGAAACACATTAATTTCTAAACTACTAAGTCCATTTAGCTTTTTTTTTCCCATGGACCACTGGACCTAATGATTTATCTGGGAGCTGGTCACTGAGAAGACTGGTTGTCTTTCTCAGTAGGGAGTGGCCTGGTTGGCAAAGAGAAAACTCTACTTCTTGATATATGAAAAATAAAGTCAAATTTCTCTTGTGGGCCTGTGTTTATCAAGGGCAATATTTCTTGTTTTTAAACCCTCATTCTCCAAAATCTCTCACATCTATCTTTTTGAAGATATTTTCTCTGGTCAGCTTCCTTAATACTACAGTGATCCTTAAATTCTATTTTTCTAGAGAATGTTTTACTTTCTCCATGACATTTATCTCTTCATCTTTGAAGTTCTATTCATTAGTTGGTGCTGTAGTACATACCTTTATCCCAGCACTCAAGAGGTGGCAGCGATGAGATCCTAAGATTGAGGATACTACGTTTTCTATTGCTGATAGACATCATGACAAAAACAATATGGGGAAGAAAGAGTTTATTTGGCTTACATGTTCTGATCAACGTCTGTCACTTAGGGAAGTTTGGGCAGGAAATCAAGCAGAACTAAGGCAGAAAACAGACAAATCTGGCTATTGTCTTCTCAGTTGATTTAACTACTTCAGACCAATTTGATGGGGTCAAGTCGCCCACAGTGGATTGGGGTTTCCCACACGATTCAACAAGAAAACGAGTCCTGTGATTGGTCACCAACTGCAAAATCACAAGCCTACTTTCAGATGTCCAGCATATTAATATTTTTGTTAGTGAGCCATCTTCCTACGAAAATGCATGGATTAGCAACAGATTATATTGAGTGTGTGAGTCCAGATCCACAAAGACAAATGCTGAAAGTTCTTTACATAGACTGTTCTTAGCTTTCATTCTTCAGATGCAAGTATAAAACATGGAGGAAGAGACATGGGAGAAGCTACCTGGGGTGGCTGGATAATTTGATGTATATGTGTAAGTGAGAATTTGATATATGTAGTAGGAGCTGAAAGAAACTATGTATGTATTTGTAAGACTTTGGATGTGTGGGAGGACGTATGTGGTAGTTGTTAACACAGCCGTGTTTATGTAAGAGGCTCTGGCTACAGGAGAGGAAACAGAGGAAGACCAGCATCTTGATACCTTGGTGGAACTTTGCTTAGAGTGGAGGATAAAAATAGAAATTCACATCAAGCTGTGGGCTGAGGTAGGAGTTGTGGGTGAGTTTGAGCCATAGAACATAGAAGTCCCCACATTTTGGGCAGTTTTACGTGCAGGGAGTAATTGATTTGAAGATTCAGACACATACAGATATTTGTGATGCTTTGCCTATAAATCCTAGACATGTGTGACGTGTGTGTGTGTGTGTGTGTGTGTGTGTGTATTAAGCATTTTGCCACTGGGTTTGGGGTAGTGAGCACTACTGATCAAGTACCCGTGTTTGTACATTGAGGCCTAGATAATGAAAGGAAGAACCTATCATGACCTGAGACTGCATCCAGTGTCTATGATATGTCTGATATAGGAGAAGCCAGCATGACTGGAAACATAGGCCCGAGAGTGGGCCTTTAGCTCTAAGGAAGGGAATACCTATTATACCCTGATACTTTGAGTGTATGTGTGCTGTGTCTCTGAGTGTGTGTGTGTGTATGTGTGTGTCTGTGTCTGTGTTTACATGTGTGTATATCTAGTG
Source organism: Chionomys nivalis (assembly GCF_950005125.1). NCBI lineage: Eukaryota > Metazoa > Chordata > Mammalia > Rodentia > Cricetidae > Chionomys > Chionomys nivalis. Next base: position 62,046,015 of record NC_080099.1, read on the forward strand.
TACTGTTGTATGGGAGGGCTATCAGACACCATGTTAATGTGCATGCTCTCTGTGTGTGTGTGTGCTTATGTATGTGACTGTACTGTAGCTAACCTGACACCAGCTAGACCTAAACATATCTCCATATGATAAGCTCTATTTATAGGCAAAGTGATGTACAGAGTCACCTGTCACCTGGCTGTAGGGGAGGGTGAACCATGCAGGACCTGCTATGCAACCATGTGTGTGTAGGTAGACATTTACCTGTAAGACAAAAGATAGATAACAGAACCTGTCATGTGCCTTGTATGAATATGGGGATATGGAGCAGGATGGAAAACCTAGTTGTGATCATGTGTGACTTTGGTTGTAGGGAAGGATCATGTCCTAGGACCACATCGGGAGACTTGTATGAATATGTTGAACTTCCACTATAGGAAAAGGGTACCTAACAGGATCAGAGAACTGAAGTGTGTAAGACACTTCTATGTAAGGCAGGCAGGGAAAACCTAGCTGGTCTTGACTCCAGGTTATGTGTGTGTTTTGTGCTTTAGTGCTTATGAGAAGTAGTACCTCCCAGGAGGAGATAATGAGATCTGTGTGGATGTGTGGATGTTTGCATGTGTATGTCTGTATGTGTTTCTGTGTGTGTGTGTGTGTGTGTGTGTGTTGTGTCTGAAGAGAGAGAGAGGAGAGAGAGAGAGAGAGAGAGAGAGAGAGAGAGAGAGAGAGAGAGAGAGAGGAGAGAATGAGTTCCTATATGTGGGGCTTGGGATATGTGGGAGGGAGAAACAAAGAGGTCATGAAATATAGCCCTGTGTTTATTCTTATAGCTTTATACCCCCAGCTCGGTTGTATTTTTGAGGGTACTTATCAGGAACTGACATTCAGCCAGAGGTGACTTTCAGAGTAGGGCAGGAAATACTTAGAAGGAATAGCCACTTACCAATTTATGTAATATTTATGTATATGTAAGATTTCTCTGTGAGGGGGATAACATGAAGTACTTGATACGAACTGATGTATTCATGTATGTGTATTGCATGCATGCATTCAGGTGTCTGTGTTTATGTGTGTGTCTGTGTGTGTGTTTGTGAATTTGTATGTGTGTGTGTCTGTGTGTGTGAGAGAGAGAGACAGAGACAGAGAGAGACAGAAAGAGAGACAGAGAAAGAGAGAGAGACACAGACACAGATTGAGTTCTTATATGTGGGACTTGGATGTATGGCAAAGAGAAACAAAAAGGTCATGAGAGTAGCCCGTGCTTATTCTCATAGATTTATACCCTAAGTTTGGTTGTATTCATGAGGGTATGTATCAGGAACTGATATTCAGCCATAGCTGACTTTTAGTGTAGTGCAGAAAATACTTAGAAGGAATAGCCACTTACCAATTTATGTAAGATTTATGTGTATGTAAGATTTCTCTGTGAAGGGATAACGAAGAATCTGTTATGTTCTTGTGTTTCCAGGAATGTGGGTGTGCGTGCATGCATGCAAGTGTCCGTCTGTTCATGTGTGTGTGTGCATGTGTGTCTGTGGTGCATGTATTGTGTTAATGCATGCATGCATGCATGCATGCAAGTGTGTGTGTGTGTATGAGAGAGAGAGAGAGAGAGAGAGAGAGAGAGAGAGAGATTGAGAGCACATTCTAAACTATGTAAGACTGATGTATGGATTAGGAATAGATTATATTGTGTGAATGAGTCCACATCCAGAAAGAAAAATGTTGAAAGTTCTTTACATAGACTGTTCTTAGCTTCCATTCTTCAGATGCGAGTATAAAACATGGAGGAAGAGACAGGGGAGAAGATACCTGGGATGGCTGGATAATTAGATGCACATGTGTAAGTGTGATTTTACTATAGTGGTCGTGATACTTAGTAGGAGGTGAAACAAAACTATGCTTGTATTTGTAGGGCTTTGGATGTGTGGGAGGACGTATGTGATAGCTGTTAAAACAGCCATGTGTATGAAAGAGGCTGTGGCTGCAGGAGAGGAAACACAGGAAGACAAGCATCTCGATAACTTGGTGGGACTTTGGTTAGAGTGGAGGATAAGTATAGAAATTCACATCAAGCTGTAGGCTGAGGTAGGAGTTGTGGGTGAGTGTGAAACCAGAGAAGCATACAAGTAGCCACATTTGGAGCAGTTTTCCATACAGGGAAGAATCGATATGAAGAGTCAGACACAGACATCCAGATATTTGTGATATTTGCCTATAAATCCTAGACATGTGCTGTGTGTGTGTGTGTGTGTGTGTATGTGTGAAAAGGAGAGAGAGAGAGAGAGAGAGAGAGAGAGAGAGAGAGAGAGAGAGAGAGAGAGAGAGAGAGAGAGAATTTTGTCACTGAGTTTGGGGTACTGATCACTACTGCCCATGTTGGTACATTGAGACATAGATAATGAAAAAAAAAAACTATCATGACCTGAGATCTCATCCAGTGTCTATGATCTGTATAATATAGTGGTAGCCAGCAGGACTAGAAACATATGCCTGAGAGTGGGCCTTTAGCTGTAAGGAAGGGGATACCTAATATACCCTGACACATATCCATCTGTGTGGGTGTATGTGTATTGTGTCTGTATGAGTGTGTGATTGTCTGTGTTTATATGTATGTATATCTAGTGTGCTACTCTATTTGAGGACTATCAGACACCATGTAATATGTACATTCTCTGTGTGTATGTATGTGTGTGTTCATATCTGTGGACTGTACTGTAGATAACCTGACATTAGCTGGACCTGAACATATTTCCATATGATAAGCTCTATTTATAGGCAAAGTGATGCACAGAGGCACCTGTCACCTGGCTGTAGGGGAGGGTGACCCATGCAGGACCTGCTATGCAATCATGTGTGTGAAGCTGGAATAGATAGATAACAGAACCTGACATGTGCCTTGTACGAATATGGGGATACGCAGCATGATGGAACACCTAGTTATGATCATGTGTGACTTTGGTTGTAGGGAAGGATCATGTCCTAGGACAAGATATGGAGACTTGTATGAAAATGTTGAATTTTCACTATAGGAAAAGGGTACCTAACAGGATCAGAGAACTGAAGTGTGTAAGACACTTCTTTGCAAGGCAGGCAGAAAAAATCTAGTTGGTCGTGTCTTTGGGTTATGTGTGTGATTTGTGTTTATGAGAAGGGATACCTCACAGGAGGAGATAATGAGATCTGTGTGGATGTGTGTGTGTGTGTGTGAGAGAGAGAGAGAGAGAGAAGAGAGAGAGAGAGAGAGAGAGAGAGAGAGAGAGAGAGAGAGAGAGTAGCCCGTGCTTATTCTCATAGATTTATACCCTCAGTTTGGTTGTATTCATGAGTTTATGTATCAGGAACTGATATTCAGCCATAGCTGACTTTTAGTGTAGGGCAGAAAATACTTAGAAGGAATAGCCACTTACCAATTTATGTAAGATTTATGTGTATGTAAGATTTCTCTGTGAAGGGATAACATGAAGAATCTGTTATGTTCTTGTGTTTTCAGGCATGCGGGTGTGCGTGCATGCATGCAAGTGTCTGTCTGTTCATGTGTGTGTGCATGTGTGTCTGTGGTGCATGTATTGTGTTAATGCATGCATGCATGCAAGTGTGTGTGTGTGTATGAGAGAGAGATAGAGGTAGAGAGAGAGAGAGAGGACAGAGAGACAGATAGACAGAGAGAGAGAGACAGAGAGAGAGAGAGAGAGAGAGAGAGAGAGAGAGAGAGAGAGAGAGAAACAGAGAATACTTAACCTTGTAATTTTGATGTGTATGCGAGATTTCTCTGGGAGAAGATAAATGAAGAATATGATATCTCCTGGAGTTTTCATGCATAAGTGTGTGTGTGCATGCATGCAAGTGTCTATGTGTATATGTGTGTTAGTATTTACATGTGTGTCTGTTGTGCATGCACTGTGTTGATGTGTGCTTTAGTTGCTATGTAGGAAATACCTCACATTACCCATGTGTCTACTGTGTCATTGGCTTTAGAAGAGGGGATTCTGAATAGTACCTTGTTCCAAATCATGTATTGGGTGGTGGTTGACACACCAGTTGGCAGATCTTGCAGGGCACGACACTTAGCCCTGTGTGGACGACTTTAGTTTTAAGGAAATGGTAAATGTAGTAAACCTAGCATCAAGATCTGGCATGTGTCTGAGGGGACTTGACTATGGGTGAGCGCACACCTACTGTACCTGACACCTGTTCCAAGTTTGTTTCCCTTCTCTCCTCCCCTCTCCACCCCTCCCCACTCTTTTCACCAATCTTTTCCACTCACATCTCCCCTTTTCCTCCCCTTTCCTCTCCTCTCCTCCCTTCTCCTGCCACTCCATTCCTCTCTTCCCCTCTCTTCTATTCACATCACCCCCTTCTACACACCAATTCTCTCCTCCACTCTCCTATCTTCTACTCCCTGCCCTCCAATCTCCTCTCCTCCCTTCTCTTCTCATTTCCTCCCCTCTTGTCTCCTGTCCTCTCCTACCTCCTCTTCCCCTCTGCCCTGCTCTGCTCTGTTCTGCTCCCCTCTCCTCTCCTCTCCACTCCTCTTTTCCACTCTCTGCTCCTCCTCTCTCTTCCCCTCTAATCTCCACTCCTCTCCTTTCTTCCAGTCTCCTAAATTCCATTCTCCTACTTTCAACCTACCCTCCTCCCTGTGCCTCTCCTACTCTCTTGCCTCCTCCACTCTTCTCCCCTTTCTCCTCCCCTCTACTCTCCTCCTCTTTCCCCTACCCCTCTCCTCACCTCTCTTCCCCTCTTCCCCCTCCACTACCCCTCCTCCCCTCTTCTTTTCTATCCTCTCCTCCCCTCCCCTCTCCTCTAATTCCTTCTCTTCCCTGATCCCCCTTTCTTGTCCCCTTCCCTCTCCTCTCCTCCCCTCCCCTCTACTTTGCTCACCTCTTCTTCTCCTCTCCCCTCCTCTTAACGTATCCTCACCTCTTCTCTCCACTCCTACCTTACCCTCATCTCACCTCATCTCTCCTCTCCCCTTCTCTCCCCTTTTCCCTTCCCCTTTCCTCTCCCACCTCTCTTTTTCTCTCTCTCCAACATGTGTTTTTGTGTATAACTTGGCACTTCAGAATTGGGAACTCAGCAGGTCCTGAATCTCTTTGTGTGTGTGTGTTGGATTTGGATGTAGCGGAGAATATAACTAACTTAATCTGATCTGTGTCCATGGATGTGTGTGTGAAGCTTTGCCTTTAGAGGCAAAACAGGCAGGAACTCTCGGATAGCATTTCATGTTTCTATGTGTTTCTGTGCGTTTGTGTATGTGGTAGGTTCTTTTACCTAGTAAGGAATATTAGCACAGGAGAAAATCAACAAGTTCAAGTGTCCATGTAAGTCTAGTGATGTGGATGGACATGCTGTCAGTTCCTGCCATTTTCCCCTCCATAGGCAAAGCCTTATATACATACATGGATAGATAGCAGATTCAGCTAGTTATAGCCTCCCCTATGGCCAAAATTCATACACAGACAAATAGATGTAAGGGCCTGCTGGGTCCCCAGTCCTGATCAAAATTACACACACAAACACATGCAGGAGAGAGAAGGAGATAGAAGAGAGAGGAGAGAGAGAGAGAGAGAGAGAGAGAGAGAGAGAGAGAGAGAGAGATTTGAATTTCAGTATGTTGAGCTTTGGATATATGGCAAGGAGAAACAAAGAAGCCATGACATCTAGCCCTGTGTTTACTCTCACAGTTATATACATGCAGTTTGGTTGTATTTTCCAGGGTACTTATCAGGAACTGTTTTCAGCCATAGCTGCCTTTCAGTGTAGGGCAGGAAACACTTAGAAGAGCTACTACTTACTGATTTATGAAATATTAAGCATATGTAAGATTTCTCTGTGAGGAGATAACATGAAGTGCTTGATAAAAACTGATACATTCATGCATGCGTATTTGCATACAGGTATGCAAGTGTCTGTATTTGTGTGTGTGTTTATGTGTATGTGTGTGTGGTGTGTTTGTATGTGTGTGTATGTCTGTGCTATATGTATTGTGTTGATGTGTGCTTTAGTTGTTAGGAAATACCTCACATTACCTATCACTGCCGATGTGTCTACTGTGTCAGTGGCTATAGAAGAGGGGATTCAGAAAAGTCTCTTGTTACAACTCATGTACTGGGTGGTAGTGGACATACCAGTTGGCAGATCTTGCATGGCATAACACTTAGCCCTGTGTGAAAGACATTAGTTGTAAGGATAAAGTAAATGTAGCAGAACCTGGCAATAGTAGTTGGTGTGTGTCTGTGGGGAATGACTATGGGTGAGGGCATACCTACTGGACCTGACACCAAGATCCCTTTCTCTTTTTCAAAGATTCTTTTGTTTCCCCTCTCTCCTCCCCTTCCCCCTCCTCTCCTCTCTTCTCCACCCCTAACTTCTCTCCTTTCATCCCCCTTTCCTCTTTTCCCCTCTCCTCTTCTCCCCTCTCCCCTCCTCCATTCTCCTCCAACTCCCTTCCACTCTCCTCTCCACCCCTCGCCTGTCCTCCCTCTTATCCCCTCTCTTTTCCTCCCATTTCCTCTACTTTCCTTTCCCCTCTCCTCTCTTCCCTTCTCCTCTCTTTTCCACCCCTCTCCTCCCTTCTCCTCTCCTCCCCTCTCCTCTACCTCCCTTCCCCTGTCCTCGCTCCTTGCTTCTCCACTCTCCTTTCCTCCCCTCTACTCCCATCTCCTCCCATTTCCTCCACTCCTTTCTCCTCTCCTCTCCTTCCCCCTCCTATCCACCCCTACCCTCTACTCTCCTTCCCTCTCCTCTCCTTCCCTATCTTTTCCTCTCTGCTCCTCTACTCCAGTCTCTTCTCCCCTTCTGCTCACCTCTCTCATCCCCTCCCCTCTCCTCCCATCTCCATTCCTCTCCTCCCTTTTCTGCTTTTATTCTACATCTACCCTGTCTTCTACTCCCCACTCCTCTCCTCTAGTCTCCCCCATTCTCATCCACTCACTACTCACCCTTTCTATTCACCACTTCCCTCCGCTCCCCCTCATTCCTTCTCCTTTCCTTTCCTCCACTTTCCTCTTCTCCATCTACTATCTCTTTCCCTCTTGCTGCTTTTCCTCCCCTCTCCTCGCCTCCCCTCTCCTCTGCTCTCTCTTCTCCTCCCATCTCCTCCCCTCTTCTTTCTTCACATCTCCTCTCCACCCCTCTCCTCCCCTCGACTAATCTCTCCTCTTATTTCCTGTGCTCTCATAATCTCTCCTGCCCTCTCCTTTACTCCCCTCCATGCCCCTCTCCTTTCCTTTTCCCTCCTCTTCTCCCCTCCCATCTCTCCTCTCCTCTCCTCTTCTCCCCTTTTCCTCTCCCCTCCCATCTATCCTCTCCTCCGCTCCCGTCTCCTCTCCCTCCTCCCCTCTCCTTTCATCTCCCTCCTCTCTTCTCCTCCCCTCCCCTCTCTTACCCATCCTCACTCTTCTCTCCTCTCCTACCCTATCCTCCTCTCACCTCTTCTCTCCTCTCCCATTCTCCCCTCCTCTCCCGTCCCCTCTCCTCTCTGAGCTCTCTTTCTCTCTCCCACCAGCATGTATTCATTTGTGTAACTTAGCTCTTCAGAACTGGGAACACAGCAGGTCCTGACATCTCTTCGTTTGTATGTGTGTTGGATTTGGATGTAGCAGAGGATATAACTAACTTAATCTGATCTGTGTCCATGTGTGTGTGTGAAGCTTTACCCTTAGAGACAAAAAAGCCAGGAACTGTCAGATAGCATATCATCTTTTGTATGTGTTTCTGTGCATTTGTGTATGTGGCATGTTCATTTACCTAGTAAGGAATATTGGCACAGGAGAAAATAAACACATTAAAATGTCCGTGTAAGTCCAATGATGTGGACGGACATGCTGTCAGTTCCTGCTGTTTTCCCCTCCATAGGCAAAGCCTTATATACATACATGGATAGATAGCAGGTTCAGCTAGTTATAGCCTCCCCCATAGCCAAATACACACACAGACAAATAGATGTAAGGGTTGGCTAGGTCCCCAGTCATGATTAACCAAATTAGACAGACAAACACATGCAGGAGAGATAGAGACAGACAGAGAGAGAGAGAGAGAGAGAGAGAGAGAGAGAGAATAAGAGAGAAAGAGAGAGAGAGAGAGGGACAGAGAGGGACAGAGAGGGACAGAGAGACAGAGAGAGACAGAGTCAGAGAGTTTGAATTCCTATATGTTGGTCTTTGGATGTATGGCAAGGAGAAAAAAAGAGGCCATGACACCTAGCCCCGTGTTTAGTCTCACACTTATATACCCGCAATTTGGTTGTATTTTCCAGGGTACCTACCAGGAACTGGTATTCAGCCATAACTGATTTTCAGTGTAGGGCAGGGCATACTTAGAAGGAATAGCCACGTAGCATTTATGTAAGATTTATGTGTATGTAAGATTTCTCTGTGAGTGGAAAACAAAAAGGACTTGATACAATGGGTGTATTCATGTATGCATACTGGCATATATGCATGTAAGTGTATGTGTTTGTGTGTGTTTGTATGTGTATGTGTATGTGTATGTGTCTGTGTGTGTGTGAGAGAGAGAGAGAGACAGAGAGACAGAGACAGAGACAGAGAAAGAGCATACTAAACAATATAAAACAAATGTGTATACAAGATTTTCCTGTGAGGGGATAACATGAAGGATCTGATATGTACTTGTGAGTTCATGAATGTGTGTGTATGCATGAATGCAAGTTTCTGTGTTTATGTATATGTTGTGTGTGTATGCTTATGTATTTGTGTTGCATGTATTGTGTTGATGTGTACTTTAGTTGTTAGGTGGGAAATACCTCACCTTACCTATCACCACCCATGGGTATACTGTAACAGAGGTTATAGAAGAGGGGATTCTGAGAAATATCTTGTTCCAAATCATGTACTGGGTGGTGGTGGACATGCCAGTTGGCAGATCTCGCATAGCAAGATACTTCCCCTTTCCTGGAAGACATTAATTGTAAGGACATGGTAAATGTGGTAGAATCTAGCTTCCAGATCTGGCAAGTGTCAGAGGGGGCCTTGGCTATGGGTAAAGGCATACCTACAGGACCTGACACCAAGATCTCTTTCTCTTATTCCAAGGTTCTTTTGTTTCCCTCCTCTCCTTCCTTCTCCTCCACTTCCTTCCCCTTTTCTCCCTTCTCCTCAACTCACATCTCCCCTTTTCCTACCCTCTCCTACGCTCCCTTCCCTCTCCTCCCTTTTTCTCCCACTGTCCTCACCTCGCTTCTCGCCCCTCCCTTCTTTTCTTTTCTTCTCCATCTACCTGCACCTCTACCACCTGCTCCTCTCCTCCCCTCTCCTCTTCTCTCCTCCCCTTCCCTTGCCTCTCCTTTCTTCTTGTCCCCTACCATCCACTGTCCTCTCTTCCTCCCTCCTCTTCTTTAATCCCCTCTCCTCTACTCTTCTCTCCTCTCCTTTCCTTTCCTCCCCTCCCTTCTCCTCTCCTACCTTCTCTCCCCCCCTCATCTCCTAGCAAGTGTACAAGATGTTACTGAGAGAGATTATAACATCATGGTCTTGCAGATGTCAATCTGGTGTAGGAGTTCAAAAAGGACCCAGTATCTAGTCGTGGATGTGTGGTCACAGGGCTAGTATTATGGGCAATGTGTTTGATGAATTACACTGTATGCCAGAGAGAAGAGAAGAATGTGGAGTCAAGCCAATCACCACGTCTCTAGGTGTATGTTAGTGTATAGATGACCTGGGATTAATCAAGGCGTGATGATGTAGGGGCAATAGGTTTGCAGTTGGGATGTGATGTCCAAGAGACCCTGCTATGTTAGTGTTTGCGAGCCATTTAGGGTATCAGAAGAGCCTGGTACCTAGCAGTGCATGTGTGGCAGTTGCAGGGTGATGTGTGCATTTCAGGTAAATCAGCAAGCCTTGTAGGACTGTCATGAGTGTTAGAATACACAGTAGGTCTGCTATTCAGGTGTGTTTAGGTAGATGTGATATGGCATCCAGCGTGTCCTGATACTACCAGTGTTGTTTGTGTTGGTGGGTATGATATTCAAGATGGTCTGACACGTACTGGCGTATATGAATCTTCAGGGTTCTGAGGGTGTCAGGGATCTGAGGCACAATAACTACCAGTACATTTCATTACAATGGCAAGAGACTGTCTTGTGTGCCCTGATAAGTAGCTGTTAAACTGGGACTCTGTGGGTGATATTCAGGATCCAGACCAAGGAATGCATGTGAGGAATGCATGACGGTTTGTTCTTGATACCTAGAAGTTGGTGTTAGGTTTTGTGGGAAGCTTTAATGTACCAATGCTTAGAAATGGATTTTAGTCTCTGTGTGTGCTGTGTTTGTTTCTCATTAAAGTCTGACAGCTGGTAGTATAAGTGAGGTGGCATGGTCATAGTGTCTCACGCTGGATTATACCTGGTGTGGGATGTTGATGCACGAGGATTCTAATAGTATTTGAATCAAGCCGTACATGTGAGTCCTTCCTTGATAGGAGTTAGGGTGTCCAACAGGTCCTGATACCTTACACCTTGTCTGAGTTGACATTCTTGGTAGAGCAATGTACAAAGGCCCAGAACATGTCATTACTTGTGGGTCAGTAGGGGAGGAAGTTGACTAGCTGGGCCCAATATCTAGAAGACTGTATGGTGATTGCAGGTGAGGGGTGTCCTTGGTGACTTTCAACTGGCAGTGTATGTAATAAGGTGTTAACGTGGATTAACATACACTGCACACACAAGTATCTAGGTTCAGTTTCTACTGTTTTCCCCAATTTAGTATACCATGCACCACCGTGCTATCATCTGAATCAAGGTGAAGCTCATCTCCTTCCCTCACAGTGTGAGAGGTGTCAACTCTCATCACACCACAAACCACACCGGACCTCGCCACAGCCACACAAGATACATTGTTGTTCACCATGCCAAGATAAACTCCATATGCTCCCTGACACTGCAGATAAAATGGAAGTTCTCATGCTCTACACACCACCTCCACTTTCACAATCCTACCTATCAGTCCCTACTTGAATGCTTCTTCCTGTGGCTCTATCAAGTAGATCCAATGCCATGTCCCTGAGCTTATCAGAAACACAACTAACGCCAGAATCACACTTACACATCATGTCAGCTGAATTGGTCAAACGCAACCCTCATATTGTACATGCTCTCAGTCTTTCAAGGATGTGACCCAACCACCACTTAATCTAAAATATAAAATATTATTAGGGTATGCTGAACAAAATTCTCCACCACTCTTCTAAACCTGTAGCTATGAATCCCTGACACACACATTATTTACCCCCATATTCAGGCCTGTTTGATATCCCTTCCATGGGCGCTACAGCACCACACATATTGGCAGGTATCACAGCTGCTCTTTAGGCATTGCTAGACTCTCCTCTGCCTCTCTCAGACTAGCAGCCTAAATAGACTGGCAGGATCAGGTGCTGCTGGAACTCACCTGCCTTCTGCCTGCTCCATGTATGCCATTCTTTGTCTACTCACAGACCATTCCCTGCCCCAAGTAGAGCGCTAGGTGACACTGGTGTCTTCAAGCTGCTGACACAGAGTCCTAGAAATCAGGAGGAGCGGTCACCTCCACTCCATTCCACATTAAAGGCCATGTTTCAGGACACGCTACACAGCATTGTCACTCAACATACACCGCCATTTCATCATTCCTTATGAGGACCCCAATATCCACAGCATATAAACAACTAGATTTCACTCTCAGATGGACAGCCAACTCTGGAATACTACTGTGTGTTCAAGATAGTTTTCAGATTCTGCCTGTCACTTCCTAACCTTAATTCTCCTCATCCACACAAGGAGGCAACAGACATCAGTATTTCATCCTGCTTACATCACACATGGACTGCAGGGCTGTAGCAGGCAATGGTTGTGCATGGCCTATGAAACATCAGTGGGCCCTGAGTGACAAGCAGGTGCAATTTCTGTGTAGTAGCACTAAGAAGTGACTTGTAGGTGGGGTGGGAGTGTGTTCTAATTGAATTTGATATAGATTATTTAGATATACAGGGCTTCATGGTTGGGGTCCTGCAAGGCCTGATATGGAAGAGCTCATATAGAGCTGTCGAGAGCTGGTATCAAGCTGGTTCTAATACCACCCAATGCATGGAGATGATATCAGGCAGGCAAAGTCAAGCGGTGCCAATTACTAGCAATGCTGTTTAGCACAGCAGATGGGAAGGAACATTTGTGTAGGATCTTTACTACTACTGGTGTGGGAGTTGTTTGGAAAGGAACATCCGGAATTGCCATAGTAATGTATATGGATGACAATATATAAGTGTACGGGTAAGAAATGTTCAGGTAAGGGCTGATATCTAAATGGATATGTGGTTTGTGAGCTGAGGATGTCCATCAGGGTTTGACAGCTAGCAGTTTTGGGATATATGTGGGTGTCAGCACAGCCTGGCTCCATGTATTCATTGTGAGGCAGCAAGGGTGGTGTGATCTGCATGGGTTGACATTTAGCATTGAGAGTGGAGCAGTGCTGGGGAGTATGCAGCGCTAGGCTCATGGAGACTCATGAGCTCAAGCAAGTCTTACATCTCTGCTATGCTCAGCATCCCTCTTCTCCTGGACTGGGGTGTTTGATAGTCAAGAGTATAGTTGACTGTCAGAGGGGGAAATGAGTCCTCAGCTTTGGAGAGTCTTCATTCTGCTTCTTTAACATATCTTCATGCAGTAACGTGTGTAAGAGTGCTGAGCTTCTGGTTGTCAGCCTGGACACTCCTTCCTGCTGCATAGCACCGAACCATCATGTTGTCTTAGAACAGGTATTTGTTGTCTGCTGGGCTGTGACAACAGTGTCCAGGCTTTCTCTAGATGTCCTACCATACAGTCTCCCTCAGCCATGCTTCAGCTTTTGTATTTTCTTGGCTAAAATTATTAAAGCTCGTGCGGCCAGAGTTCATCTTCTGTGCTGTCTCTTTCTTCTTCCTTAAGAGGCTGAAACTTCTGTAGATCTCTTCTGCATCTCTTATGTGAATTTTGTAGTGTTTGCATGGGGGTCAGCTATAATAATTTGTGTTTAGTTTTCTAATGGCTTCCTTGTTGTTTGCCTTTGCATACTTGGAGGCTTTTGTGGACAGATCATTTTCTCTGCCTTTATTTCCCATGGTGTCCTTGCTAAAATCAGCTGATGTGATGTAGGTGGGTCTCTTGCTGGGATTTGTGTTTGAATCCATGTTTCCATCTCTGTTTTGTCCCTCTCCACCTCTGTGGATCTCTGAGACTTTGTGAAGGGCTGGAGCCAGAAGTGCAGGGTCTGGATGAGGCGCTCCTGTCCTGTGCCATCACTTTTAGGATTAAACCCAGATGGATGTCACGCTTAGTGCTTAGGTGCAGATTGACATGTTTCAAGTCTATCTGAGAAAAGATCATTCATCTTAACAACAGTCACAAGAGTGGAGAAACAGGGGTCTCTGAGAGCTTAGAGTCCTTTGGATGAAAAAAATAAATAAATGTTCTATTAGCCAATTGGTGTAAATTCAGCAGGAAACCTACTTTGGTACTTTGGTATTTGTTGTTTGTGCATTTTCCAAATCTAATAGCATTAGGAAAGAGTCTAAGTGACTGACGTCAAGTGCACTATGATCATTTGATTGGTGGCCTGAGAGAGAAGGTCCAAGCACATGCACTCGTGTGTCCCAAGGCGCTGTAGTGGCATGTTCTTTCTCTGCTCAGGTAGTTTTCCAGGGTCATCTCTGAGGAAAGAGAGGCATAGGTGACATTTTTACACTATCCAAAAACACACAGCATGAATGTATGCTGCAGATTTAAAAGTAACATACATTGGACGGCTTTCCTAGGGGATCCTTCTGTTATCCTCAGATCTTGATGACAACTGGAGCAGGTTCTGTAGCTGGATACTGGAACATGAGCCATCTCACTGCCATGCACAGAATGTCCTCCTGAAGCTGTGTAGATCTTCTGAGCTTTCCCAAACTCGGAGATGACCTTTCTCATCACTGACACCAGGGCCGATTGTGCAAGTCCTCACGTCAGGAATCCTCCACGGACACGATTCAGGATGTGGCCAGGCAGCTACAAGAGAAGGAATATTGTAGATCTGTGAGGAAACTGGATGAGAGTTCCACAGCCACAGGCACAAGATCTGTGGTCTTGGCAGATAATGGCAGTTTTACTTTATGAAATTCGGGGACTAAAGAGGCAGGTAAAATGCTCATTGTCATCCAAGGTGACCTTCCCTAGGCCAATATCATTAGGGTTTCATCAGGGGCATCAGAAGGCAGGGAATTATTTCTCATGTTATCCCTGCAACTTTTTAGGCACCAGGCTCTGGGAACAAAGGAATAAAAGCATTTTCCCACCAACATATCTAAACATTGGCACTCTGCTTCCTGCACCTCATCTCACGTCCTCTTGTCTACATTAGACAGGATACATACTTGGTGAAAATGAGCTTCCATGAAAGATGATGTCCCAAAGAAGCTGCAGATAATAGGAGAGAAAGATGACCAATAAGACATCTGGAGTTGACTTGGGGAACTCCATGTGACCCACCTCTACCAGACTGTTCATCGTGGCTCTGTCAAGCAGCCAGTGGGTGTACTTTAAGTATTGTGCCAACCAAATATGTTATATCCAGAAGAGCATCTAAGGACTCGGCTTTGTGCTCTGTGAGGAGGACACCTGTTGACATCTTTGGGATGAAGTGTGGGAAGTTCCTCCTTCAAGTAGCTGGTAATAATGGACTCTGCCCTTCCGCCATCCAACAAAGAGGCAGTAAAGGAGGGAAGTGATGGTTGTGGGGGTCAGAAACTCATCTGACTTCTGTTTTCTCTGGTCAAATGCTAAAGATAGCTTTTAGTATCAGGGAAAGTCCTTGTTAGTCCCAAGATAAAAATGTCAAAATAAACATCACAATAGTTTAAACTGAGATTTGCCTTCTTTGAGTCTGTCCTATGAGTCTGGAGCCCATGATTCTCATCGCTTGTATCTCCTGGGTTTCACTGACCTGGCTACAGCACCCAAGTCTCCCTCTCCCAGGCACTTCATTCAGTAAAGTATATCACGAGTGATACTTGCCTTAGTAATCACCACCGATGCAGAGCAGGTATGGCCACATAAAGAAGAAGGCTTGCCACTCCAGTTTGGTTTTCCTCGCAAGGCTGTGTGTACTCTCGTTTTCATGGTTCTTCAACCCAGTACAGACTAAGCATCTTGCCAGTTGCAGTGACTGTTTGCATACAGAGGTAAGATGATGTTCACCCGTTATACACAAACTGTTCCTCCATAACAGTTAGGGGACAGAGAGAAAAGAGATGAGCTACTTGCCACAATTTATCCCAAGATCACTCTGAATCCATGACTCCATTGTGTGTCCCCTTACCTTTGTTCCTCTGCATTATGAGATTAATGACCACGTCTCTGGGCATTGAGAATTGTTGACTCTAGCAGCCTCATGCTTATCTTTCTGTGCATCAGTGTCAAGGATAAACCACATCACAGATACCTCTCCAATATAATAAGATGAAAATTAGTGGTCTCAGTGCTGCCTTCAGCCATGAAACCCACAGATAAGCCCTGGCATTCAGTCTTTCTGAGTGGCCACTCTTCGTTACATCATTGGTTCTACATGGATAGTGTCCATGACAATACCAATGTAACGTTCACAAGAGAATCCTAGAAGAATGCTTCTAATCTATAGTCACAAGTTTCTGTTTAGGTCTGACCCTCTGACTCCTGATGTGGGATCTAATTAAAAAGTAGTTTTAAGACTGCATTGTAAGTCATGTGTCCACTCTACACCAGGGAAATCAAGCAATACTCACCTTGCAAACTGGAGCAACATTCCAGAATTCCTTCTACAGTGATACCCATTTCCATCCTGCTTGCTGTCACTCTCCTATTAGAAGATAAACGTGGTTCTGACAAGCACCCCACAGTAAGGGCCCCTTCACCAACAGCTGGATTGAACCAGCATGCAGTGGGAGTGTCTCCCGTGAATAGAGGGAAATGGATACAGGCCACCTGCAAACACAATATAGGGAGAGGGGGGAGGGAGGGGATATTCACCTGCGTCCAGTGTGAAAAAAACCATCTACCTTGGACTTGACCTTGAAGGGAAAGACAGATGAATGCGTATTGATTTTGTATGTCTTGGAAGACTGACACATAGGGGCTTCTAATTGAAGGGTATCTTTGGGGAAAATGTGGCACGGGGTTGCTCTCGGAGAGAGATGGTATTGAAGGGCAGCCATTGGACATACCTCCTGTTAGGAATGGTTGTCTGTGGAAAAGCCTATGGTAGATGAAGGCTTACCACCTTCTGTGTCGGACTTCTCTGTTGGAATACAGGACACTCTGTCATCTGGACTTCCTGCACGACTCCCAATTTGGCAATCTCAGTCAAGAAAACTGCTAACCCAATGTCTCATCCTCTACAGTGACTCAATATGCAAAATGATAATGACATTTGGAAGGCACAGTCTGAAGAACTTTGAAATACATACTTCAGAGTCTTGACTCATATTCTTCTGGACCATGTGTTTTCTGGTGTCTCTTCTTCTCATACTCTTTCCTGATCTTTTTAGTTTTCTTCCCTCAAAGCCTTTGATGTTCTATAATTCTTTCTTCCTTTATCCAACACTACTTCTGGCTGCCTCTACAGCCTCTACTTCTCAATCACTACTGTCTACTTTAGCTTAAACAATTCGGGTTAAAGGTGGTGGTGGTGCTTTGAAGAGTTGCTTTTGAAATAAGATTTCCTAATTTACCTACCCTAACTATCATGTGATGGTCACAAAGGCCATTATAAAACATATAGATTATTAACACTGAAGTGCATCTTGTGCAACCCACTTAGCTGTGTGTGTGCACCTGCAATGCTGTCTCCTTCCAGTGTTGCCTCTTCCTTCTGAAAAACATAGCTTTTCCTTGAGCGTGGCAGACAGCAGCACAGAAATCTCATACAATTACCAATTCTCTTCTTAACCCTCTTCCAGCCTTTGGACAGACTGCTGGCAGAGGCTGCACTTACATCTTCAGGAAGGACACCCTTTAAGTTGTTCTTGGATGTTGTCTGAAGGGAAGATCTCTGAGTTCCAAGGATTTCAATGGTGCTCATACCCTCAGGTGTCTCCCTTTCCTTCTTTGCAGAGCCTGTACTCTGAGAACCTGAGCTATTCTTGGGGGTGGTCATTTCCTGGGGCTTCTCGCAGGACAAACACTGTGCAGAAGGAATACACTCAGAGAATGGGCATCCTGAGGATAACTCATTGCAAACCATGCTACCTACTGCCAAACTTCTGCTCAGGAGAGGAGAAACCTCAGGAGCACACGTGGGTACCGGGTGGGGAGGATTTTCCTCCTCCAGCAGGCAGCACAAGGTGGCAGGCATGCTCAGACTTCTGGTCTCCTGCTTTCTTGAACACTTCTCATCATGCCCCTGATGTTCAGCCAGCAGGCCGAGGGTGGGAAGGGCAGACTCACTCACTCTCCTCTTAGGAGGAAGGGAAGTGAGAGCACCTGGTGATGACACAGCGACACAAGCCTGCAAGTACCTAGTGGAAGACTTAGTGTGGTCCTGGGGTGACTCTTGGTTTAAAATTAGGTATGTGGCCATGACGTTATTGAATTTTTTCTCACGTAGACAATCACTAATAGCCTTGGGATCGTAGCCCATACCCCACATAGCCAGCACAATGTTGGGATTTTGTTTGTTACAGAATGACTCTGAGGATGGTGGGAGTTTCCAAAATTCTTCCCTGTCTCTGATCCACTGGTGCTGCCTAATGTCACATATTGTGGGCCTCTGCTCAGGGTTCACAGTGAACAAGTGCACAATGAGATGCACAAGCAAACGATTTTGAGAGAGTGTGTAAGGAATATAGTATATGGGATTCAGCATCACCTCCTTCATGACTGGATAGGTTCTTCCTGTGAATGGGAACCTCGCTGTCAACATTGCATATAAAACCACTGCCATGCTCCAGATGTCAACTGCCTTTGCATCATAATCGGTGTCATTGAATAGCTCTGGAGCACAGTATTCAATTGTGCCACAGAATCCCTTGCACATCTGCCCAGAGCTTACTCTGATGGCCATGCCAAAGTCACACAGTTTGATGTTTCCTTTGCCATCAAGCAGGATGTTATCTAGCTTGATGTCCCTGTGGGCGATGTCATTATCGTGGCAGTAGTGCACTGCACACACCATCTGGCAGAAGATGTGTTGGGCCTGTGTCTGCTGAAGGGGGCCACCCTCCTCAATGAGCGTGACTAGATCGCCATGAGCAGCAAACTCCAACACCATATAGGTGTGGTCTTTGCTGGTGATGATGTGGAAGAGCTTTATTATGTACGGGTGGTCCAGCTCTTTCATGAAGTTGAGTTCTTTCCTATTATTAACATCACTCTCCTCACCATTCGCAAGGATTTTAACTGCGACTTTCATATTTGTGAGGAGGTGGCAAGCCAACTTCACCTCAGCAAAGGCCCCTTTACCGAGGGTATTGAGTATGGCATAGTGATCTGTAATGGTCTCCTCTTCATAGGTGCTGGCAAGGGCCAGCTGCATGCTCTCCTCCTCTCTGGTCTTGCTTGAAAGGTTCTTGATAATTTCCATGCCAACGCCAACTGAGAAAACAATGAGATTAAAACAATTAAATCAGATTAAAAACAATGAGAAGTAAGACAAGGGGTAAAGTTTTTAGCTTTATGTTTCTTCATGGACAAGTGTGACAGATGCAAACAACTTTACAGTGAACTTCTGTGTCACAGAAAATAAGAATAAGCCAAACTCTAAAGAAGTCCTGGATAATGTACAGAAGAAGAGAACTAAATCTAAGGAAACAGACCAGTGTGAACATTGCAATAATAAATTGAACATTGCAATAATAAATGCTTGATTATTGAAAAGAACAAGCAAAAGGGATACAAGCTTACCAAAAGTGATCAAAGAGGAGAAAATTCAGTTTAAATCTATAGTCAAGCTTTGGTCTTGTTACAGTAAATATGGCTACTTCTAAAAAATCATTTCGAAGACTTTTTGGCAACTAACAAGGCATTTTTTGATATGGAGATGATATCCTGTTTATTCTGTAAATATATCTGAAAATAAAATGAATTAAGAATTCTATGCAAACCAAACGATTTCTGAATCAGGCTTTAGGAGAAATTTTGAATATTTGTTCATGGCTGAGTTCTCACTAACCTAAACAATGGAAATCATGGGATCAAAAAACTTTGCGAAAACTCTTAGTATAAGTACATATTACAGATAGCAAAGGAGAATCAGCACTCCTGCAGAAATAACAAAATCGGAGAGAATGGGAAGAATTATGATTCACAATTTGCAGACACTGTCCTATGCTGAGGACAAGGAATATCATTTCTAAGAAGAAACATTTTACATTTCTAGATCCTAATGTAATCTTTAGCAGACTATGCCATCAAATTTACCTATTTTTCCTGTTCCCAATTTGGATATTTTACTCTGAGATGGTTGGTGAATATAGTGATATTACTCTTGTCAATAATGAAAAGTGGTCTTTAAATAATGTGGAATATCATTCTGTGTCAGTCACTTGCTTTCGTGCAAACTCAATGGACAAAACATTTTTAAGAAATCTGTGGTACCAATCATAAGTTTTAAATTATTTGTACATTTACAATAGGTTTGAATCTTTAATTTTTTAATATTTCAATAATTTTGAAAATTTTATACATGTTCATTCCATTTACATTATTATTTTCTTCTTTTTTAAGATCTGACAATGTTTCTTTGAGGGCCGATGTAACAAGTGTGATGTTTCCTGATAACATAAGAATGAAGCCAATGTCCCAAGATTTCTCTATTCTCTATGTAGAGATTTAACCAAAAGGCTACTTAGGAGACGATAATGTCAACATATTTCTCATTCCAATTCCTCAAGATTGTATGAGAAGATAGGAGGGTTTTGGAGAAAATTGGGCAGGGGAAAACAATCGAAACGATCAAAACGATCAAAATACATTGCATAGAGGAATTTCATTGAAAAACTGTCAAGAAAAGAACAGACTGGTATAATGCTCTCATGTATGGATGACACCTGACTTTTAAAAAGAATTAACACTAATATTTTTCCAAGTATTCAATGAGGAGTAAGGAAAGAGTCAGTTTCCAACATGTGGCCTGAGCTTTCCTCCCTTGATCCCACATGTTGGAAATAATACCGTGACTTCCATCCACAAATTATTTTGGACTTTTATAAGTGTGTGTTTTAATACACTTGTAGATAAATAGGTAAATAGAAAAGAATAATCTAAATATAAAATGAAAAGAAATTATAAGCCAGCAGTCTATGTACTTAAACATGAGAATCCTTATTAAATATACTTAAAATTTTCCCACAAATTCAACAGCACATGAAAACGGCTATGTTATTGAATAACAGGACAACATCAACATAAAAGGTGACAAATCAACATTTGAAGAAGATAGAGTTTACAATGCCCATAGGTCCAATAATCAAAATCAGTTTCAAGAAAACAGCTGAAAATGCAGATAAGTTTGCTACTTTGATATGGCAGACACAAAATGTAAATTTTGAAGGAACCTAAACAAGCCACTTAGGACACAGAAGAAAACTGTGGTCAACCTAAGGATGTTCACAATTTAGGGACCTGGGCGTCCCGTTTAGCACAGGCTCTTTAGAGAAAAGAGAGATGAACAGAGTCCTAGGTAGCTCAGAGTCCAGGCTTGGGATCCTCATTAGTCAACTAGTAGGAAGAAGGGCTGGTGGCCAAATCCCACTCCAAAGGAGTTTTGACAAACAAAGAGAACAGTGTGCGTCCCATAAAAGCAAAAGCTTCTTGAAAGACAACAGTCAATCAGGCTATACCAGGTGTTGTTTGAGTAGATCAGAAGCGCTTTCTCCAAATTCGCAGCTTCATACACTCTCTGTAGGTACTGCCTCTGCCACTGCTGTCCTCAAAGTGAAAGCTCTGCCTTCAACCTTCCAAGACTAGCACCAACTGTCTGTTAGCCACCCACCTCGTGCTTTGAATCTGCATCCTGATCTGTGACCTGATTGGTCACATGTACAGAAGTGAACCAATCAGATTGGATAGGCAATCGGGACTCTCTCATTGGTCAGGTGGAAATCACATAACGCGTGTCTGCATGAGAATGCTTGGTAATACACTTTGAGTGCACGTGGTGTCCTACGAACAGGATTATAGCAGAAGGCTTTGTTTCTTTGTGTCTTTTGTGTAGGCAAAACCCAGCTAGTCAGAATCACCCCAACACTTCTTCCTTTCCAAAACTGCCTTTCAGTTGTGAAAATGGATTTGGTTTCTGAAGTTGCGATTTGTGTTTAGTCTTTTTCTTCTCTTTCCTTAGTGACCTGATCATCAGGCTATATTTGTACACTATCGTCCTGTGAACAACCATAAATACAACATCAACAGGACCCATGAGATTCCTGTCTTCAACGAAATAATATTCTATAACAAAAAGTCAGATTCTCTTAAAATTTCACCATCAATGTTTTGAGTGCATTCAGATCTTTCTTCAAGAGCCCCCTCCCTTGCTTAATACCAGTGTTTCAGGCTATGTAAAAACCTTTATTTAATACTCGAAAGTTGCATCTTCAACTAGTCATGGCTTGCTTTACTGACACTGGTCATAAATGGCATAAAATTAAAGTAATACTAAACATAACCATATTGAACCACTATTTTATCACTAACTTTCCCCATTTTCACACTCATTTTGCTGTGAGATACTTTAATTCAAAAATTTCTATTCCTCAGTTGTAGCTCCTCATAAAAATTATTCTACAATTTGTTTGTTTTCTAGTAAACTGAGAAAACATAGTCAATCTCTTGGTAAACTTGTCTTCAAACCTGGACACCTGTTATACATTTCTTCAGTATTAGTGCCCAATCTGAACCAAGTTTTTAAGACCGGTTGGTTGGTTTTTTTTTTTTTTTTTTTTTTTTTTTTTTTAAGAATGCTACTCATAAAGAATTTATGTAATTCTCTTCTTTCAACTTGCTTCATTTTTATGTTAAGAGATGATACATTGATGTGTGTATATGTGTTTATTTGTGAGTGTTGGTGTGTGTTCCGGTGTCTATGTGTCTTTGTCTGCATGTGTTATGTGTTTGTGTTTGTGAGAGAGAGAGTGAAGGGGGGAGAGAGAAAGAGAGAGAGAGAGGAAGAGAGGGAGAGAGGGAGAGAAATCATAGATGTGGGCCTTTAATGTAGGACAGAAAGAAGCAAAGAGGCCCTGAACCTAGCTCTGTGTGTATTTTCAGGGCTATATACCATAGATTTGGTTGTGTATTCAAAGCAACTTATCAGGAAGAGATACTTAGACATAGATGACTTTCACTGTAAGGGGGAAAAATACATTGGAAGTCTTGCCCCTACCAATTTATGTTTATGCAAGTTTGTCTATAAGTGGTAACAGGAAGAACATGATACAAACTAGTGATTTTGTGTACCTGTTTGTGCATGCATGCAGGTAAGTGTGTGTGCGTGTTTATTTTTACAAATTGACTTTTGAGAGCCTGTGCACACCTAAAATGACCTAACACCATCCATGGGTGTAAGTGTGACCTTTGCTATAGCAGGGAGTCTACATAATATAATGTAACACCTAGTTACGCATTTGTACGTGGACCTTTGCATTTGCGAACGTCTTACTGAGGATGCGTTGACACAGCCATGCATGGGGCCTTTGACAATAGGAGCTTATTCCTTAGGTTCCTGACAATTAGTAGGAGTAGGGTGGGTCCTTTGGACATGTTGCCTAGTCATCTTTGTATCTGTGAGTGTGTTGTGTATGTGTGTGTGTATGTGTATACCTGTTGCAATAGAAAATTTGGTATCTAACTGGACATGAGCCTTAGTCATGTGTGAAGAGCTTTTTATATAAAGACAGGGCTACCTAAGCATATCTGGCACCTACTCTTGTATGTTTAAATGATTGCATGTATTTCTGACTGTGGCAGCCCGTGTATTTGTCTGTGAATATGTGTGTTTGTGTATAAATACATTATTTTAAAAAAATGTGTGTTTGTGTGTAAAGAATAAAATACATTCTATTTTAGGTGTAACTGCACAGATGTGTAGGGGCATGATATCAGTTCCTGACTTTTCCCTTCCATTTGAAAAACCACACACATAAATGCATCAATAAGGATTAGATTCAGCTAGTTACAGACTTCCCTATAGACAAATTAACAGATACACACACACACAGCTTACCAAGTTCTCAAACCTAAATGTGATCTATCATCACCTACTTGTATATTTGTGTCAGTGGCTATAGAAGAAGGGATTCTGAGCAGTACCTTAAACCACACTATGCACTAGGTGACTCTATCTGTATGTTTGGGCAACTTTCCAGAAAAAGACAACTAGTCCTGTTTGCAAAGCTTTGGTTGTAAGTAAATGGGAAATGAATCAAAACCTGGCACATGGTCTGGGATGAGTTTCTGAGGGGCTAAATAAGAATCAGTGTATTCCAGATACAGCAGGACTGATAAGCACTTGAGCTCACAGAGGCTGTAGCCGTACAGAGGAGCACACAAGAGGTCAGTTCAGGTGGTGGTTCTGTCATTGAGAAGAAGAAGAGGAATTATTGGCACTCAGATAATTAACACAATAAGAAATGGGATAGACTTTTGAGTTCATTTTCATTTCTTTCAGGATATCTTATATATATGTATTGGAAATTTTGACTTTTCTTTTGACTTTTTTTCTTCCAGAAAGAAAATCAGAATACTCTAGGCAAGACAGGTTAAAGGGGGTAAGCATGAAAGTTATCTAAATATATTATATAAAAGATTTTCAATGATGGTATGTCAAGAAATAACCGACTGGTATGAATGAATTCATGGATGGATTCTACCTGGTGTTAAATAGAGGAAGCACTAATATTCATCCAAGTAGTCAACAAAAGAAAAGGGAAGTGACAGTTGACAAAATCTTCTACAAGACCTCAAGGAGCTGACCAACCGATACGATGATTTGAGCTTCTCCATCGATCCCAAATCTTCGAAAACAAGCACTGACTTCTAAGCATACGTTTCCTCTGACTCTCATATGGGTGTTTGTGACAGATACATACATAGCAAAATAAATTAATAGAACATGACAACCCTAAATGTAAAATAAACAGAAATTATAAACTGTTTATGCAAATAAACATGAAAATACATATTGAAAGTATTTGAAATTGTCCAGCAAGTTAAACAATACATAAAGAAGGCCAGTTTCGTGCAAAAGTTCAGTTCTTTACTGAAGAAGAAAAGAACAATTCTAAATTGAAAGTTGACAATAAAACCATATGAAAAGAATACAGGATAAAAAAAATTAGGTTCAATAATGAAATTTAATCATTTTTTCCAGAAAAAAAAAGCTGCAAAGTAAGATAACTTTATTATGTGTAACATGCCAGATTCAAAATGTAAATTTTGAGGGAACATTAAGACAGGCCACTGAGGATGAGGACATGGACTAGGATGACAACAGTCTCCAAGGGATGATTACAAGGTTTCTGGGCAGGTGACTGGCTGTCTAGCAAGCACAGACTGTTTAGTCAGTTCAAAACATTACCTATGAAAACCTAGGTTGTTCAGAATGTAAGCTTGGGCTCCTGATTCTTCAGGTAGTAGTAATGTGGGCAAGTAGCTTAGTCCCCACCCCAAAGTGGTTTTGAAAACAAAAGGGACCATTTTGGATTCAATTAAAGCAAAATAGTCTTGGAGGAGAGCATCCAATCAGACTGTACCTGGTGATGAGTAGGTAGAAAGGCCTCCTCCAAGTTCATGGCTTCATTCACAGTCTGTACACACTACCTGTGCCACAGGTGTCCATGAAGAGAAAGCTCTGCCTTCAATGTCAAAGGACTGACAACAACTGTCATTTAGACACCTAATTGGTACTGTGCATCCTGAGCTAAGGCCTGATTGGTCACATGTACAGAACTGAGCCAATTAGATTGTGTCAACAATCTGGATGCCCTCATTGTTCACGATAAATTCCTATGACTTGTGTCTGCTCTACAATGCTTTGGCACTCACTTGGACTGCATGTGGTGTCCTGTGAGAGCAGGGTTACTTCAGAAGGCTTAGCTTCTTTGTTACTTTTGAAAGGGATATCTCAGCTAGGCAAATCACAACCACACTTCTTCCCTTTTAGGGTCTCCTTTCAGTCCTGATAACAGACTTGGTTTATGTAGGTGGGATTTGTGTTTGATCCATTTCTAGTCTGTCCTGAGTAAAATGGTCTGATGGAGGAAGGTCATTGGCTAATAAGGAAACTGCCTTGGCCCACTTGATAGGCCAGCCTTTAGGTGGATGGAGTAAACAGAACAGAATGCTGGGAGGAAAAGGAAGTGAGCTAAGAGGCCACAGCTCTGCTCTCTGTGGCAGATGCGATGAAACTCCGACCCAGGATGGATGTAGGCTAGAATGTTCCTGCTAAGTGCACCTTGAGGTGCTACACACATTAATAGAAATTGGTAATCAAGATGTAAGTATTAGCCAGTAAGAAGCTAGAGCTAATAGGCGAGGCAGTGTTTAAATGAATACTATGTGCATGTTGTTATTTCAGGGCATAAGCTAGCCTGGCGGCTGGGAGCCAGGCTGTGGGAAGAGGCCGCAGCTCCTTCAACAGAATGGCACCCAGATGTGGATAACTTAGTCCACAGAAAGCCTGAGAAAATTTGGGAAAGAATAGAATAAAGCATGTTTTCTTGGTAGCAGCAATTTCTTGGGGCTGCTCTGTTTGCCAGTGGCAAGCAAGCACTCTCATCTAAGTGAGGCTTTCTGACTCTACTTTAGCTGCAAAACCCTGCAGTTCATTAAGATGTCCTGCCATGAAACACTTAAAAGGTGTTGATGAAAAGCTGAATGCATGCTTTTTGGTTTTCAGCCATAGCAGGAAAAAAGTTGTGCTGTTTTAAAATGCCGGCTTTCTGGGCTCTCCTGCCAGGACTATCTCTGACTCTTTCAGGTAGACGATCCGACTACAGAGTGTTTGAGTGTGATTTCTGAGTGCAGTGCTGCAGCTTGCTTACTGGCAGGGACCTTGAAACACCATAGGGTTATGGCAATAAAAATCCTACAGGCGGTACCTCCGCCATGAGGCTGGAAAGCTAAGGAATGGGCTGGATCTAGCCGTCAAAGCCATGGCTTTAATCCTACCCATATTGCTCAGCAATTTAAAGTCTCATGTGGTCAAAAGAAGAGAGATACAGTAAAGAGAGATTCAAAAACAAAGAAAACCTTTAAATGATTTACAGTGTGTTAAAAATATATGCAGGCTAAAAGTTGAAGTTCTTAAAGTAAAAAAAAAAGAAGAAGAAAAAGAGCAGCTAGGTGTGGCAGTACACATCTTTAATCCCAACCTTTGGGAGGCAGAGGGAGATTGATCTATTTGACTTCAAGGTGTGGTAGCACATGCCTTTAATCCCAATGCCTGGGAGGCAGAGACAGAAGGAACTCTGAGGGTTCCAGGACAGTCTGTTCCACAGAGTTTTTCCAGGACAAAGATATACAGAGAACCTGTCTCAAAAAGTAAAAGTAAAAATAAATGAAATAGAGGTTAAAATAAAGCCATACAAAGATAGAAAATACACAGAGAATCTTGATACTGTATGCTATTATGCTCTCTTTTCATAGTTTGAATGCCGAGGAAAGAGCAACAGCTGCTAAAAGATATTTGTTTATAAATGCTGATGAACTAATCCAACATAGATATTTTGAAAAGACCTTGACTTTAAAATTTGGATCTAAGGACATGATGCTTTGGAAAGGAGTTTCTTCTTTTGTTTTCACAGAGGGTGAGACCCTGCGGATTTCTTCCATCCCAATATGTTATGATAAATTGCTCCCTCCCAAAACGTTGCTGTGAACACCCTCAAAAAATTACTTCACTCAACTGCAGACTGAGAGGAACCTAGCAGACAGGTTATACCATGAAAGACCTGATTATCAGCTCCCCCATTCAGCATGAAGCAGTTTAGAGAGAAAAAACTGCACCCATATTACCAAATATTGCTTATAAATGTATGTTCTTTTACATTTAAAGGGGGATATGATAGAGATATAAATAATTTGCATTGGTATGGATTTGACTTTATTGATATAAATTTAGGGTCCATTTTGTTATATGTATATGTATTTCTGATATTGATTAAGGTATTGTGATTGTGTAGTTCATGGAAAAATGTAATGCATGTAGGTTGCTAATGGATAATCATTAATAATAGTCAAGCTTGTCGTTATGTTAGATTTTCTAGATGTACATAGATATATTTTAGATAGACATTCTTCATTTCTTTCAAAGACTACAGAATAGGACCTTTAATGGTTTTTTTTTGAAGTTTAATAAACCATTAACAAACTTTATTCCAAAAAAAAATAAAAAAATAAATGTCCATGGAGCACAAAAAGCTTACCAGCTATCTGAGACCACAGCCAGAGATGGACTTGTAAGGCTGTGGCCACGGCTGGTTTTTGAACTCCTTCTTTTTAGCAATTATTAGGCAATAACAAAAGAATATTTAAAATCTCAAGGTAAAACTCAGATCCAAATTGCCCTTCTTTGCAATTTCCATTAACAGAGTTTTTAATTTAAATTAGTGTTTGTATTTAGTCCATCATTTTCCTTGTCATTCCTTGATACTGTTCACCAAGTCTCTGCACCTCCCCTGACAATGCCAGTTTCTCATAGCAGGAAAGTGTATGGAAAAATATAAAGGCAAAAAGTCAAAAGTTGCATATATCCCATCATTAAAAAGTTAACTCAGCCCACATCAATTGCTGGTCGTGAGTGGCGCGGGGAGGAGGGGGTATGTAAAAGCAGATCCTCAGTTTTCAGAGGACTGCTTCAGCCTTGCATATAGAGCTATGAGTTGTAAAGCAGAGTAGCCCACTGATAAAAGTTAATCCTTTAACTGTTGACAGTTTGCTCTCATTTCCCTAGGCTTACAACTTTCTGTTATTTCTACGTTTTTATTTCTGGAATCTACATTTTTAGATTCTTATTCTTGGACTCTTCAATGTAACCCCATATAACATATAAATAGCATTTCATGTGCATGTGTTTTTGTGAGGGAGTGCACATGTGTGTGTATGTGCATGAGTGTGCACGTGTGAATGTATGCCTCTGTGTGCATATGCCTGTGTATGTCTGTATGTTTGTACATATACATGTATGTGGGTGTGTATGTGTGTCACTCTGTGTGCATGAGTGTAGGAGTAGGTGTGTGAATGTGTATATGCATATGATTGTGCATGTGTATATGTGAGTGCATTGTGTAATGACATTTAATGTTTTAATAACTTAGGGTTTTTCATGACAATGAGATACATCTGCTCCTGGCAGCACCAATCTACTCCAAGAAGAAGATGGGCATCGAAGAGGCAACTTATCGAGTATGATAGCCATTTGGGCAAGAAACTGCTCTTGCCTGGACTATTGTATAAACTGGACACAGAGAACCCACAGAGAGAGGACTACTGAACTTGCCTAAAGGTGAGATGATCTTTTGGTGTTCCTGATTCATGAAAGAGTCTGCGAGACATTCTGCAGGACACAGAAGATAGTGACTGAACTGTCTTTGAAATTTCCTGCTTAATGGAAATGTCTGCTGGAAATTATGGACCTGTAGGCTGAAGATGGATGCCCCAATGGTACAGAGGAACTTTGGGTGACTGTCCAGGCAGCGAGATGTCTCTGTGATTTCTAGAATTTTATAAGTTGCTTACTTCTCATTTACTTAGGTAATATTATATCCTTCTGGAGTCTTTGATGGAGTTTAAGAATAGATAGATAGTTATAGTTACAGTTTTCTTTTGTTATGATAAAAGATAAAATAGATATAAATATTGTATCTGTAATTCTTACTTGATAAGTGCTTTGTTATATTTAATTTTGCTATGTTCAAGTGAAAGACTTTCTTTTTGTTTAAAACAGAAAATGGGGAAATGATGGAGGAATGTGATTGGCTAATAAAGAAACTGCCTTGGCCCATTTGATAGGTCAGCCTTTAGATGGGTGGAGTAAAAAGAACAGAATGCTGGGAGGAAGAGGAAGTGAGCTAAGACACCATAGCTCTGCTCTCTAAGGCAGATGCGATGAAGCTCCGACCCAGGATGGACTTAGGCTCACCTTGGGACGCTACATACATTAATAGAAATGGGTAATCAAGATATAAGAATTAGCCAGTAAGCAGTCAGAGCTAAAGGGCCAGGCAGTGTTTAAATGAATACAATGTGCATGTGTTTATTTCGGGGCATAAACTAGCCAGGCGGCCAGGAGCCAGGCTGTGGGAAGAGCCTCGCAGCTCCTTCAACAATGGTTTTCAGGACTTATCTGTGCACTGTTGACTTGGGATCACTCATAAATGGACTGTCAGAAGTACCCAAAGATTCCTACATTTAAAGAATAAGATTCTGAATTGAAAAGTAAGGCTCACTTAAAATTACTTCAGCCTCGACTTGAATGTGTGTTGACATATTCCTGATAGTTTCCTCTCTTCCTGAGTGTCAGTACTTAGGTCTATGTAAAAGCCTTTACTTTGCAAAATTGAAAGGTACATCATCAGCTTGCCATTATATTATACCAACGTTGGTCATCAGTAGCCTAAAATTAAAACAATTCAAAACATAACCTATCAAAAGCACTATTTTGCTTACTTTCTCCTTATTCCTAAAACTGCCTTTGTGATAGGTCATTTTAATCCAAAAATCTCTGTATCTCAGTTGTAGCAAATTCCAAATTTATTCCATTCATATATTTTCTCAAATTTGGGGAGCCTGGAAAAATCCTCATATTTTTGGATGTAGTTTTTCTATGTCCTAAGTATTCCTGCTGCACCTGCAAACATTTATTTTAAAATGTTAGATGTTTTGTGTGTTTTTGAGAAGGACACACATAGAGACTTCATCTAAAACTCTCCTGCCACTTCCTTTCCTTTTTGTGCCTCAGATTATGCCATGTATCCCTGCATAAAATATGAATGCTTACATGAGTTCCATGCAGGTTTATGTATGGATTTGTACACATATATAAACACATTTATTTCTAAACTATTGAGTCCATTTAGCTTTGTTTTATTCATCTATGTGTCTAAGGACTGAATAATGTCTGTCAGAGCTTGTGCCTGGAGGAGACTGGTTTACCCTCCAGGACATGGACACCATTACTGACATGGCTCACGCTGGCAAGAAACTGAGTGGACAGGTCTTAGGCTACAGTAAAATCTGCAACTGTGATTTTGCTACAGCAACCCAGTGAACAAATGATTTTTGATGACATACTGCTTCACAAAGATATCTGTCTCAAACAGTCACTGCAGCGAAGCCGTTTCTAGTGAGAGCTGTATCTAACCCTGAGTCTTTTAGCAGGGTAGAGGGAGTGTGAGGTTCCGTAATACTCAGTCCCAGTTGGAAACCTTTGTGAAAACCATTCCTCAAGTTTCAGAGCAGAAGTCACTAGTCAGAAGTGGAGGCAGAAAGATACACACGGACATATGTAATAGACGATTACAAGAAAACAAGGAAACTGATGAACATACAAATTGAAAGAGACTGCAACAATACACACAAGCATACAAAGGTTCAAGTCAGATGGGGGTACTGTCTTTGAAAATGCAAAGTAGAAACAGGATTCCATCCCCAAACAGGAAAACATCAGCATTTGTTTCCTGATGGCAAAGGAGAAACAGTTTCTTCCAATGGATTCTCACTGGGTAACTTAACAGTCCTTATAGGATACTTATATTGGAATCGTTGTAAAACCGACAACCAACTCAATAGAAAAATAGTAGACATTTGGGCTCATTGTCCTTTTCTGGGGACATTTTATAGGTCTTAATTCCTTATTTTAATTTTTCTTTTCTTTTTTTATAACAGAAAGAACATAAGACCATAACCCAAAATGGTATGGGAAGATAGGAGGGTGTTGGAGAAAATTGGGAAGGGGAAAACGATCAAAATACATTGCATAGAAGAATTTCAATGATAAAATGTCAAGAAAAGAAAATAACAGACTGGTATGAATGCTCTCATGTGTGGATAACACCTGACTTTCAAAAAGAATTAACACTAATATTTGTCCAAGTATTAAATGAGGAGGAATAAAGAGATACTTTCCAACATGGCCTACGTAGCTTACAGGAGCCTACTACAAGATCTGGTGATCTGAGCTTTACTCCTCTGATCCCATATGTTGGAAAAAATACCCACATTATCCACAATTATTTCTATCAACAAATTATTTTGGACTTTCATAAGGATGTGTTATAATACACTTGAGGATAAATAGGTAATTAGAAAAAAATCTAAATATAAAATAAAAAGAAATTATAAGCCAGCAGTCTATATACTTAGACGTGAGAATCCTTATTAAAAGTACTTAAAATTTTCCCGCAAGTTCAACAGCACATGAAAAAGGCTATGTTCATGCTCAAGCTTGGTTCATTATTGAAGAACAGAAGGACAACTTCAACATAAAAGGTGATAAATCAACATTTGAAGAAGATAAGATTTTACAGTGCCCATAGGTTCAACAATCAAATTTAAGCAGTTTCAAGAGAATAGCTGAAAACACAGATTAGTTTGCTACTTTGATATGATAGACACAAAATGTAAATTTTGAGGGAAACTAAAACAAGCAACTGAGGACACAGAAGGAAAATGTGCTCAACCTGG
This sequence comes from Chionomys nivalis, assembly GCF_950005125.1. Lineage (NCBI taxonomy): Eukaryota > Metazoa > Chordata > Mammalia > Rodentia > Cricetidae > Chionomys > Chionomys nivalis. The sequence continues at coordinate 62,077,654 of NC_080099.1, forward strand.
GGAAGTCCACGGTTTAGGGACCTGGGTCTATCAGCTGGCACAGACTCTTTAGGCAAAAGAGTGACGAACAGAGTCCTAGGTAGCTCAGAGTCCAGGCTTGGGATCCTCATTAGTCAACCAGTAGGAAGAAGGGCTGGTGGCCAAATCCCACTCCAAAGATGTTTTGACAAACAAAGAGAACAGTTTGCGCCCCATAAAAGCAAAAGCGGCTTGAAAGACAGCAGTCAATCAGGCTATACCAGGTGTCGTTTGGGTAGATCAGAAGGGCCTTCTCCAAATTCGCAGCTTCATACACTCTCTGTAGGTGCTGCCTCTGCCACTGCTATCCTCGAAGCGAAAGTTCTGCCTTCAACGTTCCAAGACTAGCACCAACTGTCTGTTAGCCACCCACCTCGTGCTTTGAATCTGCATCCTGATCTGTGACCTGAGTAATGACATGTACAAAAGTAAGCCAATCAGATTGGATAGAAAATCGGGACTGTCTCATTGGTCAGTTTGAAATCACGTGACTCGTGTCAGCAGTAGAATACTTGGAAACACACTTTGACTGCACATGGGGTCGTGTGAGAACAGGATTAGACCAGAAGGCTTTGTTTCTTTGTGTCTTTTGTGTAGGGAAAACCCAGCTAGTCAGCATCACCCCAACACTTCTTCCTTTCCAGGATCGCCTTACAGTTTGAAAATGGACTTGGTTTCTGAAGGTAGGATTTGTTTTTAGTCTTCTTCTTGTCTTTCCTTAGTGACCTGATCATCAGGCTATATTTGTACACTGTTGTCTTTTGAACACCCACGAATACAACATCAACAGGACCCATGCGATTCCTGTCTTCAACAAAATAATATTCTATAACAAAAAGTCAGATTCTCTTAAAAATCTAGCACAAATGTCTTGAGTGCATTGAGATCTTTCTTTAAGAGCCCCCTCCCTTGCTTAATACCAGTGTTTCAGGCTATGTAAAAACCTTTACTTTATAAACTTGAAAGTTGCATGATCAACTAGTCATGGCTTGCTATACCAACACTGGTAATAAATAGCCTAAAATTAAACTAGTACTAAACAGAACCACATCGAACCACTATTTTCCTCACTGACTTTCCTCATATCTTGCACTCTTTTGGTTGTTAGATATTTTAATTCAAATATTTCTATTTCTCACAGCAGCTTCTGCATTTTATTCTACAATTTGTATAGTTTCTAGTACACTGAGGAAACATAGTCAGTCTCGTGAACTTGTCTTCAAACGTGGACATCTTTTTTACATTCCTTCAGTATTAGAGTCCAATTTGAACCAAGTTTTTAATAACTTTGGTTTTTAGGTTTTGTTTTTGTTTTTAATTTTTTTTCTTTTGGAATGCTACTCATAAAGAATGTATGTAATTCTCTTCTTCCAACTTGCTTAATTTTTGTGTCAAGAGATGATACCTAGATGCATGTATATGTGGTTTTTTTGTGAGTGTCTGTGTGTGTACCTGTGTCTATGTATCTTTATCTGTGTATGTTATGTGTGTGTGTATGTGTGTGTGTCTGTGTGTGTAAGAGAGAGAGGAATAGAGGGAGAGAATTCATATATGTGGGACTTTAATGTAGGACAGAAAGAAACAAAGAGGCCCTGAACCTAGCTCTGTGTGTATTTTCTGGGCTTATATACCATAGGTTTGGTTGTGTATTCAAAGCAACTTATCAGGAAGAGATACTTAGACAAAGGTGACTTTCACTGTAAGGATGAAAATATATTGAAAGTCTTGTCACCTACCAATTTATGTTTACATAAGTTTGTCTGTAAGTGATAAGAATCAGAACATGATATATACTAGTGAGTTTATGTATACCTGTGTTGGCATGCATGCAGGCAAGTATGTGTGTGTTTATTTTTACACATTTATTTTTGACAGGTTGTGTGCACCTAAAATGACCTAACACCTAACATCCATGGGTGTAAAGTTGGCCTTTGCTGTAACAGAGAGTCTATCTAATATAATGTAACACCTAGTCATGCGTTTATACATGGACCTTTGCATTTGTGAATGTCTTACCAAGGATGAATTGACACACAGCCATGCATGGGGCCTTTGACAATAAGAGCTTATTTTTTGGGTTCCTGACAATTAATAGGAGCAGGTTGGGACCTTTGGACATGTTGCCTAGTTATCTGTGTATCTGTGAGTGTGTGTGTGTGTGTACCATTTGCAATAGAAAATTTGGTATCTAACTAGACATGAGTCTCAGCCATGTGTAAAGAGCTTTTTATATAAAGAAAAGACTACCTAACAATATCTGGCACCTACTCTTGTATGTTTATGATTGCATGTATTTCTGACTGTGGGAGTCTGTATATTTGTCTGTGAATATATGTGTTTGTGTGTAAATACTTTTTTGTAAAAAATGTGTGTTTGTGTGTAAAGAATAAAATACATTCTATTTTAGGTGTAACTGCAGAGGTGTGTAGGGGCATGCTGGCAGTTTCTGGCTTTTCACCCTCCATTGGAAAAAACAAACACACAAATGCATCAATAAGGATTAGATTCAGCTAGTTAAAGGCTGCTGTATAAACACTTAACAGTTACAAATACACACACACAAATACACACACACACATACACACACATACACGGCTTGCGGAGTTCCCAAGTCTAAATAGTTAAATTACGTCCATATAAGACAGACAGACACACACACACAAACACAGAGAGAGAGACAAAGAGAAAGAGAGAGAAAGAGAGACAGACAGAGAGAGAGAGAGAGAGAGAGAGGTGGTGGGCTTTGACTGTAAAGCAGGGAGAAAGAGAGAGGCTCTGGCACATAGTCCTGTGTGTATATTCAGGGCCTTATACCATGGGTTTGGTTGTGAATTCAAAGATACTCATCAGGAACTGACACTTAGCTATAAGTGACTTTCAGTGAAGGGGAGCAGATACATAGAAGGACTTGACACCTACTAATGTATATGTGTGTAATCTTTGTCTATGAGGTGACAAATTACTGAACCTGATAAATTATAGTGCCTTCATGTATGTGTATGTCCATGACTGCATGCATTACTATGTGTGTGTTTGTCTTTATGGATGCTTTAGTTTCTAGGGAGGGAACTCCTCATATGATCTAACATCACCTACTTGTATATTTGTGTCAGTGGCTATATAAGGGGGGATTCTGAGCAGTACCTTAAACCAAACTATGCATTGAGTGACTGTTTCTGTATGTTTGGACAACTTGCTAGGACAAAACAACTAGTCCTTTTTGCAAAGCTTTGGTTGTAAGTAAATGGGAAATGAAGCAAAATCTGGCACATGGTCTGGGATGAGTTTCTGAGGGGCTATATAAGAATCAGTGTATTCCAGATACAGCAGAACTGATGAGCACGTGAGCTCACAGAGGCTGTAGCCGTACAGAGGAACACACGAGAGGTAAATTCAGTTGGTGGTTCTGTCATTGAAAAGAAGAAGTGGAAATGGAGTTCCATTCCTAACCAAGGACACATCTACAACTTTCCTGGAAGCAAAGAAACAATCAATTTCCTCTAATGGTTGCACACAGGGATCCTAGTGACTCCTTTTGTTAGGAACCATGACCTGGAATGATTGGCTCTCAGAAAATTAACACAATAAGAAATGGGATAGACTTTTGAGTTCATTTTCATTTCTTTCAGGATATCTTATATGTATGTATTGGAAATTTTGACTTTTCTTTTGACTTGTTTTCTTGCAGAAAGAAAACCAGAATATATAAGGCAAGGCAGGTTAAAGGCTCTGCAAGGAGTGGGGTAAGGATGAAAGTTATCAAAATATATTGTATAAAGGACTTTCATTGGTGAAATATCAATAAAATAACAGACTGGTATGAATGCATTCATGGATGGAATCTACCTGATTTTAAATAGAGGTAGCAATAATATTTGTCCAACTACTCAATAAGGGAAAAGGGAAGAGAGAGTTTCCAGAGGTACTACAAAGCCTCAAGGAGCCTACAACCTGACATGATGACTTGAGCTTCTGCCTTGATCCCAAATTTTTGAAAAAAAAGCACTGACTTCTAAGCATAAGTTTCCTCTGAATTTCATATGGATGTTTGTGACACATACATACATAGCAAAATAAATTAATAGAACATGATAACTCTAAATATAAAATAAACAGAAATTATAAACTAACTGTTTATGGAAATAAACATGAAAATACATTTTGAAAGTACTTGGAATTGGTCAGCAATTAAACAATACATGAAGAAGGCCATATTCATGTAAAAGCTCAGTTCTTTACTGAAGAAGAGAAGAACAATTATAAATTGAAAGTTGACAATAAAACCATATGAAAAGAATACGGGATAAAAAAAAAAGTTAGGTCCAATAACGAAATTTAATCATTTTTCCAGATAAAAGGTGCAAAGTAAGATAATTTTATTATGTGTGACATGTCAGACTCAAATGTAAATGTTGAGGAAACATTAAGACGGGCCACTGAGGATGAGGACATGAAATAAGATGAAAACGGTCTCCAAGGGATGGTCATAAGGGTTGTGGCATGTTCTTGGGTGTCTAACAAGAACAGACTGTTTAGACAAGAGTGTCCCTAGGTTGTTCACAATGTAGACTTGGGCTTCAGAGTCTTCAGGTGTTAGGAATGTGGGCGAGTAGCCTAGTCCCCACCCTAAAGTGGTTTTGACAACAAAAGCGACTATTTTGGATTCAGTTAAAGCAAAATAGTCTTGGAGGAGAGCATCCAATCAGACTGTACCTGGTGTTGAGTAGATTGAAACGCCTCCTCCAAATTTGTGGCTTGATTCACAGTCTGTGTACACTACACAGGTGTCCAATAAGTAATAACTCTGCCTCCAGGCTCACTGGAGTGACAACAGCTGTCGTTTAGACACCTAACTTGTACTGTGTATGCTGAGCTAAGGGCCTGTTTGGTCACATGGACAGAACTGAGCCAATTAGATTGTGTCAACAATCTGGATGCCCTCATTGTTCATGATAAATTCAGGTAACCTGTGTCTGCTCTACAATGCTTTGGCACTCACTTGGACTGCATGAGGGGTCCTGTGAGAGCAGGTTTACCTCAGAAGGCTTAGCTTCTTTGTTATTTTGAAAGGATATCTCAGCTAGTCCATATCACAACCACACTTCTTCCCTCTCAGGGTCTCCTTTCAGTCCTGATAATAGACTTGGTTTATGAAAGTGATCGGATTTGTGCGTGATCTGTTTCCAGTCTGTCCTGAGTGAAAGGGTCTTCAGGACTTAATCTGTGCAATGTTGCCTTGGGACCACCCATAAATGGACCGTCAGAAGAACCCAAAGATTCCTACATTTAAAGAACTAAAATTCTGAAATGAAAGGCAAGGCTCACTTAAAATTCCAGCAGCTTCCACTTGAATGTGTGCTGACATATTCCTGATAGTTCCCTCCATTACATCCATTTCACCTTTGGAATTGTATTCACCTTTTTAGTGTTGTAGTACGTACCTTTATCCCTGCGCTGCGGAGGTGGCAGCAATAAGATCCAAAGACTGAGGATGCTCTTGGGATACTGACCTACTATGTTTTCCTTTGCTGATAGACATCATGACAAAAACAATGTGGGGAAGAAAGAGTTTATTTGGCTTGCATGTTCTGATCAACGTCTGTCACTTAGGGAAGTTTGGGCAGGAAATCAAGCAGGAGCTGAGGCAGAAAACAGAGAAATCCTACTATCTTGCTCAGTTGATTTATACTACTTCAGAACAATTTGATGGGGTGAAGGCACAAACAGTGGGTTGGGGTCTCCCACATGATTCAACAAGAAAATAAGTCCTGTGACTGGTCATCAACGGCAAAGTCACAAGCCTACTTTCAGATGCTCAGCATATTAAGGTTTTTTGTTAGTGAGCCATCTTCTTAGGAAATGCATGGATTAGGAATAGATTATATTGTGTGAATGAGTCCACATCCAGAAAGAAAAATGTTGAAAGTTCTTTACATAGACTGTTCTTAGCTTCCGTTCTTCAGATGCGAGTATAAAACATGGAGGAAGAGACAGGGGAGAAGATACCTGGGATGGCTGGATAATTAGATGCACATGTGTAAGTGTGATTTTACTATAGTGGTCGTGATACTTAGTAGGAGGTGAAACAAAACTATGCTTGTATTTGTAGGGCTTTGGATGTGTGGGAGGACGTATGTGATAGCTGTTAAAACAGCCATGTGTATGAAAGAGGCTGTGGCTGCAGGAGAGGAAACACAGGAAGACAAGCATCTCGATAACTTGGTGGGACTTTGGTTAGAGTGGAGGATAAGTATAGAAATTCACATCAAGCTGTAGGCTGAGGTAGGAGTTGTGGGTGAGTGTGAAACCAGAGAAACATACAAGTAGCCACATTTGGGGCAGTTTTCCGTACAGGGAAGAATCGATATGAAGAGTCAGACAAGGACATCCAGATATTTGTGATATTTGCCTATAAATCCTAGATATGTGCTGTGTGTGTGAGTGTGTGTGTATGTGTGAAAAGGAGAGAGAGAGAGAGAGAGAGAGAGAGAGAGAGAGAGAGAGAGAATGAGAGAAAGAGAGAAAGAGAGAGAGAGAATTTTGTCACTGAGTTTGGGGTACTGATCACTACTGCCCATGTTGGTACATTGAGACATAGATAATGAAAAAAAAAACTATCATGACCTGAGATCTCATCCAGTCATCCAGTGTCTATGATCTGTATAATATAGTGGTAGCCAGCAGGACTAGAAACATATGCCTGAGAGTGGGCCTTTAGCTGTAAGGAAGGGGATACCTAATATACCCTGACACATATCCATCTGTGTGGGTGTATGTGTATTGTGTCTGTATGAGTGTGTGATTGTCTGTGTTTATATGTATGTATATCTAGTGTGCTACTCTATTTGAGGACTATCAGACACCATGTAATATGTACATTCTCTCTGTGTATGTATGTGTGTGTTCATATCTGTGGACTGTACTGTAGATAACTTGACATTAGCTGGACCTGAACATATCTCCATATGATAAGCTCTATTTATAGGCAAAGTGATGCACAGAGGCACCTGTCACCTGGCTGTAGGGGAGGGTGACCCATGCAGGACCTGCTATGCAATCATGTGTGTGAAGCTGGAATAGATAGATAACAGAACCTGACATGTGCCTTGTACGAATATGGGGATACGCAGCATGATGGAACACCTAGTTATGATCATGTGTGACTTTGGTTGTAGGGAAGGATCATGTCCTAGGACAAGATATGGAGACTTGTATGAAAATGTTGAATTTTCACTATAGGAAAAGGGTACCTAACAGGATCAGAGAACTGAAGTGTGTAAGACACTTCTTTGCAAGGCAGGCAGAAAAAATCTAGTTGGTCGTGTCTTTGGGTTATGTGTGTGATTTGTGTTTATGAGAAGTGGTACCTCACAGGAGGAGATAATGAGATCTGTGTGGATGTGTGTGTGTGTGTGTGTGAGAGAGAGAGAGAGAGAGAGAGAGAGAGAGAGAGAGAGAGAGAGAGAGAGAGAGAGAGAGAGAGAGAGAGAGAGAGAGAGAGTAGCCCGTGCTTATTCTCATAGATTTATACCCTCAGTTTGGTTGTATTCATGAGTTTATGTATTAGGAACTGATATTCAGCCATAGCTGACTTTTAGTGTAGGGCAGAAAATACTTAGAAGGAATAGCCACTTACCAATTTATGTAAGATTTATGTGTATGTAAGATTTCTCTGTGAAGGCATAACATGAAGAATCTGTTATGTTCTTGTGTTTTCAGGCATGCGGGTGTGCGTGCATGCATGCAAGTGTCTGTCTGTTCATGTGTGTGTGCATGTGTGTCTGTGGTGCATGTATTGTGTTAATGCATGCATGCATGCAAGTGTGTGTGTGTATGAGAGAGAGATAGAGGTAGAGAGAGACAGAGAGAGAGAGAGAGAGAGAGGAGAGAGAGACAGAGAGACAGAGAGAGAGAGAGAGAGAGAGAGAGAGAGAGAGAGAGAGACAGTAGCCCGTGCTTATTCTCATAGATTTATACCCTCAGTTTGGTTGTATTCATGAGTTTATGTATTAGGAACTGATATTCAGCCATAGCTGACTTTTAGTGTAGGGCAGAAAATACTTAGAAGGAATAGCCACTTACCAATTTATGTAAGATTTATGTGTATGTAAGATTTCTCTGTAAAGGCATAACATGAAGAATCTGTTATGTTCTTGTGTTTTCAGGCATGCGGGTGTGCGTGCATGCATGCAAGTGTCTGTCTGTTCATGTGTGTGTGCATGTGTGTCTGTGGTGCATGTATTGTGTTAATGCATGCATGCATGCAAGTGTGTGTGTGTGTTTGAGAGAGAGATAGAGGTAGAGAGAGAGAGAGAGGAGAGAGAGACAGAGAGACAGAGAGACAGAGAGACAGAGAGACAGAGAGAGACAGAGAGAGAGAGGAGAGAGGGAGACAGAGAGACAGAGAGAGAGAGACAGAGAGAGAGAGACAGAGAGAGACAGAGAGAGACAGAGAGAGAGAGAGAGAGAGAGAGAGAGAGAGAAACAGAGAGAGAATACTTAACCTTGTAAGATTGAGTGTATGCAAGATTTCTCTGGGAGAAGATAAATGAAGAATATGATATCTCCTGGAGTTTTAATGAATATGTGTGTGTGTGCATGCATGCAAGTGTCTATGTATATATGTGTGTTAGTATTTACATGTGTGTCTGTTGTGCATGCACTGTGTTGATGTGTGCTTTAGTTGCTATGTAGGAAATACCTCACATTACCCATGTGTCTACTGTGTCATTGGCTATAGAAGAGGGGATTCTGAATAGTACCTTGTTCCAAATCATGTATTGGGTGGTGGTTGACACACCAGTTGGCAGATCTTACAGGGCACGACACTTAGCCCTGTGTGGACGACTTTAGTTTTAAGGAAATGGTAAATGTAGTAAACCTAGCATCAAGATCTGGCATGTGTCTGGGGGGACTTGACTATGGGTGAGCGCATAACTACTGTACCTGACACCTGTTCCAAGTTTGTTTCCCTTCTCTCCTCCCCTCTCCACCCCTCCCCACTCTTTTCACCAATCTTTTCCACTCACATCTCCCCTTTTCCTCCCCTTTCCTCTCCTCTCCTCCCTTCTCCTGCCACTCCATTCCTCTCTTCCCCTCTCTTCTATTCACATCACCCCCTTCTACACACCACTTCTCTCCTCCACTCTCCTCTCTTCTACTCCCTGCCCTACAATCTCCTCTCCTTCCCTTTCCTCCTTTCTCTTCTCATTTCCTCCCCTCTTGTCTCCTGTCCTCTCCTACCTCCTCTTCCCCTCTGCCCTGCTCTGCTCTGTTCTGCTCCCCTCTCCTCTCCTCTCCACTCCTCTTTTCCACTCTCTGCTCCTCCTCTCCTCCCCTCTAATCTCCACTCCTCTCCTTTCTTCCAGTCTCCTAAATTCCATTCTCCTCCTTTCAACCTACCTCCTCACTGTGCCTCTCCTACTCTCTTGCCTCCTCCACTCTTCTCCCCTTTCTCCTTCCCTCTACTCTCCTCCTCTTTCCCCTACCCCTCTCTTCACCTCTCTTCCCCTCTTCCCCCTCCACTACCCCGCCTCCCCTCTTCTTTTCAATCCTCTCCTCCCCTCCCCTCTCCTCTAATTCCTTCTCTTCCCTGATCCCGCTTTCTTGTCCCCTTCCCTCTCCTCTCCTCCCCTCCCCTCTACTTTGCTCACCTCTTCTTCTCCTCTCCCCTCCTCTCCTCTTAACCTATCCTCACCTCTTCTCTCCACTCCTACCTTACCCTCATCTCACCTCATCTCTCCTCTCCCCTTCTCTCCCCTTTTCCCTTCCCCTTTCCTCTCCCACCTCTCTTTCTCTCTCCCTCCAACATGTGTTTTTGTGTATAACTTGGCACTTCAGAATTGGGAACTCAGCAGGTCCTGAATCTCTTTGTGTGTGTGTTGGATTTGGATGTAGCGGAGAATATAACTAACTTAATCTGATCTGTGTCCATGGATGTGTGTGTGAAGCTTTGCCTTTAGAGGCAAAAACAGGCAGGAACTCTCGGATAGCATTTCATGTTTGTATGTGTTTCTGTGCGTTTGTGTATGTGGTAGGTTCTTTTACCTAGTAAGGAATATTAGCACAGGAGAAAATCAACAAGTTCAAGTGTCCATGTAAGTCTAGTGATGTGGATGGACATGTTGTCAGTTCCTGCCATTTTCCCCTCCATAGGCAAAGCCTTATATACATACATGGATAGATAGCAGATTCAGCTAGTTATAGCCTCCCCTATGGCCAAAATTCATACACAGACAAATAGATGTAAGGGCCTGCTGGATCCCCCGTCCTGATAAAAATTATACACACAAACACATGCAGGAGAGAGAGAGAAAGAAGATAGAAGAGAGAGAGAGAGAGAGAGAGAGAGAGAGAGAGAGAGAGAGAGAGAGAGAGAGAGAGAGAGATATTTGAATTTCAGTATGTTGAGCTTTGGATACATGGCAAGGAGAAACAAAGAAGCCATGACATCTAGCCCTGTGTTTACTCTCACAGTTATATACATGCAGTTTGGTTGTATTTTCCAGGGTACTTATCAGGAACTGTTTTCAGCCATAGCTGCCTTTCAGTGTAGGGCAGGAAACACTTAGAAGAGCTACTACTTACTGATTTATGAAATATTAAGCATATGTAAGATTTCTCTGTGAGGAGATAACATGAAGTGCTTGATAAAAACTGATACATTCATGCATGCGTATTTGCATACAGGTATGCAAGTGTCTGTATTTGTGTGTGTGTTTATGTGTATGTGTGTGTGGTGTGTTTGTGTGTGTGTGTATGTCTGTGCTATATGTATTGTGTTGATGTGTGCTTTAGTTGTTAGGAAATACCTCACATTACCTATCACTGCCGATGTGTCTACTGTGTCAGTGGCTATAGAAGAGGGGATTCAGAAAAGTCTCTTGTTACAACTCATGTACTGGGTGGTAGTGGACATACCAGTTGGCAGATCTTGCATGGCATAACACTTAGCCCTGTGTGAAAGACATTAGTTGTAAGGATAAAGTAAATGTAGCAGAACCTGGCAATAGTAGTTGGTGTGTGTCTGTGGGGAATGACTATGGGTGAGGGCATACCTACTGGACCTGACACCAAGATCCCTTTCTCTTTTTCAAAGATTCTTTTGTTTCCCCTCTCTCCTCCCCTTCCCCCTCCTCTCCTCTCTTCTCCACCCCTAACTTCTCTCCTTTCATCCCCCTTTCCTCTTTTCCCCTCTCCTCTTCTCCCCTCTCCCCTCCTCCATTCTCCTCCAACTCCCTTCCACTCTCCTCTCCACCCCTCGCCTGTCCTCCCTCTTATCCCCTCTCTTTTCCTCCCATTTCCTCTACTTTCCTTTCCCCTCTCCTCTCTTCCCTTCTCCTCTCTTTTCCACCCCTCTCCTCCCTTCTCCTCTCCTCCCCTCTCCTCTACCTCCCTTCCCCTGTCCTCGCTCCTTGCTTCTCCACTCTCCTTTCCTCCCCTCTACTCCCATCTCCTCCCATTTCCTCCACTCCTTTCTCCTCTCCTCTCCTTCCCCCTCCTATCCACCCCTACCCTCTACTCTCCTTCCCTCTCCTCTCCTTCCCTATCTTTTCCTCTCTGCTCCTCTACTCCAGTCTCTTCTCCCCTTCTGCTCACCTCTCTCATCCCCTCCCCTCTCCTCCCATCTCCATTCCTCTCCTCCCTTTTCTGCTTTTATTCTACATCTACCCTGTCTTCTACTCCCCACTCCTCTCCTCTAGTCTCCCCCATTCTCATCCACTCACTACTCACCCTTTCTATTCACCACTTCCCTCCGCTCCCCCTCATTCCTTCTCCTTTCCTTTCCTCCACTTTCCTCTTCTCCATCTACTATCTCTTTCCCTCTTGCTGCTTTTCCTCCCCTCTCCTCGCCTCCCCTCTCCTCTGCTCTCTCTTCTCCTCCCATCTCCTCCCCTCTTCTTTCTTCACATCTCCTCTCCACCCCTCTCCTCCCCTCGACTAATCTCTCCTCTTATTTCCTGTGCTCTCATAATCTCTCCTGCCCTCTCCTTTACTCCCCTCCATGCCCCTCTCCTTTCCTTTTCCCTCCTCTTCTCCCCTCCCATCTCTCCTCTCCTCTTCTCCCCTTTTCCTCTCCCCTCCCATCTATCCTCTCCTCCGCTCCCGTCTCCTCTCCCTCCTCCCCTCTCCTTTCATCTCCCCCCTCTCTTCTCCTCCCCTCCCCTCTCTTACCCATCCTCACTCTTCTCTCCTCTCCTACCCTATCCTCCTCTCACCTCTTCTCTCCTCTCCCATTCTCCCCTCCTCTCCCGTCCCCTCTCCTCTCTGAGCTCTCTTTCTCTCTCCCACCAGCATGTATTCATTTGTGTAACTTAGCTCTTCAGAACTGGGAACACAGCAGGTCCTGACATCTCTTCGTTTGTATGTGTGTTGGATTTGGATGTAGCAGAGGATATAACTAACTTAATCTGATCTGTGTCCATGTGTGTGTGTGAAGCTTTACCCTTAGAGACAAAAAAGCCAGGAACTGTCAGATAGCATATCATCTTTTGTATGTGTTTCTGTGCATTTGTGTATGTGGCATGTTCATTTACCTAGTAAGGAATATTGGCACAGGAGAAAATAAACACATTAAAATGTCCATGTAAGTCCAATGATGTGGACGGACATGCTGTCAGTTCCTGCTGTTTTCCCCTCCATAGGCAAAGCCTTATATACATACATGGATAGATAGCAGGTTCAGCTAGTTATAGCCTCCCCCATAGCCAAATACACACACAGACAAATAGATGTAAGGGTTGGCTAGGTCCCCAGTCATGATTAACCAAATTAGACAGACAAACACATGCAGGAGAGATAGAGACAGACAGAGAGAGAGAGAGAGAGAGAGAGAGAGAGAAAGAGAGAGAAAGAGAGAGAGAGAGAGGGACAGAGAGGGACAGAGAGGGACAGAGAGACAGAGAGAGACAGAGTCAGAGAGTTTGAATTCCTATATGTTGGTCTTTGGATGTATGGCAAGGAGAAAAAAAGAGGCCATGACACCTAGCCCCGTGTTTAGTCTCACACTTATATACCCGCAATTTGGTTGTATTTTCCAGGGTACCTACCAGGAACTGGTATTCAGCCATAACTGATTTTCAGTGTAGGGCAGGGCATACTTAGAAGGAATAGCCACGTAGCATTTATGTAAGATTTATGTGTATGTAAGATTTCTCTGTGAGTGGAAAACAAAAAGGACTTGATACAATGGGTGTATTCATGTATGCATACTGGCATATATGCATGTAAGTGTATGGGTTTGTGTGTGTTCGTATGTGTATGTGTCTGTGTGTGTGAGAGACATAGAGAGAGACAGAGAGACAGAGACAGAGACAGAGAAAGAGCATACTAAACAATATAAAACAAATGTGTATACAAGATTTTCCTGTGAGGGGATAACATGAAGGATCTGATATGTACTTGTGAGTTCATGAATGTGTGTGTATGCATGAATGCAAGTTTCTGTGTTTATGTATATGTTGTGTGTGTATGCTTATGTATTTGTGTTGCATGTATTGTGTTGATGTGTACTTTAGTTGTTAGGTGGGAAATACCTCACCTTACCTATCACCACCCATGGGTATACTGTAACAGAGGTTATAGAAGAGGGGATTCTGAGAAATATCTTGTTCCAAATCATGTACTGGGTGGTGGTGGACATGCCAGTTGGCAGATCTCGCATAGCAAGATACTTCCCCTTTCCTGGAAGACATTAATTGTAAGGACATGGTAAATGTGGTAGAATCTAGCTTCCAGATCTGGCAAGTGTCAGAGGGGGCCTTGGCTATGGGTAAAGGCATACCTACAGGACCTGACACCAAGATCTCTTTCTCTTATTCCAAGGTTCTTTTGTTTCCCTCCTCTCCTTCCTTCTCCTCCACTTCCTTCCCCTTTTCTCCCTTCTCCTCAACTCACATCTCCCCTTTTCCTACCCTCTCCTACGCTCCCTTCCCTCTCCTCCCTTTTTCTCCCACTGTCCTCACCTCGCTTCTCGCCCCTCCCTTCTTTTCTTTTCTTCTCCATCTACCTGCACATCTACCACGTGCTCCTCTCCTCCCCTCTCCTCTTCTCTCCTCCCCTTCCCTTGCCTCTCCTTTCTTCTTGTCCCCTACCATCCACTGTCCTCTCTTCCTCCCTCCTCTTCTTTAATCCCCTCTCCTCTACTCTTCTCTCCTCTCCTTTCCTTTCCTCCCCTCCCTTCTCCTCTCCTACCTTCTCTCCCCCCCTCATCTCCTAGCAAGTGTACAAGATGTTACTGAGAGAGATTATAACATCATGGTCTTGCAGATGTCAATCTGGTGTAGGAGTTCAAAAAGGACCCAGTATCTAGTCGTGGATGTGTGGTCACAGGGCTAGTATTATGGGCAATGTGTTTGATGAATTACACTGTATGCCAGAGAGAAGAGAAGAATGTGGAGTCAAGCCAATCACCACGTCTCTAGGTGTATGTTAGTGTATAGATGACCTGGGATTAATCAAGGCGTGATGATGTAGGGGCAATAGGTTTGCAGTTGGGATGTGATGTCCAAGAGACCCTGCTATGTTAGTGTTTGCGAGCCATTTAGGGTATCAGAAGAGCCTGGTACCTAGCAGTGCATGTGTGGCAGTTGCGGGGTGATGTGTGCATTTCAGGTAAATCAGCAAGCCTTGTAGGACTGTCATGAGTGTTAGAATACACAGTAGGTCTGCTATTCAGGTGTGTTTAGGTAGATGTGATATGGCATCCAGCGTGTCCTGATACTACCAGTGTTGTTTGTGTTGGTGGGTATGATATTCAAGATGGTCTGACACGTACTGGCGTATATGAATCTTCAGGGTTCTGAGGGTGTCAGGGATCTGAGGCACAATAACTACCAGTACATTTCATTACAATGGCAAGAGACTGTCTTGTGTGCCCTGATAAGTAGCTGTTAAACTGGGACTCTGTGGGTGATATTCAGGATCCAGACCAAGGAATGCATGTGAGGAATGCATGACGGTTTGTTCTTGATACCTAGAAGTTGGTGTTAGGTTTTGTGGGAAGCTTTAATGTACCAATGCTTAGAAATGGATTTTAGTCTCTGTGTGTGCTGTGTTTGTTTCTCATTAAAGTCTGACAGCTGGTAGTATAAGTGAGGTGGCATGGTCATAGTGTCTCACGCTGGATTATACCTGGTGTGGGATGTTGATGCACGAGGATTCTAATAGTATTTGAATCAAGCCGTACATGTGAGTCCTTCCTTGATAGGAGTTAGGGTGTCCAACAGGTCCTGATACCTTACACCTTGTCTGAGTTGACATTCTTGGTAGAGCAATGTACAAAGGCCCAGAACATGTCATTACTTGTGGGTCAGTAGGGGAGGAAGTTGACTAGCTGGGCCCAATATCTAGAAGACTGTATGGTGATTGCAGGTGAGGGGTGTCCTTGGTGACTTTCAACTGGCAGTGTATGTAATAAGGTGTTAACGTGGATTAACATACACTGCACACACAAGTATCTAGGTTCAGTTTCTACTGTTTTCCCCAATTTAGTATACCATGCACCACCGTGCTATCATCTGAATCAAGGTGAAGCTCATCTCCTTCCCACACAGTGTGAGAGGTGTCAACTCTCATCACACCACAAACCACACCGGACCTCGCCACAGCCACACAAGATACATTGTTGTTCACCATGCCAAGATAAACTCCATATGCTCCCTGACACTGCAGATAAAATGGAAGTTCTCATGCTCTACACACCACCTCCACTTTCACAATCCTACCTATCAGTCCCTACTTGAATGCTTCTTCCTGTGGCTCTATCAAGTAGATCCAATGCCATGTCCCTGAGCTTATCAGAAACACAACTAACGCCAGAATCACACTTACACATCATGTCAGCTGAATTGGTCAAACGCAACCCTCATATTGTACATGCTCTCAGTCTTTCAAGGATGTGACCCAACCACCACTTAATCTAAAATATAAAATATTATTAGGGTATGCTGAACAAAATTCTCCACCACTCTTCTAAACCTGTAGCTATGAATCCCTGACACACACATTATTTACCCCCATATTCAGGCCTGTTTGATATCCCTTCCATGGGCGCTACAGCACCACACATATTGGCAGGTATCACAGCTGCTCTTTAGGCATTGCTAGACTCTCCTCTGCCTCTCTCAGACTAGCAGCCTAAATAGACTGGCAGGATCAGGTGCTGCTGGAACTCACCTGCCTTCTGCCTGCTCCATGTATGCCATTCTTTGTCTACTCACAGACCATTCCCTGCCCCAAGTAGAGCGCTAGGTGACACTGGTGTCTTCAAGCTGCTGACACAGAGTCCTAGAAATCAGGAGGAGCGGTCACCTCCACTCCATTCCACATTAAAGGCCATGTTTCAGGACACGCTACACAGCATTGTCACTCAACATACACCGCCATTTCATCATTCCTTATGAGGACCCCAATATCCACAGCATATAAACAACTAGATTTCACTCTCAGATGGACAGCCAACTCTGGAATACTACTGTGTGTTCAAGATAGTTTTCAGATTCTGCCTGTCACTTCCTAACCTTAATTCTCCTCATCCACACAAGGAGGCAACAGACATCAGTATTTCATCCTGCTTACATCACACATGGACTGCAGGGCTGTAGCAGGCAATGGTTGTGCATGGCCTATGAAACATCAGTGGGCCCTGAGTGACAAGCAGGTGCAATTTCTGTGTAGTAGCACTAAGAAGTGACTTGTAGGTGGGGTGGGAGTGTGTTCTAATTGAATTTGATATAGATTATTTAGATATACAGGGCTTCATGGTTGGGGTCCTGCAAGGCCTGATATGGAAGAGCTCATATAGAGCTGTCGAGAGCTGGTATCAAGCTGGTTCTAATACCACCCAATGCATGGAGATGATATCAGGCAGGCAAAGTCAAGCGGTGCCAATTACTAGCAATGCTGTTTAGCACAGCAGATGGGAAGGAACATTTGTGTAGGATCTTTACTACTACTGGTGTGGGAGTTGTTTGGAAAGGAACATCCGGAATTGCCATAGTAATGTATATGGATGACAATATATAAGTGTACGGGTAAGAAATGTTCAGGTAAGGGCTGATATCTAAATGGATATGTGGTTTGTGAGCTGAGGATGTCCATCAGGGTTTGACAGCTAGCAGTTTTGGGATATATGTGGGTGTCAGCACAGCCTGGCTCCATGTATTCATTGTGAGGCAGCAAGGGTGGTGTGATCTGCATGGGTTGACATTTAGCATTGAGAGTGGAGCAGTGCTGGGGAGTATGCAGCGCTAGGCTCATGGAGACTCATGAGCTCAAGCAAGTCTTACATCTCTGCTATGCTCAGCATCCCTCTTCTCCTGGACTGGGGTGTTTGATAGTCAAGAGTATAGTTGACTGTCAGAGGGGGAAATGAGTCCTCAGCTTTGGAGAGTCTTCATTCTGCTTCTTTAACATATCTTCATGCAGTAACGTGTGTAAGAGTGCTGAGCTTCTGGTTGTCAGCCTGGACACTCCTTCCTGCTGCATAGCACCGAACCATCATGTTGTCTTAGAACAGGTATTTGTTGTCTGCTGGGCTGTGACAACAGTGTCCAGGCTTTCTCTAGATGTCCTACCATACAGTCTCCCTCAGCCATGCTTCAGCTTTTGTATTTTCTTGGCTAAAATTATTAAAGCTCGTGCGGCCAGAGTTCATCTTCTGTGCTGTCTCTTTCTTCTTCCTTAAGAGGCTGAAACTTCTGTAGATCTCTTCTGCATCTCTTATGTGAATTTTGTAGTGTTTGCATGGGGGTCAGCTATAATAATTTGTGTTTAGTTTTCTAATGGCTTCCTTGTTGTTTGCCTTTGCATACTTGGAGACTTTTGTGGACAGATCATTTTCTCTGCCTTTATTTCCCATGGTGTCCTTGCTAAAATCAGCTGATGTGATGTAGGTGGGTCTCTTGCTGGGATTTGTGTTTGAATCCATGTTTCCATCTCTGTTTTGTCCCTCTCCACCTCTGTGGATCTCTGAGACTTTGTGAAGGGCTGGAGCCAGAAGTGCAGGGTCTGGATGAGGCGCTCCTGTCCTGTGCCATCACTTTTAGGATTAAACCCAGATGGATGTCACGCTTAGTGCTTAGGTGCAGATTGACATGTTTCAAGTCTATCTGAGAAAAGATCATTCATCTTAACAACAGTCACAAGAGTGGAGAAACAGGGGTCTCTGAGAGCTTAGAGTCCTTTGGATGAAAAAAATAAATAAATGTTCTATTAGCCAATTGGTGTAAATTCAGCAGGAAACCTACTTTGGTACTTTGGTATTTGTTGTTTGTGCATTTTCCAAATCTAATAGCATTAGGAAAGAGTCTAAGTGACTGACGTCAAGTGCACTATGATCATTTGATTGGTGGCCTGAGAGAGAAGGTCCAAGCACATGCACTCGTGTGTCCCAAGGCGCTGTAGTGGCATGTTCTTTCTCTGCTCAGGTAGTTTTCCAGGGTCATCTCTGAGGAAAGAGAGGCATAGGTGACATTTTTACACTATCCAAAAACACACAGCATGAATGTATGCTGCAGATTTAAAAGTAACATACATTGGACGGCTTTCCTAGGGGATCCTTCTGTTATCCTCAGATCTTGATGACAACTGGAGCAGGTTCTGTAGCTGGATACTGGAACATGAGCCATCTCACTGCCATGCACAGAATGTCCTCCTGAAGCTGTGTAGATCTTCTGAGCTTTCCCAAACTCGGAGATGACCTTTCTCATCACTGACACCAGGGCCGATTGTGCAAGTCCTCACGTCAGGAATCCTCCACGGACACGATTCAGGATGTGGCCAGGCAGCTACAAGAGAAGGAATATTGTAGATCTGTGAGGAAACTGGATGAGAGTTCTACAGCCACAGGCACAAGATCTGTGGTCTTGGCAGATAATGGCAGTTTTACTTTATGAAATTCGGGGACTAAAGAGGCAGGTAAAATGCTCATTGTCATCCAAGGTGACCTTCCCTAGGCCAATATCATTAGGGTTTCATCAGGGGCATCAGAAGGCAGGGAATTATTTCTCATGTTATCCCTGCAACTTTTTAGGCACCAGGCTCTGGGAACAAAGGAATAAAAGCATTTTCCCACCAACATATCTAAACATTGGCACTCTGCTTCCTGCACCTCATCTCACGTCCTCTTGTCTACATTAGACAGGATACATACTTGGTGAAAATGAGCTTCCATGAAAGATGATGTCCCAAAGAAGCTGCAGATAATAGGAGAGAAAGATGACCAATAAGACATCTGGAGTTGACTTGGGGAACTCCATGTGACCCACCTCTACCAGACTGTTCATCGTGGCTCTGTCAAGCAGCCAGTGGGTGTACTTTAAGTATTGTGCCAACCAAATATGTTATATCCAGAAGAGCATCTAAGGACTCGGCTTTGTGCTCTGTGAGGAGGACACCTGTTGACATCTTTGGGATGAAGTGTGGGAAGTTCCTCCTTCAAGTAGCTGGTAATAATGGACTCTGCCCTTCCGCCATCCAACAAAGAGGCAGTAAAGGAGGGAAGTGATGGTTGTGGGGGTCAGAAACTCATCTGACTTCTGTTTTCTCTGGTCAAATGCTAAAGATAGCTTTTAGTATCAGGGAAAGTCCTCGTTAGTCCCAAGATAAAAATGTCAAAATAAACATCACAATAGTTTAAACTGAGATTTGCCTTCTTTGAGTCTGTCCTATGAGTCTGGAGCCCATGATTCTCATCGCTTGTATCTCCTGGGTTTCACTGACCTGGCTACAGCACCCAAGTCTCCCTCTCCCAGGCACTTCATTCAGTAAAGTATATCACGAGTGATACTTGCCTTAGTAATCACCACCGATGCAGAGCAGGTATGGCCACATAAAGAAGAAGGCTTGCCACTCCAGTTTGGTTTTCCTCGCAAGGCTGTGTGTACTCTCGTTTTCATGGTTCTTCAACCCAGTACAGACTAAGCATCTTGCCAGTTGCAGTGACTGTTTGCATACAGAGGTAAGATGATGTTCACCCGTTATACACAAACTGTTCCTCCATAACAGTTAGGGGACAGAGAGAAAAGAGATGAGCTACTTGCCACAATTTATCCCAAGATCACTCTGAATCCATGACTCCATTGTGTGTCCCCTTACCTTTGTTCCTCTGCATTATGAGATTAATGACCACGTCTCTGGGCATTGAGAATTGTTGACTCTAGCAGCCTCATGCTTATCTTTCTGTGCATCAGTGTCAAGGATAAACCACATCACAGATACCTCTCCAATATAATAAGATGAAAATTAGTGGTCTCAGTGCTGCCTTCAGCCATGAAACCCACAGATAAGCCCTGGCATTCAGTCTTTCTGAGTGGCCACTCTTCGTTACATCATTGGTTCTACATGGATAGTGTCCATGACAATACCAATGTAACGTTCACAAGAGAATCCTAGAAGAATGCTTCTAATCTATAGTCACAAGTTTCTGTTTAGGTCTGACCCTCTGACTCCTGATGTGGGATCTAATTAAAAAGTAGTTTTAAGACTGCATTGTAAGTCATGTGTCCACTCTACACCAGGGAAATCAAGCAATACTCACCTTGCAAACTGGAGCAACATTCCAGAATTCCTTCTACAGTGATACCCATTTCCATCCTGCTTGCTGTCACTCTCCTATTAGAAGATAAACGTGGTTCTGACAAGCACCCCACAGTAAGGGCCCCTTCACCAACAGCTGGATTGAACCAGCATGCAGTGGGAGTTTCTCCCGTGAATAGAGGGAAATGGATACAGGCCACCTGCAAACACAACATAGGGAGAGGGGGGAGGGAGGGGATATTCACCTGCGTCCAGTGTGAAAAAAACCATCTACCTTGGACTTGACCTTGAAGGGAAAGACAGATGAATGCGTATTGATTTTGTATGTCTTGGAAGACTGACACATAGGGGCTTCTAATTGAAGGGTATCTTTGGGGAAAATGTGGCACGGGGTTGCTCTCGGAGAGAGATGGTATTGAAGGGCAGCCATTGGACATACCTCCTGTTAGGAATGGTTGTCTGTGGAAAAGCCTATGGTAGATGAAGGCTTACCACCTTCTGTGTCGGACTTCTCTGTTGGAATACAGGACACTCTGTCATCTGGACTTCCTGCACGACTCCCAATTTGGCAATCTCAGTCAAGAAAACTGCTAACCCAATGTCTCATCCTCTACAGTGACTCAATATGCAAAATGATAATGACATTTGGAAGGCACAGTCTGAAGAACTTTGAAATACATACTTCAGAGTCTTGACTCATATTCTTCTGGACCATGTGTTTTCTGGTGTCTCTTCTTCTCATACTCTTTCCTGATCTTTTTAGTTTTCTTCCCTCAAAGCCTTTGATGTTCTATAATTCTTTCTTCCTTTATCCAACACTACTTCTGGCTGCCTCTACAGCCTCTACTTCTCAATCACTACTGTCTACTTTAGCTTAAACAATTCGGGTTAAAGGTGGTGGTGGTGCTTTGAAGAGTTGCTTTTGAAATAAGATTTCCTAATTTACCTACCCTAACTATCATGTGATGGTCACAAAGGCCATTATAAAACATATAGATTATTAACACTGAAGTGCATCTTGTGCAACCCACTTAGCTGTGTGTGTGCACCTGCAATGCTGTCTCCTTCCAGTGTTGCCTCTTCCTTCTGAAAAACATAGCTTTTCCTTGAGCGTGGCAGACAGCAGCACAGAAATCTCATACAATTACCAATTCTCTTCTTAACCCTCTTCCAGCCTTTGGACAGACTGCTGGCAGAGGCTGCACTTACATCTTCAGGAAGGACACCCTTTAAGTTGTTCTTGGATGTTGTCTGAAGGGAAGATCTCTGAGTTCCAAGGATTTCAATGGTGCTCATACCCTCAGGTGTCTCCCTTTCCTTCTTTGCAGAGCCTGTACTCTGAGAACCTGAGCTATTCTTGGGGGTGGTCATTTCCTGGGGCTTCTCGCAGGACAAACACTGTGCAGAAGGAATACACTCAGAGAATGGGCATCCTGAGGATAACTCATTGCAAACCATGCTACCTACTGCCAAACTTCTGCTCAGGAGAGGAGAAACCTCAGGAGCACACGTGGGTACCGGGTGGGGAGGATTTTCCTCCTCCAGCAGGCAGCACAAGGTGGCAGGCATGCTCAGACTTCTGGTCTCCTGCTTTCTTGAACACTTCTCATCATGCCCCTGATGTTCAGCCAGCAGGCCGAGGGTGGGAAGGGCAGACTCACTCACTCTCCTCTTAGGAGGAAGGGAAGTGAGAGCACCTGGTGATGACACAGCGACACAAGCCTGCAAGTACCTAGTGGAAGACTTAGTGTGGTCCTGGGGTGACTCTTGGTTTAAAATTAGGTATGTGGCCATGACGTTATTGAATTTTTTCTCACGTAGACAATCACTAATAGCCTTGGGATCGTAGCCCATACCCCACATAGCCAGCACAATGTTGGGATTTTGTTTGTTACAGAATGACTCTGAGGATGGTGGGAGTTTCCAAAATTCTTCCCTGTCTCTGATCCACTGGTGCTGCCTAATGTCACATATTGTGGGCCTCTGCTCAGGGTTCACAGTGAACAAGTGCACAATGAGATGCACAAGCAAACGATTTTGAGAGAGTGTGTAAGGAATATAGTATATGGGATTCAGCATCACCTCCTTCATGACTGGATAGGTTCTTCCTGTGAATGGGAACCTCGCTGTCAACATTGCATATAAAACCACTGCCATGCTCCAGATGTCAACTGCCTTTGCATCATAATCGGTGTCATTGAATAGCTCTGGAGCACAGTATTCAATTGTGCCACAGAATCCCTTGCACATCTGCCCAGAGCTTACTCTGATGGCCATGCCAAAGTCACACAGTTTGATGTTTCCTTTGCCATCAAGCAGGATGTTATCTAGCTTGATGTCCCTGTGGGCGATGTCATTATCGTGGCAGTAGTGCACTGCACACACCATCTGGCAGAAGATGTGTTGGGCCTGTGTCTGCTGAAGGGGGCCACCCTCCTCAATGAGCGTGACTAGATCGCCATGAGCAGCAAACTCCAACACCATATAGGTGTGGTCTTTGCTGGTGATGATGTGGAAGAGCTTTATTATGTACGGGTGGTCCAGCTCTTTCATGAAGTTGAGTTCTTTCCTATTATTAACATCACTCTCCTCACCATTCGCAAGGATTTTAACTGCGACTTTCATATTTGTGAGGAGGTGGCAAGCCAACTTCACCTCAGCAAAGGCCCCTTTACCGAGGGTATTGAGTATGGCATAGTGATCTGTAATGGTCTCCTCTTCATAGGTGCTGGCAAGGGCCAGCTGCATGCTCTCCTCCTCTCTGGTCTTGCTTGAAAGGTTCTTGATAATTTCCATGCCAACGCCAACTGAGAAAACAATGAGATTAAAACAATTAAATCAGATTAAAAACAATGAGAAGTAAGACAAGGGGTAAAGTTTTTAGCTTTATGTTTCTTCATGGACAAGTGTGACAGATGCAAACAACTTTACAGTGAACTTCTGTGTCACAGAAAATAAGAATAAGCCAAACTCTAAAGAAGTCCTGGATAATGTACAGAAGAAGAGAACTAAATCTAAGGAAACAGACCAGTGTGAACATTGCAATAATAAATTGAACATTGCAATAATAAATGCTTGATTATTGAAAAGAACAAGCAAAAGGGATACAAGCTTACCAAAAGTGATCAAAGAGGAGAAAATTCAGTTTAAATCTATAGTCAAGCTTTGGTCTTGTTACAGTAAATATGGCTACTTCTAAAAAATCATTTCGAAGACTTTTTGGCAACTAACAAGGCATTTTTTGATATGGAGATGATATCCTGTTTATTCTGTAAATATATCTGAAAATAAAATGAATTAAGAATTCTATGCAAACCAAACGATTTCTGAATCAGGCTTTAGGAGAAATTTTGAATATTTGTTCATGGCTGAGTTCTCACTAACCTAAACAATGGAAATCATGGGATCAAAAAACTTTGCGAAAACTCTTAGTATAAGTACATATTACAGATAGCAAAGGAGAATCAGCACTCCTGCAGAAATAACAAAATCGGAGAGAATGGGAAGAATTATGATTCACAATTTGCAGACACTGTCCTATGCTGAGGACAAGGAATATCATTTCTAAGAAGAAACATTTTACATTTCTAGATCCTAATGTAATCTTTAGCAGACTATGCCATCAAATTTACCTATTTTTCCTGTTCCCAATTTGGATATTTTACTCTGAGATGGTTGGTGACTATAGTGATATTACTCTTGTCAATAATGAAAAGTGGTCTTTAAATAATGTGGAATATCATTCTGTGTCAGTCACTTGCTTTCGTGCAAACTCAATGGACAAAACATTTTTAAGAAATCTGTGGTACCAATCATAAGTTTTAAATTATTTGTACATTTACAATAGGTTTGAATCTTTAATTTTTTAATATTTCAATAATTTTGAAAATTTTATACATGTTCATTCCATTTACATTATTATTTTCTTCTTTTTTAAGATCTGACAATGTTTCTTTGAGGGCCGATGTAACAAGTGTGATGTTTCCTGATAACATAAGAATGAAGCCAATGTCCCAAGATTTCTCTATTCTCTATGTAGAGATTTAACCAAAAGGCTACTTAGGAGACGATAATGTCAACATATTTCTCATTCCAATTCCTCAAGATTGTATGAGAAGATAGGAGGGTTTTGGAGAAAATTGGGCAGGGGAAAACAATCGAAACGATCAAAACGATCAAAATACATTGCATAGAGGAATTTCATTGAAAAACTGTCAAGAAAAGAACAGACTGGTATAATGCTCTCATGTATGGATGACACCTGACTTTTAAAAAGAATTAACACTAATATTTTTCCAAGTATTCAATGAGGAGTAAGGAAAGAGTCAGTTTCCAACATGTGGCCTGAGCTTTCCTCCCTTGATCCCACATGTTGGAAATAATACCGTGACTTCCATCCACAAATTATTTTGGACTTTTATAAGTGTGTGTTTTAATACACTTGTAGATAAATAGGTAAATAGAAAAGAATAATCTAAATATAAAATGAAAAGAAATTATAAGCCAGCAGTCTATGTACTTAAACATGAGAATCCTTATTAAATATACTTAAAATTTTCCCACAAATTCAACAGCACATGAAAACGGCTATGTTATTGAATAACAGGACAACATCAACATAAAAGGTGACAAATCAACATTTGAAGAAGATAGAGTTTACAATGCCCATAGGTCCAATAATCAAAATCAGTTTCAAGAAAACAGCTGAAAATGCAGATAAGTTTGCTACTTTGATATGGCAGACACAAAATGTAAATTTTGAAGGAACCTAAACAAGCCACTTAGGACACAGAAGAAAACTGTGGTCAACCTAAGGATGTTCACAATTTAGGGACCTGGGCGTCCCGTTTAGCACAGGCTCTTTAGAGAAAAGAGAGATGAACAGAGTCCTAGGTAGCTCAGAGTCCAGGCTTGGGATCCTCATTAGTCAACTAGTAGGAAGAAGGGCTGGTGGCCAAATCCCACTCCAAAGGAGTTTTGACAAACAAAGAGAACAGTGTGCGTCCCATAAAAGCAAAAGCTTCTTGAAAGACAACAGTCAATCAGGCTATACCAGGTGTTGTTTGAGTAGATCAGAAGCGCTTTCTCCAAATTCGCAGCTTCATACACTCTCTGTAGGTACTGCCTCTGCCACTGCTGTCCTCAAAGTGAAAGCTCTGCCTTCAACCTTCCAAGACTAGCACCAACTGTCTGTTAGCCACCCACCTCGTGCTTTGAATCTGCATCCTGATCTGTGACCTGATTGGTCACATGTACAGAAGTGAACCAATCAGATTGGATAGGCAATCGGGACTCTCTCATTGGTCAGGTGGAAATCACATAACGCGTGTCTGCATGAGAATGCTTGGTAATACACTTTGAGTGCACGTGGTGTCCTACGAACAGGATTATAGCAGAAGGCTTTGTTTCTTTGTGTCTTTTGTGTAGGCAAAACCCAGCTAGTCAGAATCACCCCAACACTTCTTCCTTTCCAAAACTGCCTTTCAGTTGTGAAAATGGATTTGGTTTCTGAAGTTGCGATTTGTGTTTAGTCTTTTTCTTCTCTTTCCTTAGTGACCTGATCATCAGGCTATATTTGTACACTATCGTCCTGTGAACAACCATAAATACAACATCAACAGGACCCATGAGATTCCTGTCTTCAACGAAATAATATTCTATAACAAAAAGTCAGATTCTCTTAAAATTTCACCATCAATGTTTTGAGTGCATTCAGATCTTTCTTCAAGAGCCCCCTCCCTTGCTTAATACCAGTGTTTCAGGCTATGTAAAAACCTTTATTTAATACTCGAAAGTTGCATCTTCAACTAGTCATGGCTTGCTTTACTGACACTGGTCATAAATGGCATAAAATTAAAGTAATACTAAACATAACCATATTGAACCACTATTTTATCACTAACTTTCCCCATTTTCACACTCATTTTGCTGTGAGATACTTTAATTCAAAAATTTCTATTCCTCAGTTGTAGCTCCTCATAAAAATTATTCTACAATTTGTTTGTTTTCTAGTAAACTGAGAAAACATAGTCAATCTCTTGGTAAACTTGTCTTCAAACCTGGACACCTGTTATACATTTCTTCAGTATTAGTGCCCAATCTGAACCAAGTTTTTAAGACCGGTTGGTTGGTTTTTTTTTTTTTTTTTTTTTTTTTTTTTTTAAGAATGCTACTCATAAAGAATTTATGTAATTCTCTTCTTTCAACTTGCTTCATTTTTATGTTAAGAGATGATACATTGATGTGTGTATATGTGTTTATTTGTGAGTGTTGGTGTGTGTTCCGGTGTCTATGTGTCTTTGTCTGCATGTGTTATGTGTTTGTGTTTGTGAGAGAGAGAGTGAAGGGGGGAGAGAGAAAGAGAGAGAGAGAGGAAGAGAGGGAGAGAGGGAGAGAAATCATAGATGTGGGCCTTTAATGTAGGACAGAAAGAAGCAAAGAGGCCCTGAACCTAGCTCTGTGTGTATTTTCAGGGCTATATACCATAGATTTGGTTGTGTATTCAAAGCAACTTATCAGGAAGAGATACTTAGACATAGATGACTTTCACTGTAAGGGGGAAAAATACATTGGAAGTCTTGCCCCTACCAATTTATGTTTATGCAAGTTTGTCTATAAGTGGTAACAGGAAGAACATGATACAAACTAGTGATTTTGTGTACCTGTTTGTGCATGCATGCAGGTAAGTGTGTGTGCGTGTTTATTTTTACAAATTGACTTTTGAGAGCCTGTGCACACCTAAAATGACCTAACACCATCCATGGGTGTAAGTGTGACCTTTGCTATAGCAGGGAGTCTACATAATATAATGTAACACCTAGTTACGCATTTGTACGTGGACCTTTGCATTTGCGAACGTCTTACTGAGGATGCGTTGACACAGCCATGCATGGGGCCTTTGACAATAGGAGCTTATTCCTTAGGTTCCTGACAATTAGTAGGAGTAGGGTGGGTCCTTTGGACATGTTGCCTAGTCATCTTTGTATCTGTGAGTGTGTTGTGTATGTGTGTGTGTATGTGTATACCTGTTGCAATAGAAAATTTGGTATCTAACTGGACATGAGCCTTAGTCATGTGTGAAGAGCTTTTTATATAAAGACAGGGCTACCTAAGCATATCTGGCACCTACTCTTGTATGTTTAAATGATTGCATGTATTTCTGACTGTGGCAGCCCGTGTATTTGTCTGTGAATATGTGTGTTTGTGTATAAATACATTATTTTAAAAAAATGTGTGTTTGTGTGTAAAGAATAAAATACATTCTATTTTAGGTGTAACTGCACAGATGTGTAGGGGCATGATATCAGTTCCTGACTTTTCCCTTCCATTTGAAAAACCACACACATAAATGCATCAATAAGGATTAGATTCAGCTAGTTACAGACTTCCCTATAGACAAATTAACAGATACACACACACACAGCTTACCAAGTTCTCAAACCTAAATGTGATCTATCATCACCTACTTGTATATTTGTGTCAGTGGCTATAGAAGAAGGGATTCTGAGCAGTACCTTAAACCACACTATGCACTAGGTGACTCTATCTGTATGTTTGGGCAACTTTCCAGAAAAAGACAACTAGTCCTGTTTGCAAAGCTTTGGTTGTAAGTAAATGGGAAATGAATCAAAACCTGGCACATGGTCTGGGATGAGTTTCTGAGGGGCTAAATAAGAATCAGTGTATTCCAGATACAGCAGGACTGATAAGCACTTGAGCTCACAGAGGCTGTAGCCGTACAGAGGAGCACACAAGAGGTCAGTTCAGGTGGTGGTTCTGTCATTGAGAAGAAGAAGAGGAATTATTGGCACTCAGATAATTAACACAATAAGAAATGGGATAGACTTTTGAGTTCATTTTCATTTCTTTCAGGATATCTTATATATATGTATTGGAAATTTTGACTTTTCTTTTGACTTTTTTTCTTCCAGAAAGAAAATCAGAATACTCTAGGCAAGACAGGTTAAAGGGGGTAAGCATGAAAGTTATCTAAATATATTATATAAAAGATTTTCAATGATGGTATGTCAAGAAATAACCGACTGGTATGAATGAATTCATGGATGGATTCTACCTGGTGTTAAATAGAGGAAGCACTAATATTCATCCAAGTAGTCAACAAAAGAAAAGGGAAGTGACAGTTGACAAAATCTTCTACAAGACCTCAAGGAGCTGACCAACCGATACGATGATTTGAGCTTCTCCATCGATCCCAAATCTTCGAAAACAAGCACTGACTTCTAAGCATACGTTTCCTCTGACTCTCATATGGGTGTTTGTGACAGATACATACATAGCAAAATAAATTAATAGAACATGACAACCCTAAATGTAAAATAAACAGAAATTATAAACTGTTTATGCAAATAAACATGAAAATACATATTGAAAGTATTTGAAATTGTCCAGCAAGTTAAACAATACATAAAGAAGGCCAGTTTCGTGCAAAAGTTCAGTTCTTTACTGAAGAAGAAAAGAACAATTCTAAATTGAAAGTTGACAATAAAACCATATGAAAAGAATACAGGATAAAAAAAATTAGGTTCAATAATGAAATTTAATCATTTTTTCCAGAAAAAAAAAGCTGCAAAGTAAGATAACTTTATTATGTGTAACATGCCAGATTCAAAATGTAAATTTTGAGGGAACATTAAGACAGGCCACTGAGGATGAGGACATGGACTAGGATGACAACAGTCTCCAAGGGATGATTACAAGGTTTCTGGGCAGGTGACTGGCTGTCTAGCAAGCACAGACTGTTTAGTCAGTTCAAAACATTACCTATGAAAACCTAGGTTGTTCAGAATGTAAGCTTGGGCTCCTGATTCTTCAGGTAGTAGTAATGTGGGCAAGTAGCTTAGTCCCCACCCCAAAGTGGTTTTGAAAACAAAAGGGACCATTTTGGATTCAATTAAAGCAAAATAGTCTTGGAGGAGAGCATCCAATCAGACTGTACCTGGTGATGAGTAGGTAGAAAGGCCTCCTCCAAGTTCATGGCTTCATTCACAGTCTGTACACACTACCTGTGCCACAGGTGTCCATGAAGAGAAAGCTCTGCCTTCAATGTCAAAGGACTGACAACAACTGTCATTTAGACACCTAATTGGTACTGTGCATCCTGAGCTAAGGCCTGATTGGTCACATGTACAGAACTGAGCCAATTAGATTGTGTCAACAATCTGGATGCCCTCATTGTTCACGATAAATTCCTATGACTTGTGTCTGCTCTACAATGCTTTGGCACTCACTTGGACTGCATGTGGTGTCCTGTGAGAGCAGGGTTACTTCAGAAGGCTTAGCTTCTTTGTTACTTTTGAAAGGGATATCTCAGCTAGGCAAATCACAACCACACTTCTTCCCTTTTAGGGTCTCCTTTCAGTCCTGATAACAGACTTGGTTTATGTAGGTGGGATTTGTGTTTGATCCATTTCTAGTCTGTCCTGAGTAAAATGGTCTGATGGAGGAAGGTCATTGGCTAATAAGGAAACTGCCTTGGCCCACTTGATAGGCCAGCCTTTAGGTGGATGGAGTAAACAGAACAGAATGCTGGGAGGAAAAGGAAGTGAGCTAAGAGGCCACAGCTCTGCTCTCTGTGGCAGATGCGATGAAACTCCGACCCAGGATGGATGTAGGCTAGAATGTTCCTGCTAAGTGCACCTTGAGGTGCTACACACATTAATAGAAATTGGTAATCAAGATGTAAGTATTAGCCAGTAAGAAGCTAGAGCTAATAGGCGAGGCAGTGTTTAAATGAATACTATGTGCATGTTGTTATTTCAGGGCATAAGCTAGCCTGGCGGCTGGGAGCCAGGCTGTGGGAAGAGGCCGCAGCTCCTTCAACAGAATGGCACCCAGATGTGGATAACTTAGTCCACAGAAAGCCTGAGAAAATTTGGGAAAGAATAGAATAAAGCATGTTTTCTTGGTAGCAGCAATTTCTTGGGGCTGCTCTGTTTGCCAGTGGCAAGCAAGCACTCTCATCTAAGTGAGGCTTTCTGACTCTACTTTAGCTGCAAAACCCTGCAGTTCATTAAGATGTCCTGCCATGAAACACTTAAAAGGTGTTGATGAAAAGCTGAATGCATGCTTTTTGGTTTTCAGCCATAGCAGGAAAAAAGTTGTGCTGTTTTAAAATGCCGGCTTTCTGGGCTCTCCTGCCAGGACTATCTCTGACTCTTTCAGGTAGACGATCCGACTACAGAGTGTTTGAGTGTGATTTCTGAGTGCAGTGCTGCAGCTTGCTTACTGGCAGGGACCTTGAAACACCATAGGGTTATGGCAATAAAAATCCTACAGGCGGTACCTCCGCCATGAGGCTGGAAAGCTAAGGAATGGGCTGGATCTAGCCGTCAAAGCCATGGCTTTAATCCTACCCATATTGCTCAGCAATTTAAAGTCTCATGTGGTCAAAAGAAGAGAGATACAGTAAAGAGAGATTCAAAAACAAAGAAAACCTTTAAATGATTTACAGTGTGTTAAAAATATATGCAGGCTAAAAGTTGAAGTTCTTAAAGTAAAAAAAAAAGAAGAAGAAAAAGAGCAGCTAGGTGTGGCAGTACACATCTTTAATCCCAACCTTTGGGAGGCAGAGGGAGATTGATCTATTTGACTTCAAGGTGTGGTAGCACATGCCTTTAATCCCAATGCCTGGGAGGCAGAGACAGAAGGAACTCTGAGGGTTCCAGGACAGTCTGTTCCACAGAGTTTTTCCAGGACAAAGATATACAGAGAACCTGTCTCAAAAAGTAAAAGTAAAAATAAATGAAATAGAGGTTAAAATAAAGCCATACAAAGATAGAAAATACACAGAGAATCTTGATACTGTATGCTATTATGCTCTCTTTTCATAGTTTGAATGCCGAGGAAAGAGCAACAGCTGCTAAAAGATATTTGTTTATAAATGCTGATGAACTAATCCAACATAGATATTTTGAAAAGACCTTGACTTTAAAATTTGGATCTAAGGACATGATGCTTTGGAAAGGAGTTTCTTCTTTTGTTTTCACAGAGGGTGAGACCCTGCGGATTTCTTCCATCCCAATATGTTATGATAAATTGCTCCCTCCCAAAACGTTGCTGTGAACACCCTCAAAAAATTACTTCACTCAACTGCAGACTGAGAGGAACCTAGCAGACAGGTTATACCATGAAAGACCTGATTATCAGCTCCCCCATTCAGCATGAAGCAGTTTAGAGAGAAAAAACTGCACCCATATTACCAAATATTGCTTATAAATGTATGTTCTTTTACATTTAAAGGGGGATATGATAGAGATATAAATAATTTGCATTGGTATGGATTTGACTTTATTGATATAAATTTAGGGTCCATTTTGTTATATGTATATGTATTTCTGATATTGATTAAGGTATTGTGATTGTGTAGTTCATGGAAAAATGTAATGCATGTAGGTTGCTAATGGATAATCATTAATAATAGTCAAGCTTGTCGTTATGTTAGATTTTCTAGATGTACATAGATATATTTTAGATAGACATTCTTCATTTCTTTCAAAGACTACAGAATAGGACCTTTAATGGTTTTTTTTTGAAGTTTAATAAACCATTAACAAACTTTATTCCAAAAAAAAATAAAAAAATAAATGTCCATGGAGCACAAAAAGCTTACCAGCTATCTGAGACCACAGCCAGAGATGGACTTGTAAGGCTGTGGCCACGGCTGGTTTTTGAACTCCTTCTTTTTAGCAATTATTAGGCAATAACAAAAGAATATTTAAAATCTCAAGGTAAAACTCAGATCCAAATTGCCCTTCTTTGCAATTTCCATTAACAGAGTTTTTAATTTAAATTAGTGTTTGTATTTAGTCCATCATTTTCCTTGTCATTCCTTGATACTGTTCACCAAGTCTCTGCACCTCCCCTGACAATGCCAGTTTCTCATAGCAGGAAAGTGTATGGAAAAATATAAAGGCAAAAAGTCAAAAGTTGCATATATCCCATCATTAAAAAGTTAACTCAGCCCACATCAATTGCTGGTCGTGAGTGGCGCGGGGAGGAGGGGGTATGTAAAAGCAGATCCTCAGTTTTCAGAGGACTGCTTCAGCCTTGCATATAGAGCTATGAGTTGTAAAGCAGAGTAGCCCACTGATAAAAGTTAATCCTTTAACTGTTGACAGTTTGCTCTCATTTCCCTAGGCTTACAACTTTCTGTTATTTCTACGTTTTTATTTCTGGAATCTACATTTTTAGATTCTTATTCTTGGACTCTTCAATGTAACCCCATATAACATATAAATAGCATTTCATGTGCATGTGTTTTTGTGAGGGAGTGCACATGTGTGTGTATGTGCATGAGTGTGCACGTGTGAATGTATGCCTCTGTGTGCATATGCCTGTGTATGTCTGTATGTTTGTACATATACATGTATGTGGGTGTGTATGTGTGTCACTCTGTGTGCATGAGTGTAGGAGTAGGTGTGTGAATGTGTATATGCATATGATTGTGCATGTGTATATGTGAGTGCATTGTGTAATGACATTTAATGTTTTAATAACTTAGGGTTTTTCATGACAATGAGATACATCTGCTCCTGGCAGCACCAATCTACTCCAAGAAGAAGATGGGCATCGAAGAGGCAACTTATCGAGTATGATAGCCATTTGGGCAAGAAACTGCTCTTGCCTGGACTATTGTATAAACTGGACACAGAGAACCCACAGAGAGAGGACTACTGAACTTGCCTAAAGGTGAGATGATCTTTTGGTGTTCCTGATTCATGAAAGAGTCTGCGAGACATTCTGCAGGACACAGAAGATAGTGACTGAACTGTCTTTGAAATTTCCTGCTTAATGGAAATGTCTGCTGGAAATTATGGACCTGTAGGCTGAAGATGGATGCCCCAATGGTACAGAGGAACTTTGGGTGACTGTCCAGGCAGCGAGATGTCTCTGTGATTTCTAGAATTTTATAAGTTGCTTACTTCTCATTTACTTAGGTAATATTATATCCTTCTGGAGTCTTTGATGGAGTTTAAGAATAGATAGATAGTTATAGTTACAGTTTTCTTTTGTTATGATAAAAGATAAAATAGATATAAATATTGTATCTGTAATTCTTACTTGATAAGTGCTTTGTTATATTTAATTTTGCTATGTTCAAGTGAAAGACTTTCTTTTTGTTTAAAACAGAAAATGGGGAAATGATGGAGGAATGTGATTGGCTAATAAAGAAACTGCCTTGGCCCATTTGATAGGTCAGCCTTTAGATGGGTGGAGTAAAAAGAACAGAATGCTGGGAGGAAGAGGAAGTGAGCTAAGACACCATAGCTCTGCTCTCTAAGGCAGATGCGATGAAGCTCCGACCCAGGATGGACTTAGGCTCACCTTGGGACGCTACATACATTAATAGAAATGGGTAATCAAGATATAAGAATTAGCCAGTAAGCAGTCAGAGCTAAAGGGCCAGGCAGTGTTTAAATGAATACAATGTGCATGTGTTTATTTCGGGGCATAAACTAGCCAGGCGGCCAGGAGCCAGGCTGTGGGAAGAGCCTCGCAGCTCCTTCAACAATGGTTTTCAGGACTTATCTGTGCACTGTTGACTTGGGATCACTCATAAATGGACTGTCAGAAGTACCCAAAGATTCCTACATTTAAAGAATAAGATTCTGAATTGAAAAGTAAGGCTCACTTAAAATTACTTCAGCCTCGACTTGAATGTGTGTTGACATATTCCTGATAGTTTCCTCTCTTCCTGAGTGTCAGTACTTAGGTCTATGTAAAAGCCTTTACTTTGCAAAATTGAAAGGTACATCATCAGCTTGCCATTATATTATACCAACGTTGGTCATCAGTAGCCTAAAATTAAAACAATTCAAAACATAACCTATCAAAAGCACTATTTTGCTTACTTTCTCCTTATTCCTAAAACTGCCTTTGTGATAGGTCATTTTAATCCAAAAATCTCTGTATCTCAGTTGTAGCAAATTCCAAATTTATTCCATTCATATATTTTCTCAAATTTGGGGAGCCTGGAAAAATCCTCATATTTTTGGATGTAGTTTTTCTATGTCCTAAGTATTCCTGCTGCACCTGCAAACATTTATTTTAAAATGTTAGATGTTTTGTGTGTTTTTGAGAAGGACACACATAGAGACTTCATCTAAAACTCTCCTGCCACTTCCTTTCCTTTTTGTGCCTCAGATTATGCCATGTATCCCTGCATAAAATATGAATGCTTACATGAGTTCCATGCAGGTTTATGTATGGATTTGTACACATATATAAACACATTTATTTCTAAACTATTGAGTCCATTTAGCTTTGTTTTATTCATCTATGTGTCTAAGGACTGAATAATGTCTGTCAGAGCTTGTGCCTGGAGGAGACTGGTTTACCCTCCAGGACATGGACACCATTACTGACATGGCTCACGCTGGCAAGAAACTGAGTGGACAGGTCTTAGGCTACAGTAAAATCTGCAACTGTGATTTTGCTACAGCAACCCAGTGAACAAATGATTTTTGATGACATACTGCTTCACAAAGATATCTGTCTCAAACAGTCACTGCAGCGAAGCCGTTTCTAGTGAGAGCTGTATCTAACCCTGAGTCTTTTAGCAGGGTAGAGGGAGTGTGAGGTTCCGTAATACTCAGTCCCAGTTGGAAACCTTTGTGAAAACCATTCCTCAAGTTTCAGAGCAGAAGTCACTAGTCAGAAGTGGAGGCAGAAAGATACACACGGACATATGTAATAGACGATTACAAGAAAACAAGGAAACTGATGAACATACAAATTGAAAGAGACTGCAACAATACACACAAGCATACAAAGGTTCAAGTCAGATGGGGGTACTGTCTTTGAAAATGCAAAGTAGAAACAGGATTCCATCCCCAAACAGGAAAACATCAGCATTTGTTTCCTGATGGCAAAGGAGAAACAGTTTCTTCCAATGGATTCTCACTGGGTAACTTAACAGTCCTTATAGGATACTTATATTGGAATCGTTGTAAAACCGACAACCAACTCAATAGAAAAATAGTAGACATTTGGGCTCATTGTCCTTTTCTGGGGACATTTTATAGGTCTTAATTCCTTATTTTAATTTTTCTTTTCTTTTTTTATAACAGAAAGAACATAAGACCATAACCCAAAATGGTATGGGAAGATAGGAGGGTGTTGGAGAAAATTGGGAAGGGGAAAACGATCAAAATACATTGCATAGAAGAATTTCAATGATAAAATGTCAAGAAAAGAAAATAACAGACTGGTATGAATGCTCTCATGTGTGGATAACACCTGACTTTCAAAAAGAATTAACACTAATATTTGTCCAAGTATTAAATGAGGAGGAATAAAGAGATACTTTCCAACATGGCCTACGTAGCTTACAGGAGCCTACTACAAGATCTGGTGATCTGAGCTTTACTCCTCTGATCCCATATGTTGGAAAAAATACCCACATTATCCACAATTATTTCTATCAACAAATTATTTTGGACTTTCATAAGGATGTGTTATAATACACTTGAGGATAAATAGGTAATTAGAAAAAAATCTAAATATAAAATAAAAAGAAATTATAAGCCAGCAGTCTATATACTTAGACGTGAGAATCCTTATTAAAAGTACTTAAAATTTTCCCGCAAGTTCAACAGCACATGAAAAAGGCTATGTTCATGCTCAAGCTTGGTTCATTATTGAAGAACAGAAGGACAACTTCAACATAAAAGGTGATAAATCAACATTTGAAGAAGATAAGATTTTACAGTGCCCATAGGTTCAACAATCAAATTTAAGCAGTTTCAAGAGAATAGCTGAAAACACAGATTAGTTTGCTACTTTGATATGATAGACACAAAATGTAAATTTTGAGGGAAACTAAAACAAGCAACTGAGGACACAGAAGGAAAATGTGCTCAACCTGGGGAAGTCCACGGTTTAGGGACCTGGGTCTATCAGCTGGCACAGACTCTTTAGGCAAAAGAGTGACGAACAGAGTCCTAGGTTGCTCAGAGTCCAGGCTTGGGATCCTCATTAGTCAACCAGTAGGAAGAAGGGCTGGTGGCCAAATCCCACTCCAAAGATGTTTTGACAAACAAAGAGAACAGTTTGCGCCCCATAAAAGCAAAAGCGGCTTGAAAGACAGCAGTCAATCAGGCTATACCAGGTGTCGTTTGGGTAGATCAGAAGGGCCTTCTCCAAATTCGCAGCTTCATACACTCTCTGTAGGTGCTGCCTCTGCCACTGCTATCCTCGAAGCGAAAGTTCTGCCTTCAACGTTCCAAGACTAGCACCAACTGTCTGTTAGCCACCCACCTCGTGCTTTGAATCTGCATCCTGATCTGTGACCTGAGTAATGACATGTACAAAAGTAAGCCAATCAGATTGGATAGAAAATCGGGACTGTCTCATTGGTCAGTTTGAAATCACGTGACTCGTGTCAGCAGTAGAATACTTGGAAACACACTTTGACTGCACATGGGGTCGTGTGAGAACAGGATTAGACCAGAAGGCTTTGTTTCTTTGTGTCTTTTGTGTAGGGAAAACCCAGCTAGTCAGCATCACCCCAACACTTCTTCCTTTCCAGGATCGCCTTACAGTTTGAAAATGGACTTGGTTTCTGAAGGTAGGATTTGTTTTTAGTCTTCTTCTTGTCTTTCCTTAGTGACCTGATCATCAGGCTATACTTGTACACTGTTGTCTTTTGAACACCCACGAATACAACATCAACAGGACCCATGCGATTCCTGTCTTCAACAAAATAATATTCTATAACAAAAAGTCAGATTCTCTTAAAAATCTAGCACAAATGTCTTGAGTGCATTGAGATCTTTCTTTAAGAGCCTCCTCCCTTGCTTAATACCAGTGTTTCAGGCTATGTAAAAACCTTTACTTTATAAACTTGAAAGTTGCATGATCAACTAGTCATGGCTTGCTATACCAACACTGGTAATAAATAGCCTAAAATTAAACTAGTACTAAACAGAACCACATCGAACCACTATTTTCCTCACTGACTTTCCTCATATCTTGCACTCTTTTGGTTGTTAGATATTTTAATTCAAATATTTCTATTTCTCACAGCAGCTTCTGCATTTTATTCTACAATTTGTATAGTTTCTAGTACACTGAGGAAACATAGTCAGTCTCGTGAACTTGTCTTCAAACGTGGACATCTTTTATACATTCCTTCAGTATTAGAGTCCAATTTGAACCAAGTTTTTAATAACTTTGGTTTTTAGGTTTTGTTTTTGTTTTTAATTTTTTTTCTTTTGGAATGCTACTCATAAAGAATGTATGTAATTCTCTTCTTCCAACTTGCTTAATTTTTGTGTCAAGAGATGATACCTAGATGCATGTATATGTGGTTTTTTTGTGAGTGTCTGTGTGTGTACCTGTGTCTATGTATCTTTATCTGTGTATGTTATGTGTGTGTGTATGTGTGTGTGTCTGTGTGTGTAAGAGAGAGAGGAATAGAGGGAGAGAATTCATATATGTGGGACTTTAATGTAGGACAGAAAGAAACAAAGAGGCCCTGAACCTAGCTCTGTGTGTATTTTCTGGGCTTATATACCATAGGTTTGGTTGTGTATTCAAAGCAACTTATCAGGAAGAGATACTTAGACAAAGGTGACTTTCACTGTAAGGATGAAAATATATTGAAAGTCTTGTCACCTACCAATTTATGTTTACATAAGTTTGTCTGTAAGTGATAAGAATCAGAACATGATATATACTAGTGAGTTTATGTATACCTGTGTTGGCATGCATGCAGGCAAGTATGTGTGTGTTTATTTTTACACATTTATTTTTGACAGGTTGTGTGCACCTAAAATGACCTAACACCTAACATCCATGGGTGTAAAGTTGGCCTTTGCTGTAACAGAGAGTCTATCTAATATAATGTAACACCTAGTCATGCGTTTATACATGGACCTTTGCATTTGTGAATGTCTTACCAAGGATGAATTGACACACAGCCATGCATGGGGCCTTTGACAATAAGAGCTTATTTTTTGGGTTCCTGACAATTAATAGGAGCAGGTTGGGACCTTTGGACATGTTGCCTAGTTATCTGTGTATCTGTGAGTGTGTGTGTGTGTGTACCATTTGCAATAGAAAATTTGGTATCTAACTAGACATGAGTCTCAGCCATGTGTAAAGAGCTTTTTATATAAAGAAAAGACTACCTAACAATATCTGGCACCTACTCTTGTATGTTTATGATTGCATGTATTTCTGACTGTGGGAGTCTGTATATTTGTCTGTGAATATATGTGTTTGTGTGTAAATACTTTTTTGTAAAAAATGTGTGTTTGCGTGTAAAGAATAAAATACATTCTATTTTAGGTGTAACTGCAGAGGTGTGTAGGGGCATGCTGGCAGTTTCTGGCTTTTCACCCTCCATTGGAAAAAACAAACACACAAATGCATCAATAAGGATTAGATTCAGCTAGTTAAAGGCTGCTGTATAAACACTTAACAGTTACAAATACACACACACAAATACACACACACACATACACACACATACACGGCTTGCGGAGTTCCCAAGTCTAGATAGTTAAATTACGTCCATATAAGACAGACAGACACACACACACAAACACAGAGAGAGAGACAAAGAGAGAGAGAGAGAAAGAGAGACAGACAGACAGAGAGAGAGAGAGAGAGGTGGTGGGCTTTGACTGTAAAGCAGGGAGAAAGAGAGAGGCTCTGGCACATAGTCCTGTGTGTATATTCAGGGCCTTATACCATGGGTTTGGTTGTGAATTCAAAGATACTCATCAGGAACTGACACTTAGCTATAAGTGACTTTCAGTGAAGGGGAGCAGATACATAGAAGGACTTGACACCTACTAATGTATATGTGTGTAATCTTTGTCTATGAGGTGACAAATTACTGAACCTGATAAATTATAGTGCCTTCATGTATGTGTATGTCCATGACTGC
The DNA here is from genome assembly GCF_950005125.1 of Chionomys nivalis. Taxonomy (NCBI): domain Eukaryota; kingdom Metazoa; phylum Chordata; class Mammalia; order Rodentia; family Cricetidae; genus Chionomys; species Chionomys nivalis. The sequence continues at coordinate 62,117,126 of NC_080099.1, forward strand.
ATGCATTACTATGTGTGTGTTTGTCTTTATGGATGCTTTAGTTTCTAGGGAGGGAACTCCTCATATGATCTAACATCACCTACTTGTATATTTGTGTCAGTGGCTATATAAGGGGGGATTCTGAGCAGTACCTTAAACCAAACTATGCATTGAGTGACTGTTTCTGTATGTTTGGACAACTTGCTAGGACAAAACAACTAGTCCTTTTTGCAAAGCTTTGGTTGTAAGTAAATGGGAAATGAAGCAAAATCTGGCACATGGTCTGGGATGAGTTTCTGAGGGGCTATATAAGAATCAGTGTATTCCAGATACAGCAGAACTGATGAGCACGTGAGCTCACAGAGGCTGTAGCCGTACAGAGGAACACACGAGAGGTAAATTCAGTTGGTGGTTCTGTCATTGAAAAGAAGAAGTGGAAATGGAGTTCCATTCCTAACCAAGGACACATCTACAACTTTCCTGGAAGCAAAGAAACAATCAATTTCCTCTAATGGTTGCACACAGGGATCCTAGTGACTCCTTTTGTTAGGAACCATGACCTGGAATGATTGGCTCTCAGAAAATTAACACAATAAGAAATGGGATAGACTTTTGAGTTCATTTTCATTTCTTTCAGGATATCTTATATGTATGTATTGGAAATTTTGACTTTTCTTTTGACTTGTTTTCTTGCAGAAAGAAAACGAGAATATATAAGGCAAGGCAGGTTAAAGGCTCTGCAAGGAGTGGGGTAAGGATGAAAGTTATCAAAATATATTGTATAAAGGACTTTCATTGGTGAAATATCAATAAAATAACAGACTGGTATGAATGCATTCATGGATGGAATCTACCTGATTTTAAATAGAGGTAGCAATAATATTTGTCCAACTACTCAATAAGGGAAAAGGGAAGAGAGAGTTTCCAGAGGTACTACAAAGCCTCAAGGAGCCTACAACCTGACATGATGACTTGAGCTTCTGCCTTGATCCCAAATTTTTGAAAAAAAGCACTGACTTCTAAGCATAAGTTTCCTCTGAATTTCATATGGATGTTTGTGACACATACATACATAGCAAAATAAATTAATAGAACATGATAACTCTAAATATAAAATAAACAGAAATTATAAACTAACTGTTTATGGAAATAAACATGAAAATACATTTTGAAAGTACTTGGAATTGGTCAGCAATTAAACAATACATGAAGAAGGCCATATTCATGTAAAAGCTCAGTTCTTTACTGAAGAAGAGAAGAACAATTATAAATTGAAAGTTGACAATAAAACCATATGAAAAGAATACGGGATAAAAAAAAAAGTTAGGTCCAATAACGAAATTTAATCATTTTTCCAGATAAAAGGTGCAAAGTAAGATAATTTTATTATGTGTGACATGTCAGACTCAAATGTAAATGTTGAGGAAACATTAAGACAGGCCACTGAGGATGAGGACATGAAATAAGATGAAAACGGTCTCCAAGGGATGGTCATAAGGGTTGTGGCATGTTCTTGGGTGTCTAACAAGAACAAACTGTTTAGACAAGAGTGTCCCTAGGTTGTTCACAATGTAGACTTGGGCTTCAGAGTCTTCAGGTGTTAGGAATGTGGGCGAGTAGCCTAGTCCCCACCCTAAAGTGGTTTTGACAACAAAAGCGACTATTTTGGATTCAGTTAAAGCAAAATAGTCTTGGAGGAGAGCATCCAATCAGACTGTACCTGGTGTTGAGTAGATTGAAACGCCTCCTCCAAATTTGTGGCTTGATTCACAGTCTGTGTACACTACACAGGTGTCCAATAAGTAATAACTCTGCCTCCAGGCTCACTGGAGTGACAACAGCTGTCGTTTAGACACCTAACTTGTACTGTGTATGCTGAGCTAAGGGCCTGTTTGGTCACATGGACAGAACTGAGCCAATTAGATTGTGTCAACAATCTGGATGCCCTCATTGTTCATGATAAATTCAGGTAACCTGTGTCTGCTCTACAATGCTTTGGCACTCACTTGGACTGCATGAGGGGTCCTGTGAGAGCAGGTTTACCTCAGAAGGCTTAGCTTCTTTGTTATTTTGAAAGGATATCTCAGCTAGTCCATATCACAACCACACTTCTTCCCTCTCAGGGTCTCCTTTCAGTCCTGATAATAGACTTGGTTTATGAAAGTGATCGGATTTGTGCGTGATCTGTTTCCAGTCTGTCCTGAGTGAAAGGGTCTTCAGGACTTAATCTGTGCACTGTTGCCTTGGGACCACCCATAAATGGACCGTCAGAAGAACCCAAAGATTCCTACATTTAAAGAACTAAAATTCTGAAATGAAAGGCAAGGCTCACTTAAAATTCCAGCAGCTTCCACTTGAATGTGTGCTGACATATTCCTGATAGTTCCCTCCATTACATCCATTTCACCTTTGGAATTGTATTCACCTTTTTAGTGTTGTAGTATGTACCTTTATCTCAGCGCTGCGGAGGTGGCAGCAATAAGATCCAAAGACTGAGGATGCTCTTGGGATACTGACCTACTATGTTTTCCTTTGCTGATAGACATCATGACAAAAACAATGTGGGGAAGAAAGAGTTTATTTGGCTTGCATGTTCTGATCAACGTCTGTCACTTAGGGAAGTTTGGGCAGGAAATCAAGCAGGAGCTGAGGCAGAAAACAGAGAAATCCTACAATCTTGCTCAGTTGATTTATACTACTTCAGAACAATTTGATGGGGTGAAGGCACAAACAGTGGGTTGGGGTCTCCCACATGATTCAACAAGAAAATAAGTCCTGTGACTGGTCATCAACGGCAAAGTCACAAGCCTACTTTCAGATGCTCAGCATATTAAGGTTTTTTGTTAGTGAGCCATCTTCTTAGGAAATGCATGGATTAGGAATAGATTATATTGTGTGAATGAGTCCACATCCAGAAAGAAAAATGTTGAAAGTTCTTTACATAGACTGTTCTTAGCTTCCATTCTTCAGATGCGAGTATAAAACATGGAGGAAGAGACAGGGGAGAAGATACCTGGGATGGCTGGATAATTAGATGCACATGTGTAAGTGTGATTTTACTATAGTGGTCGTGATACTTAGTAGGAGGTGAAACAAAACTATGCTTGTATTTGTAGGGCTTTGGATGTGTGGGAGGACGTATGTGATAGCTGTTAAAACAGCCATGTGTATGAAAGAGGCTGTGGCTGCAGGAGAGGAAACACAGGAAGACAAGCATCTCGATAACTTGGTGGGACTTTGGTTAGAGTGGAGGATAAGTATAGAAATTCACATCAAGCTGTAGGCTGAGGTAGGAGTTGTGGGTGAGTGTGAAACCAGAGAAACATACAAGTAGCCACATTTGGGGCAGTTTTCCGTACAGGGAAGAATCGATATGAAGAGTCAGACAAGGACATCCAGATATTTGTGATATTTGCCTATAAATCCTAGATATGTGCTGTGTGTGTGAGTGTGTGTGTATGTGTGAAAAGGAGAGAGAGAGAGAGAGAGAGAGAGAGAGAGAGAGAGAATGAGAGAGAGAGAGAGAGAGAAAGAGAGAGAGAGAATTTTGTCACTGAGTTTGGGGTACTGATCACTACTGCCCATGTTGGTACATTGAGACATAGATAATGAAAAAAAAAATATCATGACCTGAGATCTCATCCAGTCATCCAGTGTCTATGATCTGTATAATATAGTGGTAGCCAGCAGGACTAGAAACATATGCCTGAGAGTGGGCCTTTAGCTGTAAGGAAGGGGATACCTAATATACCCTGACACATATCCATCTGTGTGGGTGTATGTGTATTGTGTCTGTATGAGTGTGTGATTGTCTGTGTTTATATGTATGTATATCTAGTGTGCTACTCTATTTGAGGACTATCAGACACCATGTAATATGTACATTCTCTCTGTGTATGTATGTGTGTGTTCATATCTGTGGACTGTACTGTAGATAACCTGACATTAGCTGGACCTGAACATATCTCCATATGATAAGCTCTATTTATAGGCAAAGTGATGCACAGAGGCACCTGTCACCTGGCTGTAGGGGAGGGTGACCCATGCAGGACCTGCTATGCAATCATGTGTGTGAAGCTGGAATAGATAGATAACAGAACCTGACATGTGCCTTGTACGAATATGGGGATACGCAGCATGATGGAACACCTAGTTATGATCATGTGTGACTTTGGTTGTAGGGAAGGATCATGTCCTAGGACAAGATATGGAGACTTGTATGAAAATGTTGAATTTTCACTATAGGAAAAGGGTACCTAACAGGATCAGAGAACTGAAGTGTGTAAGACACTTCTTTGCAAGGCAGGCAGAAAAAATCTAGTTGGTCGTGTCTTTGGGTTATGTGTGTGATTTGTGTTTATGAGAAGTGGTACCTCACAGGAGGAGATAATGAGATCTGTGTGGATGTGTGTGTGTGTGTGTGTGTGTGTGTGAGAGAGAGAGAGAGAGAGAGAGAGAGAGAAGAGAGAGAGAGAGAGAGAGAGAGAGAGAGAGAGAGAGAGAGAGAGTAGCCCGTGCTTATTCTCATAGATTTATACCCTCAGTTTGGTTGTATTCATGAGTTTATGTATTAGGAACTGATATTCAGCCATAGCTGACTTTTAGTGTAGGGCAGAAAATACTTAGAAGGAATAGCCACTTACCAATTTATGTAAGATTTATGTGTATGTAAGATTTCTCTGTGAAGGCATAACATGAAGAATCTGTTATGTTCTTGTGTTTTCAGGCATGCGGGTGTGCGTGCATGCATGCAAGTGTCTGTCTGTTCATGTGTGTGTGCATGTGTGTCTGTGGTGCATGTATTGTGTTAATGCATGCATGCATGCAAGTGTGTGTGTGTATGAGAGAGAGATAGAGGTAGAGAGAGAGAGAGAGAGAGAGAGAGAGAGAGAGAGGAGAGAGAGACAGAGAGAGAGAGAGAGAGAGAGAGAGAGAGAGAGAGAGAGAGACAGTAGCCCGTGCTTATTCTCATAGATTTATACCCTCAGTTTGGTTGTATTCATGAGTTTATGTATTAGGAACTGATATTCAGCCATAGCTGACTTTTAGTGTAGGGCAGAAAATACTTAGAAGGAATAGCCACTTACCAATTTATGTAAGATTTATGTGTATGTAAGATTTCTCTGTGAAGGCATAACATGAAGAATCTGTTATGTTCTTGTGTTTTCAGGCATGCGGGTGTGCGTGCATGCATGCAAGTGTCTGTCTGTTCATGTGTGTGTGCATGTGTGTCTGTGGTGCATGTATTGTGTTAATGCATGCATGCATGCAAGTGTGTGTGTGTGTTTGAGAGAGAGATAGAGGTAGAGAGAGAGAGAGAGGAGAGAGAGACAGAGAGACAGAGAGACAGAGAGACAGAGAGAGACAGAGAGAGACAGAGAGAGAGAGGAGAGAGAGAGACAGAGAGAGAGAGACAGAGAGAGAGAGACAGAGAGAGAGAGAGAGAGAGAGAGAGAGAGAGAGAGAAACAGAGAGAGAATACTTAACCTTGTAAGATTGAGTGTATGCAAGATTTCTCTGGGAGAAGATAAATGAAGAATATGATATCTCCTGGAGTTTTAATGAATATGTGTGTGTGTGCATGCATGCAAGTGTCTATGTATATATGTGTGTTAGTATTTACATGTGTGTCTGTTGTGCATGCACTGTGTTGATGTGTGCTTTAGTTGCTATGTAGGAAATACCTCACATTACCCATGTGTCTACTGTGTCATTGGCTATAGAAGAGGGGATTCTGAATAGTACCTTGTTCCAAATCATGTATTGGGTGGTGGTTGACACACCAGTTGGCAGATCTTACAGGGCACGACACTTAGCCCTGTGTGGACGACTTTAGTTTTAAGGAAATGGTAAATGTAGTAAACCTAGCATCAAGATCTGGCATGTGTCTGGGGGGACTTGACTATGGGTGAGCGCATAACTACTGTACCTGACACCTGTTCCAAGTTTGTTTCCCTTCTCTCCTCCCCTCTCCACCCCTCCCCACTCTTTTCACCAATCTTTTCCACTCACATCTCCCCTTTTCCTCCCCTTTCCTCTCCTCTCCTCCCTTCTCCTGCCACTCCATTCCTCTCTTCCCCTCTCTTCTATTCACATCACCCCCTTCTACACACCACTTCTCTCCTCCACTCTCCTCTCTTCTACTCCCTGCCCTACAATCTCCTCTCCTTCCCTTTCCTCCTTTCTCTTCTCATTTCCTCCCCTCTTGTCTCCTGTCCTCTCCTACCTCCTCTTCCCCTCTGCCCTGCTCTGCTCTGTTCTGCTCCCCTCTCCTCTCCTCTCCACTCCTCTTTTCCACTCTCTGCTCCTCCTCTCTCTTCCCCTCTAATCTCCACTCCTCTCCTTTCTTCCAGTCTCCTAAATTCCATTCTCCTCCTTTCAACCTACCTCCTCACTGTGCCTCTCCTACTCTCTTGCCTCCTCCACTCTACTCCCCTTTCTCCTTCCCTCTACTCTCCTCCTCTTTCCCCTACCCCTCTCTTCACCTCTCTTCCCCTCTTCCCCCTCCACTACCCCGCCTCCCCTCTTCTTTTCTATCCTCTCCTCCCCTCCCCTCTCCTCTAATTCCTTCTCTTCCCTGATCCCGCTTTCTTGTCCCCTTCCCTCTCCTCTCCTCCCCTCCCCTCTACTTTGCTCACCTCTTCTTCTCCTCTCCCCTCCTCTCCTCTTAACCTATCCTCACCTCTTCTCTCCACTCCTACCTTACCCTCATCTCACCTCATCTCTCCTCTCCCCTTCTCTCCCCTTTTCCCTTCCCCTTTCCTCTCCCACCTCTCTTTCTCTCTCCCTCCAACATGTGTTTTTGTGTATAACTTGGCACTTCAGAATTGGGAACTCAGCAGGTCCTGAATCTCTTTGTGTGTGTGTTGGATTTGGATGTAGCGGAGAATATAACTAACTTAATCTGATCTGTGTCCATGGATGTGTGTGTGAAGCTTTGCCTTTAGAGGCAAAAACAGGCAGGAACTCTCGGATAGCATTTCATGTTTGTATGTGTTTCTGTGCGTTTGTGTATGTGGTAGGTTCTTTTACCTAGTAAGGAATATTAGCACAGGAGAAAATCAACAAGTTCAAGTGTCCATGTAAGTCTAGTGATGTGGATGGACATGTTGTCAGTTCCTGCCATTTTCCCCTCCATAGGCAAAGCCTTATATACATACATGGATAGATAGCAGATTCAGCTAGTTATAGCCTCCCCTATGGCCAAAATTCATACACAGACAAATAGATGTAAGGGCCTGCTGGATCCCCCGTCCTGATCAAAATTATACACACAAACACATGTAGGAGAGAGAGAGAAAGAAGATAGAAGAGAGAGAGAGAGAGAGAGAGAGAGAGAGAGAGATTTGAATTTCAGTATGTTGAGCTTTGGATATATGGCAAGGAGAAACAAAGAAGCCATGACATCTAGCCCTGTGTTTACTCTCACAGTTATATACATGCAGTTTGGTTGTATTTTCCAGGGTACTTATCAGGAACTGTTTTCAGCCATAGCTGCCTTTCAGAGTAGGGCAGGAAACACTTAGAAGAGCTACTACTTACTGATTTATGAAATATTAAGCATATGTAAGATTTCTCTGTGAGGAGATAACATGAAGTGCTTGATAAAAACTGATACATTCATGCATGCGTATTTGCATACAGGTATGCAAGTGTCTGTATTTGTGTGTGTGTTTATGTGTATGTGTGTGTGGTGTGTTTGTGTGTGTGTGTATGTCTGTGCTATATGTATTGTGTTGATGTGTGCTTTAGTTGTTAGGAAATACCTCACATTACCTATCACTGCCGATGTGTCTACTGTGTCAGTGGCTATAGAAGAGGGGATTCAGAAAAGTCTCTTGTTACAACTCATGTACTGGGTGGTAGTGGACATACCAGTTGGCAGATCTTGCATGGCATAACACTTAGCCCTGTGTGAAAGACATTAGTTGTAAGGATAAAGTAAATGTAGCAGAACCTGGCAATAGTAGTTGGTGTGTGTCTGTGGGGAATGACTATGGGTGAGGGCATACCTACTGGACCTGACACCAAGATCCCTTTCTCTTTTTCAAAGATTCTTTTGTTTCCCCTCTCTCCTCCCCTTCCCCCTCCTCTCCTCTCTTCTCCACCCCTAACTTCTCTCCTTTCATCCCCCTTTCCTCTTTTCCCCTCTCCTCTTCTCCCCTCTCCCCTCCTCCATTCTCCTCCAACTCCCTTCCACTCTCCTCTCCACCCCTCGCCTGTCCTCCCTCTTATCCCCTCTCTTTTCCTCCCATTTCCTCTACTTTCCTTTCCCCTCTCCTCTCTTCCCTTCTCCTCTCTTTTCCACCCCTCTCCTCCCTTCTCCTCTCCTCCCCTCTCCTCTACCTCCATTCCCCTGTCCTCGCTCCTTGCTTCTCCACTCTCCTTTCCTCCCCTCTACTCCCATCTCCTCCCATTTCCTCCACTCCTTTCTCCTCTCCTCTCCTTCCCCCTCCTATCCACCCCTACCCTCTACTCTCCTTCCCTCTCCTCTCCTTCCCTATCTTTTCCTCTCTGCTCCTCTACTCCAGTCTCTTCTCCCCTTCTGCTCACCTCTCTCATCCCCTCCCCTCTCCTCCCATCTCCATTCCTCTCCTCCCTTTTCTGCTTTTATTCTACATCTACCCTGTCTTCTACTCCCCACTCCTCTCCTCTAGTCTCCCCCATTCTCATCCACTCACTACTCACCCTTTCTATTCACCACTTCCCTCCGCTCCCCCTCATTCCTTCTCCTTTCCTTTCCTCCACTTTCCTCTTCTCCATCTACTATCTCTTTCCCTCTTGCTGCTTTTCCTCCCCTCTCCTCGCCTCCCCTCTCCTCTGCTCTCTCTTCTCCTCCCATCTCCTCCCCTCTTCTTTCTTCACATCTCCTCTCCACCCCTCTCCTCCCCTCGACTAATCTCTCCTCTTATTTCCTGTGCTCTCATAATCTCTCCTGCCCTCTCCTTTACTCCCCTCCATGCCCCTCTCCTTTCCTTTTCCCTCCTCTTCTCCCCTCCCATCTCTCCTCTCCTCTCCTCTTCTCCCCTTTTCCTCTCCCCTCCCATCTATCCTCTCCTCCGCTCCTGTCTCCTCTCCCTCCTCCCCTCTCCTTTCATCTCCCCCCTCTCTTCTCCTCCCCTCCCCTCTCTTACCCATCCTCACTCTTCTCTCCTCTCCTACCCTATCCTCCTCTCACCTCTTCTCTCCTCTCCCATTCTCCCCTCCTCTCCCGTCCCCTCTCCTCTCTGAGCTCTCTTTCTCTCTCCCACCAGCATGTATTCATTTGTGTAACTTAGCTCTTCAGAACTGGGAACACAGCAGGTCCTGACATCTCTTCGTTTGTATGTGTGTTGGATTTGGATGTAGCAGAGGATATAACTAACTTAATCTGATCTGTGTCCATGTGTGTGTGTGAAGCTTTACCCTTAGAGACAAAAAAGCCAGGAACTGTCAGATAGCATATCATCTTTTGTATGTGTTTCTGTGCATTTGTGTATGTGGCATGTTCATTTACCTAGTAAGGAATATTGGCACAGGAGAAAATAAACACATTAAAATGTCCGTGTAAGTCCAATGATGTGGACGGACATGCTGTCAGTTCCTGCTGTTTTCCCCTCCATAGGCAAAGCCTTATATACATACATGGATAGATAGCAGGTTCAGCTAGTTATAGCCTCCCCCATAGCCAAATACACACACAGACAAATAGATGTAAGGGTTGGCTAGGTCCCCAGTCATGATTAACCAAATTAGACAGACAAACACATGCAGGAGAGATAGAGACAGACAGAGAGAGAGAGAGAGAGAGAGAGAGAGAGAGAGAGAAAGAGAGAGAGAGAGAGGGACAGAGAGGGACAGAGAGGGACAGAGAGGGACAGAGAGACAGAGAGAGACAGAGTCAGAGAGTTTGAATTCCTATATGTTGGTCTTTGGATGTATGGCAAGGAGAAAAAAAGAGGCCATGACACCTAGCCCCGTGTTTAGTCTCACACTTATATACCCGCAATTTGGTTGTATTTTCCAGGGTACCTACCAGGAACTGGTATTCAGCCATAACTGATTTTCAGTGTAGGGCAGGGCATACTTAGAAGGAATAGCCACGTAGCATTTATGTAAGATTTATGTGTATGTAAGATTTCTCTGTGAGTGGAAAACAAAAAGGACTTGATACAATGGGTGTATTCATGTATGCATACTGGCATATATGCATGTAAGTGTATGGGTTTGTGTGTGTTCGTATGTGTATGTGTCTGTGTGTGTGAGAGACATAGAGAGAGACAGAGAGACAGAGACAGAGACAGAGAAAGAGCATACTAAACAATATAAAACAAATGTGTATACAAGATTTTCCTGTGAGGGGATAACATGAAGGATCTGATATGTACTTGTGAGTTCATGAATGTGTGTGTATGCATGAATGCAAGTTTCTGTGTTTATGTATATGTTGTGTGTGTATGCTTATGTATTTGTGTTGCATGTATTGTGTTGATGTGTACTTTAGTTGTTAGGTGGGAAATACCTCACCTTACCTATCACCACCCATGGGTATACTGTAACAGAGGTTATAGAAGAGGGGATTCTGAGAAATATCTTGTTCCAAATCATGTACTGGGTGGTGGTGGACATGCCAGTTGGCAGATCTCGCATAGCAAGATACTTCCCCTTTCCTGGAAGACATTAATTGTAAGGACATGGTAAATGTGGTAGAATCTAGCTTCCAGATCTGGCAAGTGTCAGAGGGGGCCTTGGCTATGGGTAAAGGCATACCTACAGGACCTGACACCAAGATCTCTTTCTCTTATTCCAAGGTTCTTTTGTTTCCCTCCTCTCCTTCCTTCTCCTCCACTTCCTTCCCCTTTTCTCCCTTCTCCTCAACTCATATCTCCCCTTTTCCTACCCTCTCCTACGCTCCCTTCCCTCTCCTCCCTTTTTCTCCCACTGTCCTCACCTCGCTTCTCGCCCCTCCCTTCTTTTCTTTTCTTCTCCATCTACCTGCACCTCTACCACCTGCTCCTCTCCTCCCCTCTCCTCTTCTCTCCTCACCTTCCCTTGCCTCTCCTTTCTTCTTGTCCCCTACCATCCACTGTCCTCTCTTCCTCCCTCCTCTTCTTTAATCCCCTCTCCTCTACTCTTCTCTCCACTCCTTTCCTTTCCTCCCCTCCCTTCTCCTCTCCTACCTTCTCTCCCCCCCTCATCTCCTAGCAAGTGTACAAGATGTTACTGAGAGAGATTATAACATCATGGTCTTGCAGATGTCAATCTGGTGTAGGAGTTCAAAAAGGACCCAATATCTAGTCGTGGATGTGTGGTCACAGGGCTAGTATTATGGGCAATGTGTTTGATGAATTACACTGTATGCCAGAGAGAAGAGAAGAATGTGGAGTCAAGCCAATCACCACGTCTCTAGGTGTATGTTAGTGTATAGATGACCTGGGATTAATCAAGGCGTGATGATGTAGGGGCAATAGGTTTGCAGTTGGGATGTGATGTCCAAGAGACCCTGCTATGTTAGTGTTTGCGAGCCATTTAGGGTATCAGAAGAGCCTGGTACCTAGCAGTGCATGTGTGGCAGTTGCGGGGTGATGTGTGCATTTCAGGTAAATCAGCAAGCCTTGTAGGACTGTCATGAGTGTTAGAATACACAGTAGGTCTGCTATTCAGGTGTGTTTAGGTAGATGTGATATGGCATCCAGCGTGTCCTGATACTACCAGTGTTGTTTGTGTTGGTGGGTATGATATTCAAGATGGTCTGACACGTACTGGCGTATATGAATCTTCAGGGTTCTGAGGGTGTCAGGGATCTGAGGCACAATAACTACCAGTACATTTCATTACAATGGCAAGAGACTGTCTTGTGTGCCCTGATAAGTAGCTGTTAAACTGGGACTCTGTGGGTGATATTCAGGATCCAGACCAAGGAATGCATGTGAGGAATGCATGACGGTTTGTTCTTGATACCTAGAAGTTGGTGTTAGGTTTTGTGGGAAGCTTTAATGTACCAATGCTTAGAAATGGATTTTAGTCTCTGTGTGTGCTGTGTTTGTTTCTCATTAAAGTCTGACAGCTGGTAGTATAAGTGAGGTGGCATGGTCATAGTGTCTCACGCTGGATTATACCTGGTGTGGGATGTTGATGCACGAGGATTCTAATAGTATTTGAATCAAGCCGTACATGTGAGTCCTTCCTTGATAGGAGTTAGGGTGTCCAACAGGTCCTGATACCTTACACCTTGTCTGAGTTGACATTCTTGGTAGAGCAATGTACAAAGGCCCAGAACATGTCATTACTTGTGGGTCAGTAGGGGAGGAAGTTGACTAGCTGGGCCCAATATCTAGAAGACTGTATGGTGATTGCAGGTGAGGGGTGTCCTTGGTGTCCTTCAACTGGCAGTGTATGTAATAAGGTGTTAACGTGGATTAACATACACTGCACACACAAGTATCTAGGTTCAGTTTCTACTGTTTTCCCCAATTTAGTATACCATGCACCACCGTGCTATCATCTGAATCAAGGTGAAGCTCATCTCCTTCCCACGCAGTGTGAGAGGTGTCAGCTCTCATCACACCATACACCACACCCGGACCTCCCCACAACACCACACAAGACACATTTGTTGTTCACCATGCCAAGATAAACTCCATATGCTCCCTGACACTGCAGATAAAATGGAAGTTCTCATGCTCTACACACCACCTCCACTTTCACAATCCTACCTATCAGTCCCTACTTGAATGCTTCTTCCTGTGGCTCTATCAAGTAGATCCAATGCCATGTCCCTGAGCTTATCAGAAACACAACTAACGCCAGAATCACACTTACACATCATGTCAGCTGAATTGGTCAAACGCAACCCTCATATTGTACATGCTCTCAGTCTTTCAAGGATGTGACCCAACCACCACTTAATCTAAAATATAAAATATTATTAGGGTATGCTGAACAAAATTCTCCACCACTCTTCTAAACCTGTAGCTATGAATCCCTGACACACACATTATTTACCCCCATATTCAGGCCTGTTTGATATCCCTTCCATGGGTGCTACAGCCCCACAAATATTGGCAGGTATCACAGCTGCTCTTTAGGCATTGCTAGACTCTCCTCTGCCTCTCTCAGACTAGCAGCCTAAATAGACTGGCAGGATCAGGTGCTGCTGGAACTCACCTGCCTTCTGCCTGCTCCATGTATGCCATTCTTTGTCTACTCACAGTCCATTCCCTGCCCCAAGTAGAGCGCTAGGTGACACTGGTGTCTTCAAGCTGCTGACACAGAGTCCTAGAAATCAGGGGGAGCGGTCACCTCCACTCCATTCCACATTAAAGGCCATGTTTCAGGACACGCTACACAGCATTGTCACTCAACATACACCGCCATTTCATCATTCCTTATGAGGACCCCAATATCCACAGCATATAAACAACTAGATTTCACTCTCAGATGGACAGCCAACTCTGGAATACTACTGTGTGTTCAAGATAGTTTTCAGATTCTGCCTGTCACTTCCTAACCTTAATTCTCCTCATCCACACAAGGAGGCAACAGACATCAGTATTTCATCCTGCTTACATCACACATGGACTGCAGGGCTGTAGCAGGCAATGGTTGTGCATGGCCTATGAAACATCAGTGGGCCCTGAGTGACAAGCAGGTGCAATTTCTGTGTAGTAGCACTAAGAAGTGACTTGTAGGTGGGGTGGGAGTGTGTTCTAATTGAATTTGATATAGATTATTTAGATATACAGGGCTTCATGGTTGGGGTCCTGCAAGGCCTGATATGGAAGAGCTCATATAGAGCTGTCGAGAGCTGGTATCAAGCTGGTTCTAATACCACCCAATGCATGGAGATGATATCAGGCAGGCAAAGTCAAGCGGTGCCAATTACTAGCAATGCTGTTTAGCACAGCAGATGGGAAGGAACATTTGTGTAGGATCTTTACTACTACTGGTGTGGGAGTTGTTTGGAAAGAAACATCCGGAATTGCCATAGTAATGTATATGGATGACAATATATAAGTGTACGGGTAAGAAATGTTCAGGTAAGGGCTGATATCTAAATGGATATGTGGTTTGTGAGCTGAGGATGTCCATCAGGGTTTGACAGCTAGCAGTTTTGGGATATATGTGGGTGTCAGCACAGCCTGGCTCCATGTATTCATTGTGAGGCAGCAAGGGTGGTGTGATCTGCATGGGTTGACATTTAGCATTGAGAGTGGAGCAGTGCTGGGGAGTATGCAGCGCTAGGCTCATGGAGACTCATGAGCTCAAGCAAGTCTTACATCTCTGCTATGCTCAGCATCCCTCTTCTCCTGGACTGGGGTGTTTGATAGTCAAGAGTATAGTTGACTGTCAGAGGGGGAAATGAGTCCTCAGCTTTGGAGAGTCTTCATTCTGCTTCTTTCCCATATCTTCATGCAGTAACGTGTGTAAGAGTGCTGAGCTTCTGGTTGTCAGCCTGGACACTCCTTCCTGCTGCATAGCACCGAACCATCATGTTGTCTTAGAACAGGTATTTGTTGTCTGCTGGGCTGTGACAACAGTGTCCAGGCTTTCTCTAGATGTCCTACCATACAGTCTCCCTCTGCCATGCTTCAGCTTTTGTATTTTCTTGGCTAAAATTATTAAAGCTCGTGCGGCCAGAGTTCATCTTCTGTGCTGTCTCTGTCTTCTTCCTTAAGAGGCTGAAACTTCTGTAGATCTCTTCTGCATCTCTTATGTGAATTTTGTAGTGTTTGCATGGGGGTCAGCTATAATAATTTGTGTTTAGTTTTCTAATGGCTTCCTTGTTGTTTGCCTTTGCATACTTGGAGACTTTTGTGGACAGATCATTTTCTCTGCCTTTATTTCCCATGGTGTCCTTGCTAAAATCAGCTGATGTGATGTAGGTGGGTCTCTTGCTGGGATTTGTGTTTGAATCCATGTTTCCATCTCTGTTTTGTCCCTCTCCACCTCTGTGGATCTCTGAGACTTTGTGAAGGGCTGGAGCCAGAAGTGCAGGGTCTGGATGAGGCGCTCCTGTCCTGTGCCATCACTTTTAGGATTAAACCCAGATGGATGTCACGCTTAGTGCTTAGGTGCAGATTGACATGTTTCAAGTCTATCTGAGAAAAGATCATTCATCTTAACAACAGTCACAAGAGTGGAGAAACAGGGGTCTCTGAGAGCTTAGAGTCCTTTGGATGAAAAAAATAAATAAATGTTCTATTAGCCAATTGGTGTAAATTCAGCAGGAAACCTACTTTGGTACTTTGGTATTTGTTGTTTGTGCATTTTCCAAATCTAATAGCATTAGGAAAGAGTCTAAGTGACTGACGTCAAGTGCACTATGATCATTTGATTGGTGGCCTGAGAGAGAAGGTCCAAGCACATGCACTCGTGTGTCCCAAGGCGCTGTAGTGGCATGTTCTTTCTCTGCTCAGGTAGTTTTCCAGGGTCATCTCTGAGGAAAGAGAGGCATAGGTGACATTTTTACACTATCCAAAAACACACAGCATGAATGTATGCTGCAGATTTAAAAGTAACATACATTGGACGGCTTTCCTAGGGGATCCTTCTGTTATCCTCAGATCTTGATGACAACTGGAGCAGGTTCTGTAGCTGGATACTGGAACATGAGCCATCTCACTGCCATGCACAGAATGTCCTCCTGAAGCTGTGTAGATCTTCTGAGCTTTCCCAAACTCGGAGATGACCTTTCTCATCACTGACACCAGGGCCGATTGTGCAAGTCCTCACGTCAGGAATCCTCCACGGACACGATTCAGGATGTGGCCAGGCAGCTACAAGAGAAGGAATATTGTAGATCTGTGAGGAAACTGGATGAGAGTTCCACAGCCACAGGCACAAGATCTGTGGTCTTGGCAGATAATGGCAGTTTTACTTTATGAAATTCGGGGACTAAAGAGGCAGGTAAAATGCTCATTGTCATCCAAGGTGACCTTCCCTAGGCCAATATCATTAGGGTTTCATCAGGGGCATCAGAAGGCAGGGAATTATTTCTCATGTTATCCCTGCAACTTTTTAGGCACCAGGCTCTGGGAACAAAGGAATAAAAGCATTTTCCCACCAACATATCTAAACATTGGCACTCTGCTTCCTGCACCTCATCTCACGTCCTCTTGTCTACATTAGACAGGATACATACTTGGTGAAAATGAGCTTCCATGAAAGATGATGTCCCAAAGAAGCTGCAGATAATAGGAGAGAAAGATGACCAATAAGACATCTGGAGTTGACTTGGGGAACTCCATGTGACCCACCTCTACCAGACTGTTCATCGTGGCTCTGTCAAGCAGCCAGTGGGTGTACTTTAAGTATTGTGCCAACCAAATATGTTATATCCAGAAGAGCATCTAAGGACTCGGCTTTGTGCTCTGTGAGGAGGACACCTGTTGACATCTTTGGGATGAAGTGTGGGAAGTTCCTCCTTCAAGTAGCTGGTAATAATGGACTCTGCCCTTCCGCCATCCAACAAAGAGGCAGTAAAGGAGGGAAGTGATGGTTGTGGGGGTCAGAAACTCATCTGACTTCTGTTTTCTCTGGTCAAATGCTAAAGATAGCTTTTAGTATCAGGGAAAGTCCTCGTTAGTCCCAAGATAAAAATGTCAAAATAAACATCACAATAGTTTAAACTGAGATTTGCCTTCTTTGAGTCTGTCCTATGAGTCTGGAGCCCATGATTCTCATCGCTTGTATCTCCTGGGTTTCACTGACCTGGCTACAGCACCCAAGTCTCCCTCTCCCAGGCACTTCATTCAGTAAAGTATATCACGAGTGATACTTGCCTTAGTAATCACCACCGATGCAGAGCAGGTATGGCCACATAAAGAAGAAGGCTTGCCACTCCAGTTTGGTTTTCCTCGCAAGGCTGTGTGTACTCTCGTTTTCATGGTTCTTCAACCCAGTACAGACTAAGCATCTTGCCAGTTGCAGTGACTGTTTGCATACAGAGGTAAGATGATGTTCACCCGTTATACACAAACTGTTCCTCCATAACAGTTAGGGGACAGAGAGAAAAGAGATGAGCTACTTGCCACAATTTATCCCAAGATCACTCTGAATCCATGACTCCATTGTGTGTCCCCTTACCTTTGTTCCTCTGCATTATGAGATTAATGACCACGTCTCTGGGCATTGAGAATTGTTGACTCTAGCAGCCTCATGCTTATCTTTCTGTGCATCAGTGTCAAGGATAAACCACATCACAGATACCTCTCCAATATAATAAGATGAAAATTAGTGGTCTCAGTGCTGCCTTCAGCCATGAAACCCACAGATAAGCCCTGGCATTCAGTCTTTCTGAGTGGCCACTCTTCGTTACATCATTGGTTCTACATGGATAGTGTCCATGACAATACCAATGTAACGTTCACAAGAGAATCCTAGAAGAATGCTTCTAATCTATAGTCACAAGTTTCTGTTTAGGTCTGACCCTCTGACTCCTGATGTGGGATCTAATTAAAAAGTAGTTTTAAGACTGCATTGTAAGTCATGTGTCCACTCTACACCAGGGAAATCAAGCAATACTCACCTTGCAAACTGGAGCAACATTCCAGAATTCCTTCTACAGTGATACCCATTTCCATCCTGCTTGCTGTCACTCTCCTATTAGAAGATAAACGTGGTTCTGACAAGCACCCCACAGTAAGGGCCCCTTCACCAACAGCTGGATTGAACCAGCATGCAGTGGGAGTGTCTCCCGTGAATAGAGGGAAATGGATACAGGCCACCTGCAAACACAATATAGGGAGAGGGGGGAGGGAGGGGATATTCACCTGCGTCCAGTGTGAAAAAAACCATCTACCTTGGACTTGACCTTGAAGGGAAAGACAGATGAATGCGTATTGATTTTGTATGTCTTGGAAGACTGACACATAGGGGCTTCTAATTGAAGGGTATCTTTGGGGAAAATGTGGCACGGGGTTGCTCTCGGAGAGAGATGGTATTGAAGGGCAGCCATTGGACATACCTCCTGTTAGGAATGGTTGTCTGTGGAAAAGCCTATGGTAGATGAAGGCTTACCACCTTCTGTGTCGGACTTCTCTGTTGGAATACAGGACACTCTGTCATCTGGACTTCCTGCACGACTCCCAATTTGGCAATCTCAGTCAAGAAAACTGCTAACCCAATGTCTCATCCTCTACAGTGACTCAATATGCAAAATGATAATGACATTTGGAAGGCACAGTCTGAAGAACTTTGAAATACATACTTCAGAGTCTTGACTCATATTCTTCTGGACCATGTGTTTTCTGGTGTCTCTTCTTCTCATACTCTTTCCTGATCTTTTTAGTTTTCTTCCCTCAAAGCCTTTGATGTTCTATAATTCTTTCTTCCTTTATCCAACACTACTTCTGGCTGCCTCTACAGCCTCTACTTCTCAATCACTACTGTCTACTTTAGCTTAAACAATTCGGGTTAAAGGTGGTGGTGGTGCTTTGAAGAGTTGCTTTTGAAATAAGATTTCCTAATTTACCTACCCTAACTATCATGTGATGGTCACAAAGGCCATTATAAAACATATAGATTATTAACACTGAAGTGCATCTTGTGCAACCCACTTAGCTGTGTGTGTGCACCTGCAATGCTGTCTCCTTCCAGTGTTGCCTCTTCCTTCTGAAAAACATAGCTTTTCCTTGAGCGTGGCAGACAGCAGCACAGAAATCTCATACAATTACCAATTCTCTTCTTAACCCTCTTCCAGCCTTTGGACAGACTGCTGGCAGAGGCTGCACTTACATCTTCAGGAAGGACACCCTTTAAGTTGTTCTTGGATGTTGTCTGAAGGGAAGATCTCTGAGTTCCAAGGATTTCAATGGTGCTCATACCCTCAGGTGTCTCCCTTTCCTTCTTTGCAGAGCCTGTACTCTGAGAACCTGAGCTATTCTTGGGGGTGGTCATTTCCTGGGGCTTCTCGCAGGACAAACACTGTGCAGAAGGAATACACTCAGAGAATGGGCATCCTGAGGATAACTCATTGCAAACCATGCTACCTACTGCCAAACTTCTGCTCAGGAGAGGAGAAACCTCAGGAGCACACGTGGGTACCGGGTGGGGAGGATTTTCCTCCTCCAGCAGGCAGCACAAGGTGGCAGGCATGCTCAGACTTCTGGTCTCCTGCTTTCTTGAACACTTCTCATCATGCCCCTGATGTTCAGCCAGCAGGCCGAGGGTGGGAAGGGCAGACTCACTCACTCTCCTCTTAGGAGGAAGGGAAGTGAGAGCACCTGGTGATGACACAGCGACACAAGCCTGCAAGTACCTAGTGGAAGACTTAGTGTGGTCCTGGGGTGACTCTTGGTTTAAAATTAGGTATGTGGCCATGACGTTATTGAATTTTTTCTCACGTAGACAATCCCTAATAGCCTTGGGATCGTAGCCCATACCCCACATAGCCAGCACAATGTTGGGATTTTGTTTGTTACAGAATGACTCTGAGGATGGTGGGAGTTTCCAAAATTCTTCCCTGTCTCTGATCCACTGGTGCTGCCTAATGTCACATATTGTGGGCCTCTGCTCAGGGTTCACAGTGAACAAGTGCACAATGAGATGCACAAGCAAACGATTTTGAGAGAGTGTGTAAGGAATATAGTATATGGGATTCAGCATCACCTCCTTCATGACTGGATAGGTTCTTCCTGTGAATGGGAACCTCGCTGTCAACATTGCATATAAAACCACTGCCATGCTCCAGATGTCAACTGCCTTTGCATCATAATCGGTGTCATTGAATAGCTCTGGAGCACAGTATTCAATTGTGCCACAGAATCCCTTGCACATCTGCCCAGAGCTTACTCTGATGGCCATGCCAAAGTCACACAGTTTGATGTTTCCTTTGCCATCAAGCAGGATGTTATCTAGCTTGATGTCCCTGTGGGCGATGTCATTATCGTGGCAGTAGTGCACTGCACACACCATCTGGCAGAAGATGTGTTGGGCCTGTGTCTGCTGAAGGGGGCCACCCTCCTCAATGAGCGTGACTAGATCGCCATGAGCAGCAAACTCCAACACCATATAGGTGTGGTCTTTGCTGGTGATGATGTGGAAGAGCTTTATTATGTACGGGTGGTCCAGCTCTTTCATGAAGTTGAGTTCTTTCCTATTATTAACATCACTCTCCTCACCATTCGCAAGGATTTTAACTGCGACTTTCATATTTGTGAGGAGGTGGCAAGCCAACTTCACCTCAGCAAAGGCCCCTTTACCGAGGGTATTGAGTATGGCATAGTGATCTGTAATGGTCTCCTCTTCATAGGTGCTGGCAAGGGCCAGCTGCATGCTCTCCTCCTCTCTGGTCTTGCTTGAAAGGTTCTTGATAATTTCCATGCCAACGCCAACTGAGAAAACAATGAGATTAAAACAATTAAATCAGATTAAAAACAATGAGAAGTAAGACAAGGGGTAAAGTTTTTAGCTTTATGTTTCTTCATGGACAAGTGTGACAGATGCAAACAACTTTACAGTGAACTTCTGTGTCACAGAAAATAAGAATAAGCCAAACTCTAAAGAAGTCCTGGATAATGTACAGAAGAAGAGAACTAAATCTAAGGAAACAGACCAGTGTGAACATTGCAATAATAAATTGAACATTGCAATAATAAATGCTTGATTATTGAAAAGAACAAGCAAAAGGGATACAAGCTTACCAAAAGTGATCAAAGAGGAGAAAATTCAGTTTAAATCTATAGTCAAGCTTTGGTCTTGTTACAGTAAATATGGCTACTTCTAAAAAATCATTTCGAAGACTTTTTGGCAACTAACAAGGCATTTTTTGATATGGAGATGATATCCTGTTTATTCTGTAAATATATCTGAAAATAAAATGAATTAAGAATTCTATGCAAACCAAACGATTTCTGAATCAGGCTTTAGGAGAAATTTTGAATATTTGTTCATGGCTGAGTTCTCACTAACCTAAACAATGGAAATCATGGGATCAAAAAACTTTGCGAAAACTCTTAGTATAAGTACATATTACAGATAGCAAAGGAGAATCAGCACTCCTGCAGAAATAACAAAATCGGAGAGAATGGGAAGAATTATGATTCACAATTTGCAGACACTGTCCTATGCTGAGGACAAGGAATATCATTTCTAAGAAGAAACAGTTTACATTTCTAGATCCTAATGTAATCTTTAGCAGACTATGCCATCAAATTTACCTATTTTTCCTGTTCCCAATTTGGATATTTTACTCTGAGATGGTTGGTGACTATAGTGATATTACTCTTGTCAATAATGAAAAGTGGTCTTTAAATAATGTGGAATATCATTCTGTGTCAGTCACTTGCTTTCGTGCAAACTCAATGGACAAAACATTTTTAAGAAATCTGTGGTACCAATCATAAGTTTTAAATTATTTGTACATTTACAATAGGTTTGAATCTTTAATTTTTTAATATTTCAATAATTTTGAAAATTTTATACATGTTCATTCCATTTACATTATTATTTTCTTCTTTTTTAAGATCTGACAATGTTTCTTTGAGGGCCGATGTAACAAGTGTGATGTTTCCTGATAACATAAGAATGAAGCCAATGTCCCAAGATTTCTCTATTCTCTATGTAGAGATTTAACCAAAAGGCTACTTAGGAGACGATAATGTCAACATATTTCTCATTCCAATTCCTCAAGATTGTATGAGAAGATAGGAGGGTTTTGGAGAAAATTGGGCAGGGGAAAACAATCGAAACGATCAAAACGATCAAAATACATTGCATAGAGGAATTTCATTGAAAAACTGTCAAGAAAAGAACAGACTGGTATAATGCTCTCATGTATGGATGACACCTGACTTTTAAAAAGAATTAACACTAATATTTTTCCAAGTATTCAATGAGGAGTAAGGAAAGAGTCAGTTTCCAACATGTGGCCTGAGCTTTCCTCCCTTGATCCCACATGTTGGAAATAATACCGTGACTTCCATCCACAAATTATTTTGGACTTTTATAAGTGTGTGTTTTAATACACTTGTAGATAAATAGGTAAATAGAAAAGAATAATCTAAATATAAAATGAAAAGAAATTATAAGCCAGCAGTCTATGTACTTAAACATGAGAATCCTTATTAAATATACTTAAAATTTTCCCACAAATTCAACAGCACATGAAAACGGCTATGTTATTGAATAACAGGACAACATCAACATAAAAGGTGACAAATCAACATTTGAAGAAGATAGAGTTTACAATGCCCATAGGTCCAATAATCAAAATCAGTTTCAAGAAAACAGCTGAAAATGCAGATAAGTTTGCTACTTTGATATGGCAGACACAAAATGTAAATTTTGAAGGAACCTAAACAAGCCACTTAGGACACAGAAGAAAACTGTGGTCAACCTAAGGATGTTCACAATTTAGGGACCTGGGCGTCCCGTTTAGCACAGGCTCTTTAGAGAAAAGAGAGATGAACAGAGTCCTAGGTAGCTCAGAGTCCAGGCTTGGGATCCTCATTAGTCAACTAGTAGGAAGAAGGGCTGGTGGCCAAATCCCACTCCAAAGTAGTTTTGACAAACAAAGAGAACAGTGTGCGTCCCATAAAAGCAAAAGCTTCTTGAAAGACAACAGTCAATCAGGCTATACCAGGTGTTGTTTGAGTAGATCAGAAGCGCTTTCTCCAAATTCGCAGCTTCATACACTCTCTGTAGGTACTGCCTCTGCCACTGCTGTCCTCAAAGTGAAAGCTCTGCCTTCAACCTTCCAAGACTAGCACCAACTGTCTGTTAGCCACCCACCTCGTGCTTTGAATCTGCATCCTGATCTGTGACCTGATTGGTCACATGTACAGAAGTGAACCAATCAGATTGGATAGGCAATCGGGACTCTCTCATTGGTCAGGTGGAAATCACATAACGCGTGTCTGCATGAGAATGCTTGGTAATACACTTTGAGTGCACGTGGTGTCCTACGAACAGGATTATAGCAGAAGGCTTTGTTTCTTTGTGTCTTTTGTGTAGGCAAAACCCAGCTAGTCAGAATCACCCCAACACTTCTTCCTTTCCAAAACTGCCTTTCAGTTGTGAAAATGGATTTGGTTTCTGAAGTTGCGATTTGTGTTTAGTCTTTTTCTTCTCTTTCCTTAGTGACCTGATCATCAGGCTATATTTGTACACTATCGTCCTGTGAACAACCATAAATACAACATCAACAGGACCCATGAGATTCCTGTCTTCAACGAAATAATATTCTATAACAAAAAGTCAGATTCTCTTAAAATTTCACCATCAATGTTTTGAGTGCATTCAGATCTTTCTTCAAGAGCCCCCTCCCTTGCTTAATACCAGTGTTTCAGGCTATGTAAAAACCTTTATTTAATACTCGAAAGTTGCATCTTCAACTAGTCATGGCTTGCTTTACTGACACTGGTCATAAATGGCATAAAATTAAAGTAATACTAAACATAACCATATTGAACCACTATTTTATCACTAACTTTCCCCATTTTCACACTCATTTTGCTGTGAGATACTTTAATTCAAAAATTTCTATTCCTCAGTTGTAGCTCCTCATAAAAATTATTCTACAATTTGTTTGTTTTCTAGTAAACTGAGAAAACATAGTCAATCTCTTGGTAAACTTGTCTTCAAACCTGGACACCTGTTATACATTTCTTCAGTATTAGTGCCCAATCTGAACCAAGTTTTTAAGACCGGTTGGTTGGTTTTTTTTTTTTTTTTTTTTTTTTTTTTTAAGAATGCTACTCATAAAGAATTTATGTAATTCTCTTCTTTCAACTTGCTTCATTTTTATGTTAAGAGATGATACATTGATGTGTGTATATGTGTTTATTTGTGAGTGTTGGTGTGTGTTCCGGTGTCTATGTGTCTTTGTCTGCATGTGTTATGTGTTTGTGTTTGTGAGAGAGAGAGTGAAGGGGGGAGAGAGAAAGAGAGAGAGAGAGGAAGAGAGGGAGAGAGGGAGAGAAATCATAGATGTGGGCCTTTAATGTAGGACAGAAAGAAGCAAAGAGGCCCTGAACCTAGCTCTGTGTGTATTTTCAGGGCTATATACCATAGATTTGGTTGTGTATTCAAAGCAACTTATCAGGAAGAGATACTTAGACATAGATGACTTTCACTGTAAGGGGGAAAAATACATTGGAAGTCTTGCCCCTACCAATTTATGTTTATGCAAGTTTGTCTATAAGTGGTAACAGGAAGAACATGATACAAACTAGTGATTTTGTGTACCTGTTTGTGCATGCATGCAGGTAAGTGTGTGTGCGTGTTTATTTTTACAAATTGACTTTTGAGAGCCTGTGCACACCTAAAATGACCTAACACCATCCATGGGTGTAAGTGTGACCTTTGCTATAGCAGGGAGTCTACATAATATAATGTAACACCTAGTTACGCATTTGTACGTGGACCTTTGCATTTGCGAACGTCTTACTGAGGATGCATTGACACAGCCATGCATGGGGCCTTTGACAATAGGAGCTTATTCCTTAGGTTCCTGACAATTAGTAGGAGTAGGGTGGGTCCTTTGGACATGTTGCCTAGTCATCTTTGTATCTGTGAGTGTGTTGTGTATGTGTGTGTGTATGTGTATACCTGTTGCAATAGAAAATTTGGTATCTAACTGGACATGAGCCTTAGTCATGTGTGAAGAGCTTTTTATATAAAGACAGGGCTACCTAAGCATATCTGGCACCTACTCTTGTATGTTTAAATGATTGCATGTATTTCTGACTGTGGCAGCCCGTGTATTTGTCTGTGAATATGTGTGTTTGTGTATAAATACATTATTTTAAAAAAATGTGTGTTTGTGTGTAAAGAATAAAATACATTCTATTTTAGGTGTAACTGCACAGATGTGTAGGGGCATGATATCAGTTCCTGACTTTTCCCTTCCATTTGAAAAACCACACACATAAATGCATCAATAAGGATTAGATTCAGCTAGTTACAGACTTCCCTATAGACAAATTAACAGATACACACACACACAGCTTACCAAGTTCTCAAACCTAAATGTGATCTATCATCACCTACTTGTATATTTGTGTCAGTGGCTATAGAAGAAGGGATTCTGAGCAGTACCTTAAACCACACTATGCACTAGGTGACTCTATCTGTATGTTTGGGCAACTTTCCAGAAAAAGACAACTAGTCCTGTTTGCAAAGCTTTGGTTGTAAGTAAATGGGAAATGAATCAAAACCTGGCACATGGTCTGGGATGAGTTTCTGAGGGGCTAAATAAGAATCAGTGTATTCCAGATACAGCAGGACTGATAAGCACTTGAGCTCACAGAGGCTGTAGCCGTACAGAGGAGCACACAAGAGGTCAGTTCAGGTGGTGGTTCTGTCATTGAAAAGAAGAAGAGGAATTATTGGCACTCAGATAATTAACACAATAAGAAATGGGATAGACTTTTGAGTTCATTTTCATTTCTTTCAGGATATCTTATATATATGTATTGGAAATTTTGACTTTTCTTTTGACTTTTTTTCTTCCAGAAAGAAAATCAGAATACTCTAGGCAAGACAGGTTAAAGGGGGTAAGCATGAAAGTTATCTAAATATATTATATAAAAGATTTTCAATGATGGTATGTCAAGAAATAACCGACTGGTATGAATGAATTCATGGATGGATTCTACCTGGTGTTAAATAGAGGAAGCACTAATATTCATCCAAGTAGTCAACAAAAGAAAAGGGAAGTGACAGTTGACAAAATCTTCTACAAGACCTCAAGGAGCTGACCAACCGATACGATGATTTGAGCTTCTCCATCGATCCCAAATCTTCGAAAACAAGCACTGACTTCTAAGCATACGTTTCCTCTGACTCTCATATGGGTGTTTGTGACAGATACATACATAGCAAAATAAATTAATAGAACATGACAACCCTAAATGTAAAATAAACAGAAATTATAAACTGTTTGTGCAAATAAACATGAAAATACATATTGAAAGTATTTGAAATTGTCCAGCAAGTTAAACAATACATAAAGAAGGCCAGTTTCGTGCAAAAGTTCAGTTCTTTACTGAAGAAGAAAAGAACAATTCTAAATTGAAAGTTGACAATAAAACCATATGAAAAGAATACAGGATAAAAAAAATTAGGTTCAATAATGAAATTTAATCATTTTTTCCAGAAAAAAAAAAGCTGCAAAGTAAGATAACTTTATTATGTGTAACATGCCAGATTCAAAATGTAAATTTTGAGGGAACATTAAGACAGGCCACTGAGGATGAGGACATGGACTAGGATGACAACAGTCTCCAAGGGATGATTACAAGGTTTCTGGGCAGGTGACTGGCTGTCTAGCAAGCACAGACTGTTTAGTCAGTTCAAAACATTACCTATGAAAACCTAGGTTGTTCAGAATGTAAGCTTGGGCTCCTGATTCTTCAGGTAGTAGTAATGTGGGCAAGTAGCTTAGTCCCCACCCCAAAGTGGTTTTGAAAACAAAAGGGACCATTTTGGATTCAATTAAAGCAAAATAGTCTTGGAGGAGAGCATCCAATCAGACTGTACCTGGTGATGAGTAGGTAGAAAGGCCTCCTCCAAGTTCATGGCTTCATTCACAGTCTGTACACACTACCTGTGCCACAGGTGTCCATGAAGAGAAAGCTCTGCCTTCAATGTCAAAGGACCGACAACAACTGTCATTTAGACACCTAATTGGTACTGTGCATCCTGAGCTAAGGCCTGATTGGTCACATGTACAGAACTGAGCCAATTAGATTGTGTCAACAATCTGGATGCCCTCATTGTTCACGATAAATTCCTATGACTTGTGTCTGCTCTACAATGCTTTGGCACTCACTTGGACTGCATGTGGTGTCCTGTGAGAGCAGGGTTACTTCAGAAGGCTTAGCTTCTTTGTTACTTTTGAAAGGGATATCTCAGCTAGGCAAATCACAACCACACTTCTTCCCTTTTAGGGTCTCCTTTCAGTCCTGATAACAGACTTGGTTTATGTAGGTGGGATTTGTGTTTGATCCATTTCTAGTCTGTCCTGAGTAAAATGGTCTGATGGAGGAAGGTCATTGGCTAATAAGGAAACTGCCTTGGCCCACTTGATAGGCCAGCCTTTAGGTGGATGGAGTAAACAGAACAGAATGCTGGGAGGAAAAGGAAGTGAGCTAAGAGGCCACAGCTCTGCTCTCTGTGGCAGATGCGATGAAACTCCGACCCAGGATGGATGTAGGCTAGAATGTTCCTGCTAAGTGCACCTTGAGGTGCTACACACATTAATAGAAATTGGTAATCAAGATGTAAGTATTAGCCAGTAAGAAGCTAGAGCTAATAGGCGAGGCAGTGTTTAAATGAATACTATGTGCATGTTGTTATTTCAGGGCATAAGCTAGCCTGGCGGCTGGGAGCCAGGCTGTGGGAAGAGGCCGCAGCTCCTTCAACAGAATGGCACCCAGATGTGGATAACTTAGTCCACAGAAAGCCTGAGAAAATTTGGGAAAGAATAGAATAAAGCATGTTTTCTTGGTAGCAGCAATTTCTTGGGGCTGCTCTGTTTGCCAGTGGCAAGCAAGCACTCTCATCTAAGTGAGGCTTTCTGACTCTACTTTAGCTGCAAAACCCTGCAGTTCATTAAGATGTCCTGCCATGAAACACTTAAAAGGTGTTGATGAAAAGCTGAATGCATGCTTTTTGGTTTTCAGCCATAGCAGGAAAAAAGTTGTGCTGTTTTAAAATGCCGGCTTTCTGGGCTCTCCTGCCAGGACTATCTCTGACTCTTTCAGGTAGACGATCCGACTACAGAGTGTTTGAGTGTGATTTCTGAGTGCAGTGCTGCAGCTTGCTTACTGGCAGGGACCTTGAAACACCATAGAGTTATGGCAATAAAAATCCTACAGGCGGTACCTCCGCCATGAGGCTGGAAAGCTAAGGAATGGGCTGGATCTAGCCGTCAAAGCCATGGCTTTAATCCTACCCATATTGCTCAGCAATTTAAAGTCTCATGTGGTCAAAAGAAGAGAGATACAGTAAAGAGAGATTCAAAAACAAAGAAAACCTTTAAATGATTTACAGTGTGTTAAAAATATATGCAGGCTAAAAGTTGAAGTTCTTAAAGTAAAAAAAAAAGAAGAAGAAAAGGAGTAGCTAGGTGTGGCAGTACACATCTTTAATCCCAACCTTTGGGAGGCAGAGGGAGATTGATCTATTTGACTTCAAGGTGTGGTAGCACATGCCTTTAATCCCAATGCCTGGGAGGCAGAGACAGAAGGAACTCTGAGGGTTCCAGGACAGTCTGTTCCACAGAGTTTTTCCAGGACAAAGATATACAGAGAACCTGTCTCAAAAAGTAAAAGTAAAAATAAATGAAATAGAGGTTAAAATAAAGCCATACAAAGATAGAAAATACACAGAGAATCTTGATACTGTATGCTATTATGCTCTCTTTTCATAGTTTGAATGCCGAGGAAAGAGCAACAGCTGCTAAAAGATATTTGTTTATAAATGCTGATGAACTAATCCAACATAGATATTTTGAAAAGACCTTGACTTTAAAATTTGGATCTAAGGACATGATGCTTTGGAAAGGAGTTTCTTCTTTTGTTTTCACAGAGGGTGAGACCCTGCGGATTTCTTCCATCCCAATATGTTATGATAAATTGCTCCCTCCCAAAACGTTGCTGTGAACACCCTCAAAAAATTACTTCACTCAACTGCAGACTGAGAGGAACCTAGCAGACAGGTTATACCATGAAAGACCTGATTATCAGCTCCCCCATTCAGCATGAAGCAGTTTAGAGAGAAAAAACTGCACCCATATTACCAAATATTGCTTATAAATGTATGTTCTTTTACATTTAAAGGGGGATATGATAGAGATATAAATAATTTGCATTGGTATGGATTTGACTTTATTGATATAAATTTAGGGTCCATTTTGTTATATGTATATGTATTTCTGATATTGATTAAGGTATTGTGATTGTGTAGTTCATGGAAAAATGTAATGCATGTAGGTTGCTAATGGATAATCATTAATAATAGTCAAGCTTGTCGTTATGTTAGATTTTCTAGATGTACATAGATATATTTTAGATAGACATTCTTCATTTCTTTCAAAGACTACAGAATAGGACCTTTAATGGTTTTTTTTTTGAAGTTTAATAAACCATTAGCAAACTTTATTCCAAAAAAAATTAAAAAAATAAATGTCCATGGAGCACAAAAAGCTTACCAGCTATCTGAGACCACAGCCAGAGATGGACTTGTAAGGCTGTGGCCAAGGCTGGTTTTTGAACTCCTTCTTTTTAGCAATTATTAGGCAATAACAAAAGAATATTTAAAATCTCAAGGTAAAACTCAGATCCAAATTGCCCTTCTTTGCAATTTCCATTAACAGAGTTTTTAATTTAAATTAGTGTTTGTATTTAGTCCATCATTTTCCTTGTCATTCCTTGATACTGTTCACCAAGTCTCTGCACCTCCCCTGACAATGCCAGTTTCTCATAGCAGGAAAGTGTATGGAAAAATATAAAGGCAAAAAGTCAAAAGTTGCATATATCCCATCATTAAAAAGTTAACTCAGCCCACATCAATTGCTGGTCGTGAGTGGCGCGGGGAGGAGGGGGTATGTAAAAGCAGATCCTCAGTTTTCAGAGGACTGCTTCAGCCTTGCATATAGAGCTATGAGTTGTAAAGCAGAGTAGCCCACTGATAAAAGTTAATCCTTTAACTGTTGACAGTTTGCTCTCATTTCCCTAGGCTTACAACTTTCTGTTATTTCTACGTTTTTATTTCTGGAATCTACATTTTTAGATTCTTATTCTTGGACTCTTCAATGTAACCCCATATAACATATAAATAGCATTTCATGTGCATGTGTTTTTGTGAGGGAGTGCACATGTGTGTGTATGTGCATGAGTGTGCACGTGTGAATGTATGCCTCTGTGTGCATATGCCTGTGTATGTCTGTATGTTTGTACATATACATGTATGTGGGTGTGTATGTGTGTCACTCTGTGTGCATGAGTGTAGGAGTAGGTGTGTGAATGTGTATATGCATATGATTGTGCATGTGTATATGTGAGTGCATTGTGTAATGACATTTAATGTTTTAATAACTTAGGGTTTTTCATGACAATGAGATACATCTGCTCCTGGCAGCACCAATCTACTCCAAGAAGAAGATGGGCATCGAAGAGGCAACTTATCGAGTATGATAGCCATTTGGGCAAGAAACTGCTCTTGCCTGGACTATTGTATAAACTGGACACAGAGAACCCACAGAGAGAGGACTACTGAACTTGCCTAAAGGTGAGATGATCTTTTGGTGTTCCTGATTCATGAAAGAGTCTGCGAGACATTCTGCAGGACACAGAAGATAGTGACTGAACTGTCTTTGAAATTTCCTGCTTAATGGAAATGTCTGCTGGAAATTATGGACCTGTAGGCTGAAGATGGATGCCCCAATGGTACAGAGGAACTTTGGGTGACTGTCCAGGCAGCGAGATGTCTCTGTGATTTCTAGAATTTTATAAGTTGCTTACTTCTCATTTACTTAGGTAATATTATATCCTTCTGGAGTCTTTGATGGAGTTTAAGAATAGATAGATAGTTATAGTTACAGTTTTCTTTTGTTATGATAAAAGATAAAATAGATATAAATATTGTATCTGTAATTCTTACTTGATAAGTGCTTTGTTATATTTAATTTTGCTATGTTCAAGTGAAAGACTTTCTTTTTGTTTAAAACAGAAAATGGGGAAATGATGGAGGAATGTGATTGGCTAATAAAGAAACTGCCTTGGCCCATTTGATAGGTCAGCCTTTAGATGGGTGGAGTAAAAAGAACAGAATGCTGGGAGGAAGAGGAAGTGAGCTAAGACACCATAGCTCTGCTCTCTAAGGCAGATGCGATGAAGCTCCGACCCAGGATGGACTTAGGCTCACCTTGGGACGCTACATACATTAATAGAAATGGGTAATCAAGATATAAGAATTAGCCAGTAAGCAGTCAGAGCTAAAGGGCCAGGCAGTGTTTAAATGAATACAATGTGCATGTGTTTATTTCGGGGCATAAACTAGCCAGGCGGCCAGGAGCCAGGCTGTGGGAAGAGCCTCGCAGCTCCTTCAACAATGGTTTTCAGGACTTATCTGTGCACTGTTGACTTGGGATCACTCATAAATGGACTGTCAGAAGTACCCAAAGATTCCTACATTTAAAGAATAAGATTCTGAATTGAAAAGTAAGGCTCACTTAAAATTACTTCAGCCTCGACTTGAATGTGTGTTGACATATTCCTGATAGTTTCCTCTCTTCCTGAGTGTCAGTACTTAGGTCTATGTAAAAGCCTTTACTTTGCAAAATTGAAAGGTACATCATCAGCTTGCCATTATATTATACCAACGTTGGTCATCAGTAGCCTAAAATTAAAACAATTCAAAACATAACCTATCAAAAGCACTATTTTGCTTACTTTCTCCTTATTCCTAAAACTGCCTTTGTGATAGGTCATTTTAATCCAAAAATCTCTGTATCTCAGTTGTAGCAAATTCCAAATTTATTCCATTCATATATTTTCTCAAATTTGGGGAGCCTGGAAAAATCCTCATATTTTTGGATGTAGTTTTTCTATGTCCTAAGTATTTCTGCTGCACCTGCAAACATTTATTTTAAAATGTTAGATGTTTTGTGTGTTTTTGAGAAGGACACACATAGAGACTTCATCTAAAACTCTCCTGCCACTTCCTTTCCTTTTTGTGCCTCAGATTATGCCATGTATCCCTGCATAAAATATGAATGCTTACATGAGTTCCATGCAGGTTTATGTATGGATTTGTACACATATATAAACACATTTATTTCTAAACTATTGAGTCCATTTAGCTTTGTTTTATTCATCTATGTGTCTAAGGACTGAATAATGTCTGTCAGAGCTTGTGCCTGGAGGAGACTGGTTTACCCTCCAGGACATGGACACCATTACTGACATGGCTCACGCTGGCAAGAAACTGAGTGGACAGGTCTTAGGCTACAGTAAAATCTGCAACTGTGATTTTGCTACAGCAACCCAGTGAACAAATGATTTTTGATGACATACTGCTTCACAAAGATATCTGTCTCAAACAGTCACTGCAGCGAAGCCGTTTCTAGTGAGAGCTGTATCTAACCCTGAGTCTTTTAGCAGGGTAGAGGGAGTGTGAGGTTCCGTAATACTCAGTCCCAGTTGGAAACCTTTGTGAAAACCATTCCTCAAGTTTCAGAGCAGAAGTCACTAGTCAGAAGTGGAGGCAGAAAGATACACACGGACATATGTAATAGACGATTACAAGAAAACAAGGAAACTGATGAACATACAAATTGAAAGAGACTGCAACAATACACACAAGCATACAAAGGTTCAAGTCAGATGGGGGTACTGTCTTTGAAAATGCAAAGTAGAAACAGGATTCCATCCCCAAACAGGAAAACATCAGCATTTGTTTCCTGATGGCAAAGGAGAAACAGTTTCTTCCAATGGATTCTCACTGGGTAACTTAACAGTCCTTATAGGATACTTATATTGGAATCGTTGTAAAACCGACAACCAACTCAATAGAAAAATAGTAGACATTTGGGCTCATTGTCCTTTTCTGGGGACATTTTATAGGTCTTAATTCCTTATTTTAATTTTTCTTTTCTTTTTTTATAACAGAAAGAACATAAGACCATAACCCAAAATGGTATGGGAAGATAGGAGGGTGTTGGAGAAAATTGGGAAGGGGAAAACGATCAAAATACATTGCATAGAAGAATTTCAATGATAAAATGTCAAGAAAAGAAAATAACAGACTGGTATGAATGCTCTCATGTGTGGATAACACCTGACTTTCAAAAAGAATTAACACTAATATTTGTCCAAGTATTAAATGAGGAGGAATAAAGAGATACTTTCCAACATGGCCTACGTAGCTTACAGGAGCCTACTACAAGATCTGGTGATCTGAGCTTTACTCCTCTGATCCCATATGTTGGAAAAAATACCCACATTATCCACAATTATTTCTATCAACAAATTATTTTGGACTTTCATAAGGATGTGTTATAATACACTTGAGGATAAATAGGTAATTAGAAAAAAATCTAAATATAAAATAAAAAGAAATTATAAGCCAGCAGTCTATATACTTAGACGTGAGAATCCTTATTAAAAGTACTTAAAATTTTCCCGCAAGTTCAACAGCACATGAAAAAGGCTATGTTCATGCTCAAGCTTGGTTCATTATTGAAGAACAGAAGGACAACTTCAACATAAAAGGTGATAAATCAACATTTGAAGAAGATAAGATTTTACAGTGCCCATAGGTTCAACAATCAAATTTAAGCAGTTTCAAGAGAATAGCTGAAAACACAGATTAGTTTGCTACTTTGATATGATAGACACAAAATGTAAATTTTGAGGGAAACTAAAACAAGCAACTGAGGACACAGAAGGAAAATGTGCTCAACCTGGGGAAGTCCACGGTTTAGGGACCTGGGTCTATCAGCTGGCACAGACTCTTTAGGCAAAAGAGTGACGAACAGAGTCCTAGGTTGCTCAGAGTCCAGGCTTGGGATCCTCATTAGTCAACCAGTAGGAAGAAGGGCTGGTGGCCAAATCCCACTCCAAAGATGTTTTGACAAACAAAGAGAACAGTTTGCGCCCCATAAAAGCAAAAGCGGCTTGAAAGACAGCAGTCAATCAGGCTATACCAGGTGTCGTTTGGGTAGATCAGAAGGGCCTTCTCCAAATTCGCAGCTTCATACACTCTCTGTAGGTGCTGCCTCTGCCACTGCTATCCTCGAAGCGAAAGTTCTGCCTTCAACGTTCCAAGACTAGCACCAACTGTCTGTTAGCCACCCACCTCGTGCTTTGAATCTGCATCCTGATCTGTGACCTGAGTAATGACATGTACAAAAGTAAGCCAATCAGATTGGATAGAAAATCGGGACTGTCTCATTGGTCAGTTTGAAATCACGTGACTCGTGTCAGCAGTAGAATACTTGGAAACACACTTTGACTGCACATGGGGTCGTGTGAGAACAGGATTAGACCAGAAGGCTTTGTTTCTTTGTGTCTTTTGTGTAGGGAAAACCCAGCTAGTCAGCATCACCCCAACACTTCTTCCTTTCCAGGATCGCCTTACAGTTTGAAAATGGACTTGGTTTCTGAAGGTAGGATTTGTTTTTAGTCTTCTTCTTGTCTTTCCTTAGTGACCTGATCATCAGGCTATATTTGTACACTGTTGTCTTTTGAACACCCACGAATACAACATCAACAGGACCCATGCGATTCCTGTCTTCAACAAAATAATATTCTATAACAAAAAGTCAGATTCTCTTAAAAATCTAGCACAAATGTCTTGAGTGCATTGAGATCTTTCTTTAAGAGCCCCCTCCCTTGCTTAATACCAGTGTTTCAGGCTATGTAAAAACCTTTACTTTATAAACTTGAAAGTTGCATGATCAACTAGTCATGGCTTGCTATACCAACACTGGTAATAAATAGCCTAAAATTAAACTAGTACTAAACAGAACCACATCGAACCACTATTTTCCTCACTGACTTTCCTCATATCTTGCACTCTTTTGGTTGTTAGATATTTTAATTCAAATATTTCTATTTCTCACAGCAGCTTCTGCATTTTATTCTACAATTTGTATAGTTGCTAGTACACTGAGGAAACATAGTCAGTCTCGTGAACTTGTCTTCAAACGTGGACATCTTTTATACATTCCTTCAGTATTAGAGTCCAATTTGAACCAAGTTTTTAATAACTTTGGTTTTTAGGTTTTGTTTTTGTTTTTAATTTTTTTTCTTTTGGAATGCTACTCATAAAGAATGTATGTAATTCTCTTCTTCCAACTTGCTTAATTTTTGTGTCAAGAGATGATACCTAGATGCATGTATATGTGGTTTTTTTGTGAGTGTCTGTGTGTGTACCTGTGTCTATGTATCTTTATCTGTGTATGTTATGTGTGTGTGTATGTGTGTGTGTCTGTGTGTGTAAGAGAGAGAGGAATAGAGGGAGAGAATTCATATATGTGGGACTTTAATGTAGGACAGAAAGAAACAAAGAGGCCCTGAACCTAGCTCTGTATGTATTTTCTGGGCTTATATACCATAGGTTTGGTTGTGTATTCAAAGCAACTTATCAGGAAGAGATACTTAGACAAAGGTGACTTTCACTGTAAGGATGAAAATATATTGAAAGTCTTGTCACCTACCAATTTATGTTTACATAAGTTTGTCTGTAAGTGATAAGAATCAGAACATGATATATACTAGTGAGTTTATGTATACCTGTGTTGGCATGCATGCAGGCAAGTATGTGTGTGTTTATTTTTACACATTTATTTTTGACAGGTTGTGTGCACCTAAAATGACCTAACACCTAACATCCATGGGTGTAAAGTTGGCCTTTGCTGTAACAGAGAGTCTATCTAATATAATGTAACACCTAGTCATGCGTTTATACATGGACCTTTGCATTTGTGAATGTCTTACCAAGGATGAATTGACACACAGCCATGCATGGGGCCTTTGACAATAAGAGCTTATTTTTTGGGTTCCTGACAATTAATAGGAGCAGGTTGGGACCTTTGGACATGTTGCCTAGTTATCTGTGTATCTGTGAGTGTGTGTGTGTGTGTACCATTTGCAATAGAAAATTTGGTATCTAACTAGACATGAGTCTCAGCCATGTGTAAAGAGCTTTTTATATAAAGAAAAGACTACCTAACAATATCTGGCACCTACTCTTGTATGTTTATGATTGCATGTATTTCTGACTGTGGGAGTCTCTATATTTGTCTGTGAATATTTGTGTTTGTGTGTAAATACTTTTTTGTAAAAAATGTGTGTTTGTGTGTAAAGAATAAAATACATTCTATTTTAGGTGTAACTGCAGAGGTGTGTAGGGGCATGCTGGCAGTTTCTGGCTTTTCACCCTCCATTGGAAAAAACAAACACACAAATGCATCAATAAGGATTAGATTCAGCTAGTTAAAGGCTGCTGTATAAACACTTAACAGTTACAAATACACACACACAAATACACACACACACATACACACACATACACGGCTTGCGGAGTTCCCAAGTCTAAATAGTTAAATTACGTCCATATAAGACAGACAGACACACACACACAAACACAGAGAGAGAGACAAAGAGAAAGAGAGAGAAAGAGAGACAGACAGAGAGAGAGAGAGAGAGAGAGAGGTGGTGGGCTTTGACTGTAAAGCAGGGAGAAAGAGAGAGGCTCTGGCACATAGTCCTGTGTGTATATTCAGGGCCTTATACCATGGGTTTGGTTGTGAATTCAAAGATACTCATCAGGAACTGACACTTAGCTATAAGTGACTTTCAGTGAAGGGGAGCAGATACATAGAAGGACTTGACACCTACTAATGTATATGTGTGTAATCTTTGTCTATGAGGTGACAAATTACTGAACCTGATAAATTATAGTGCCTTCATGTATGTGTATGTCCATGACTGCATGCATTACTATGTGTGTGTTTGTCTTTATGGATGCTTTAGTTTCTAGGGAGGGAACTCCTCATATGATCTAACATCACCTACTTGTATATTTGTGTCAGTGGCTATATAAGGGGGGATTCTGAGCAGTACCTTAAACCAAACTATGCATTGAGTGACTGTTTCTGTATGTTTGGACAACTTGCTAGGACAAAACAACTAGTCCTTTTTGCAAAGCTTTGGTTGTAAGTAAATGGGAAATGAAGCAAAATCTGGCACATGGTCTGGGATGAGTTTCTGAGGGGCTATATAAGAATCAGTGTATTCCAGATACAGCAGAACTGATGAGCACGTGAGCTCACAGAGGCTGTAGCCGTACAGAGGAACACACGAGAGGTAAATTCAGTTGGTGGTTCTGTCATTGAAAAGAAGAAGTGGAAATGGAGTTCCATTCCTAACCAAGGACACATCTACAACTTTCCTGGAAGCAAAGAAACAATCAATTTCCTCTAATGGTTGCACACAGGGATCCTAGTGACTCCTTTTGTTAGGAACCATGACCTGGAATGATTGGCTCTCAGAAAATTAACACAATAAGAAATGGGATAGACTTTTGAGTTCATTTTCATTTCTTTCAGGATATCTTATATGTATGTATTGGAAATTTTGACTTTTCTTTTGACTTGTTTTCTTGCAGAAAGAAAACCAGAATATATAAGGCAAGGCAGGTTAAAGGCTCTGCAAGGAGTGGGGTAAGGATGAAAGTTATCAAAATATATTGTATAAAGGACTTTCATTGGTGAAATATCAATAAAATAACAGACTGGTATGAATGCATTCATGGATGGAATCTACCTGATTTTAAATAGAGGTAGCAATAATATTTGTCCAACTACTCAATAAGGGAAAAGGGAAGAGAGAGTTTCCAGAGGTACTACAAAGCCTCAAGGAGCCTACAACCTGACATGATGACTTGAGCTTCTGCCTTGATCCCAAATTTTTGAAAAAAAGCACTGACTTCTAAGCATAAGTTTCCTCTGAATTTCATATGGATGTTTGTGACACATACATACATAGCAAAATAAATTAATAGAACATGATAACTCTAAATATAAAATAAACAGAAATTATAAACTAACTGTTTATGGAAATAAACATGAAAATACATTTTGAAAGTACTTGGAATTGGTCAGCAATTAAACAATACATGAAGAAGGCCATATTCATGCAAAAGCTCAGTTCTTTACTAAAGAAGAGAAGAACAATTATAAATTGAAAGTTGACAATAAAACCATATGAAAAGAATACGGGATAAAAAAAAAGTTAGGTCCAATAACGAAATTTAATCATTTTTCCAGATAAAAGGTGCAAAGTAAGATAATTTTATTATGTGTGACATGTCAGACTCAAATGTAAATGTTGAGGAAACATTAAGACGGGCCACTGAGGATGAGGACATGAAATAAGATGAAAACGGTCTCCAAGGGATGGTCACAAGGGTTGTGGCATGTTCTTGGGTGTCTAACAAGAACAGACTGTTTAGACAAGAGTGTCCCTAGGTTGTTCACAATGTAGACTTGGGCTTCAGAGTCTTCAGGTGTTAGGAATGTGGGCGAGTAGCCTAGTCCCCACCCTAAAGTGGTTTTGACAACAAAAGCGACTATTTTGGATTCAGTTAAAGCAAAATAGTCTTGGAGGAGAGCATCCAATCAGATTGTACCTGGTGTTGAGTAGATTGAAACGCCTCCTCCAAATTTGTGGCTTGATTCACAGTCTGTGTACACTACACAGGTGTCCAATAAGTAATAACTCTGCCTCCAGGCTCACAGGAGTGACAACAGCTGTCGTTTAGACACCTAACTTGTACTGTGTATCCTGAGCTAAGGGCCTGTTTGGTCACATGGACAGAACTGAGCCAATTAGATTGTGTCAACAATCTGGATGCCCTCATTGTTCACGATAAATTCAGGTAACCTGTGTCTGCTCTACAATGCTTTGGCACTCACTTGGACTGCATGTGGGGTCCTGTGAGAGCAGGTTTACCTCAGAAGGCTTAGCTTCTTTGTTACTTTTGAAAGGGATATCTCCTCTTCTCCCTTCCCCTTTCATTTCCCACCTCTCTTTCTCTCTCCCTCCAACATGTGTTTTTGTGTATAACTTGGCACTTCAGAATTGGGAAATCAGCAGGTCCTGAATCTCTTTTTTTTTTTTTTTTTTTTTTTTTTTTGGTTTTTCGAGACAGGGTTTCTCTGTGGTTTTTTGGAGCCTGTCCTGGAACTAGTTCTGTAGACCTGGCTGGTCTCGAACTCACAGAGATCCGCCTGCCTCTGCCTCCCGAGTGCAGGGATTAAAGGCGTGCGCCACCACCGCCCGGCCTGAATCTCTTTGTGTGTGTGTTGGATTTGGATGTAGCAGAGAATATAACTAACTTTATCTGATCTGTGTCCATGGATGTGTGTGCGAAGCTTTGCCTTGAGAGGCAAAAAAGGCAGGAATTCTCAGATAGCATATCATGTTTGTATGTGTTTCTGTGCGTTTGTGTATGTGGTAAGCTATTTTACCTAGTAAGGAATATTAGCACAGGAGAAAATAAAGATGTTAAAGTGTCTGTGTAAGTCTAGTGATGTGGATGGACATGCTGTCAGTTCCTGTTATTCTCCCCTCCATAGGCCATGCCTTATATACATACATGGATAGATAGCAGATTCAGCTAGTTATAGCCTCCCCTATGGCCAAAATTCATACACAGACAAATAGATGTAAGGACCTGCTGGGTCCTCAGTCCTGATCAAAATTACACACACAAACACATGCAGGAGAGAGAGAGAAAGAAGATAGAAGAGAGAGAGAGAGAGAGAGAGAGAGAGAGAGAGAGAGAGAGAGAGAGAGAGAGAGAGAGATTTGAATTTCTGTATGTTGGGCATTGGATATATGGCAAGGAGAAACAAAGAAGCCATGACATCTAGCCCTGTGTTTACTCTCACAGTTATATACACGCAGTTTGGTTGTATTTTCCAGGGTACTTATCAGGAACTGTTTTCAGCCATAGCTGCCTTTCAGAGTAGGGCAGGAAACACTTAGAAGAGCTACTACTTACTGATTTATGAAATATTAAGCATATGTAAGATTTCTCTGTGAGGAGATAACATGAAGTGCTTGATAAAAACTGATATATTCATGCATACGTATTTGCATACAGGCATGCAAGTATCTGTATTTGTGTGTTTGTGTGTTTATGTGTGTGTGTGTGTGTGTGGTTTGTGTGTGTGTATATCTGTGCTATATGTATTGTGTTGATGTGTGTTTTAGTTGTTAGGAAATACCTCACATTACCTTTCACCGCTGATGTGTCTACTGTGTCAGTGGCTATAGAAGAGGGGATTCAGAAAAGTATCTTGTTACAACTCATGTACTTGGTGGTTGTGGACATACCAGTTGGCAGATCTTGCATGGCAAAACACTTAGCCCTGTGTGAAAGACATTAGTTCTAAGGATAAAGTAAATGTAGCAGAACCTGGCAATAGTAGTTTGTGTGTGTCTGTGGGGAATGACTATGGGTGAGGGCATACCTACTGGACCTGACACCAAGATCCCTTTCTCTTTTTCAAAGATTCTTTTGTTTCCCCTCTCTCCTCCCCTTCGCCCTCCTCTCCTCTCTTCTCCACCCCTAACTTCTCTCCTTTCATCCCCCCTTCCTCTTTTCCCCTCTCCTCTTCTCCCCTCTCCCCTCCACCATTCTCCTCCAACTCCCTTCCACTCTCCTCTCCACCCCTCGCCTGTGGTCCCTCTTATCCCCTCTCTTTTCCTCCCATTTCCTCTACTTTCCTTCCCCCTCTCCTCTACCTCCCTTTCCCTCTCCTCCCTCCTTGCTTTTACACTCTCCTTTCTGCCCCTCTACTCCCATATCCTCCCATTTCCTCTACCTCCTTTCTCCTCTCCTCTCCTTCCCCCTCCTATCCACCCCTACCCTCTACTCTCCTTTGCTCTCCTCTCCTTCCCTACCTTTTCCTCTCTGCTGCTCTACTCCAGTCTCTTTCCCCTTCTGCTCCCCTCTCTCTCCTCCCCTCCCCTCTCCTCCCATCTCCATTCCTCTCCTCCCTTTTCTGCTTTTATTCTACATCTACCCTGTCTTCTACTCCCCACTCCCCTCCTCTAATCTCCCCCATTCTCATCCACTCTATTCACCACTTCCCTCCTCTCTCCCCTCCTCCCTTCTCCTTCCCTTTTCTCTACTCTCCTTTTCCCCATCAACTATCTCTTTCCCTCTTGCTGCTTTTCCTCCCCTCTCCTCGCCTCCCCTCTCCTCTGCTCTCTCTTCTCCTCCCATCTCCTCCCCTCTTCATTCCTCACATCTCCTCTCCACCCCTCTCCTCCCCTCTACTAATCTCTCCTCTTATTTCCCGTGCTTTCATATCCTCTCCTGCCCTCTCCTTTATTCCCCTCCATGCCCCTGTCTTCGCCTTTCCTCTCCTCTTCTCCACTTATCTCCTCTCCTCCCCTCTCCTCTCCTCTTTTCCCCTTTTCCCCTCCCCTCCCATCTATCCTCTCCTCTGCTCCCCTCTCCTCTCCCTCTCCGCCTCCCCTTTTATCTCCCCCTTCCTTCTCCTCCCCTCCCCTCTCTTACCCATCCTCACTCTTCTCTCCTCTCCTACCCTATTCTCCTCTCACCTCTTCTCTCCTCCCCCATTCTCCCCTCCTCTCCCGTCCCCTCTCCTCTCTCTGCTCTCTTTCTCTCTCCCACTAGCATGTATTCATTTGTGTAACTTAGTCTTCAGAACCGGGAACACAGCAGGTCCTGACATCTCTTCCTGTGTATGTGTGTTGGATTTGGATGTAGCAGAGGATATAACTAACTTAATCTGATCTGTGTCCATGTGTGTGTGTGAAGCTTTGCCCTAAGAGACAAAAAGGCAGGAACTGTCAGATAGCATATCATCTTTTGTATGTGTTTCTGTGCGTTTGTGTATTTGTTATGTTCATTTACTTAGGAAGGAATATTGGCACAGGATAAAATAAACACATTAAAATGTCCGTGTAAGTCCAGTGATGTGGACGAACATGCTGTCAGTTCCTGTTATTTTCCCCTCCATAGGCAAAGCCTTATATACATACATGGATAGATAGCAGATTAAGCTAGTTATAGCCTCCCCTATAGCCAAATGCACACACAGACAAATAGATGTAAGAGTTGGCTAGGTCCCCAGTCATGATTAACCCAATTAGACAGACAAACACATGCAGGAGAGATAGAGACAGAGAGAGATAGAGAGAGAGAGAGAGACAGAGAGAGAGAGAGACAGAGAGACAGAGAGACAGAGAGGGACAGAGATGGAGGCAGATACAGAGAGACAGAGACAGAGAGACAGAGAGAGACAGAGTCAGAGAGTTTGAATTCCTATATGTTGGGCTTTGGATGTATGGCAAGGAGAAAAAAAGAGGCCATGACACCTAGCCCCGTGTTTAGTCTCACACTTATATACCCGCAATTTGGTTGTATTTTCCAGGGTACCTACCAGGAACTGATATTCAGCCATAACTGATTTTCAGTGTAGGGCAGGGCATACTTAGAAGAAATAGCCACGTAGCATTTATGTAAGATTTATGTGTATGTAAGATTTCTCTGTGAGTGGAAAACAAAAAGGACTTGATACAATGGGTGTATTCATGTATGCATACTGGCATATATGCATGTAAGTGTATGTGTTTGTGTGTGTATGTCTGTGTATGTGTCTGTGTGTGTGAGAGAGAGACAGAGAGACAGAGACAGAGAAAGAGCATACTAAACAATATAAAACAAATGTGTATACAAGATTTTCCTATGAGGGGATAACATGAAGGATCTGATATGTACTTGTGTGTTCATGAATGTGTGTGTGTGCATGCATGCAAGTTTCTGCGTGTATGTATATGTTGTGTGTGTATACATATGTATTTGTGTTGCATGTATTATGTTGATGTGTACTTTAGTTGTTAGGTGGGAAATACCTCACCTTACCTATCACCACCCATGGGTATACTGTAACAGAGGTTATAGAAGAGGGGATTCTGAGAAATATCTTGTTCCAAATCATGTATTGGGTGGTGTTGGACATGCCAGTTGGCAGATCTTGCACAGCATGATACTTCCCCTTTCCTGGAAGACATTAATTGTAAGGACATGGTAAATGTGGTAGAACCTGGCTTCCAGATCTGGCAAGTGTCAGAGGGGGCCTTGGCCATGGGTAAAGGCATACCTACAGGACCTGACACCAAGATCTCTTTCTCTTATTCCAAGGTTCTTTTGTTTCCCTCCTCTCCTTCCTTCTCCTCCACTTCCTTCCCCTTTTCTCCCTTTTCCTCAACTCACATGTGTGCATTTCAGGTAAGTCAGCAAGCCTTGTAGGACTGTCATGAGTGTTAGAATACCCAGCAGGTCTGCTATTCAGGTATGTTTAGGTAGATGTGATATGGCATCCAGTGTGTCCTGATACTACCAGTGTTGTTTGTGTTGGTGGGTGTGATATACAAGATGGTCTGACACGTACTGGCGTATATGAATCTTCAGGGTTCTGAGGGTGTCAGGGATCTGAGGCACAATAACTACCAGTACATTTCATTACAATGGCAAGAGACTGTCTTGTGTGCCCTGATAAGTAGCTGTTAAACTGGGACTCTGTGGGTGATATTCAGGATCCAGACCAAGGAATGCATGTGAGGAATGCATGACGGTTTGTTCTTGATACCTAGAAGTTGGTGTTAGGTTTTGTGGGAAGCTTTAATGTACCAATGCTTAGAAATGGATTTTAGTCTCTGTGTGTGCTGTGTTTGTTTCTCATTAAAGTCTGACAGCTGGTAGTATAAGTGAGGTGGCATGGTCATAGTGTCTCACGCTGGATTATACCTGGTGTGGGATGTTGATGCACGAGGATTCTAATAGTATTTGAATCAAGCCGTACATGTGAGTCCTTCCTTGATAGGAGTTAGGGTGTCCAACAGGTCCTGATACCTTACACCTTGTCTGAGTTGACATTCTTGGTAGAGCAATGTACAAAGGCCCAGAACATGTCATTACTTGTGGGTCAGTAGGGGAGGAAGTTGACTAGCTGGGCCCAATATCTAGAAGACTGTATGGTGATTGCAGGTGAGGGGTGTCCTTGGTGTCCTTCAACTGGCAGTGTATGTAATAAGGTGTTAACGTGGATTAACATACACTGCACACACAAGTATCTAGGTTCAGTTTCTACTGTTTTCCCCAATTTAGTATACCATGCACCACCGTGCTATCATCTGAATCAAGGTGAAGCTCATCTCCTTCCCACACAGTGT
Organism: Chionomys nivalis; assembly: GCF_950005125.1. Classification (NCBI taxonomy): domain Eukaryota; kingdom Metazoa; phylum Chordata; class Mammalia; order Rodentia; family Cricetidae; genus Chionomys; species Chionomys nivalis. The sequence goes on from NC_080099.1 coordinate 62,160,814, forward strand.
GAGAGGTGTCAGCTCTCATCACACCACAAACCACACCGGACCTCGCCACAGCCACACAAGATACATTGTTGTTCACCATGCCAAGATAAACTCCATATGCTCCCTGACACTACAGATAAAATGGAAGTTCTCATGCTCTACACACCACCTCCACTCTTGCAATCCTACCTATCAGTCCCTACTTGAATGCTTCTTCCTGTGGCTCTATCAAGTAGATCCAATGCCATGTCCCTGAGCTTATCAGAAACACACCTAACGCCAGAATCACACTACACATCATGTCAGCTGAATTGATCAAATGCAACCTTCATATTGTACATGTTCTCAATCTTTCAAGGACGTGACTCAACTGCCACTTAATCTAAAATATAAAATATTATTAGGGTATGCTGAACAAAATTCTCCACCACTCTTCTAAACCTGTAGCTATGAATCCCTGATACACACATTATTTACTCCCATATTCAGGTCTGTTTGATATCCCTTCCTTGGCTGCTACAGCCCAACTCATACTGGCAGGTATCACAGCTGCTCTTTAGGCATTGCTAGCCTCTCCTCTGCCTTCCTCAGACTAAGAGCCTAAATAGACTGGCATGATCAGGTGCTTCTGGAACTCAACTGCCTTCTGTCTTCTCCATGTATGCTGTTCTATGTCTTCTCCCAGACCATTCCCTGCCCAGAGTAGAGTGCTAGGTGATACAGGTGTCTTCATGCTGCTGACACTGGGTGCTGGAAATCAGGAGCAGCTGGTCACCTCCACTCCATTCCATATTAAAGGCTATGTATCAGGCCACGCTACACACCACTGTCACTCAACATACACAGCCATTTCATCAATCCTTATGAGGACTCCAATATCTACCACATGTAAACAATTAGATTGCACTCTCAGATGGACAGCCAACTTGGAATACTACTGTGTGTTCAAGATAGTTTTCAGACTCTGCTCGTCACCTCCTAACCTTAATTCTCCTTATCCACACAAGGAGGCAACAGACTCTTCAGAATATTTCATCCCGCTCACATTACACATGGACTGCAGGGCTGTAGCAGGCAATGGTTCAGCATGGCCTATGAAACATCAGTGGGCCCTGAGTGACAAGCAGATGTAGTTTATGTGTAGTAGCACTAAGAAGTAACTTGTAGGTGGGGTTGGAAGGTGTTCTAATTGAATATGGTATAGATTATTTAGATATATAGGGCTTCATGGTTGGGGTCCTGCAAGTCCAGATATGGAAGAGATCACATAGGGTTGTCAAAAGCTGATTTCCAGCTGGTTCTAATACCAGTCAATGCATTGAGATGGTGGCAGTAAGGCAATGTCAAGCAGTGCCAATTTCTAGCAATGCTGTTTAGCACAGCAGATGGGAGGGGACATTTGTGTATAATCTTTATTACTACTGGTTTGGGAGTTGAGGGGGGAAGGGACATCCGGAATTGCCATAGTAATGTATATGGATGACAATATATAAGTGTACAGGTAAGAAATGTTCAGGTAAGGGATGATATCTAAATGGATATGTGGTTTGTGAGCTGAGGATGTCCATCAGGGTTTGACAGCTAGCAGTTTTGGGATATATGTGGGTGTCAGCACAGCTTGGCTCCATGTATTCATTGTGAGGCAGCAAGGGTGATGTGGTCTGCATGGGTTGACATTCAGCATTGAGAGTGGAGCAGTGCTGGGGAGTGTGCAGCGCTAGGCTCTCTGGCCTCCAGCAGCAGCATGGAGACTCATGAGCTCAAGCAAGGCTTACATCTGTGCTATGCTTAGCATCCCTCTTCTCCTGGACTGGGGTGTTTGAGAGTCAAGAGTATAGTTGACTGTCAGAGGGGGAAATGAGCCCTCAGCTTTGGACAGTCTTCATTCTGCTTCTTTACCATATCTTCATGCAGTAACGTTGAGGGTCACATGGGTGTAGGAGTGGTGAGCAGAACACATCTGGTTGTCAGCCTGGACACTCCTTCCTGCTGTATAGCATTGAACCATCATCTTGTCCTAGAACAGGTATTTGTTGTCTGCTGGGCTGTGACAACAGTGTTCAGGCTTTCTCTAGATGTCCTATGATACAGTCTCCCTCAGCCATGCTTCAGCTTTTGTATTTTCTTGGCTAATGTCATTAAAGTTCGTGTGGCCAGAGTTCATCTCCTGTGTTGTGTCTGTCTTCTTCCTTAAGAGGCTGAAACTTATGTAGATCTCTTCTGCATCTCTTAGGTGAATTTTTTAGTGTTTACATGGGGGTCAGCTGTAACAATTGAATTTGTGTTCAGTTTTCTAATGGCTTCCTTGTTGTTTGCCTTTGCATACTTGCAGACATTGTGGACAGATCATTTTCTCTGCCTTGATTTCTCATGGTGTCCTTGCTAAAATCAGCTGATGTGATATAGGTGGGTCTCTTGCTGGAATTTGTGTTTGAATTCATGTTTCCATCTCTGTTTCTTTCCTGTCCAACTACGTGGATCTCTGAGACTTTGTGTGAAGGGCTGGAGCCAGAAGTGCAGGGTCTGGAGGAGTTCCTCCTGTCCTCTGCCATCACTTTTAGGATTAGACCTAGTTGGATGTCACGTTTAGTGCCTGGATAGCAGATTGACATTTTTTGAGTCTATCTGAGAAAAGATCTGTCAGCTAAACAACAGTGAAAAAAGTGGAGAAACAGGGGTCTCTGAGTGTTTAGAGACCTTTGGATAAAAAATAAATAAATAAAGCTTCTATTTGCCAATTGGTGTAAATTCAGCAGGAAACCTACTTTTGTACTTTGGTATTTGTTGTTTGTTTATTGTCTCTATCCAATGCCAGTAGGAAAAAGTATAAGTGACTGACGTCAAGTGCACCATCATCATTTGATTGGTGGCCTGAGAGAGAAGGTCCAAAGACACTGCCCTTTTCAGGAACTCCAGTTTAGAGGCTGTGCATGCATGCACTCGTGTGTCCCAAGGTGCTATAGTGGCACGTTCTTTCTCTGCTCAGGTAGTTTTACAGGGTTATCTCTGAGGAAAGAGGCATAGGTGACATTTTTACACTATCCGGAAGCAAACAGCATTAATTTATGATGGAGATTTAAAGGTAACATACATTGGACGACTTTCCTAGGGGATCTTTTTGTTATCCTCAGATCTTGATGAGAATTGGAGCAGATTCTCCAGCTGGATGCTGGAACATGAGCCATCTGCACAGAATGTCCCCCTGAAGCTGTGTAGAACATCTGAGCTTTCCTGAACTCGGAGATGACCTTTTTCATCACTAACACCAGGGCTAAGTGTGCAAGTCCTCAGGTTAGGAATCATCTGGAGACACAATTCAGGATGTGGCCAGGTACCTGCAAGAGAAGGAATATTATTGATCAGTGAGGAAACTGGCTGAGAGTTCCACATCCACAAGCACAAGATTTGTGCTCTTGGCAGATAATGACAGGTTTATTTTATGAAATTCAGGGACTAAAGAGGCAGGTATAATGCTCGTTGTTGTCCATGGTGACCTTCCCTAGGCCAACATCATTAGGGTTTCATCAGGGACATCAGAAGATATGGAATGATTTCGCATGGCAGCCTTGCAACTTTCAGGCATCAGGCTCTGGGAACAAAGGAATAAAAGCATATTCCCACCATGTCTAAACATAGGCACTCTGCTTCTTGCACCTCATCTCACGTCCTCTTGTCTACATTAGACAGGATACATATTTGGTGAAAATGAGCTTCCACAAAAGATGATGTCCCAAAGAAGCTGCAGATAATTGGAGAGAAAGGTAACCAGTAAGACATCTGGAGTTGACTTGGGGAACTCCATGTGACCCACCTCTACCAGACTGTTCATCGTGGCTGTGTCAAGCGGCCAGGGGGTGTACTTTAAGTATTGTGCCAACCAAATATGTTATATCCAGAAGAGCATCTAAGGACTCAGCTTTGTGCTCTGTGAGGAGGACACCTGAGAATAGCTATGGGATTAAACATGTGAAATTCCTCCTTCAAGTAGCTGGTAATGATGGACCCTGGCCTCCTCCAACAAAGAGGAGGTAAAGGAGGGAAGTAATGGATGTGCGGATAGGAAACTCAGTTGACTTCTGTTCTCTAAGGTAAAATGCTAAAGATAGCAACTTGCCTTTAGTATCAGGGAAAGTCATCATTAGACCCAAGGTAAATGTCAAAATAAACATCACAACTGATGATACTGAGATTTGCCTTTGTAGAGTCTGTCACATGAGTCTGGAGTCCATGATTCTCTTTGGTTGTATCTCCTGGGTTTCACTGACCTGGCTACAGTACCCAAGTCTCCCTTTCCCAGGTACTGCATTCAGTAAAGTATATCACGAATGATACTTGCCTTAGTAATCACCACTGGTGCAAAGCAGGTATGGCCACATAAACAAGAAGGTCTGCCACTCCAGTCTGGTTTTCCTTGCAATGCTGTGTGCACACTGGTTCTCATGGTTCTTCAACCCAGTACAGACTAAGCATCTTGCCAGTTGTAGTGATTGTTCTTCCATACAGGAGTAAGATGATGTTCTCCCGTTATACACAAACTGTTCCTCCATAACAGCTAGCGGCAGAGGGGAAAGATGAGCTACTTGCCACAATTTATCGCAAGATCACTCTGAGTCCATGACTCTGTTGTGTGTCCCCATACCTTTGCTGTTCTGCATGATAAGCTTAATGACCACATCCCTGGAGATGAAAACGGTTGATTTTGACAACCTCATGCTTATCTTTCTTTGGATCAGTATCAAGTATAAACTAAATCACAGGTATCTCTCCAATCCAACAAGATGAAAATTAGTGGGCACAGTGCTGCCTTCAGACGTGAGATCAACAGATAAGCCCTGGCATTCAGTCCCTTTTGAGTGGCCACTCTTCATTACATCATTGGTTCTGCATGGAGAGTGTCCATTACAACACCAATGTAACTTTAACAAGAGGATTCTAGCTGAATGTTTCTAATCTATAGTCACAAGTTTCTATCTAGGTCTGACCCTCTGACCCCTGATGTGAAATATACTCAAAAAGTTGTTTCAAGACTGTGGACTAAGTCGTGTGTTCGCTGTATACCAGGAAAATCAAGCAATAGTCACCTTGCAAACTGAAGCAACATTCCAGGATTTCTTCTATAGTGATACCCATTACCTTCCTGCATGCTGTCACATTCCTGTTAGGAGACAAATGTCCTGACAAGCACCCCACAGCAAGGGCCCCTTCACCAACAGCTAAACTGAACCAGCATGCAGTGGGAGTGTCTCTGATGGAAAGATGGAAGTGGATACAGGCCGTCTGCAAACACATGAAAAGGGGAGGGGAGAAAGGAGGATATTCACCTCTGTCCAGTGTGAAAAAACATCTCCCTTGGACTTGACCTTGAAGGGAAAGACAGATGAATGAGTATTGATGTTGTATGTTATGGAAGATAGTCACACTGGGGCTTATAATTCAATGGTATTTTTGGGGGGAATTGTGGCACTGGGCTGTTCTCTGAGAAGGATGCCATTGAAGGCCACCCATTGGACATACCTCCTGTTAACAATGGTTGTCTGTAGAAAAGCCTGTGGTAGATGAAGGCTTACCACCTCCTGTGCTGGACTTCTCTGTTGGAGTACAGGACACTCTGTCATCTGGACTACCTGTACGGCTCCCAATTTGTCTATCTCGGTGAAGAAAACTGCTAACCCAATGTCTCATCCTCTACATTGATTTGATATATAAAATGATAATGACATATGGAAGGCAAAGTCTTAAGAACTTTGAAATATATTCTTCAGAATCTTGACTTTTATATCCTTCTGAACCATGTGTTTGCCAGTGGCTCTGCTTTTCATACTCTTTCCTGGTCTTTATAGTTTTTTTCCCTCAAAGCCTTTGATGAGCTATAATTCTTTCTTCCTTTAGTCAACACTATTTCTGGCTGCCTCTACAGCCTCTACTTCTCAATCACTACTGTCTAATTTAGCTTAAACAATTCGGGTTAAGGGTGGTTGGTGGTGCTTTGAAGAGTTGCTTTTGAAATAAGATTTCCTAATTTACCTACACTATCATGTGATGGTCACAAGGAACACTAGAAAACATATAGATTAATAAACACTGACGTGCATCTTGGGCACCCCATTTAACTGTGTGTGTGCACCTGCACTGCTCTCTCCTTCCAGTGGTGCCTCTTCCTTCTGAGAAACATGGTTTTTTCGTGGGAGTGGCAGGCAGCAGCACAGAAATCTCACACAATTCCCAATTCTCTTCTTAACCCTCTTCCAGCCTTTGGACAGATTGCTGGCAGAGGCTGCACTTACATCTTCGGGAAGGACACCTTTTAAGTTGTTCTTGGATGTTGTCTGAAGGGAAGAACTCTGAGTGACATGGGTTTCAATGGTGCTCATACCCTCCGGTCTCCCTATCCTTTCTTACAGAGGGTGTACTCTGAGCATCTGAGCTATTCTTCGGGGTGCTCACTTTCTGGGGCTTCTGGCAGGACAAATACTTTGCAGAAAAAATGCACTCAGAGAAGGGGCATCTTGAGGACCCTTCATTGCAAATCATGCTACCTACTGCCAAATTTCTGCTCAGGAGAGGAGTGACCTCAGGATCACATGTGGATACTGGATGGGGAGGGTTGTCCTCCTCTAGCAGGTAGCACAAGGTGGCAGGCATGCTTAGGTTTCTACTCTCCTGCTTGCTTGAACACTTCTCATCATGTCCCTGATGTTCAGCCAGCAGAGCAAAGGTAGGAAGGACAGGTTCACTCACTCTCCCCTTAAGAGGAAGGGACATGAGAGGATCTGCTGATGGCACAGTGATACAGGCCTGCAAGGAATTAGTGGCAGATTTAGTGTGGTCCTGGGGTGACTCTTGGTTTAAAATTAGGTATGTGGCCATGATGTTATTGATTTTTTTTCTCATGTAGACAGTCACTAATAGCCTTGGGATGGTAGCCCATATCCCACATAGCCAGCACAATGCTGGGATTTGGTTTGTTACAGAATGACTCTGAAGATGATGAGAATTTCCAAAATTCTTCCCTGTCTCTGATCCACTGGTGCTGCCTAATGTCATATATCGTTGGCCTCTGCTCAGGGTTCACAGTGAATGAGTGCACAATGAGGTACACAAGCAAAATATTTTGAGAAAGTGTATAAGGAATGTAGTATGTGAGATCCAGCATCTCCTCCTTCATGTCTGGATAGGTTCTTGCTTTGAATGGGAACCTCGCTGTCACCATTGCATATAAAACCACTGCCATGCTCCAGATGTCAACTGCCCTTGCATCATACTCTGTGTCATTGAATAGCTCTGGAGCACAGTATTCAACAGTGCCACAGAATCCCTTGCACATCTGCCCAGAGCTGACTCTGATGGCCAGACCAAAGTCACACAGTTTGATGTTTCCTTTGCCATCAAGCAAGATGTTATCTAGCTTGATGTCCCTTTGGGCGATGTCATTATCATGGCAGTAGTACACTGAACACACAATCTGGCAGAAGATGTGTTGGGCCTGTTTCTGCTGAAGAGGGCCACCCTCTTCAATGTGTGTGACCAGAGCGCCATGAGCAGCAAACTCCAACACCATATAGGTGTGGTTTTTGCTGTCGATGATGTGGAAGAGCTTTATTATGTACGGGTGGTCCAGCTCTTTCATGATGTTGAGTTCTCTCCTATTATTACCATCACTCTCCTGATCATTCGCAAGGATTTTAACTGCGACTTTCATATTTGTGAGGAGGTGGCAAGCCAGCTTCACCTCAGCAAAGGCCCCTTTGCCAAGGTTATTGAGTAGGACATAGTGATCTGTAAGGGTCTCCTCTTCATAGGTGCTGGCATTCAGGTCCAGCTGCATGGTCTCCTCTTCTCTGTTCCTGCTAGAAAGGTTCTTGATAATTTCCATGCCAACGCCAACCGAGAAAATCAGATTAAAAACAATGAAAAGTAAGTCAAGGGGTAAAGTTTTTAGCTTTCTGTTTCTTCATGGACAAGTGTGACAGATGCGAACAAACTTACAGTGAACTTCTGGGTCACAGAAAATAAGAATATACCAAACTCTAAAGAAATCCTGGAAAACATACTGAAGATGAGAATTAAACCTACGGAAATAGACCAGAGTGAACAGTGCAAGGGCATAAGTGCTTGATTATTGAAAAAAATAAGCAAAACAGACACAACCTTACCAAAAATGATAAAAGAGTAGAAAATTCAGTTTAAATTTATAATCAAGTTTGGTCTTATTACAGTAAATATTTCTACTTCTAAAAAAATCATTTGGAAGACATTTTTTTTGGCAACTAACAAGGGTTTTATTTTGGTATGGAGATGTTGTCCTATTTATTCTGTAAACATATCTGAAGACAAAATGAATTAAAAATTCCATGCAAACCGAACCATTTCTGAATAATTCTTTAGGAGAAATTTTGAATATTTATTCATTGGTAACTTCTTAATATCCTAATCAATAGAAATCATAGAATTACAAAAACTTTGAAAAAATTCTTAGTATAAGTACATAGTACAGATAGCAAAGGAGAATCAGCATTCCTGCAGAAATAACAAAATCAGAGGGAATAGGAAAATTTATGATTCACAATTTGTAGACGCTGCCCTATGCTGAGGAAAAGGAATGTCATTTCTAAGAAAAACATGTTATATTATTAGATTTTAATGTAATCCTTTAGCAGTCTATGCCATCACATTTATCTATATTTCCTGTCCCCAAATTTTATATTTTACTCTGAGATAGTTTGGTGACTATAGTGATATCACTCTTGTCAACACCATAATGAAAGGTGGTCTTTAACTAACGTGGAATATGATTCTGTATTAGTCACTTGCTTTCATGCAAACTCAACTGATCAAAACATTTTTTCATAAATCTATGGGATCAATCATATGTTTTAAATTATTTCTACATTTACAACTGGTTTTGAATATTTAATTTTTAATCTTTCTATACTTTTGAAGGTTTTATACATGATCATTCAATTTAGATTATTATATTCTCCTTTTAAAAAATCTAGCAATGTTACATTGAGGGCAGGTGTAACAAATGTGATATTTGTTGTAATATGAGCGACGGGCTGCGTCCCGCCACCCAGCCGCCCACATGGCTAGCTTATGCCCCGAAATAATTACACAGAAACTGTATTCTTTTAATCACCTGGCCCATTAATTCCAGTCTCTTATTGGCTAGCTCTTATATATTGATCTAACCCATTTCTAATATTCTGTGTAGCACAACGAGTTGGCTTACCAGGGAAGATCTTAACCTGCGTCTGTCTGGAGTGGGAGAATCATGGCGACTCCTTGACTCTGTTCCTTTCTCCCAGCATTCTATCTGTTTACTCCACCCACCTAAGGGCTGGCCTATAAATGGGCCAAGGCAGTTTCTTTATTAAATGAAAGTAACTCCTCCATCAGATATTTCATGATAATATAAGAATAAAGCCAATGTCCCAAGGTTTCTGTATTTTCTATGTAGAGATTTAACAATAAAAGCCTCTTAGGGGTTGATAATGTCAACATATTTCTCATTCCAATTCCTCAAGTTTCCTAGTACTGTTATCTTTATATTTTTTAACAGTAAGATGAATTTTTAAATCTTCTCTCATATGATATACCCTGACTTTACTTTTCACACTCCCCTGCTCCATGCTCTCCCACCTCTTCCCCCAGATTTACCCTCCCTGCATCTTCCCTCAGGAAAGGGCAGGCCTCCCAGGGACATCAATGAAACATAGCATAATATGCTTCTATAAAACTGTGCACATACTATCATATCAAGACTGAACTCAAAACCTAGAAGGAGGAAAAGGTACCATAAATAAGCTGAAGATTTAACGACCACCTTTCCCACTTTTAAGAATTCAACAGTAACATCAAGTTATGGGAAATAATATATATGCACAGGATCTAGGTAAGACCCCTGTCCAACAGGTCCCTAATCTCTTTGAGTCACTATGAGTACCAGTCAACTGATGTTGTAGGCTGTGTATCCATGGTGTCCCTGACTACCCAGGTGCTCTGATTCTTCATTTAGAAGTGTTATGGAAAACTATGCTCCCATGAATTGTGAAACTGGTGCAAATGGCAAATTTCTAAACATTTGTAATCTCTCAGAACTCAAAATTAGTGTATAAAATCGTACACAGATTAGTAATAAACATAATAGTTCAATATACTTGAAAAAATCCCAAGAAAATCATTTGAGTTCATTGACATAATTGAGTTTTTTTTCAAAACAGAAATCAGCCCCATTATAACCACAATGCTCACCTCTACTGAAAAGACTGTTGCTATGATGCAACGTTGTTATGCACTATTGCTGAATACAACACTTATGTATATCAACAAACATGGAGTTGTTGACTGGTGCTTCAACTGCCGTAAGACTCACCCCTGCTGACTGGCACTCATGATACAAAAATGTATTCTGCATTCTACTGAAGAAAAAGATAATCATCACCATCCAGCTACAAACCCTAGGACAACAGTGACCTACTAGCACAATGGACTGATATAATATTGGAATAAGTAAAATGGCAGTAACCAGTCTTGATTGGATTTAAGGCCCTTCCAGGAGATCTACACCATTACTGACACGGCTCACTTGGGCAAGAAACTGAGTGGATAGGTCTTAAACTACAGGAAAACCTGCTACTATTATTTTGCTACAACAACACAGTGAACGAAATTTTTGTTGACAGCTATACAAAGAGATCAATGTCTCAAGCAGCACACAACAGTGAAGCCACTTCTAGTGAGAGATGTATTTAACCCTCAGTCTTATAGCAATGTAGAGGGAGTGTGAAGTTTTGTAATACTCAGTCCCAACTGGAAAGCTTTGTGAAAACCTTCCCTGAAGTTTCAGGGAGCTGAGGTAGTCAGAAGAGGAGGCAGAAAGATACTCAGGGCCAAATGTAGTAAAAGAGTTCAAGAAAACAAGGAAATTGAAGAACACATGAACTGAAAGAAATTGCAGCAATACACACAAGCATACAAAGGTTCAAATCAGATGGGGCGCTGTCATTGAAAATGGAAAGTAGAAGCAAGGTTCCATCCAAAACAGGAAAATATCAGCATTTTTTTCCTAATGGGAAAGAAGAAACAGTTTCTTCCAGTGGATTCTCACTGGGTAACTTAACCACTCCTCTTGGTAGGATACATGTATTGGAATCGTTGTCAAACACAAAATGAACTCTACTGAAATGTAGTAGACATTTGGACTCACTACCCTTTTCTGTGGACATTTTATAGGTCTTAATTCCTTATTTAAATTTTTCTTTTCTTTTTTTTTTTATAATTGAAAGTGTGTAAGACCATAACCCTAGATGGTATGGGAAGATATGAGGGTGTTCGAGAAAATTGGGAAGGGGAAAATGATCAAAATACATTGCATAGAAGACTTTCAATGATAAAATGTCAAGAAAATAACAGACTGGTATGAATGCTCTCATGTATGAATTCTACCTGACTTTCAAAAGGAATTAACTCTAATATTTGTTCAAGTATCCAATAAGGAGCAAGAAAGAGACACTTTCCAACATGTTCTACATAGCCTAAAGGAGTCTACTACAAGAACTGGTGATCTGAGCTTTTCTCCCTTAATCCCACATGTTGGAAATAATACCCTGACTTCCATCCACAAATTTTCTTTGGATTTTCATGAGTGTGTGTTGTAATACACTTGTAGATATGTAAGTAAATAGAGGAAAATAATCTAAATATAAAATAAAAAGAAATTATAAACCAGCAGTCTATGTACTTAGACACGAAAATACATATTAAAAGTACTCGAAATTTTCCCTCAAGCTCAACAGCACATGAAACCGGCTTTGTTCATGCTCAAGCTCAGTTCATTACTGAAGAACAGAAAGACAATTGTAACATAAAAGGTGACAAAGAAACATTTGAAGAAGATACATTTTACAAGGCCTATAGCTCCAATAATCAAATTTAATCAATTTTCAGAAAACAGCTGCCAATGCAGATGACTTTGTTATTTTTGACATGCCTGACACAAAATGTAAATTTTGAGGGACCCTAAAACAAGCCACTGAGGACACAAAAGAGAAGTGTGGTCAACCTGGGGAAGTCCACATTTTGGGACCTGGGTGTCTCAGCTATTACACACAGAGTCTTTATTTTTTTATTTTTTATTTATTTTTTTTATTTTTTGAGACAGGGTTTCTCCGTAGCTTTTGGTTCCTGTCCTGAAACTAGCTCTTGTAGACCAGGCTGGCCTCGAACTCACAGAGATCCGCCTGCCTTTGCCTCCCAAGTGCTGGGATTAAAGGAGTGCGCCACCACCGCCCGGCCACACACAGACTCTTTAGGCAAAAGAGTGATGAACAGAGTCCTTGGTAGCTCAGAATCCAGGCTTGGAATCCTCATTAGTCAACTAGCAGGAACAAGGACTGGTGACCAAATCCCCACTCCAAAGTTGTGAAGAGAGAGAGAGGGAGGGAGGGAGGGAGGGAGGGAGGGAGGGAGAGAGGGAGGGAGGGAGGGAGGGAGGAGAGAGAGAGAGAGAGAGAGAGAGAGAGAGAGAGAGAGAGAGAGAGAGAGAGAGAGAGAGAGAGAGAACAGTGTGGGTCCCATTAAAACAAAACGGCTTGGAAGACAACAGTCAATCAGGCTATACCCAGTTTTGTTTGAGTAGATCAGAAGCGCCTCCTCCAAATTCGCAGCTTCATACACTCTCAGTAGGTACTGCCTCTGCACTGGTGTCCTCGAAGTGAAAGCTCTGCCTTCAACCTTCCAGGACTATCACCAACTATCTGGTAGCCACCCAACTCGAGCTGTGCATCCAGACTTGTGACCTGATTGGTGACATGTACAGAGCTGAGCCAATCAGATTGGATAGAGAGTCGGGACTCTCTCATTGGTCAGGTTGAAATTGTGTGACTCATGTCTGCTCTAGAATGCTTGGTAACACACTTTGACTGCACGTGGGGGAGAACAGGGTTAGAGCAGAAGACTTTGTTTCTTTGTGTCTTTTGTTTAGGAACATCACAGCTAGTCAGCATCACCCCCACACTTCTTCCTTTTCAGGATCGCCTTTGAGTTGTGAAAAAGGATTTGGATTCTGAAGGTGCGATTTGTGTTTAGTCTTTTTCTTGTCTTTCCATGGTGAAAGGCTGTATTTGTATACTGTTGTCTTGTGAACACCCATAAATGCAACATCAACAGGACCCCAGGAATTCCTGTCTTCAAAGAAATCATAGTATATAACAAAAAATCAGGCACTCTTAAAAGTCCAGCACCAAGTCTTGAGTGCATGCAGAACTTTCTTTAAGAGCCCCCTCCTTTCCTTAATGCCAATGTTTCGGTCTGTGCAAAAACCTTTACTTTATAAACTCGAAAGTTACGTTATCAATTAGTCATGGCTTGTTATACTGACACTGTTCATAAACAGCCTAAAATTAAAGCAATACTAAACACAACCATTTCGAACCACTATTTTCTCCACTGACTTTCCTCATTTCTTGTACTTATTTTGTTATGGACATTTTAATTCATAAATTTCTATTTCTCAACTGTAGCATCTTCTACAATTTATTCTACAATTTGTATGTTTTGTAGTACACTGAGGAAACATAGTCAATCTCTTGGTGAACTTATCTTCCAACCTGGATCTATTTTGAACATTTCTTTAGTGTTAGTGCCCAATCTGAAACTAGTTTTCTAAGACTGTTGGTTTTCATTTGTTTTTTTTTTTTTTGATTGTCACTTGTAAAGAATGTATGTAATTCTCTCCTTCCATCTTGCTTCATTTTTGTGCCAAGAGATGATACCTCGATGTGTGTGTGTTTATTTATGTGTTTGTGTGTGTAACTGTGTCTATGTGTTTTTGCATGTGTGAGAAAGAGAGAGCAGGGGGGAGGGAGAAAATTCATATATGTGGTCCTTTAATGTAGGACAGAAAGAAAAACAGAGGCCCTGAACCTAGCCCTGTGTATATTTTCAGTGCTACATACCATAGGTTTGGTTGTGTATTCAAAGCAACTTATCAGGAAGAAAAACTAAGTCATAGGTGACTTTCGCTGTAAGGGGGAAAATACATTGAAAATTTATGTTTGTGTAAGTTTGTCTGTAAGCAACATGATACATACTAGTGTATTTATGTGTGTGTGCATGCATGCAGGTAAGTGTGTTTGTATGTGGGTGTGAGTGTGTGTGCTCATGGGTGCTCCTGTTGTTATGGAGGGAGCACTTCACATGCCCTATCACCACCCATGTATGTGTTAGTGGCTATAGAAGAGAAGATTCTGAGCAGTACCTGGTACCAAACTATGCATGTGGTTGTTGTGGCTATAAGGTTCCGAAGACGTTTATGTCATGACACCTCACCCTGCTTCTAAGGCTTTGGTTGGAAAAAATAGAAAAAGTAGCAGTACCTGGCATCATGGTCTTTTGTGTGTCTAGGGGGCTTTTACTATGAGTAAATGGACACACAAACTGTATTCTTTTAAACACTGCTTGGCCCATTATATCTAGCCTCTTCTCAGCTAACTCTCGCACCTGGACTAGCCCATTTCTAATTATGTGTGTAGCACCCCAAAATGTGCTTACCGGGAAGATTCTAGCCTATGTCCATCCTGGGTCAGAGCTTCATCACATCTTCCTCAGACAGCAGAGTTATGGCGTCTGAGCTCACTTCCTCTTCCTCCCAGCATTCTGTTCTGTTTACTCCACCCACCTAAAGGCTGGCCAATCAAATGGGCCAAGGCAGTTTTTTTATTAGCCAATGACCTTCCTCCATCATATTTCCACAGCTCTTTGGAGTTTCTAGGTCCATGCCACCAAGCAAGAAACCTGATGCCAGTCACTCATAATCAGCATTTAAGTGTTTGGTGGCACAACCTCCTAAGAGAGCTGTGAGGTTTTCGCCATTAACCGTGAATCAGGAAGCCTCTCTTTTTTTTTATTAATTTTTTTTAATTAAAAATTTCTGCCTTTTCCCTCCCTCTTCCCCCTACTCCCCACGCCCTATTCCCCTCCCCCTCCCTCTCCAGTCCAAAGAGCAGTGAGGGTTCCTTGCCCTGTGGGCAGTCCAAGGTCCTCCCCCCTCCATCCAGGTCTGGGAAGGTGAGCATCCAAACCGGCTAGGCTCCTACAAAGCCAGTATATGCAGTAGGGTCAAAACTCAGTGCCATTGTCCTTGGCTTCTCAGCAGCCCTCATTGTCCACCATATTCAGTGAGTCTGGTTTTATCCCATGCATTTTCAGTCCCAGTCCAGCTGGCCTTGGTGATCTCCTAATAGATCAGCCCCACTGTCTCAGTGTGTGGGTGCCCCCCTTGCAGTCTTCACTTCCTTGCTCATGTTCTCCCTTCTTCTGTTCCTCATTTGGACCTTAGGAGCTCAGTCCATTACTCCAATGTGGGTCTCTGTCTCTATATCCATCCATCGCCAGATGAAGGTTCTACAGTGATATGCAAGATATTCGTTAGTATGGCTATAGGATCGGGTCATTTCAGGCTCTCTCTCCTCAGTTGCCCAAGGACCTAGTTGGGTACATCTCTCTGAAACCCTGGGAACACCTCTAGAGTTAAGGCTCTTGCCAACCCTATGGAAGCAGGGAAGTATATATTTTAATTAAGGAAGCCTCTCTTAAAGGAGCTGTGCCTCTGTTTGCTGCCAGCAAACAGAGCCTACTGGAGTAAAGACACTTACCAAGAAGCTCAATTTACTCTGTTCTTGTTTGCCTAGAGTACTTTATAACATCCTTATTTTAAAAACCTGTTTTTAAAGCTTCCTCAGGCTTTATTTGCAAATTCTTGCCAAACATTTGGACATCATTTATAGATGGAAATTTTTGTCTTTCCCTGTCCCACAGCAATTCAGTTCCAAAGAAACATGCAGAGGCTTAAATTAATCATAAACTTTTTGACCTATTAGCTCAGGCTTATTATTAACTAGCTCTTACAACTTAAATTAACTCATAATTCTTATCTATGTTTAACACTGTAACTTGGTACCTTTTCTCAATAAGGCAGTCTCACCTTGTTTCTTATGTAACTGACTTGTCCCTTACTCTCTGCCTTTTGTCTTTCCAGAATTGGTATGTAAAATGAAAACAGATAGTTTGTTTTCTTTTCATTTAAAAAAATAAAACAAATTAATTTTTTTTAAAAAGTGAGGTTGATATGGTGACAGTCCATGTGTAGGAGCAGTAAATACATGTTAGATAATTATTTTCATGTCCAGTTGTGTTTTGTTGTGATTCCATCTGGTCCAAAACATTAATTTAAAAAATATATTATAATTTCATTTTATTTGACCTTAAATGATAGTGTATGGGCTACTTTTCTTTCAACTTGACAAAAACTAGAATAATTTTGAAAATCACAAATGAGAAAATGGCCACCAAGTTGGTTTGTGATGTATTTTCTTGACTGATGATTAATGTGGCAAGGTATATCTAGTCGTGTGGAATGAGAAGGCTGAGCAAGCCATTAGTGGTAAAGTAGTAAACTTATCCATGGCCTCTGCATCAGCTCCTGCTTCCAGGTTTCTGTCTCAATTCCCTGCCCTGCCCTCCTACTGTTAGAGATTATAGAAAGTGTAAGCTAAAGTAAATATTTTGTTACTTAAGTTGCTTTTGGTCATGACATTTCATAACAGAACTAGAAATCCAAACTAAGACAATATGTGTACAGTCTAAAATAAGTAATAAGCATAATTTCTATTCCATTTTTTGCTATATTTAAAAGTTCATGAAATTACATACCCACACACGCACATGCACACACACACATACTTTTTTTGTTTATATGTTGCACTTCTCTAGAATTATCTAGGTAACTTAGGCTGGCCTCAGATTCTTATCAGTCTATTTTAGCAACCAAAGTGATTGGATTTTATATATAACTTGCATGTGTTTTTTAAATTTTCCATTCCCAAACAAACTCACATTATCTAGTTTTAAAATTACTTTGATTAATAATTGTAATTAATCAATTATTTAAATCTCTATAAATACTAATATCATAATAACTCTAATAATTCTATCATTTGTTATTTAAAATATTTCTAATTACTATATATCATAATAATAATGTTCTGGCATTTTATGTAAGAATAAATGTGTAATTTGTTACTTTCTCTTACTGCCTATATGTAAGGTATTTGTAGAATAATATGAAATATTTTTCCAGAATCTTCAATCAAATGTTACTAAGATGAGATTAGAATGTTTTTCACATTATATAGTCCCCTCTGGAATTTATTACTCCAAATTTTGAATGATTAATGAAACAGTATTCTACAGCTATTCTATTTTTATTTTAAAAATATTTCCCCTACTTTTGTTTTTAATCTAGAAAAAGAGGGTAAGTTAAAATTCAGAGGCTTATGATTTTTTTGGTTGGCCTTTCTTGCCATTGAAACCATATCTCATTTTATTCTGTTAAGTCTTTGACTTAAGTTATAGACACATGACTAATGAGATGCCTATTTTTTTCAGAATACAATGACCATTATTTATTTATTTATTTAGAGTGTATACCTTGTATTTAATTTGAATTTGAATTCTGTGTCCTAAATCATGTTATATGTAATCTACTGGCAACTTTTCAGGCTAAAGTGTTCTCATGAGATTCTGAGTGTCTACTGTCAGTAGGCAATCACGGTCACTAATACTGTCTCTAGAATCTTCAGTAACAACTAGTATTGAACAACTTCTTCCAAATGTCATACAGCATTTTTATACCAATCTTCAGAACCATCATTGTCATGATATTTGAAGTTTTGTCAAAGTCTCAATTTTCCTGGAAATTTATAAAGAATATCATGAGGAAGTACTATAGACTCAATAATATTTATCAGTACTATTGTAAATTTAAGAACATGTTTAGCCGGGCGGTGGTGGCGCACGCCTTTAATCCCAGCACTCGGGAGGCAGAGGCAGGCGGATCTCTGGGAGTTCGAGTCCAGCCTGGTCTACAAGAGCTAGTTTCAGGACAGGCTCCAAAACCACAGAGAAACCCTGTCTCGAAAAACCAAAAAAAAAAAAAAAAAAGAACATGTTTAGACTTCTGAACCTTTTGAATGAAATGAAAGATATACACCCGATTATGATACCAGACAATTAATATTATATGATGTGGTTGTTTTATACCTTTTTAGGTACAATATATTATAATATTTACATATTGCTTTAAAAGGAGAGTTATCATTTTGACAAAATATCCATACTTATGTTCAAATTTGTATCAGATATTTGAAAAAACTTGTAGGTTTTAATTATTAAAGATTATTTAAAATATTGGAGCTGAGGTGTATCTATCTATCATCTATCTATCTATCTATCTATCTATCTATCTATCTATCTATCTATCTATCTATCTATGTGTGTGTGTTTATGACTGCTTTTATATATATGTATGTGAGTTTTTTTGAACATTTGTGTTATGAGCCATTCCTTTAATAATATGTTACTCATTGTAGTATCATCCATAGTTGTCAAACACTGCCTTCATTCCATTCTTTGTCTTTGGAATTATAAGGTCAGGGTGCAACTTTGATTCTGAATTCAGTCTCATTAAGGTTGGGGCTAATCAGACAGCACTTGAGGACTCATGATGATGACATAGAGGAGAAAGTCAAGAAGGGAATGGAAGCAAATTAAAAGAAAGTTGCATCTATTTTCATGGCTAAACAATATCTCTTCTTGAGAAATAGTAATCTGGGATTGTGAGACCACATGGAATTCAGCCAAAATTATGTTGGAGGTAAGACTCTTAGTAAGGGGAATGAAGTGAGACGTCAAGACACCGTGAAACCCAGCAACAACTGACAGCTGAAGCAGAGCCAGCTGCCACTCAGCCTAAGATGCACCTTCAAATTCTGACTTTGTAAAGTATAGAGTGTTGTATAATTTTCTGGACATTTATTATCAAAGGATGTACTTGAAGCATTCTAAAAAGTAAATATGTATAACATTTTTGTGTTGTTTAATTTTCCCAGGTAAAGCAAAATTAATTGAAGGAAGAAAGGACAACAGTTTAGAATCTGGTAGTGGTAGCAATGACAGGCAGGACCATTTGTACAGTAGATGATATGTTATAGAAAACAATAACAAATTTGATGGGGATATTTTTATGAGATCATCAGGATATAATACATTCAAAATTTAATGACAAAATTTCATTTAAAGTGAAAAAGGAAATGTTTTTGTTTGTTCATACCATTATATATACTTAATAATGTGGGGGAAAGAGACAGAACTTAGACGGAACTCAGTTGGTGGAATGAGTTCCAGCATGCGAAGAGCCCCAGATTTAACTCTAGCATTTCATAATGTTGGCATAGTGGTAGAAGCCAGCAGTGCTCGCACCTGGGAGACTGGAAAAGTTCAAAGTTATCTGGGGATATATGCTCACCAAAGGCTCATCAATGTGGAGCTCCCTTGAAAGCAAAAGTGAAAATAAGATTTGGACAGTTGACTAGACAGTTTGAAATAAACAGGAGATCGTTGCGACAGGACTTAAGAGCAATGCTCTGATAATGAAGCCATAGAGATAGACAAAACAAGAGACAGAATTACAGAATTCTTAAATTGCAAATTCAAATACCTGATGTACTGTGTTGGCCTTAACATTCCCCTCAACTCTGAGTCTATGTAAATTTCAGGCAGCTCCTCCCACACTCTCTGTAGCCTCTCAGCCTTCTTCTTTGAGGGCCTCCACTTAAGAAAACATATAAGTGTAAATTATTTTCCGTGATTTTGAGATGTAAATTTTGTTAAAAGCTTTCTTCTAGCTTGATGATCTGCAATTGCCATTTTCAAGTCCCCGGGAGTCATCTTTGAAACATAATTATCAAGAAAGATAGCATTTCCATTTCTCAGCCTTACTTTACTGGACAACTGGCTCCCAGTTAGCATCATACCTCCCACCATGAGGAGTAGGAAAAGCTTACTTATCCTTTGAATATAGACACCTACTAAGCTAGGAAGGACTGGTATCCCTCCATCTTAGCTCCAGCAAACTCTGCAGGCATTTCTTCTGAAGGCAGGGAATTCAGGCTGAATTCTGACCCCTCCTTCCTAATGTAATACCTTAGGCCACTTTATACTTGATCTACCACATTTTTTTTTTCCTGTGAGAGAGCAAACATACCAAGAATGATCAGTGTTGTGGAATGGAAGACAACTAGTGTGTCACAAGACATTGAAAGCTAGAGAAAATTAATCGGTCAGGAAAAAGAATGGAAGTGAGACTAAAAGCCTGCTGAGATGTGGAGCAAAAGAAAAACTAAATAAATCATGAGCAATAGATGGAATACTACATTTGAATTATGTTGAGTGCAAATAGTGAAAACATATTGGGACTGAGTTGAATTGTAAGAGGTAAGTAAAGAATTGAGCCTGCAAGAGAATTTAAGAATGGAATACTGAGTCTGAGGGCTTTATTAAGACATAAATTGGAATGGTTAAGACTACTTGTTCAATAAAATAACATTTTCATTTCTTAAGATTTATTTATTAGGTACACAGTGTACTTGCTGCATGTATGCAAACATGACAGAAGAGGACAGTAGATTTCATTACAGATGGTTGTGAGCCACCATGTGGTTACTGGGGATTGAATTCAGGAGTTCTGGAAGAGCAGCCAGTGCTCTTAACCTCTGAGTCATCTCTCCAGACCCTAAAGTAACATTTACTATGTAAGCTTTTTTTATATAGCATTGATTCTTAAGAGAATTCTGTGAAAGGAACCCCATAGTTGCATTGGTGATTTCACTAGTGTAATGTTAATATATATAATAATGCTAGCAGAATATTTTTACAATGAGTCTTCAGAATAAAATATGTGATCTTCATAACTCCTTATTAGATTCTAAATCTTATAAGCCACAAATGAATTAGCTACCACCCCTCATCAAAGAGGTTTCTCTTTACAGCAAAGAGACCATCACAGAATACTGCAACCATGGAAAATGTAGTATCAAGAGGCAGTGGGGAGTCCAGCACCAATAGATACAGCTACACTTTCTATATCACACCTAAATCTATGATTCAGGGGATTTTCAGAAGAGGGCACAACACAGAAATATGGGTGCAAGAATACCATGAAGTAGTCTGTGAAGCAGACTCTCTTAGAAATGGCTGCATAAGAAATACCAGAACAATGGTAATATCAGTAGACATGCTAACCTGAAAGGGGGAAAATCTCATAGGATCCCAGGTCTAGAGAAGAATAGACAAGTAATGATTGCTTATAGAATTACTTTTCCTAAGGGCAGAACCCTTATTGATTATTCAACATGAAGCAGTCATTCGAAATACTGTAAACACATAAATAAGGAAAATGAAATATACCTGCTGTATTCATATTTTGTCTCCTCCTTCCCTGCCACACTCCTTTCCCTCCCTCCATCCATCTGTTCCTTCCTCTCTTCCTCTCTCTCTTCCTCTCTCTCTCTCTCTCTCTCTCTCTCTCTCTCTCTCTCTCTCCCTCTTTCTGTCTCCCTGCCCCCCACAAACACAATGTAATACATACATAATGTGTAATTTATGTTTCGGTCACAACCATAAGTGAAGAAAAACAAGCCATCAGTTTGAGAAGGGTCATGTGAGGAGGTGGCAGAAGGTTATCTGGAAGAGGACAGAGGGAAAACTGGGAAGGATGGGCGTGATATTATTCTATTTTAATTTAAAATGTATATTAACAAGCAACATTTGTGGTCCATGTGAACTTTATGGGTGGAAGCAATGCTTTTAGCACATGCTGCTGCTAAAGCAGGTCAGGTTCACATCATGACTCTCCGCAAGTCACAGGTTTTGTTTCCTATACTTTTTAATAGTTTTACATCTTTAGAGATCATACTAAAGTTAATAAATCCACCCTTTCCTTTCTTCCATCACATCTAATAAACCACTTCCACACTTTCTCTCTTTCAAATTCGTGGCCACATTTTATTTTATTGCCATGACATTTATTTTGCCGAATATGTACACAGAGTCCACTCAGTCCATATATTGGTTGCTTACATCCATGTTTTCAAAGTGGACCATTTGTAATCAGATATTTTATTTTCTTACATATCAATTGAATGCTTCTATTTTGGGAGTTGATTTAGTGACATATCTTGTACATCTCTGTGCCTTCACTCTGCCATTATATGCTAAAATTCTTCTCAATTTCAGAATACATTTGTATGACTTGACTTTTATATCAAAACTTTTTTTTTAAACAGATATGATTATGTTGTGCATGGGACAATCTGGACCACTACAAACACCTGAAAAGAAATTTTTCCTGTATCTGGTATCATCATAATATTATAACATGTTCTGTTAATAGAGTTTAATTTTCATAAATTTTTAATTATTTTAGTGGGATTTTTTGCCTTTGCTTGCTTTTAATACTAAGAATAAATAAATAATGACAACAAGTTTAACAAGCAAAAATACAACTGAAGAAACAAGAGGACTCTAGGCCATTTCAAAGTAACAAAATGGTTCATTTTTATGCTAACTTCAATTTCTTTGCTGTACAGTCTCAATGCTGAAGACAATAAAAAACTTCAATTTGTAATTATTGTGATGATTTTATAATGAATGAGAGTGAGCTTATTGTTTTTCCCTTGCAGATTGTACAGAGATCATCAACAATATAATCTACATATACTATGTGACTAGTATCTACTGTACAGTCTTACACAAACTGTCCACTAGGTAAGGTCATGATTAACATTCTCCAGAAAGTTCTCCAATGCAGTATTTACCCCGCTCCAAGCTTAATATATTCTTTCTTACCCAGTCTTTCCCCTAGCATTGTTCCAGAATTTCTTTTTTTTTATATTTTTTTTATTTTTATTCTTTTTTAATTAAAATTTCCACCTGCTCCCTGTTTCCCATTTCCCTCCCCTCCTCCCAAATATTGCTCCCTCCCCCCACTCCCCTCCCCCTATCCCCACTCCTCTTCTCCTCCCCCCACACCATTCCCCCTCCCTCTCGATACTGAAGAGCAGTCCAAATTCTCTGCCCTGCGGGAAGATGAAGGTCTTCTATCTATGTCCAGGAAGGTGAGCGTCTAAACAGGCTGAGCGCCCACAAAGCCAGTTCATGTATTAGGATCGAAACCTAGTGCCATTGTCCTTGGCTTCTCATCAGCCTTCATTGTCCGCCATGCTCAGAGAGTCCAGTTTCAACCCATGCTTATTCAATCCCAGACCAGCTGGCCTTGGTGAGCTCCCAATAGATCAGTTCCACTGTCACAGTGGGTGGGTGCATCCCTCGTGGTCCTTGTTTCCTTGCTCATGTTCTCCCTCCTTCTGCTCCTCATTTGGACCTTAAGAGCTCAGACTGTTGCTCCAAACTGAGACTCTGTCTCTACCTCGATCCATCGCCAGATGAAGGTTCTAAGGTGATATGCAAGATATTCATCAGTATAGGGATAGGGTCATTTCAGGTTCCCTCTCCTTAGTTGCCCAAGGTACCAGCTGGGGACATCTCCCTGGACACCTGCTAACCCCTCTAGAGTCAAGTTTCTTGCCAACCCTAAGATGGCTCTCTTAGTTAGGATATATACTTCGCTGCTCCCGGTATCTTCCCTTCCTATATCCCAACCATCCCAATCCCCCGAGCTCCTCCCATCCTCCCCTTCTCATGTTTCTCATCCCATTTCCCCTTTGCCCCTTGCCACCTCACCCGCAAGTTCCCAATTTTTGCCCTGCAATCTTGTCTACTTCCCCTCTCCAGGAGGATGACTATATGATTTTCTTTGGGTTCACTTTCTTATTTAGCTTCTCTAGGATCACAAATTATATGCTCAATGTCCTTTATTTATGGCTAGAAACCGATTATGAGTGAGTACATCCCATGTTCCTCTTTTTGGGTCTGGGATACCTCACTCAGGATAGTGTTTTCTATTTCCATCCATTTGCACGCAAAATTCGAGAAGTCATTGTTTTTTACCGCTGAGTAGTACTCTAATATGTATATATTCCACACTTTCTTCATCCATTCCTCCATTGAAGGGCATCTAGGTTGTTTCCAGGTTTTGGCTATTACAAACAATGCTGCTATGAACATAGTTGAACAGATACTTTTGTCATTTGATGGGGCATCTCTTGGGTATATTCCCAATAGTGGTATTACTGGATCTTGGGGTAGGTTGATCCCAAATTTCCTGAGAAATCGCCACACTGATTTCCAAAGTGGTTGCACAAGTTTGCAGTCCCACCAGCAATGGATGAGGGTACCCCTTTCTCCACAACCTCTCCAGCAAAGGCTATCATTGGTGTTTTTGATTTTAGCCATTCTGACAGGTGTAAGATGGTATCTCAAAGTTGTTTTAATTTGCATTTCCCTTATCGCTAAGGAGATTGAGCATGACCTTAAGTGTCTTTTGGCCATTTGAATTTCTTCTGTTGAGAATTCTCTGTTCAGATCAGTGCCCCATTTTTTTAGTGGGTTCATTAGCATTTTAAAGTCTAGTTTCTTGAGTTCTTTATATATTTTGGAGATCAGACCTTTGTCTGTTGCAGGGTTGGTGAAGATCTTCTCCCAGTCAGTGGGTTGCCTTTTTGTCTTAGTGACAGTGTCCTTTGCTTTACAGAAGCTACTCAGTTTCAGGAGGTCCCATTTATTCAATGTTGTCCTTAATGTCTGTGCTGCTGGGGATAAACGTAAGAAGTGATCTCCTGTACCCATATGTTGTAGAGTACTTCCCACTTTTTCTTCTATCAGGTTCAGTGTGTTCAGACTAATATTGAGGTCTTTAATCCATTTGGACTTGAGTTTTGTGCATGGTGATAGATATGGATCTATTTTCATTCTTCTACACGTTGACAACCAGTTCTGCCAGCACCAAATTTCTAATTGCTGTGGTTCTCAGTTGCATAAAGTTGTTTTCAAGATAATGATATTGGTTCATGGAACCTGTGTCTAAGGCATCAGGGATGGGAGATCAACAAATTTCAGTTCCTTTAGGACCTTTCAACCAGACAAATTTCTGGACCAGTTAGACAGTAAACCTCTGATTCCTTTAGTTTTGTATCTATTGCTATTTTTGATTATGTATTATTTAAATTTTTCATATATGATTTTTATAATTTAAAAGGCTGTATTTGCATTTGTGTATGAGAGATGGATACATAGAGAGAGACAAAGAGATACATTATATGTGGATGAATATCCCATTATTCGTATGTGTTGGACAAAGAACAACTCTGTGACATCAGTTCATCCTTCCATCTTTATGTGGATTCTGAGGAAAATATCTTATGTTACCAGGTTTGCATGGCAAAGCCCAGTATCCACTTTACCATCTTTAGTGTCCACATTTAACACTTAAACCTAATCAAAACACTTGTCTTCTTATACCTTTTTCTCTGGGTGACTTGTAAAAATTTTGATTGTATTATCATAACTTAAATAATCCATGTACTTTTATCTTCTTGATCATCACAGCTCTTATTTCTTTGATGTTTGTATTCTATGATATTTAGAATGGGGAATGTGATTCTCTGGAGGCTAATATTTATTTTTATTTATCTTTGAAGGTAAACATTTCTATTCCTTTTTTCTATGTAATAGAAATCTCCTTTGATCAATCTGACCACTCATATTTTTGTACCTTTCCTTTGGAGCGTTCATGTCTACAGAAATACATTTATTAGTTAATTGATCTAAAAGGTTGTTTCTTTTGGTTACTTATTAAACATCAGGAGCAATAAGCATTAAATATTCTTTATGTGCTGAGCAAGCAGTACCATGAGTTTTTACCTATATAAGTGCTCTTCCTTCCTGACTACATTTATTAATATTATTTTGTTTTATTTCACTTTTTAGATTATAATTATAACATTTCTTTCTTCCATTTCCTCTCTCCACACCCTCCCATATACACCTTCCTACTCATATTTAAATTAATAGTCCCTTTTGCATTAGCTATTTAATGCATATACATATGTGTGTATGTATCATATTATCATGTACATACATATATGCTCCTAAATATATCCTTCTAAATTCATACAATCTTACTTGTTTATATATTTTGAGTCTGGCCACTTGCCACTGGAAATTTTTCTGTTTGAGTGTGTAAGGGTACCTATGCTTCCTGTCATAATGAATCACATGGGCTAAACTTTTTGATGAAGTTCTTACCATTTAATTTTCTCTGTCCTTAGGTATATGTGCTGAATATGGCAAGTTCTCCTTCATGTATGAAGACAAGGATCATATCAATCCCAAAGAATTTTCTGGTATTGAAGCTTTCTAAGAATGGATGATGACAGAATTTAGGAACCCTGGAAATTAGTCACTTGGGTTAGATTTGTCGGTTGTGTCTGCCTGCCTCTACCCTGAAATGTACTGGTGATCTTTCTGAGTGACATAGAGTTTCCTCCTATCCATAGAGGCTGGATGCCCCCTCCCCATTGTTAGGTACAAAAATGAGAAAAGCACAATCATTTTATTATTATTAAAAAATAATAATTCTGCTTATTAAACAAATCTAAACAAATATTTTTCAAAATTTTACTTCTCTTCTAAAGATGTATGCTTACTTATGCACCTGTTTCAGCAAAAAAGTGCAATACCATTTTAAATAGCATAGCCAATTATGAGTAATTGTTTTATTGTTTTTAATGTAAACATTCTCACGTTTTCCATATCACATAATTTCCACATATTGCTTCACGTATTTTTCAACCACTATTGTAAGAAGCTCCACAATAACACACGACTTCTATCAGGCCACCACTCCAACACTTCTTTTATACTGTGTCATTCTAGTGTACTTTGAATGGCAGAAATTATCAATAGAACATTGGCATGTGTCCCAGGATTTAGAGGAGCCAGAGCAGTCAGTATTGTGTTTCTACATCCATTTGCTCAGCATGACACACAGACACAGATATAAGCACATAATCTGATAATCGGACTCAAGATTCACATCTTGAACATCTTCCAACATTTCCCCCTCAAATGTAAGACTCAGATACAGTCATTGAATCTCAATTGAAAGTCCAATTCATGTTATAAATCACACAGGGGTAGATTTTTATTATTCGGTAGGTGGAGTGGCCAAAGATTTCAAGAAAGGTACTACTAAGAAGCAGACTTGTCAAAAAAATCTCTTTTAATGTGTTACATGTTCTTTGAAATTAGATCCCACTTCTATGTCTTGAATCATCTTTGTAATATTTGAGCTTAGGATTCCTATAATGAAACTTATTTACTACATGAATAATTGAAAATTGTCTCAGTTATCTTTTCATTACATTTTGTAACAGAGTGTAGTTTTAATGTTATATTTTTATTACTTTTTTCCAACATGTTCTTGTTTTGGAGATTTTAAATGTTGCTTCATTTCTAATGGACAAATTATCTATTTTTGCTATTAATACTAGTGATCTCTCTGTAGTTTGTCTTTAACAATTTTTAAGTGATAACTGAGAACATGCTAACATTCTGAATTTAAGATGAGCATTTCAGGATCTGGATTATTTATTACTTATTTTGGTAGATGCAGAATGCAGAATCAGCTGCTTTGTGATTCCATAATATTAGAGCAGAAAAGGTAAAACAGGAAAGATAACAAAGCAGGTGCACTCCTGTTGTTGATGTTTTATCTTACAGAGTAATAAAGGAGTTTACATGGGAAATACGCATACTCCTTCCCTTGTTATTGCCAGGTTTTATTCTGTTTGCATTTTGAGTTGTTTTTGAAGCTTAGTTTCTTGAGCCTTGTAATTCTAGATCCTTGTGGATACTGCAGTTCCACAGAGTATCATTTTCAGGATAACACTAAAGGCATCTCTCAGTAAGTCGGGATGTAAAGCCCACCTGCCATCTTCTGTAACCAGGCAAGGTTTCCTTTCAGTGGAGGGACTGGTGCATCAACCCAGTCACAAAACCTTTCACCTACAATCTATTGGCCGGAATCAGAGATTGGACAGCCCAGACACCTAGGAGAGAACCAAACATTACTGACAAAAATATAAATAAATAAGCTTAAAAATCCCTGAAGATAAAATAATCATTAATGGCTTCAGTGCTCACCTGATATAAAGTTATTGTAAAAGAAATTATATTTTCAGTTTAAATTAACAAATAATTAACTATTTGACTTTTTTCTTTTTGTTTTACCCTAGGTCTCTGGGCTTTCTAGACTCTGTTTCTTGGTCACTCAAGCAGTGTCAGTGTGGGTTCCATCTCATGAAGTAGGTCATAAGTCAATCGCACATCACTTGGTTTCTTCAACAAGTAATGACATATTTGGCAATCAGCATAGATTGTAGATCAAAGATTTTGTGACTGCATTAGTGTTTACTTTTTGGGTAACATTAATAGTACCTTTCTATGTCATGGATGCTACAACATGGGGGTGAAGTTTCTATGTAAAACAACAACTTGATGTTTCCATGTTCAATGAGTTATGTAGGTATTGCCTACATCAATGGTGTCTTAAGGTCAGTTTGAAGAAAGAAACCTGTTTTCTTGGCTCAGTTTGGGTTGTTTGAAGACTTTTACGGTACTCTTTGGTCAACAACTCAATTTGAAACCTGTATGGAACCCTAATGTAGTAGACACTTTCTGTAATACATGAAGGCTATCCTAATAAAATCTCCAAATAATGCTGGATACTGAACTCCTACTGGTCATCTCTTGTCACTGATTGATTTTTTTTTACCTTCAATACATACAAAAGGGCCATTTTATTTTTTAAAACTATCATTTGCTGTTGATAATTTTTGTTTTGGGTAATGGGAATGAAACAGAGGGCTTAACACCTGCTAGGAAAGTGTTCTTCCATACTGTAATCTTAGCCTGTCTCACTTTTTAAAAACATGTTCCACTATTTCACTTTAAGTCAGCAGATCACAACCTGTGGGTTGTGACCCCTTCGGAGAATTACATATCATCATAATTTTGTGTTATGATTCATAACAGTAGAAAAATTATAGTTATGAAAGAGTAATGAAGTAATTTTATATTTGGAACTCACCACAACATGAGGACCTATAACTAAAGAAGGTTGAGAACCAGTGCTTTAAGTCCTTAGAACTGTGAGTTTAATATACTCTTATTGATAGAATTGCAATAATTATTTGTCATCCATTGTTTTGTAGACTTGCTAAAATTAGATGCATAAAAATATAAAATGCATACTTTGCAAAAGTAGTTTATACTAAGCATTAAAGACCCTTTGCTACAATGTATGCACAATCAGATATATAGATGGATGAACAGACATATCAATTAATGATGAAAGAAAATAACATACACACACACCACAACATCAAAAAACAAACAATGCATTTTTCAATTACATTGCTGTTCATTCAAAACAGCTATATTCTTGTTTCTTGTAGCAGATTACAATGAGGACAGCATATATATATATATATATATATATATATATATATATATATATATATTCTTCCTAATTCCCTTTCTTTCATTCCATGACCACAATAGAAAACACACTACATTCCAACATATTTGCATATTAGTATGTGAATTTTAAATTGTGTTCAAATTCCAGTGTCATATCACCAAAAGCAATGGTGGCACTCAAAGTTATGCAGTACCCTTATACTTATTTTTAAGGATGTCATAAGACATTGGGTACAGTATTAATATATTCCATCAAATTTATAGTCTCTTCTTAAATGAATGTGAATGCAAATACCAGGATACAGATTCATACTCACAATCTGTAATATATACAAATGCTGGCATCTTTTCTAATTCCCTTGATGCTCATCCAGCTTTTATGGATGAGGTTTTGGAATCTCCTGCTGAAAATTTAGTTGTAATGGCAAGAAAAGTGACTGCACTCATCCACAATCCAGGTCACTAAAATTACACTTTGTGGAGGTATAGGACAGCATGGTTTATTTTTGCAAAACTAAAGGAACACCTCTAAACATTGAAGGTCAGAAGCTCCACACAACACCTGGTGTGGGGAGTCATTTTAATCATTCCTCTCCTGGAAGAGAAGCAATGCTACATCTCCCTTTCAGCTGAGCAAACCTATTAACAGCAACTTTTGCCAGGTTTCTGTTGTGGGCTTTCTATTCAGAAGAGGGAGTTTATTTATCCTAGTGAAAAACACTCTTTTCCTGAATCACGTTGTTTCATGTGAATGACTGGCATTAGTTCATTTCTTTGCCGTGAATAAAAACAGCAAGCAGACACCTGAATTAAATTCTATTTCTTCCCAGGAGGACCAATCAGTAGATCTGCTCTCTTCTACTTCTCTTACACTGATATTCCTATTGTGTTTGTGTGAAATTCAGCCCTTTAATCTGAGGGAGTAGAATATAAAATATTGTAAACAACACTGATTAATTATAAATTGTCATGAAATTGATGGGTAAAGGAACTAATCTTTTTTTTTTTTTTTTTGGTTTTTTCGAGACAGGGTTTCTCTGTGGTTTTGGAACCTGTCCTGGAACTAGCTCTTGTAGACCAGGCTGGTCTCGAACTTACAGAGATCCAACTGCCTCTGCCTCCCAAGTGCTGGGATTAAAGGCGTGCGCCACCACCACCCGGCTTCTGCCAGATATTTTAAACCCTTATTTCTCTCCCTTTTACTCTAGAGAACCACAAGAATATACAGATAAATTACGAAAGGAGTAGAATTTCCACAATGTTAAATCACAACGTATTTTCAGTAGCTTAAAAGATTTAAAGGATAGTCTAGAAATATTGGACAAAGAAAAATGTATTGACTAATCAGGACAGTTTCATGACTACAGGTCATTTATATTTGTGGATGTAATGTTAGGGACCCTATTTATACAACAAAATTTTACTTATAACATTTATTTCTCACCTTAGGCCAATATACCCCTTTCTTAGGTTGTTTACCAATATTGACAAAATTAAAAAATAACAAGAAAAAACTTTGAAATTAAAAGCTTCAATGACGTCTCTCAAGCTGATAAAATGTGTATATATATATATATATATATATATATATATATATATATATATATGATAATATGAATGTTGGGTGTACATGTGTCTATAAATATACATATACTTACATATATATCTTTATATCAAACTTTCTATGTAATATACATATAAAAATATATGTATTTATATAGACTTTATTTTTAATATGACATCTCCTGCTCTACTTCACATATTAATGATGTTATGGCTCTTAGCCTCTGGATACTGTCAATACCCATTTTGACACGTAAGTTTAAAGCTGATGGCATGTGGTATAGCTGGATGTTGCTAACCATCTGCCATTAATCATTGAATAAAACAACAGCAAATTATTAGCATTCTTCCAAACTTAAAAATATTTGACAGACTTCATCATTTGCTTTTGCTTTGTTTTTTTTTTCCCTTAGTATTGTATGTATTGGACCATGACCTGTGTGAGCCAGGCTTCCAAAACTTAGCTGTATTTCCATATTGAAATGGATTTTTAAAGACATCTAATTCAACAGGATAGGAATAATATTTATTTATACATTAACTAGATTTGTTTGCTATCACATTAATGTGGCACTGAGTTGGGAATTCCAGGCTTATAATTCAAGATATTGAATGTTTCTTAAACACTTTTAGTCAATTTTTCAAAAAGAATTCTGCTTTTCTTGCAAATTGAAGTAAAAAGATGTGCAGATGTTGAATTTCAGTCATAATGTTAATTCATGTTGTTATATTTAATATAATCATCAATTATTTTGGGGGGTCAAAAGGTGAGTTGGTCATTTTAGAGTTTTAGATTCATGGGAATAAGGCAGAAATGCAAATAAAAATATTACCTTCTTGAATAATTTTTGTTTCTCCCCCCAACATCATTCATAATTGTCTTTCCTTTGAGGGACTTCATGGAAAGTTCAAATATTTATTCAGTAACTTCAGTGCCAAATAATTCCTTAGAGATTATCCGGCTAGAACTTGCTTCTACTGGGTTGATACTATATGAAGGAAATAATTAACATTTGTTAATTTGGCATGTGTTGAATACTTTTACTACATAAAAATGCTAAAACAAAGGAGATAGAAACAACAAACAGAGAAGACCAATATCTCTCCCCTGAATCCTTTTAGCCATTGAAAGGATGCAAATATTTACACAGTATAATAATAATAATATCAATTTATAACTACTTTATTTTGCATTCTTAAGAAAAATATTCAGATGATCACTTGAGATAGTAAGAGATTTGGAGCAAGAGCAAGATATCTGAGATGAGTTTTGGTGAGGGTCCAGTGATGGTGTGCCAGAGGCTTGGACCCAGACCAGTGACTCAGCACTGACTCCGCAATGACACACCACAGATCCCGGTGCCCATAGGATGAATGGAGACCTATAGAGGGGTAGTGTGGGTTTTTGTTTGTTTCTTTATATTGTTTTTAATTAATTTTGGATGAGGTTTTTTTGGGGGTACATGCTGCAGTGGTGAGAAGCAGATATGGAGGGACTGGAAGGTGAATGGAATTGTGATTCATAATGTGATAATCCCAAATAATTAATAAAGAATTATGCTAAAAAAGGAAAAGATGCATGTAAAAATGCACTCAACAAATTTATTGCTCCTCTGCTCATCCCCACGAGTGGTGAGCTCTTACAAGAGTCCATTTACCTCTGTAAATCAAAGACCCAAAACTGAGTTTGAGCTCCAAAAGCACGATTTATTAGGCGGACAAAGAATATATATGCATTATTAGGTCCTCTGCACTGGATGCCTGTGACTGCCCCCATCTGTGTTGTCTCTTCTGGTGAGAGTTAATAGAAGTACAATGTAAGCAATGACTGTGTATGTGAACTATTATAAATAAACTCATAGTTACAATAGTTTGACACTGTAGAAAATGCTTGTTATTTATATATTTAATAAGAAGTACATCTGTACATACTGCAGAACCTAAAGTTCAAAGCCATGCATATACACATCCAAATGCATGAAATTATATACAACTAAATGAATACTGTGTCAACTAAATCAAAAACAATTTTACATTTAAATTATACAAATAATTTTGTGTACAAGAGAAGTATACATTATACATCTTTATTATTATGCATAAAATCTTAACCTTCTGTTTGAGAGATGATGAATTTTAATGTGGATTGTGTACTTTTTCGAGTAAAAATCTCAGATATGGTGGTTCACACATATAAAACCTGCACTGAAGAGACAAAGGATAACATAAATCCACAAGTTCACAATTAGTCTGCTCTACACAGTGAGTTCCCGACCAGCCAAAGATAGAAAGACATTGAATCTAAAAGAGCTTAAAGACATCTACAAGAAAACAAGAAAAATGACACAATGACATCGTAGTTCAGTTGTTTTAAGAAACTTATGGTGGAAGACAAAACTGTTTATCTCTGAGCTGTTCAGCAGAAAAGGGCTTTCTCTGATATATATGTGTGTGTGTGTGTGGTGTGTGTATGTATATATATATATATATATATATACATATCTATGTATATATATGTATGTATATATATGTATATATATCTGCAACAATAAAACCATTTACTCCTCTTTTTCTTTCCGTCTTCTCATTCATTCATTCTTTCTTTCTTTCTTTTTCATTAAAGGACCTAAAGAAATGAAAGAATTTTTGTAAGTCTCTTTATACTAATAAACATTTGTCTCCAATTTTCACCATCAGATCTAAAAGGAGTTAATATTAGTGGAGAAGTAGGTGAATTTCAGTAATTATGTCCATAAAATTCTTTTAGCAGGTGATATTATATATGACTGAATAATGCATATTTTGTAAATTAACATGATCTTTATGAGTTTATAAGGCATGGCTGGTAGAATATTAGAGGCTACTTAAGGTAATCTGTATCAATATCCGATTCTGTAAGAGGGATATCCAGCAATGTCATTGCTCAGGCAAGCTAGCAATACCTCTTATAATTTCTAATAGAGAAAGAAACCTCTAAGTTCCAACCCCAAGATATGCGTGATGTGGGAAGGAAAGAGCATCCTAGAGAATTTGGTGATGACCCTCAAATTTCTGTGAATGATGTATTCCAGATCCAAGGATCACTTACATTTATTAAATCACTAGAAACTTGGAACTGAATAAGATCCATGATTCCCCTAAGTCTGATTAATAAATAAGTTGTTAGCTAATATTATGAGGAATAGTCACTAGCCTAGATAAAAGTCTACCCAGCACACTAACTTGCCATCTAAGCTTACTCTCTTATCTAACATGTCCATTTTCTTAAGAGTTGGTAGTCAATGCAACTGCAGACGTGCTAAGAGAACATACAGTGGAGCCAGTCTCCAGAAATTCTGAAATTTAATTGTTGGCATTTTCAATTATAATATTAAGTTGGTTTGTGATAATTTTTAATTTTTAAATGACTCATTATATTTTCTTTATTTTATGTATTTTTTTGCTATCTTCTGTGAATCTTAGTTGCTTTCAAATAGTTGATTATAGTTTAAAGGAAACAGTTTAAAAGAGGTTAAGAGAAATCATTCGGCATGAGAAACACTAAGTCCAGTCCCTCTCTCACAACACCTTATTAGTTCATTATTAGTATTTTCTGTGAATGAGCCCCTTAAAGGATAGCCACTGCCAAATATTCAGCTATAAACACATATATAAGATAGCAGCACTAAATGGACTGTGTAGATTGTATTTACATAAGTATATATACAATAATAATAAGGAACATATAAGAGGGCATGGATTTTGAGAGGGAGTGGGGGCATGGGAAGAAACAAAAGAACTGTGAATAATAAATCATGTGCATACATTACTTATATGTGAAATTCTCAAAAAATAAAGAAAATGGTATATTTGAAAAGAACAAATTCGAACGCATGCTAATAATCCAGTGCTTGGGAGTAGAGGTAGGAGAATTTCAATCCTAAAACTAGTTTAGGCTACAAAACTACTACGTATAAACTCTACAGAAAGACTGCATCAGAGAAAACATAAGGGAATGTAAGTTTTGACAGAGACTCTTATGGGTGACTCAGAGACCTAGGATATACAAAATACAGTTGAAATAAAATCAGTAAAAGTATTCCTAATAATATTCTGTTAATCTCATAGATCCAAGCTTAGTCAAATTGTCATTAGAAAGGCTTCCAGCAGCAGCTGATGTGAACAGTTGCAGAGAACCACACCCAAACATGAGATGAAGTTTGGAGAAACTCCCACACAAGAGGGGGGAGGAAAATTGTAGGATCTATAGTGGTCAAGGACACCAAAAGATCATGTCCCACAAAATCAAAATAAGGAAGGTTCATAGGCGCTCAGAGAGACTGACGTGGAAATCTCAGAGTTTGCGTGGGTCTGAGTTAAGTTCTCTGCATACATACTGTGACTATTTAGCTTAGATGTTCTGTGAAACTCCTAATAGACAGGGTAGAGGTGTCTCTGGCTCTTTTTCCTGCTTGTCAGACTCTTCCTCCTACTGGGTTGTCTTGTCCAGCCTTGACATGAGGGTTTGTGCTTGGCTTTATTGCATCTTCATATGGTGTGTTGGGTTGATATGTCTGGGAGGCCTGACCTTTTCTGATGGGAAGTAGATGAGAGCAGATGTGGGACATAGGATAAGTGTGGGTAGGGAACTGGGATAAAGGGAAGAAGGGAGACTGGGTTGGGAGCATATTGATGAGAGAAGAGTAAAAAAAAAAAAAATAAAAAATAAAAAAATGCCTGGCATTGATTTTTCAAAGGTTGTGTTGGAAGGAGAGAACATGTTAACACTGAATGAGGCTTACTAACTGAAAACATTTCCTCTGAACATTTAAGACAAGTTTTATTAAAATGTAAGACTGAAACCAAGGCATCTTCCTATACAAAAATGGTAAATATACTCTGTTGACGTTCATAATATCTATAACTATCAACTCACAACTTGTCCAGCAATATTGATACTGTAATTTACTGTAATTCATGTGACTGTTCTGTGTTTCTATATAATCCTATCTTTGCTTATAAGATGACACAAAATTTTAAGTTTATTATTTATTGTTAATATTGTTTTATTTTTATTTTAGGATCAGGGTGCATTGTAGATTATTCTAAGCTTAAAATTTGTGTGTACTTTAACATTATCTTCAACTCCTTATTTCTTGTCTCTTCCCTACTTGCTGACCTGCACCCATGCTGGCAATTCAGGTAACTACCAGTCTATCTGATTCTGAGTTCTTCAATACAGTATGTTATAATTTATATTTAAATAGTAAAACTAGATATTTCCATATGCCTAATATTTTACATCTGCATTTAATTAGTTATGTGGTTATTAATAATAGTGAAAGTTCTACCCAAAAATTGGTTGTCCCTCTCCCCATACATAAGATTGAGGTGGCTTCCCTACAGGGGTCCATTTGAGTTTGCAAGGCAAAACCCACAAACTGCTGTGTTTGAGCACCAAAACCAATACATATAGATGTATATAGATGATACTTTTCTGAATATGCTAAACCACCACCTAAATTAATACCCCTCAGAAATATATATGATAAAATCCATAGTGAATGCATCCACTTTCTGTCTCAGTTGCATGATAGTATTAGAAATAAGAAGGTACTGTGAGAAAGTAAATATGTACAAATCCCTTTCTCCTTCAGTACTTCTTTTTGCAAAAATTATGGACCTTGACTTTTCTTAGCTTTTATCCATTCTAGAGTTACTGTGAAAAACCTTTTACAGGGATGGACCATATTTATGCATGCTGGCTTCTTGCTCAAAGTAACATATTAAACCACCTTTTACTACCAAAATGTTATATTTAAAATCCAGTCACCGTTGCTATAATCATGATTTTAAAAAGAAAACATTCTTATTCTGGCAGATATTTTTTCTGCAGTTGAAAGTGGACATAAGACTCCAATGTTTCACCTTTAGAGTGCGGACTGTTCCAGAGGCTCTCCAAGACTTTTCAGGTTTGTGGGTTCTGAACCAGGCTGCATGTAAGTATACATCATTGGTTTCTGTCTTAATTCAAGCAGTCCTACTTCCTGGAATAAAGATATGCCAGTTTCATTGGCTCTCCGGCCTGTTGATGGCTGGTGGGATGATAATTCCTCTTTGAATATCTAAATCAACCTAATAAATCTCTGTCATATACATATATATATATATATATATATTGCTTCTGTGTCCCACTGTAGAGCTTTAATAAAAGTTCTTACTGCATCTTGTCATGTGTAAACTTTTTTGATAATTATTGTGCTTTTACTTGAAATTGTTATGAGGTTATTATTATACCTCTCTGTGCTTATTTGAAACAAATGGCCCCTAAAGGGCATTATTAGGAGTTATGGCCTTACTGGAATATGTTTGGCCTTGTTGGAGGAAGTGTGTCACTGTGCAGGAAGGCTTTGAGGTCTCCTAATGCTCATACCATACCCACTGAGACAGACCAATTCCTATTGCTTGAATAGCAAAATGTATAACTCTCAGCTCCTTCTCTAGCACCATGTCTTCCTGCATACAACCATGTTTCACATTGATGATGATAGACTGAACTTCTGAAATGTATGTCACTCAATTAAATATTTTCCTTTATGAAAGTTGCTGTCTTCATGGTGTCTCTTCACGGGAATAGAATCCCTAACTCAGACACTATCTAAGATGTAATTCATTTATATTAGTTAAAGTTGAAAGTGAGTGGGTAAATATATTTTCATTATCCTGCGAGAAACATGAAACACTAAATATAATCCAATTGAGAAATTAAAGTAATTACTTCCCTTTATGTAAACTATTTTTGGTATTGTGTGTAATATAGTAGGTCAGTGGATTTTGTATTGACATGGATGAGATCTATATCCTAAAATATTTTTAAATACAAGCTATGCTGTGACTCCTTGTATATCTGCCTACTAACAAAAAGGTAGAAAAGGAGGGGAAGAAATTAAGCTAGTTATATTACTTCACTGTTTGACTGTATCACATTTATTTTATCCACTCATTAAGTGAAGGACATTGGTTTGATTTTGCATCTTGAGTCTTCTGAACAAAGCTGCAATAAACAAAGTGAAGATTTCTCATATTTGGTTTTAATTATGAGGAGGAGAATGATGAGGAAGAGGGATGGAGAATGTAATCCTGCCATTTAAGACTTGGATGGCATTAAGTACAATAAAGAGGCTGATATGGTGTGCTCTACTTATATGTAATTTCTAAGATAATCAGGTTTATGAAACCATAAAAAACAATGGCAATTGCACAAAGGAGTAGGGATGGACAGGAGACATTATGCCACAAGTATAAAATATTAGCCATTATAATTAAACAAAGGATACAATATTATAAAACATCATGCTTATAATACCTACTGTTAACAATTCACTATTGTTATGTTCAAAACTTATTGAGTGTTAATCTCATGCTTAGCTTCTTCATTTACAAATGAGTACACATTCATATACCAAAAGCAACAACAGAGAGGTAGAACATTTAAGGAAATATCCAATGACTCTTACTTTGATTGTAGTCACAGTATCATGAACAAACCAAAAATCAAAATGGTGCTCACAACATAATACAATAAAGCAGTGAAAAACAAACAAAACTGACTAATAAAGATACTGAAAACAGTCTTTGTACTCTCCAATCTGTATGATTCTTTTATATGATGAAAATGAACAGTTCATTCCTCTTTAACTATTTTTTTTAATCAATTTATTGAGCTATACATTTTTCTCTGCTCCCCTCCTGTTAAATCCTCTCCCATGGTTTCCATGCTCCCAATTTACTCAGGAGATCTTGTATTTTACTACTTTTCATGTAGATTAGATCCATGTATGTCTCTTTTAGGGCCTTCATTGTTGTCTTTATTCTCTGGGATTGTGATTTGTAGGCTTTTTTTTTTTTTTGCTTTATGTTTAAAAAACACTTAAAAGGGAGTGTATATGATAATTGACTTTCTGAGTCTGGGTTACCTCACTCAATATTATGTTTTCTAGTTCCATCCATTTACCTGTAAATTTCAAGATGTCATTATTTTTTTTCTGCTATGTAGTACTCCATTGTGTAAATGTACCACATTTTCCTTATCCATTCTTCAGTCAAGGGGCATTTAGGTTTTTTTCCAATTTCTGACTATGACAAACAATGCTGCTATGAACACAGTTGAGCATATGCCCTTGTGGCACAATTGAGCATTCTTTGGACATATACCCAAAAGTGGTATTACTGGTTCTTGAGGAAGGTTGTTTCCTAATTTTCTGAGAAATCGCCAAACTGACATCCAAAGAGTTGTACCAGCTTGCATTCCTACCAGCAATGCAGGAGTGTTCCCTTTACTCCATGACCTCTCCAGCATAAGTTGTCAGCAGTGTTTTTGATTTTGACCATTCTTACAAGTGCAAGAGGTAATCTCAGAGTTGTTTTGATTCGCATTTCTCTGATGACTAAGGATGTTGAACATTTCCTAAAGTGTCTTTCAGCCATTTTAGATTCCTCTGTTGAGAGTTCTCTGTTTCGGTCTGTACTCCTTTTTTTTATTAGAATATTTGTTCTTTTGATGATCAGTTTTCTGAGTTTTTTACATATTTTGGAGATCAGACCTCTGTCTGATGTGGGGTTAATGAAGATCTTTTCCCATTCTGTAGGCTGTCATTTTGTCTTGTTGACGGTGTCTTTTGGTTTACAGAAGCTTTTCAGTTTCAGGAGATCCCATTTATTAATTGTTTCTCTCAGTTCCTGTCATGCTTGGGTTATATTTAGGAAGTGGTCTCCTGTGTCAATGCATTTGAGTTTTCTTCCCACTTTCTCTTCTATAAGGTTCAGTGTGGCTGGATTTCTGTTGATCTCTTTGATTCATGTGGACTTGAGTTTCGTTCATAGTGATAAATATGGATCTATTCATTCTTCTACATGTGGATGTCTAGTTATGCCGGCATCATTTGTTAAATATGCGTTTTTCAATTTGGTATTTTTTGCTTCTTTGTCAAAAATCAGGTGTTCAAAGGTATCTGGGTTTCTGATTCGGTTCCATTGGTCCTCCTGTATTCCTGTCTGTTTTTATGCCAATACTAGTCTGTTTTCAGTACTGTAGCTGTGTAGTAGAGTTTGAAGTCAGGGATTATGATGTCTCCAGAAGTTTATTTATTTTGCAGGATTGTTTTGGCTAGCCTGTTTTTTTTGCTTTTCCATATGTGAACAGTTCATTCTGTTATAGATGTTATTACTAAACAAACAAAGAAAGGAGGTCAAATATCCATCAACTTCCAGAATAAGCTTTAACTTTAACATCCTTCACTGTGTGACTAAATACCTTCTCATGTAGTACTCAGATGGGAACCATAGTAAAAACATGTGGCAATGGTAATTCCATAGTACCCCTATTTCCTCAAGCATGGAGACTCCAGACTTAGGTCAAGGGAAGAGCATCTTTTTTACCATGTCCACCAGAATCCTGATTTCATCTTATTTGAAGGTTTACTTTTCTCTGTTCTTTGTATATTTCATGCCCTTGGAAAGAATTTTTTTTCTTTGTGGTTTGTGATTTCTTCTTTGTGATATATATTTTAGAACCCTGAGATTTCTTTGGGTTACAATTTAATGCTGTTTGTTGACCAATCTATCTCAGGTTTTGTGGAACAAGGAGATCTATTTAATAACACTATAAAATTATTTGTTTTTTCTAGTAAAATTTATAGTTGTGTTTCCTTAGCAGAAAACCTCTTTAAACCTTAATTTCAAGTATAAGTTCTCTGGTCTTTTATATGAAAATTTTTATCCATTTCAATTTTGCTAATTCACACTGGTTACCTTGACAATAAATTAAATATCTTCTTAAGACAGTAAGTATTGGGCCTTGGATAGCCTCTCCAAGATATGTGTTGAAATTTAATTGTCATAGTAACTGTATTGGTAGGAGCAGTCTTTATGAGGTGATTAGGACATGAGAACTCTTTCTGATAAACAGATAATGAAGTGGATCATGGTGATATTGCAAGAGAAGATTCATTATGAAAGTGATTCTCTCTCTGCTTTGATCTCTGCACAAAATACTGATGTTCATCCTTTCTGCCATAGGTTGACAAAGTAGGAAGCATCTTTCCAGAATCCATTGCCCTTCTTTCTTATCCATCAATTTCTAGAACTATGGTCCAAATGAATTTCTGTCCATTATAAACCAGGTGGCCTTCAAGACTTTATTTTAATGTCAAAAGATAAACTAAGTCTTGTAAAAGCCAGAACCTTTTAACCAACTCTTTTCAGTGAGCTTACAATTTCAGGAAGAAATTCTCCGTTGCCCTTTCACTAACTTTCAAGCTCCTTCCTATGGCTCAATTTTTGATATAAAATTATTTGGCTCTTTCAAACTTTCCAGACACGAAGTTATAGATTTCTAAAGTTGGCATACCCGGAAAAAAACAGAAGTCTTTTTATTTACTACCTGTTTTATAATAATTTACTAGCCCAACAATTACAGAATTATAGTTAGAGGACTTTTAATTTCAGGAAGTGTGCTGTTTATTAGTCATATGTTCAACAAATATCTTAGTTTTTCAAGCAATATAGAAATTAACTCCTATCAGGTTATATGTCAGGACTCTACAGTAAATTCCTCATGACTGAGGCAGGAATATCTCTACAACATTGATTTGTCATCATTATTCATGAAAGTGTCATATCATTGGAATGTGTGACTATCTGAGTAAATTTTAAAAGTGTGACTGAATACTAAGCCCTAAAAAAACCCAAAGGAGATAGGGAGCAAACAGACAGTGTTGAATGGAAATGTGGTAAAGAAGAACACTGAGGCTCACAGCACCGTTTAGTAAGAAAAATAGCTCCTCATTACACACCTTGAGATGGTATTCATGGTAGACTGTGCCTCGCTAGTCAAGCATATAGCTTGATTTATGTGCAATGAGAAATTTGAGTTATTTGACAATTTTGTCAGCAAGAGCCATCTTCTCTGTTAAGATCAATAATTGATTGCTTATGATTAGAACACATACTTATCTGGTCCATAGAAAGAGCCACCCAGATTTCAGAAGAGAAACTATTAATATTGAATGGAACAAATAGGGTTGTGTCTTAAGGTTTTTATTAATGAGAGACCATGGCCAAAAATCAAGTTGGGAAGGAAAATATTTGGATTATACTTTGAGATTATAGCCTATCACTTGGGGAAATCAAGCAAGACCTGAATCAGGGTAGGAACCCAAAGGCAGGAGCTGATGAAGAAGCTATGAAAGAGGCTACCTACTGGCTTACTATTCATGGCTTGCTCAGGTTGACTTCTTATAGAACCAAGGACCCCAGTCCAGGGGTAGAAATATCCACAGTGACTTCTTCCATCAATAACTTAGTCTATTTGGAGGCATTTTCTCAAATAAGGTTTCCTCCTTTCAGGTGACTCTACCTTGTGTCAAGTTGACATAGGACTAACCAACAAAGGTTGGGGGTTATAGATAAGTCAAGAATATCAAAATCTACAGTAGACAAATATTTGTGATTTTCTTTGTAAGGTTCAAGTTCACACATATGACCTAATTATTTCGTCTTTTTTTTTTCTCTTGATGCTTAGAGGAAGGCTTATTGACAAACTTTCTTTGCTGCTTTGATATCAGGATTTTAGTGTCATTTCAGGTAACCATCAATAGAAAGGGTATTATAAAGCCCTAGACAGATGTGAACTACAGTTTCTCTATGGAAAATATGGGTAAATGGTCAACTTCTCTGGTGAACAAATTTGTCAAATAAACCCAAAGCACATACTAAACATTAATTCTTGCTTGAGAACTTTCAGCCTTAGATAACTTCTTCAGGCATTCTATCAGTGGAAATGAGAGTACTTCTCTATAGACATGCTACCGTGAAAATAAAATCACAGGATCTATAAAATCTTTTTGGGCTTTGGATGAGCTAGAGAAAGTAATTGAATTTATTTTACTTACTTGAATTAATTTCAGGCTAGAAAAGCAAGAAGAAATAAATTAGCTGTCAACGCCTAATGTCCTTGGTTTTGCTCCACTGCTTCTCCCTGTTCTCTTCTCCACTCTGTGCCCCATACACCCTATTCCTAAAATATGTATCAGCAGGGACATTCTTCCTCTTTTAATGTTATAAATGGATAATAGAACACAATCACAGAAAAAATGAAAACAAGAAAGATCAGGTCATTTTGAGTCTCCTTAGACACTTTAGATTTCAGAGCATTCCCCACATATATCTGTTCTGTATGTTTGAGTTTTGAGTGAATTAATGTATTAAGTATAATGCAAACAAAAGAAACGGAATAAATAACAAGTAACACATAGAATCAGTAGGTAGATAGCAAATCTCTTATCTAATGTTCGCAACAGCGCACACAGCAGTAGCCCTGATGAAAGAAAAAACAACAGGTACCCTCATGAAGTTTGGGAATTACAAATATGAACAGATTTATACTCTTTGTTGAGGCAGCCAAGCAGAATTTCTCATTCAGAAAGTCCCCAAAAGTGGCTCCTATGTGCCTCTCCATGGATGATTTCCTATTGCTGAATTTCTGGTTTCCCATTTCTACTATAGGAATATTTATATTATAGGATAAACAATAGCAACTTTGGATGGGTATAATTTATGTTCTAATGTTTCTCATGGACAAAAATTTTATATTGTGATAATATTTTTTTTAAAAAATCTTTTATTTTTAAAACAATCTTATTTTTCATAACGATCCCAGTTTTCTCTCCCTCTAGTCCTTCCACCCCTCCTACCTTCTACCCACACCACCCCCATCCACTCATCAGAGAGGGTTAGGCCTCCCATGCTGATTCAACAAAGTCTGTTATATCACTTAAGACAGGACCAGTTCCCCCTGTACCTAAGCTGAGCAAAGTATCCCTCCTTAGGGAATGGGCTCCAAAGAGTCACTTCATGCACTAGGGATAAATATTGGTTCCACTATTAATGGTCCCACCCATTGCCACACAACTGCCCATGCCACACAACTGTCATCTACATTCAGAGGGCCTAGTTTGTCCTTATGGTATTTCCTCAGCTGTCTGTTCAGGGTCAGTAAGCTCCCACTAGCTTGAGTCAGCTCTTTTTGTGGGTATCCCAATCTTGGTCTTGACCTCTTTGCTCATATTGTCTCTCCTCCCTCTCTATGACTGGACTCAAGGGGTTTGGCTCAGTGCTTAGCTGTCAATCTCTACAACTGCTTCCATTAGTTACTGGATCAAAGTTCTATTATGACAATTATGGTAGTCATCCGTCTGAATACAAGGGAAGGGCAGTGTAGCGTGCCCCTCCACTACTGCTAAGATTCTTAGCTGGGATCATCCTTGATGTTTCCTGGGAGTTTCCTCAGTTCCTGATTTCTCACTAACCCCACAAAAGTGGCCAATTTACTAAGGAGATCTTGTTTACTTCCCCTTCCCAGGGGGATATATGTGTGCCTTTCTTAGAATTCTCCCCGGTCATAATGCTTTTAAAATATATTCTTAGAAAATTTTATATACATAAACCATGTATTTTCATCCTATTCATTCCTATTACCTTTCTCCAACTCTTCCAGAATCCACAAACCTGTCTCCTCCTCAACTTCTTGTTCCAAAGGTTTTAATAACTATAGCTCATTGTTGCCTCTACCAGTTAGAGAACCAGAGGCCAGCTTGAATCAGGAACAGTGCTTCTGGAAGATGCTAGGCATAAAGGTCCAAAGCAAGGTGGGGCAATACAATTCCAGAGCTAGTTTTCCAGTGACCTTAATGAGCATCTAACAGTTTAGCAATATATTATATATTCTGAGCTGCAACATCCAACCTCTGGCCCTCAGGAATTTTAAGAAACATGACTTTCCTGCTGCTTGCCTGTGCAGATGCAAGCAGCAGGAAAGTCAGGCTTTGCTACTACCAGCCAACC
Organism: Chionomys nivalis; assembly: GCF_950005125.1. Classification (NCBI taxonomy): domain Eukaryota; kingdom Metazoa; phylum Chordata; class Mammalia; order Rodentia; family Cricetidae; genus Chionomys; species Chionomys nivalis. The sequence continues at coordinate 62,205,574 of NC_080099.1, forward strand.
TGGCCCTCGACTCCCTTTCATCCAACACAGCCAGAACCCACGATTCTACCACAAGTAACCACCAGATAACTCCTACCTACCCTCCATCCCTCAAGGTGGGGGTTCCTATGTGCCCCAGACCAATAAAATGTACCCACTACCAAAAAAAAAGAAAAGAAAAAAAAGAAAAGAAACATGACGATTCCTCCTGTGGGTTTAGGCATAGCAAAAGAAATGAGTTTTTGATGTCTATAGTCTCTGCTCAACAAATCATCTCTTCAGTTTGGTTGAATGCTGTTCCCTACCTGAACTTAAATTCCTACAAATCCAAAATCTAGTTTAGCATCAGATTATACCTTAGTTAAATGAAATTAAGAGCAAAATTAATTTAAACATATATAATTTATAATTTGTTAAGAATATATATTTAACTGTGTCATGCTGCTTTAATTTTGATTTATGCTGTGTATTAGAGGGCACATAAAAAGATAAGAGGATAATTATGTCTCTATTTTGCATCAGGAAGCGAAGTAAGATGAATACTTCTGAACATTAAGAAATCAATCAGTACTACATTGTGCAGTTCTTACTATAAGAGCAATTGAATTGCAGAATAATCTCTGTGGGTCAGAGACCTAAACGTGTCTTAGAAAAGATTTTTGCCTAAAAGCACTATTTAAAATAGGCTTAAAGAAACAGAAAGAAAATTTGGGAAGCTGGACAGGGGGTCAAAAATCTTGGGTTGTATAAACCGAAGAGTGAAAAGAAAGCTAGGGCAAATACTATGGCTCTTGTCTGTGTTTGTAAAGCTGAGGCGGGGCGATGCGTAGACGGATGCCCGCTGGAAATGCAATTACATCTGGTCTCAGAAATACCAGGAAAAGGCAGAGCAGAGGTGATTTGATTTCCAGCTGACAATGATGGAGTGATTTAGTGTTTTAAACTAATATATTGCTTGCAATTTCTGTGACTCTTGTTAAGTAGTCCTCACATACTCTGTATGAGTCATTTTCACCTGCTACATGACTCAGCAATTTCCCCATCCATCCCTGGTCTGCATACCACGCTCTCATTGTTGTGTTGTGGAAAACTTCTTGGAGTTGTCAGACCATGGAGTTGTCAGATAATCAACACCAAGGTGTCCATCTGTTTTCATCCTTTGCGGACAATTTCTTATTTATTTTTACTCCGGGTGATCTTCTCCCTCTGCTTTCCAGGAGAGTTGTTGATGGTGGGTTTGCTGCAGATTCAAATGTAGGGAGGAGAGTGAAGAGTGGAGACAAAGGGCTTTGCTTCCTTTTCTCTGACCTTCGGCTTTGGTAGATTCTCTCTTTCATTCCCTGTGTTTGTCAAATGAATGAATTTCCTTACTGCCCTCTCATACCAGAGAAAATAATTTCTCACAGTTACAATTATACTCTTTTGACTCCAAGATATGTCACCATTGCTTCTGGGTTCTCTCAAAAGCCCTGAATGCCCTACCTTTACCCACATGACCACGTGTATATTTTATTATTACTGATATTTCCAAATTTAAAATTAATTTTACTTCCCTATAAATACTTTGTAGAAAACTTCAATTGGATAACAAGCTCTTTGAACCAAATGTGTGATTTATATCATAAATTAATAATTTAGGCATGATTTTTTTTTTTTTTTTGGTTTTTTGAGACAGGGTTTCTCTGTGGTTTTGGAGCCTGTCCTGGAACTAGCTCTTGTAGACCAGGCTGGTCTCGAACTCAAAGAGATCCGCCTGCCTCTGCCTCCCGAGTGCTGGGATTAAAGGTGTGTGCCACCACCGCCCGGCCAATTTAGGCATGATATTATCAAGGAATTTTATATTTTGTTTTAATATTCCCTCCTTTATAGTTACTATTTTTCTTGTGCTTATACTGTGACAGTGCCCCAGTACCTCCATATCCTAATCGCAGGACATGCTTCTCTCTTAATGCCAAAAGCGGGGAGGGCAGCCAATAGAAATGAGCAGGAATGGCACTTCCTCGGGCCAAAAAGAGTCACGACATAGGGACTGGGACGTGAGAACACTAGAAACAGTCTAGGGAACTGACTTGCTCAAGCATGAGCTCAGCCACTTCAGGTGGGATGTCATTGGATCAACAGAAACGTATTAGACAGGAACACAAGAACTTGTAGTAAATGGATGCAAGATTATAAACTCAGGTGGAGAGGAAAGCACAGCAGGTGTAGCTTTAGTGCTATCCAGTTTGACTCAAAAATGCATGCTCAGGTACAGACCTGTCAATGACTGAATTATATCAGCCAGATTTCAGACAATGGCACATCCAGTAACTATTATACAGGTATATGTGCCAACAGTGGAAGCAGAAGAGAGCTCATCAACAGTTTCTAGACAGATCTACAGAACGAGGTCAGCAAGGTGCATAAGAAAAACATATTAATCATTATGGGTAACTTCAATGCAAGAGAAGTTTCCAGAGAAAGAATGGACTAATAGACATCATGGGAACATATGGATTCAGACAAACCAAAGATTGAGTTGAACGACTGCACAAACTCTGTTTTGTAAATGATTTGCACACATCCAGCACAAAATTCAAGCATGCCAAACCATCAAGATACTGTACATGGGAATACCCTAACAAACGAACATACAGCCAAATTGTCTACATTCTGGTCAACAGAAAACTCTTATCTAGCATTCAAAGTAGCCAGTCATCTCCTGGTATTGACTTAGGGTCAGATCACCAACTTGCTATGGCCAACATTCAAACGAAACTTAGGAGGGGCACACCAGGCAAGAAGAATCAGAAGACTGATTGTAAACAACCAATGAACCCAGCTGTATGGAGAGAGTATAAGAAAACCGCTGAAGAAAAGGTGAGGGAAGTTATTAAAAACCCTTTACAAATATAGAAAGCAAATAGGAGAAAATCAAAAGACCTATACGGGAGGCTTCAAAGGAGATGCTTGATTATGCAAAAGAATGGCTTACTGCAGAGACAAACAACCCAGCAGAAGAAAGAAGGAAGCTAAAGAGCAAACAAAGAGGCATTCTGCAGACAGCAAAACATCACCACTATCTGTGCAGGGAGATCAAAGGACAAGCAAAGAAGGATAGAGAGCTGTATATACAAAGTGTATATGCAAAGAGGTCAAAGAGGCTAGACTCCACAATAAAACACATATAGTCTACGAAGCTATCAGATATAACTGCCAAATATGCTCCTCAGATTCAGGTGATTAAAAATGGGCGAGGCCATTTATTAACAGAACCGGGGGCAGTAAAGCAATGATGGAGACAATATTTGGATGCCCTCCCTATGCAATGACCTTAATGCTATCAATGAAGACTACAGCGAGAAACAATTCGGCAGTCACACCAGAGATGATGAGGAAATGTTAAATAGTGACAGGAGTGAAGTAGAGGAGAGCACCAAGAGAGCAAAATGCAGGAAAGCCTAGGAGAGGACGATATCATGGTGGAGGAGCTGGAGACTGCTACAATCAGCTCAGGGGCTGAGGCACTTCTCAGACTCTTCAGAGAGATATGGGAATACAAAGTGAATCCCAAGGAATGGAAGCACTCAGTCATAATTCCCAAATACAAGAAGAAGGACAAGCTGGAGTGCTCAGATTACAGGGACATTAGTTTGTTGTGCCTTAGCAGTAAGGTCTTCCCCAGTATCTTGCAGAGGATCAAAGGCAGAACAGAGAAATCAGCAGAGGCCCAGTGCGGATTCACAGCTAAGAGGAACACATTTGATTTGAGGCAACTGGGAGAAAAATACAAAGAATTTGGAAAAGACTAATATGTCTGTTATATGGACTTCAGGAAGGCATTCAATAGCATTTGGATGAAATTATTTTGGGAAACGATGATGCCTTACAGGTACCCAGAGAAAATTATAAGACTATTAGAAAATACCTATAAAGACACTTTTGCATCAGTGAAAGTCTGTGGAGAACTAAGTGATCAGTTTAAGGCAATCATAGGAAGGCTGCAGGGATGCATCCTCTCTACACTACACCTTAATACTTTCCTGGAATTAACAATAGCAACAGCCCTGGAGGATGAGGAGATAGGTGTGCAGATAAGTTGTGTGAGAATCAATAACTTGTATCTCACCGACAATACTGCACTTTTTGCTGAAAGTCAAAATGAGCTTCAGGCCATGGCAAATTGAGTGGTGGAAGTCAGTGAAAACCTTGGTATGAAAGTAATCATTGAGAAGACTGAAATTCAACACATGGGAATGGCACACAAGGATTTTAACATTGTAATAAAGAATCAAGATCTCAAGCAAACAGTCCACTTTGTCTATCTGGGAGGAAAACTCAGTTTAAAGGAGAGAACTATTTCACACATCAAGAGGCAGATATAGGGATAGCTAGGGCTGCGTTCCAGGCACTAGGAAAGGTTTAGTCAGCAAAAGACACAACGACAACAAAACTACAAGTGAATGAGACACTTGTCTTGATGCCTTCTTTACAACTCTAAAACCTGGACAATGAAATGCTCCTCAGAACAGCAGCCGAATGTGTTTGAGATGTCATGTCTCAGGGGGATTCTAGGTGTCCCATGAATATAGAGGCCGCACAATGATGTCATTAAGAAACATCTCCATTTAGAGCAGAAAGTAAGCTACTGGATACTGAATTGGTGTTTGAAATACTTTAGCTATGTTATAAGAATGAACTTTGGCCATCTTATTAAATAATGATATTTGTATTTCTGAGTCTTGGTTTCCTCACTCAATAAGATGTTTTCTAGATCCATCCATTTGACTACAAATTTCAAGATGTCATTTTTTGTTGTTGTTGTTTTTTTGTTTTTGTTTTTTTGTTTTTCGAGACAGGGTTTCTCTGTAGCTTTGGTGCCTGTCCCGGAACTAGCTCTTGTAGACCAGGCTGGCCTCGAACTCCCAGAGATCCGCCTGCCTCTGCCTCCCGAGTGCTGGGATTAAAGGCGTGCGCCTGGCTAGATGTCATTATTTTTTTCTGTTGTGTAGTACTCCATTGTGTAAATTTTCCTTATCCATTCTTCAGTCAAGGAACATCTAGGTTGTTTCCAGGTTCTGACTATGGCAAACAATGCTGCGATTTATATATCACATGTACTTACTCATAAGTGGCTTTTAGACATAAAGCAAAGAAAACCAGCCTACAATTCACAATCCTAAAGAACCTAAACAACAATGAGGACCCTAAGAGAGACATACTAATCTACATGGGAAGTAGAAAAGGACAAGATCGCCGAGTAAATTGGCATCATGTGAACCATGGGAGAAGGTTGGAGGGGAAAGGAAGGAAAGGGAGCAGAGAAAAATGTATAGCTCAATAAAATCAATAAAAATTCAAAGTGAAAATAATGAATGACAGCAGATACCTGAAAATAACACTGCTTGGAGAAGTGCAAGGGATAAGGCAAAGAAGAAGGCCCCCAAAACACTGGATAGACATATATGTGTGTGTGTGTGCTCCTCTTTTTGTAAACTTTACAGCTTTATTGTAAAAGAAACTTTCAAATAAATAAAGGAATCACACATCAAAATTACCAGATATAAGGTCTATGCAACTTAATGAATTTCCTCACAGTTAGTATTGATATTTGAAAGGGAAACTGAAATTTCTTATGGTGTTTGTGTGTGTGTGTGTGTGTGTGTGTGTGTGCGCGTGCGCGTGCACCTCTGTGCGCTTTTTGTACATGTATATGTGAATGTGATCACTCTGGTGTGCACAAGTTTATGGAGGTCAAAGGAAGAGTTCCAATGTCCTCTCTATCATTGAGTACTCATTTGCAATAATATTTTGATTATTTAATTCAACAAATTGTGCTTGGCAATCTTGGCATTTCAATTATAAGAATGCAAATATATCCATATTTGTCACCCAGCACAAATCTGAAGTCCAAATGGATGAAAGGCCTCAATATAAAACCAAATACATTAACCCTGATAGAACAGAAGGTGGGAAATAGTCTTTATTTTATTTTTTAAACAATCTTTTTTTATTTTGCATACCAATCCCAGTCCTGTTATTCTTTTCCTTCTGATCCCTCCAACTTCTGTCTACCCCACTCCCCATCCATTCCTCATAGAAAGTGAGGCCTTTCCTGGGGAGTCAATAAAATCTGTCATGTCACTTGAGGCAGAACCAAGGCTCTCCTGATTGTATCTAGGCTGAGCAAGGTATCCCTCCACAGGGAATGGCTCCAAACTTCAGTTCATGCACTAGGAATAAATACTGGTTCCACAGCTAGTGGCCCCACAGGCTTCCCCAGTTCCACAAGTGTTACCCACTTTCAGAGTACCTAGTTCAGTCCTATGAAAGTTCTTCTGCTGTAAGTCTGCCAATCTCCTACTTGCTCGGGTCAGCCATTTCTGTGGGCTTACCCACCTTGGTCATGACCACTTTGCTCATATTATTATTCCTCCCTATCTATGACTGGACCCTAGGAAGTCGGTCCAGTGGATAATTGTGGATATCTGCATCTGTTTCTATCAGTTACTGGATGAAGGTTCTATGATGACAATTAATGTAGTCATTAATCTGATCACAAGGGAAGGGCAGTTAAGGGGAATAGTCTTGAATGCATTGGCGTAACAGACAATTTTCTGAATAGAACATTGATAGCACAGGCAATAAGGTCAATAATTAACAAATGGAACACCATGAAACTGAAAATCTTATGTAAGGCAAAGGACATCATCAATCGGATAAAGCAGCAGCCTACAGAATAGGAAAAGATTTTTGCCAACTTCTAATAGATGACAAATATCCAAAATAACAAAGAACTTAAGAAACTAGATGTCAAAAAACCTCAAATAATCCAGTAAAAACATAGGCTACAGAATCAAACAGAAATCTTAATAGACGAAACTCAAATGGATGAGAAACACTCAAAGAAATGTTCAACAACTACAGCCATCAGGGAAATGAAAATCAAGGCTACTTTGAGATTGCATCTTACACCTGTCAGAATGGCTAAAATCATGGTAGTGAGTATGTGGAGCAAGGGGGAACACTCCAGCATTGCCGGAGGGAGTGCAAACTTGTACAGTCACTATGGAAATCAAGATAGTCAGTCCTCATGAAGTTGAGAATTGATCTAACTCAACACCCAGATAAATCACTCTTGGGCATATACCCAAAGGACACTCTGACCTACTAAAAGAAGACTTGCTCAACCGTATTTATTGTAGCTTTATTTATAATAGACTGAAACTTAAAACAATATAGAAGTCTCTCAAGTGAAGAATGAATTACACAATGAAATATTACTCAGTCGTTAAAAAATGGCATCAAGAAATTTGCAGGTAAATAGAAGCAATTAGAAAAAAAAAAAACATCCCAAGAGAGGTAACCCAGAACAGAAAGACACATGTCTTATGTATTCACTCATAAGTGGTTATTAATTGCTAAGTAAATGATAACCATGATATAATTCATACACCCAGAGAGGTTGGGTAAGGTTAGAGTGGAGGAAGAGACTGCACGGAGAGACAACTGGAATTTTGGGCACTTGGAGAGTAATAACAAAAACTACTACAGTGGGAACTTTCAGTAATCTATGAAGGTGAACCTAGTGAGGACTTCTGATGGGAAATAAGGAAATACATATGACCATTCCTTGTAGCCAGGCAAGGCTCCAGCAGTGGGACTTGGCTGCATCAAGTAGAGTTACTGGCTGGACTGGTATCAGAAATCTTCAAATAACCTAAGCTGTAACTAAGATAAAGGGTTGTTCTCTGCAAACTGACCGAGCAGCCACATCACTGAGAATAATGTCCACACAACTCATTGAACATGTAGAGGTTGAGCTGATACCTTACATAGACCCTCGCTTCATATATTCTAGTCTATTTGTTGCAGTAAAGTACTCTTCAGACTACTGAAAAAAAAAAAAAGCTGTGAATTCAAACCCAGACACAAAACTGTTGACCTATATGTCATACCTAAAAAAAGTGCTTGGGCAATGGTGGCACAGAAGTGGTGGGAGTTGAAAACCGTGTCTGATTTGTCGTAAGGCCCACTCGATCAGAAGGAACCCATACTCAATACTGCTAGGGTAACCAAGAACCAGAGACTAGTTATCTCAGAAACATAGGGTAAAACCAAACAGTACTGGTCCAAAAAATTGTATCAATAAAAGGATTCCAAATGATCTTTTGGCATGCTCATGATTTGGTGTCTTATCTACTTCCCTTCTGAGTGGCTTCCTCTGGCAACAGATGGGAACAGATGCAGAGACCCACAGCCAGGCATTATGAAGAGGAAGAGTCTATTACAGGTCTTCATCAAATTCCTTCCCCCAGAGTTTAGGGGAAGAAGAGACAGAAAGATGGTAAAAGCCAAAAGGGCTAGAGGACACCAAGAAAACAAGGCCCTCTGAATATAGTAAGCAAGGCACACATAAGCTCATAGAGACTGAAGAAGAGGCACAGTCCCTCTTCTGCACGGGGGTGTGCACCAAATCCTTTGCATATATATTATAGCTATTAGATTCGCAGTATTTTATGTACTCCTGATTGTACAAGCAAATGGGTCTCTGACACTTGTGTCTGCTCTTGGGACTTTTTTACTCCTTTGGGTTGCCATGTTCATCTTCAATTTGATAGTTTTTGCTTTATCTTATTATATTTTATTTTGACATGTTTGGTTATCTCTTAGAAGCCTGTTCTTTTCTAAGGAAGTGGATCCAGAGGTAGGTAGGGAAAATGAAGAGAAACTGGCTGGAGTATAGGGAGTGGAAGCTCTAATCAGGGTAATCAGGGTATATTGTATGAGAAAATTATCTGTTTTCCATAAAAAATAGTGATATTGTTAATGTAATTCACTTGCATATGTTTTTCCTTTATTTCTGAGTTACTAAGGAGTTAATTTTTAATATTATTTCCTCATTTACATTATCATTACATTATTTGAATTTAATCTCACTGAAAATAGAAAATGTGGCTATATAATGCTAATAGTTTTTAAATTTGTTATAATGCACTTGAAACCTAATATATTTTCCATTTTCATTTTGCTTGTGGGCCTTCAAAGAATATGTCTCTGTCATTTAAATGCATATATATATATAGAGAGAGAGAGAGAGCGAGAGAGAGAGAGAGAGCTTCTCATTGCTTCAGGTTAATTATGCTAATATTTTGAGCACTAAACATTTTGTTTCTTTTATCTATTAATTACTAAAATATAAATTTTAAACTTTACTGAATTACTTATGGATTTACCAATTTCTTTTTGTATTTCAATCTATTTTTGGCTTAGCTCCATCTAGCTATTTGAGTTGATGTATGCAAATTCAGTCTTATGTCCCTGGAATATTGTAGAATTTACAATTATGAATTATTTCTTCAAGGTCTGTTCATTTCTGGGATTAAGGGAGGAATGTAAAAGCATCCCGTGATGATCTTCAAGCACTAAATTTACTTTTTAAATTAACCTGCAATATTTCTTTGTCTTATAAACTGGGGCTCTCTTTAACTCTGCTTTGTTATTTAGGGGAATTAATGTTTTCCATATCAATTCATTGCTGTCAATAAATTAGTATATAAGATATTAATATATATTTCCAGGTACTTTGTGGTTTTCTTTCTCGATTATTTTTATTTCCTATATTCCCCCAAATCCCATCGCAAACATCCATTTTTAGTTTCTGGTGATTCTTTTAAAAATACTTACGTGTGAGCCCGGCCATGGTGGCGCACGCCTTTAATCCCAGCACTCGGGAGGCAGAGGCAGGCAGATCTCTGTGAGTTTGAGACCAGCCTGGTCTACAAGAGCTAGTTCCAGGACAGGCTCCAAAACCACAGAGAAACACTGTCTTGAGAAAAAAAAAAAAACTTAAGTGTGCACTGTTTGAGTGTGTGCAGAAATGTTTGCATATGGGGTGGCTCTTTTTATGAGTGGGTGGTTATGAATTGTGTACAAACATTGGGCTCTCAACTTATTTACACCAATTATTTTATTTTCTGTGTGTGTGTGTGCGCGCGCGTGTGCAAACCAGTGGATGAAGGCATGAGATGACAAGAAGTGCCAGATTTTCTGAAGCTGGAGTTATGCATGGCTGTATGTTGTTTGACATGGGACCTCTGCAAGACCAGCATATTTTCTTTTTCCATAAGTCACCTCTCCGACTGTCCTTGCCACATGATATTTTCAGACAGGCTTCTTCAGTAAATCCAGAGTGAGTTGATAACTATTTGTCCATCTAGCCAGCATGCTAAAAGGTAGAATATCTCTGAAGCTGAGAACAGGAATGAGGATCTGAGTATGGTCTCTAGCACCTGTAGAAGCCAAGCATGTCCTCTTTCCAAACTCCGAGGAAGGGTTCACAAGAAAATTGAAGGAGTTTTCAGGTCACAAGTCTGAAGTGAGAAAAGAACAAAAGGAGCTCCATGTGCAGTGATGAGACCTATTTCAGGGGAAATGAAAAAAAAAGCAAGAAGAACACAAGACAGCCTCCCCTAGTTTCCACACATAGACCTATAACACAAACACACATAGACCTCTCCCCCCCCCCTCTCTCTCTCTCTCTCTCTCTCTCTCTCACACACACACACACACACACACACTGATACAGTAACACACAACAATTACGGGAGAAAATACCTCTGCAAGTCTACCATGATATCACATACCTGAAATCCCACTATCTGGGAGGGAGATGGAAGCCAGAGATTCAGGATTTTATGACCATTGTCTGGTACTGAATTTGAGTCTATCACTATTTAATATTTGAAGTCAATGTTGGACACATGGGGCCATATAAGTTGAAAGGAATGCAAGGAAAAGAGAAGAGTAAAGAAGGCAGGCAGACAATATGGAGGAAAATGTCAATTCTGAACAAAGGACTTCAAGCACAGACTGATATGGAAAGGCTGCAGAAGTCAAAATTTATCATTTTAGTATCAACCAGGCAATGGATGATGGGTGCTTAAGAAGATCCTATCAAATAGATGTCAGGTGGTCCAGGCATGTTAATGGGGAACTCTTGGATAATTGCTTATTGGTACAGTACCACATTTTTACTTATTTGCTCACTACTGCTTTTCTATAGACTAGGATGAGCCCAGCATTCATATGAGCACTATTGGAATTCTGCGTGTTCCTATAGCAGCAGGGAAGAAAGAAATGACTATATTTTTTTCACCAGGTTCTTTCTCTAAAAGACACAGGAGAGCAAAGCCCCATGAATACCAATGGGTGTGGTCATGTAGTCAAGCCAGGCTTGAAAAATGAATTTTGATCAGGAAATTTAACCTGGAGTTTGCATGACAATTTGAGATCATAATCAGGAAATCAGGAAGTCTACCGAACATATCTAGGCCAAGCGAAGAAAATCAGGCGACCACTTTTCAAAGCTAAAGAAGAGATTCACCCATAAAACAACAAAAAAAATCATTCCTATATTTGATATTGTCTAACCCCATTTCCTAAAGGACTTACTGTATACCACATTACACTGTAACCCATGGAGAGCATGTGAGTGTGTGCATATGTGTCTGACCTGTCTATGAGTCCTTTCTCTGCACTTGCTTAGTTGTTCTTAGTTGTTGGAATCATTCTAGTGTAAGCATTACAAGTATATCTTTATCTTGCCCCAGGCTAGGGTCTAAAAGACAAACCAAGCTCAATTGAACTCTAGTAAATGCTGTTGAATTACTCAAGTTATATGTGGAAGTAGAAATAACAGAAAAAAAAGTTCATTTTCTTCCACTTAGGGCACAAAATAGCGAACTTCATTTTAGAATCATGATCCACTTCTTGGCACTACCAGATATAAAAATAAACACACATTTCAGTTTTCAGTTTTAAGGTTTCCACACTTCATCTTCTGAGAGATTTTGGTGAGAGTATCTGCTCACTTACATTATTTCTCTTCCTGATCCTGAGCATCTCCTCTACTGAAATTGAAGCTAATGCACTCTGACCTGCTCTGTCATTTACTGTTTAGAAAGTTTAGTGAGTTGGAGAGAGATGTAAAAAAAAAAAATGGCAATTTGTGAATTTCCTGAATGAGAGGAGGAACATTCTAAGACTCAAGCATTAGGTTTGTATTGTCCATGTGTTTTTTTTTTCTTCAGAATTGATTGAATGTGCTGTTTTCATTTAAAACCCAAACAAGTACATGGTGACGTTTTCAAACACATGTAGGACAAAATTTATCAAAGAGTTCTGTCATTGTTCCATTTGAGTGGCGGCCACCTATGTATTTAATAGTTTTTTTCTGAGTGTGCTAGAACCTAAGCAGTCAATTATACAGACTGTTAACCCCTCAGTAAATACTTGAAAGAAACAATTTAATTGATGGTAATTTTATTTACTTTAGGACTTCAGAAGGACCCTTTTCATGGTTGCTTGTGTCAGTGACCTAGAGCAAAGCATTATGGACTTGGATGAATATGGAGAAGAATGTAGCCACCTCAACACTGTGGTGGGGTAACAAACATAAAGAGAAGATACCAGGTTAATGTTGGGCAACGCATAAAACTTTGTGAGTGCTTATAAATGTTTGGTCAAAGTATGTATGCTATCTGTCATAAACGGAATGTGTAAAACCCATGCAATGCTTAATACAAGATAATTTTGTAACTATTTATAGTTATAAACTTAAATATGAAGTGCTTTCATATTCAAACCTAATACTGAGTAGAAATTTAAATTATAAATAAAAATGTAAATATCTTAAGAATCAAATGCAAATGAAAATAAAATAAAAGTACCAAGCTATTGTTGTATGTTGCAGTAGCCTTAAATTTGTCCTCCTGTTACATTTACTTTTTATATCTTGACTGTACACGTTAACTGAATCAATACCTATGAGCGTGGATATGCTATTCTGCACAAAAGGAACTTTCATCAATTCTTGATTATAGTAAACCCATTATGAATATAAAATTAACGCTGAATTTAAAATAATTACATGGTGTCCACTAAGATTATCATACAATATCCTGTATCCTGTGTTTAAGAGACCAGATTTCATTTTTCATGTGAATAATATGTATAAATTTAATAAAAATAATTTGTTGAAAATTTTGAGTCTTTCTAAGTTCTTAAAATAATTGATCAGAGAAAAATGTAGAGCTCAATAAAAAATCAATAAAATTTAAAAAAATTGATCATTTACATTGATTTCTAGTACTGATGCAGACACACACACACACACACACACACACAAGGGTGACCGTGGAATCAGATACAGGCTGCTCTAATGAACACATTATAGCACAGATGCCATATCAGGAAAGAAATAATCATGTCTGATGTCTGAAACCTCGGGGATTTTTTAAAATGAGTTACTGGTACACTAAAAACAATCCATTTAAATGTGGCAGGGATGACATTTTCGTGTAGAAAAGAAATAAAAAACCCACAAATGGCATGGACATAATTTCATATGAAATCAAGGTGTTAGTTTTCTGTTGGCTGCTAAGGTTGAATCTGCATATACACTGTTGAATGAGAAACTGCATGCAGGATACTCCTTTAAGCAGAGGCACTCTGTAACATCAATCTATATTCAGAAACATGCAGATATGGTACAGCTGCCATTTTGAGTTTATTTTCTTAAGTATGACTTTTGGTGGGGTTGTTTAAACACAATATTTTTATTGATTATTTGGGAATTTCACGTTATGCACACACTTCACTTCCCAGTCATCCTAGATCCCTGCCCCCTGACATTGTGACCCACCCCACTATAAAAGAAGGAAAAAACTCACAAGTCCAAATTGTGTAGCCCACATAATCATTGTTTATGGTCAAACTTCCAGTAGCCAGCCCCTAATGAAAAAGTGAGTCCTCCCAACCCACAACCCTGCCAGAAACCATGGGTTGTTAAAAACTACGTTTTATCATTTTTACCATAAAGGTTTTTTTTGTTGTTGTTGTTGTTGTTTGTTTGTTTGACAGGATTTGTCTGTTTGGAGCCTGTCCTGGAACTCATTCTTGTAGAACAGACTGTCCTTGCACTCATAGAAGTCTGCCTGCCTCTGCCTTCTGTGTGCTGGGATTAAAGTTGTGTGCCACCACTGTCCAGATTTTTACGATAATTTTAAAAAGTTCTCTTTGATGGTCTCCTGTCTGGCTCTTACATCTTGGGGGGTGGAGTGGGGTGGGTTAAGGATTGTCCCAAAAGCATTTTATGTCCCTCTTTTGGAACTGTCAGTCTGCAGTAATGGCTATCGCTGAAAGAGCGGCTTCCTTGAGCTTTACAGTCAGAGGAAGCAGAGATCATGGGCTTCCACATGATTTCTTGCAGCAGACACATCATGAACATCTACATAGTCTCCAGCATCAGCACAAGCCACAACTTCAGCATGGTCTCTGGTGGCAGTGTGTCAATGAGCTCTCGACTACAGCACAAGCCATGGACAGCATTATGGTCTCCAGTGGAATCCTGGCCACTGGACACCAACATGACCTCAGGTGGCAGTAAGGCCCAAGAATATTAGCATGGCTTTAGGTGGCAGTCCAGACCAAGGACATTCTCATGCCTTTAAGTGGTAGCGTGCCACTGGCATCAATATGACCCTGGCTGCAGCAGGATTATGGACACCAACACAGTTCTCGGCAGCAGAACAGGCCACTCATATCAAAATGATCTCCTATGACAGGCAACCCAGATCACAAATACTAACATGACCTCCTGCAGCGGCAAAGACTACAGAAGTCCACCTGGCTCTAGCTGTACCAAGAGCCTCAGACATACTCTTGGCCTCCAGTGACTCCATGCTGGGGGCCAGCCAGAGGACCTAGGACTGGCCCTATTCAGTAATAACGTGTCTCTGAGGAGAGCCAGTTTGCTGCACATCTCCCTGTCATTGGTGCCAACAGATCCATCATCTCAACAGTCACCACCTGCGCTCGCAGCCTGCCGGCTGAACAGCAGCAGCAAAGAGTTTAGAATCATTCTCCTTCACCATATTTCTTTCCAGCTTTGTGATACTATTTTTTAAAGGCATCTTCTCATGAACTTGCCTCCTATTTGTACTTTCTTGTTTTTTTTTTTTTTTTTTTTTAATTTCTTTTGGTTTTTCTGTAGCTAGTGTGGGCTCTTTTCTGGCACTACATCATTCTGCCAGTCCTCCATAGATCGCCCCGACTCCTAGGAGCTCTGCTGTGGGAGCTGGTGGCTACTTCAATCTTTTTATCTCCCTTAGTTTTAGTTTTGATAGAGGTAACATGTAAGCAAAGATTTGCCCCTGTGAAATACTATGAAGAAATCCATAGTTCCAGTAGTTTGACACTTATTGTACAAAATGTTTATTATTTATATATTACACACTTAAGAAACCAAAGTTCTAAGTCATGTATACAGACAACTACAAACATGAAAGTATATATAATAAAGTCTACTATGTCAAATAAATCAAATTAATTTGACTATTTGCATCATCCAGAAAAATAATTTTGTGTACAAGAGAAGTATTCAATATACATCTTTATCATGCATGAAGTCTTAACCTTTTGTTTGAGAGATGATGAATTTTAATATAGATGATGTATTTTTGAGAGTAGGAAACTCTCCAATATGGTGGTTCACACACATAATACCTGCACTGACAAGGCAGAGGATAACATAATGCCACAAGTGAGTTTCAGACCATCCAAGGATAGATAGGAAGACACTGTTTCTAAAGGAGCTTTATGAAGTATATGAAAAAACAGGAAAAATGAGATAATTCAAGTCATGCGTTGTAATTCAGTTGTTTTAAGAAACGTAGGAGGTAAGACAATACTGTTTACCTCTGGACTCTTCAGCACTGATAAGGGTTTTCTCTGTTATAAAAGAAATAATTAACTGCAGTAATAAAGTCACTTACTATTTTTCTTTCTTTTGCTTTTTTCTGTTTTAATTGAAGTACCAAAACAAGTGAAAGAATTTCAGTAAGTCTATTTATACTAATAAACAGTTTTCCCCTGATTTTCATCATTGGATCCCAAGGGGAGTTAATATTATTGATGGAGAAGTAGGTGTATTTCAGTAATTCTGTGTATAAAATGCTTTTAACAGGTAATGCTAGACACAATTGGATTTTTTTTGTAAATGAAAAATGGAAATTATGAATTTATAAGGCATGACTTGTAGGATAATGGAGGGTCCTTAGTAATCTGTATGAATATCAGGCTCTGTAGCAGGACTATCTCACAATGTACTTGTTCTGTCCAGGCTAACAATAGTTCAGAAAATTCCTCATAGGGAAGGAACCTCTAAGTTCCAACCCCAAGACATGAGTAATGTGAGATGGTAAGAACATTCCTGAGAACTTTGGTGATGTTCCTCAAATTTCTGTAAATGATATATTTCTGGACCCAAGGGTAATTTACATGTATTAAATCACTGTAAAATTAGAACTGAATAAGATCCATGATTCCCCTTAGTCCAATTAATAAATATGCTGCTAGTCAATATCATATGAGAAATAAATACTCACTAGTCAATTTAAAACTCTGTTCATCACACTAGTTTGTAACCTAAAATCTCTCTCCTATATAACATGTCCATTTTTTAAAATAATTTTTAGCATACACAACTTCAGAGTTGCCAAGAAAACAAACTGTGCAAACGGTCTTCATAATGATAGATCTATCCTCTATTTTTAAAAGTTCTTAAGTGTAATTGTTGATATTTCCATTCATAATATTAACTTGATTTGGGATAATTTTTAAAATTTGAAGTTACTCAACTAAGTTTTTTGTTTCTTTTTTTTTTTTTTGCTATTATCTTATAATACTTAGTCGCTTTCTGGAAGCTTTAATTATAATTAAAAGAAGTAATTTTAAAGGGGTTATGTAGAATACATACCAAAACTTTCAGTGCTTGGGAATACAGGCAAAAGCTTACAAATCTAAGGTTATCTTAAGCTATATAATAATATGTCCAGGTAAGTTCCATATAGAGACTGTACCAAAAAATAAAAGAAAGTTTTGATGTAGAATATTATGGATGGTTCAGATACCTATGATAGAGCCAAACACAACTGACAAAAATGAAAGTCAATGATAAAATAATAAATAATAAAAGTCAATCATAATAATAATGTTATTCTCAGAGATCACTGCATAGTTCAATCGTCATCAGAAAAGTTTCCTCCAGCAGCTGACGGGAGTAGGTTCAGATCCACATCTAAATACTAGATGAAGTTTGGGGAAATTCCACAGAAAAGGGGGGAAAAGAATTATAGGAGCTAAAGGGGTCAAGGACCTGAGGAGTACAAGACCCACAAAATCAACTGATCATGGCTCATAGGGGCTCACAAAGAATGAAGTGGCAATCATGGAGTCTGCATTGTCTGCCCTAGGTCCTCTGCAAACATGCTGGGATTGTTTGTCTTAGGGTTTTGTTTGACTTTTAAGAGTAGGAGTAGGGTTGTCTCTGTCTGACTCTTTTGCCTGCTGATGGGACCCTTTTCATTTACTGGATTGCCTTGTCCAACCTTGATATAAGGGCTTATGCCTAGTCTCTGCATATTGTCATGTAGTATTCAGTTGTTGTCACTGGGAGGCCTGCTCTTTTCTGAAGGGAAACAAAAGAGCAGTGGATCTGGGAGGGAGTAGTTGTGTGAGAGAGGACTGAGAAGATGGGTAGAAATGATGAATTGTATGAAAGAAGAATAAAAATGAAAATAAAATATCTTTTAAAGAAAAAATATTTTTAATTTATTTATTCATTAATCAATTAATTAATTTTTCTGAATCCAATCACAGTTTCTTCTCATTCCTTCCTCTCCTTAAGTCCTTTGCTCTAACCTCCTCCCTCATCTCTTTCCTCTCCCTTCCCTTCAGGATAGTTCATACCTTCCATGTCCATCAGCCAGACATGAGCTATCAACTTACAACATGGCTAGGTACCTCCTCTCCTATTAAGGCTAGACAAGTCAGTCAGTAGGAGGAAAGGGTACCAGAAGCAGGCAAGAGTATCAAAGACAGCCTCTGTCCCTGTGAAAGGAGTCCCACAAGAAGACTAAGTCAAACAAATGCAACACATGTACAGGGGGCTCAGATGAGTCTAATGTGTTTTCTCTGCTTGGGGGTTCAGTCTTTGTGAGCCCCCACAAACCCAGGTCATTTGACTCTGTGTGTTTTTCCATGGTGTCCTTGGTCCCTCTGTCTCCTATAATCCTTCCCAGGATTTCCTGAGGTCCTTCTAATATTTGGCTGTGTGTCTCTACACCTGTTTCCATCACTAGCTGCGTGAAGCCTCTCTGAAGACAATAGGGCAAGTCAACAGTCCATGAGAGTCTGATCAATAAGTAAATTTTAAAAAACATGAGAGAAATACACATGAAATTAAATTAATATTTTTTTATTCTTTGTCATTTCTATTGAGTTTTTTGGCGTGATTGATTGTTCTTTGTTTGAGTTTTAAGGGAAGAACTTTCTCTCTAGCACATCCATTTTTACTCTGTCTGTGCCCAGGATAGCTGGGAACTCATGAGCAACCTTCTATTTAAGTCTATCCAAAGCTGAGATATGTTATGAGGTGTTATTAGTGCTCCCATTTCTGAGTGAAAATAGTCTTCTGGACTTTGATGGCACAAAGGTGAAAAATTAAATACTGTATCGTCACTCAATGGCGTTGTGGTCCAGTAAGAGTGATAATAATGAAATAATGAATACCAAAAGAAAAAAAGGAAAGGAAAGGAAAAAAGGAAAGAAAAGGAAAAGAAAAGAAAGAGAAAAAAAGTTTTTAATAATGTCAGGTGGTATAAAAGAGCAATAAAGCCATGATAAAGAACTCTAAAATATAGACTATATCCACTTTAACAATTCCAGGGGAAAATTCCTGGAGGATGAACATTTTACTTTAGATTTGAAGTATGAAAATTAGCCACATTTATTTCATAAATAATTGAGTTTCTTTTTTTGTACAACAAAGTTAGTAAGACAGCAGCTAACAAAGTTCAGAAATGATTTCAATGAGATATATGCGTTAGAACCCGAAATAGATCTCAATAACTGTTTAATTTTTGTAGGTTTGGCAGTTTCAAGGGATATTGAACTGCAAGTCCATCAAGGATAGGCTCATTATTAATTTTGCTTCTCTGTTACTAGCTTGGAGCTAATTCACAATACTGAAGCATGAGGGTCACTTCTAAAAATTGAACTCATCAACAATTCCTCATTAGTAACCAGTTTTAATGTAATTTGTCCCTAGTATTTTAAATATAGATATTATTTCCCTGCTTCTCACCAGAATGCTCATGTAAGTGGCTTAAGATATTTTAGTCCATGAGAAATCTAAGCATATTTTAAAATCACATCAGTTCTTTTGAATATGCTATTTTAATAAACTATTCTTTAATTCTGTCATACACATCCCCAAAGCAGTCAAATGTGTGAGACACTAAAGCCTCTACTGCTTAATAGAGAACTGCTTACATGATAGTTTATTCTTCCCTGGAAACTAGGATGTAGAGAATTTTAAATGAAATCGTTCTATCCTCATTTCAAAATCACTTTTAAAAGAAACAGTTTGTTTTTGTGTCTTTGAAGAAATTTTCAGTTCTTTAAAATAAGCGTAGACCACTAAAAACAATGAGAATATTATTGCCTTATTTTAATCTAATATATTTTATTATGAAATAGTGAAGAAAATTTTTGAATGGAAATGAAGTCTGATAATTTATTTTCATGTCAAGCTAACATATTTTAATCTCTAACTATGCACACATAAACAGTTGGCTTTTCTAAAATTTAGTAACTGCAAAGTGACACAGAGGACTGGACAATTTCATAAATCCATTCTTGTATTTAAATCCAAATAGTACATCACAGTTCAAGTCGGACACAAGCCAGAGGAACTCGGGGATAGAGTGATGTCTACATTTAACACAGAAAGCAGAAGCATAGGTGGACAAAAATTGTTCTGCTCTTTGTGCTTCAAGTCTGCTGACAGTCTTGAATTGGTTCTGCAAAGTACTTCACATATTTGCATGCTTTATAGTTAATTAAAAGTCACATCTGGGGCTAGGGAGATGGCTAAGATGGTAAAATACTTACCTTTTAGGTCTGCCGATCTGAATTCAATCTCTAAAACTTGCATAAAAGCTGGAAGAGATGGTTCTCATCTTTAATGTCAAGTTCCTACATTGAGATAGAAGGCAGAGGCAAGATGGATAGCTAAAGTGTCCTTATTCAGAGAGAAACATGAGAGAATGAACCTGCTCCCCAAACATTGCTTCTATGTCTCATGAAGCATGGTGGACAAGAGGATGGAAGGATTTTAAGCACCTGAACACTAGAAAGTCGACTGTGAAAAGTATCTTCTAGCAATGACTCTGACTCTGTAAACAAGAGCAGACCAAGAGTAATATTCATAGACATGCTAAAGTGGAGGTGAAAATTTCATAGGGTCTCTGCCCCTAAAAGCCCTATAGAAAGCTAAAGAAGGAAAATTAGCCATTCCCAGCAGTGAGCACTGTTACTTGCTGTCCAGAGCACAGCAGTCAGTACTGAAGACAAGCATGCACAAACAAAACCGGACTCAGAAGGTTGTATACACATTTATGTGCACACACACACACACACACACACACACACACACACACAGAGTCGAACACAAAGCTTGAGAGTATGTGGAGAGATACATGGGTGGGTTCAAGAAAAGGTAGCTAGGAGGAGCTAGAGAGAGACTGAAGTAACATGTCCTGTTGTTGATCATCCTTCTTATTTCTTTTCTTCCTTCCGTTACCAATGCAAACTAAGAAGTGGAAGGTATATTTACATCACTTCTTTACTTGCATTGAGGAAGGGATAGTCTACTGCAGCTTGAAGAAGATGGTTCATTGCTTCTTCAGACAGTAATAGAAAGAGGACTAGGACTGGAAACTAGTAATCAAACTTCACCGCCAGCTCCCAGAGACTCATTTCCTCCGTCAAGGCGATAAATTGTATTTTCAAATACATGAGGGTCATTTAATGTCTGTATGAAAGACCAAGATGTAAAATTAGAAGATAAATGGTCAAATTTATTGTAATTTAATTTACTGTAATTTGTTTAGGAAGAACATCTGTACTCTGAATGATCATTGGTAGCATGATTGTTGGGAATTTGAAGACAAATAAGGAAGAAATACAAAATCCTATAACTCATGAACTTAGGTATTTATGCTTTCCCCTGTTTTCCATTAAGAAAATAGAAAAACTCTCTATATAATAAAACTAACAAAAAAATAGACACAGTGGAGAAGAAGAGCAATTAGCACCTCAAGATTTATGGAAACTACATCAATGAGTTCTCTAAGCCATTTTCATTATTACTATTATTATTATTATTATTATTATCTACTCTTTTTATGTGTTCTGCACTGTGAACTAGAGAAAGCTAATAACCTGGTTTCTAATGGTGCTGACATAGAAATCCACAGGAAAAGCCTGCTCACCCCGTCAAAGAGCTAGTAAAGAGCAATCCCATAAAGTTTAAAATTTTAGACAGTAAATATTTTACAGCCAAACACCAAGGAAAATCAGAGCCCCATCTTCCTCCTGTCAGCAGTGGTATTTTAGACCTCCACTTCAGCAAGAACATAAAGAAGTACACAAAGCATCTGGTTTCATCAGGCACTTGTCTCGGCTGGGGACTGCAAACCTGTCAACTTTTCTCAGTGGAGAAAAGTGGGCTTCTGGCAAAAACTTCTACCCTCAAGATGCATCTTGTCTCTGGTTCTGGAAGGATACCCCAGTGAGAACAGTAATCAAGTGCCACTATCATTCCAAGCCTGCCAGTATCAAAGCCTCTCATCTGGGATGTCTCACCTCCCACAGCAGTCATTAGTGCTGAGGATTGTCTTCACATCAGTCATACAAACTTGCAGCTGTTTTGATGGAACTGGCAGAAGTCTGAGACCCACATCACCTGCCTCTTCCTCTCACAGGGATCTGAGAAATTTGCAATGGCCTGCGGATGATCGCAATAGCTTTGCAGGAAGCATCATATAAATTGAGAAAACCTGTAAATGGCAAAGTACATAAAAAGTTAAAGTTTAGTAGTCCTCAATGTCCTCAAAATCACAAAGCTGATGACTTTTTATAATCAGAGAAAGAACTCTGATCTGACATTTAGTCCACCCTGACAAGGGAGTGAGTGGAAAACAAATGCAAATGGGAGGAGATATTCTTTTCCTGAGGCTTGCATTTCAGGATGATGCATCTCACTTAAATATCTTGCACTGACAACTGGGTTCTAAGAGATGCAAGTCCCAGAAAGCGTTTCTGCTTGAATTTATGAAGCTAGTCTATAAATGAGTTGGTAGAATTTGGAGGAAAAATTTAACAACATGCATGGACTTTATTGACTAAGGATCTTAAGCCATTAGAAATATAGTATTGTGGTATTCTGTAATATATATATATATATATATATATCTGCAAAATATAGTCATAAATATAAAGGATAATTTTTGCTTGATGAAAAGAAAGTAAATCAGATGAATCTTTCATATGTACACATTTATTCTGATGACATCACAAGCAAGATGTACTGGCGACATTACATCAGGTAATAAGCATGTTCTGACCTCAATGCAGAACATTTCAGGTGTACAGTACAGCTAGCAAGCCCAGGCAGGTCTGAGCTTACTCAGTGTTAGTCAGCACACACATTCTTATCCATAGTGGGAGGCAGGCAGACACGAATTATGGAAGACTGGAGTTGAGGAAACTAGTCTAGCTTTTTAGGGGAGTGGGGTGGGAAGGGTTTGTTTCACTCACACTTTTTATTATCATTTTATATTTATTTGTGAGTGGCATTGAAAATAAAAATTTCTAATTTCAAAATAGAAGAGAGATTTTTTATTGATTTTATTGAGCTATACATTTAGCAAAGAAAACCAATCTACAGTTCATAATCCTAGAGCACCTAGACAACGAAGAGGACCTCAAGAGACACATACATGGATCTAATATACATGAGAAGTAGAAAAATATATAGTCTAGCTTGATCCAAATAAATCCTAAAGTTAGAGTGGTTGAGCTAGACCTTACACTGTTACACGTCTTGCTAAGGGATGGCACATTTATGGGCCTTTTAATTAGCAGAGAGCACTGAGTATTTAAGATATGACTACAGAAAGTCAAAATCAATTATTTCCCAACAATGTTCAAATAAATAATTCAAATGTGTAACATAGACTAGTTAATTAGCAGCCTCACAGATACCTGATAAACAAAGAACTATTTTTATTTTATGTATTTAATAAGTTTCTTGGTAATCATAGACCTAGGAAAACATATTTATCATCAAGGATACACACATATAACATGTCATACCATCTCCATCACTATCGTCATTCTCATCAACAAAATTAATGTTTATATTAACATTTTCTACATTTTTAGGATTATAAAAAAACTTTTGACCTTAATTCGACCTTGCACTTAAGAATATTAGGATGAACCTGTATTAACCTGCATATCATATATTGACCATAACCTATTTACCTCTACTCAATCATGTCATTTATTAACAATTCTGCATTATTTTTATTTTTAAATTCTTTAGAACAATCTTTTCTCACTTTACATACCAATCCCAGTTCCCACTGCCTCCCCTACTTTTTTTCCCCTCGCATTTCCCTGTCCCATCCCCCATTCACTCCCCAGAGAGTTTAAGACTTCCCATGGGGAGTCAATAAAGTCTGGCATGTCACTTTGAGGAAGGAACAAGACCTTCTTCTCTGTATCTAGGTTTTGCAAGTTAATCCTCCATAGGGAATGGGTTTCAAAGAGTCAGCTCGAGCACTAGGGAAAGAAATACATTGGTTCCACTGCCAGTGCCCCAGAGACTGCATGAGCCTAACAATTGTCACCCACATTCAGAGGACCTAGTTTGATCCTATGTCAGTTTCTCTGCTGTCCATCCAGAGTCAGTGAGATCTCACTAGCTTAGTCCAGCTGTTTTTGTGGGTATCCACTTCGCTCATATTATCACTCCACCTTTTCTTAGACTGGACTCTGGGAGCTCGGACCAGTGCTTAGCTGTGGATCTCTGCATCTGCTTCCATCCGTTGCTGGATGAAGGTTCTGTGATGATAATTAAGGTAGTCATCAATCTGATAACAGAGGAAGGCCAGTTCAGGTTCTCTCTCCATTATTGCTAAGGGTTATAGCTGGGGTTATCATTATAGATTCTGGGTAATTCCTTAGTGACAGGTTTCTTACTAGCCCCATAATGGCTCCCTCAATCAAGATATCTTTTCCTTGTTCTCCCTCTCTATCCTTTCTTCTCTGCCATCCTGTTTCCTCATGTTCTCCTCTCCCCTGCCCTCCTTCCATCCTCCTCCCTTCCTACACTCCTACCCAATGCTCCAAATTTTCTCAGGAGATCTTGTCTATTTCCCCCTCCCAGGGGTATCCATCTATATCTCTCCTAGGGTTCTCTTTGTTACCTAACTTTTGTGGGATTGTGGACTATAGGCTGGTTCTCCTTTGCTTTATTTCTAATATCCACTCATGAGTGAGTACAAACTTCGTCTTTCTGGGTCTGTGTTGCTTCACTCAGGATTTTTTTTCTAGCTCCATTCATTGACTTGCAAGTTTCAAGATGTCATTGTAGTTTTTACCACTGAGTAGTACTCCACTGGTGAAAATGTACTGCATTTTCTTTATCCATGCTTCGGTTGAGGGGCATCTAGGTTATTTCCAGGTTCTGCCTATTATGAAAAATGTTGCTATGAATACAATTGAACAAATGTCCTTGTAGTACGAGTGTGCATCCTTTGGGTATATGCCCATGAGTGGTATTCCTAGGTACTGAGGCAGATTGGTTCCCAATTTTCTGAGAAATTGTCATAAGGATTTCGAAGGTGGCTGTACAAGTTTGCAGCCCTGCCAGCAATGGAAGAGTGCTCCCCTTACTCCATATCCTCTCTAGTGTAAGCTATCATCAGTGTTTTTCATTTTAGTATTTCTGACTAGTGTAAGATAGTATCTCAGAGTCATTTTGATTTGCATTTCCCTGATGGCTATGAATTTTGAACAATTCCTTAAGTGCCTTTCGGCCATTTGAGACTCTGCATTTGAGAATTCTCTGTTTAGATTAGTATTTCATATTTTAATTGAATTATTTTGTATTTTGATTTCTAGTTTGAGTTCTTTATGTATTTTGGAGATCAGTCCTCTGTTCCATGGTTTGGTGAAGATCTTTTTTCATTCAGTTGCTTGCCATTTTGTCTTATTGACTGTGTCCTTTGCCTTACAAAAGCATCTCAGTTTCAGATGGTCCCATCTATTTATTGTTGTTTTCAGTGTCTGTGATACTCGTGCTATTATATTTAGGAAGTGGTTCCTGTGACCATGCATTCAAGGCTACTTCCCACTTTCTCTTCTATGAGGTTCAGTGTGGCTAGATTTATGTTGTAGTCTTTGATCCATTTGGACTTGAGTTTTGTCCTCAGGGACAGATATGGATCTATTTCTGTTCTTCTACATGTTGACATCCAGTTATGCCAACACCATTTGTTGAAGGTTTTTTCCTTTCCCATTGTATCATTTTAGCTTCTTTGTCAAAAATTAGGTCTTCATAGGTATGTGTTTTAATATTAGAGGTCTTTGATTCAATTCCATTGACCCACATATATGTTATTATGTCAATACCAAGCTAGTTTCTTTACTGTATCTCTAGAATAGAGTTTGATGTCAGGATGGTGATGACTCTGGAAGTTCTTATATTGTACAGGATTGTTTGGGCTATCCTTGGTTTTACATTTTTCTGTATGAAGTTGAATATTGTTCTTTCAAGGTCTGTTAAGAATTGTGTTGGGATTTTAATGGGAATTTCATTGAATTTGTAGACTGCTTTTTGTAAGACTGCCATTTTTATTATGTTGACTCTGCAGAAGGCTTGCCAGCTGGGTGACTAGTGTAACTGAGGTGTGTAGGGAAGCCTCCTGGGGTTTTGCCTCCAGGCCTAGAGCCTAGAAATTGGTCTTCCCATTCACCCCTTAGTCTACTTTGCTCAGTCACAGTCTATGTCACTGACAGCTGCTGAGGTTGTGGGAATGGGTGGGTTTGAGGGAAGAGTGGGCCTTGTACATTAAGGGGTCCTGTGTAGCTTGTTGGAGCAGCCTGCCTGGAGGAGACCTGCCCCCTGACTGGCTAGTACAGCTGAGGCTTGTGCGGGAGTGGCCCAGGGTTTTACCCTGAAGTCTAGGGCCTAGAGACTGGGCTGTCCTGCTGTGGTTTGCCTACTCACCTCTTGTTCCCCTCTGTGAAGTAGCATTCTGTTCTTCTGAGAGCCTCTGAAGTATCAAGGATGGTTGGGTTTGGGGTTAGAGTGGGACTTGTAGATTACAGGATCCTATGTGGGGTGTTGGAACAGCTTGTCTGCAGGAAGCTTGTCCACTGACCTGTTAGTGTAGCTGAGAGTGGGGGAGGAACCCAGGGTTTTGTCCTGAGGCATAGGTCCTAGATACTGGGCTATCCAGGTCGGGGGCTGGTAACTTACCTCTTGGTGTGCTCTGTGACATTTCTACTTTATTATCTGGCTTTTTCTATTAATTTGAGCTTCTACGTTTAAGTGAGTTCAGAAGAAGTATTCTTTCATTTAGCAATAATGTTCTCCAGATTCGTTCGTTTCCACAAATTTAGCATTTCTTCTATTTAAAAAATAACCATTTGTTATTATATAAGTTTTTCATTATCTAATAATCTTTTCATGGATAGTAATCTGATTTTCATATCTTAATTGTGAATATTTCTCTAGTGATTATGGGGGGGAACAGCTATTACTTTAATTTACTAATGGAAATTCATTTAACTAATGTACTGGGTGGTTCTGTGTGTCAACTTGGCACAAGCTAGGGTCATCAGAAAAAGGAGCTTCAGCTAGGGAAATGCCTCCTTGAGATTCAGCTGTAAGGTATTTTCTCATTTAGTGATCAGTGGAGGAAAGCCCAGCTCATGGTGCGTGGTGCCATCCCTGGGTTGGTGGTCCTGGGTTCTATAAAACAAGGTAGTTTGAACAAGCTATGAATAGCACACCAGTAAGTAGCTACCGTCCATGGACTCTGCATCAGCTCCTGCCCCTGGGATCCTTCTTGGTTTGAGTTCCTGTCCTGAATCCTGAATCCCTTCAGTGATGAACAGCAGTGCTGAAGTGTAAGCCTAATAAACCTTTTCTCCTTTTCAGGGTCCAGCCTTGACAGGGTTCCCATGTTCCACGGTAGGAGGGTGAGGATTAGAATTATTAATCAAAGGGAACAGAGATATGAGAGAAATAAAGGACAGAAACACAGAACAGCACCAGGAGGAAAATTCAGTGAATACTGAAGTCACCCACATTTATTTTCCACATACTTTCATACCCCACTCCAAAAGGGGAGACAGGAGGTAACAGACTTCATTAACATGATATAAAGATGTCAAGCCCTCTGTTGTTTGGACAGAACATTCAACATCATACCCTTAGATGAAGTGCCCTGCAAGCAGCCACTCCAGGAAACTCTTGCCGGTCTCCATTGCAGGAGCAACAATAGACTTGCAATCTCTGACCTTTGGTCAATGTAGAGCCGATCTACCTCTGTAGTCAAAATACTAATTAGCCACACCCTTGGTTAGGAAGCCTTGTTTGTAGCCTCTTGTCAACAATTTTGAGAATTCAAGAATAAACTCAAACTCTCTAGCCTTTAGTCAAGGTGGAACAGGTAGGTTCACAGTGGCGGGGGCCTAGCACCTCCCCAACTTGGTTTTTGGTCATGGTGTTTCATTATAGCAATAGAAACCCTAACTAAGACAACTCAGAAAGAAGATTACTAAATTATTTATTTTCGATGTTGTTGTGGTTGTGTTTATTGAGGTAGGTCTCAGTAGCCTAGGTCCATGAATGACCATGAATTCTGATTTTTCCTTCCCCCACCCTAGTCCTGGGTTGTAGGATCTCAATAACCTCCTCTGCCAGCAGAACATAGACGCATGAGAGGCAAAAGGGAAATCTAATTCAGAACAGCTTAGAAGCTGCTGTTGGATCAGACGTCAAAAGTCTAACGTTATGTACTTTATTTCAGGTATATTTAAACACAGTCCAACTGGGAAAAAAAAGGTTTTCTTGTGACAACTAACTCAGTCCTATGTGTATAAAAAAGCTTAAGATATATGAAAGTCTTATCAAGTAGTAGTAACATCTTCTATAAATATGCTTTCTATAGATTCACTGGAAAAGCAGTTTCAAGGAAATGAAAGTTCTTAATAAAGGTCTGTGGGAGAACATCAGCATAGAATGACTGAAAACAACTTAAGTTGGGGAGCCAGTGTGACCTGGCCGTGCAGATACCCCAGAGGTCCAAGGCTATTAATTCCATCCATTTCTAGGCTTCTGGGTGGAAAACAGGTTATACATCTCTTTCTTTGATGAAAGAACCTAGCGTGTTTAACATGCCTGCTTTTTCTAATGCTTATCACTAAGCACAAGTACCTACATGCTTCCTCCATGGAATAAGAAGTGGTAAGCACCATGCCATGCTAAGTATTTATGTGGATTTTATTTATTTATTTATTTATTTATTTATTTATTTATTTATTTATTTATTTTGAGACAGGGTTTCTCTGTAACTTTAGAGCCTGTCCTGGAAACAGTTCTGGTATACCAGGCTGACCTTGAACTCACAGAGATCTGCTTGCCTGTGCCTCCTGAGTACTGGGATTAAAGGCATGTGCCACCAATGCCCAGCATTTATGTGGAATTTTAAAGACTTTTTTGTACTGTTCTCTACGAAGCTTATATCATTGCACACCACCAAAACAACAAGCAAATGTTCTTTTCCTTCAGTATAATCTCCAAGCATTTTGAAAGGAAAGAAGTCCTTTAAAAAAATATAGCTTAATATATGCTTTTGTACATGTATGACAAATATGTAGGTCAGAGGACAGCATTGTGAATTCTGTCCTCTTCTTTGACCTTTATATAGTTTCTAGAGTTCAAATTCAGGTAGTCAGGGTTGTGTGGCAAGTAGTTTTGTTAGCCAACCTGTTCCTATGGTCCAGCTCCATTATTTTTAATTCATTACCTTCCTGAATATGTGTGGGTTCTAAGATGTATCACTGACTTTTGGACTTACTTTTATTTGATGACCAATGATGTTAAATACTCTTTCATACTCATTTGGCCTTTTGAATGTCTACTTGGGAAACATCTATTAAAATTTGTGTCCTTTTTGTTCACTGAGTTATTTGTACATTTTTGCTATTAAAGATAGAAATTCAAGCTGTGCAGTGGTGGCATACACTTTTAGTCCCAGCACTTTTTCCTCTAACAGGTTTAGTGTGGTTGGATTTATATTGAGGTCTTTAATCCATTTGTACTTGAGTTTTGTGCATGGCAATAGATATTAGATCTACTTTGATTCTTCTACATATTGACATTCAGTTATGCCAGCACGATGTGTTGATACTTTTTTTCCATTGTATAATTTTAGCTTTTTTGTCAAAAATCAGGTGTTCATTGGTATGTGAATTAATATGCAGGTCTTCAATTCGATTCCATTGGTCGATGTCTCTTTTTTTTTTTTTTTCTTTTTTCTTTTTGGTTTTTCGAGACAGGGTTTCTCTGTGGCTTTGGAGCCTGTCCTGGAACTAGATCTTGTAGACTAGGCTGGTCTCGAACTCACAGAGATCCGCCTGCCTCTGCCTCCCACGTGCTGAGATTAAAGGCGTGTGCCACCACCGCCCGGCCACTAAGCTGTTTTCATTACTGTAGCTCTGTAATAGAGCTTGATGTCAGGGACGGTGATGATTCTGGAAGTTCTGTCATTGTACAGGATTGTTTTGGCTATCCGCAGATTTTTGCTTTTCCATATGAAGTTGATTATTGTTCTTTCAAGGTCTGTGAAGAATTGCGTTGGGATTTTGATGGAGATTGCATTGAATCTATAAATTGCTTTTGGTAGCGTTGGCATTTTTACTCTGTTGATCCTTCCTATCCAAAAGCATGGGAGAGCTTTTCTTTTTCTGGTATCTTCTTCAATTTCTTTCTTCACAGACTTAAAGTTCTTGTCAAATAGGTTTTTCACTTCTTTGGTTAGTGTTACCCCAACATATTTTATGTTATTTGTGGCTATTATTATTTGGCTCCCATCTTGTTTATCATTGTGTATAGGAGAGCTACTGATTTTTTTTTTTTGAGTTGATCTTGTATCCTGTCACATGACTGAAGGTATTTATCAGCTGTAGGAATTCTCTGGTAGAGGTTTTTGGGTCACTTATATATACTATCCTATCATCTGCAAATAATGAAAGTTTGACTTCTTCCTTTCCAATTTGAATCCCCTTGATCTCCTTTTGTTGTCTTATTGCTATTGCTGAAACTTCAAGTACTATGTTGAAAAGATATGAAGAGAATGGACAGCCTTGTCTTGTTCCTGATTTTAGTGGAATCGCTTTGAGTTTCTCTCCATTTATTTTGATGTTGGCTGTCAGCTTGCTCTATATTACTTTTATTATATTTAGATATGTTCATTTTAGCCCTGATCTCTTCAATACCTTTATCAGCAAAGGGGTGTTGGATTTTGTCAAATGTTTTTTCAGCATCTAATGAAATGATCATATGTTTTTTTTTTCTTTCAGTTTATTTATATGAAGAATTACGTTGATAGATCTTTGTATGTTGAACCAGCCCTGCATCTCTGGAATGTAGTTGACTTAGTAATGATGGATGATTTTTTGATGTGTTCTTGGATTTGGTTTGCCAGCATTTTATTGAGTATTTTTGCATCTATGTCCATGAGTGAGATTGGTCTCTAATTCTCTTTCTTGGTTGAGTCTTTGTGTTTGGTTTCTGGGTAACCTCATAAAAAGAGTTTGACAGTGCCCATTCTGTTTCTATTATGTGGAACACTTTGAGGAGTATGGGTATTACCTCTTCTAGGAAGTTCTGGTAGAATTCTGCACTAAAACCATCCCGTCCTGGGTCTTTTTTTGTGGTGGTGAGGGGTTGATGACAGCTTCCATTTCCTTACAGTTTATAGGTCTATCTAAATTCCTCACGTGGTCTTAATTTTGGTATATGGTAATCTAACTAAAATACTGTCCATTTCTTTTACATTTTCCAATTTTGTGGAGTACACGTTGTTGTAATATGACCTAATAATTCTCTGAATTTTCTTGGTGTCTGCTGTTATGTCTCCCTTTTTATTTCTGATTTTGTTAATTTGAATGTTCTCTCTCTGCCTTTTGATCAGTTTGGATAAGTGTTTGTCTGTCTTGTGGATTTTCTCGATCAGCTCTTTGTTTTATTGATTCTTTGTATTGTTTTCTTTGTTTCTGTTTTGTTGATTTCAGCCTTAAATTTGATTATTTCCTATCTACTCCCCCTCCTGAGTGAGTCTGCTTCTTTTTGTTCTAGAGCTTTCAGCTGTGCTGTTAAGTCACTAAAGTGAGTTTTCTCCATTTTCTTTATGTGGGCACTTATGCTATGAACTTTCCTCTTAGCAATGCTTTCACAGCATCTTAAAGGTTTGGATATGTTGTGTCTTCATTTTTGTGGAATTTAAGGAAGTCATTAATGTCTTTCTTTGTTTCTTCTTTGACCTAGGGGTGGTTCAGTAGTTCACTGTTCAATTTCCATATTTTTTTTTCTTTGGTTTTTCGAGACAGGGTTTTCCTGTGGCTTTGGAGCCTGTCCTGGAACACTCGGGAGGCAGAGGCAGGTGGATCTCTGTGAGTTCGAGACCAGCCTGGTCTACAATTTCCATAATTTGATAGGCTTTCTGAGAGTAGTATTGTTCTTAAATTCTAATTTTAATCCATGGTGATCTGATAAGACACAGGGGGTTACTCCAAGTTTTTTGTATCTGTAGAGGTTTGTTACTTAGTATGTGATCAATTTTCGAGAAGGTTCCATGAGGTGCTGAGAAGAAGGTATATTATTTTGTGTTTGGGTGGAATATTCTATAGATATTGTTAAATAAGAAAAGGTCATCTCTGCAGGCGCAAAAAGTCCAATTAGGTCAAATCAAACCAAATCAAAATGCCCATTATTTTATTAAGAAATACAAGTAAGACACTCTTGGGTGTCCTAGTACATGGTGGGGAGACAGGACAGCAGAAAGCTCATGCAAACCTGGAACCATGTGTTTCTCCTCTAAGAGCCCACTTAAATACCCTGTGGGAGTGGTCATGATCCACACCCCCCACTCCTCAGGGAAGGGTCAGGACCTGGCATCCTGGGATTTGGAGTCCAGAGCAATGTAACTCCTAGCCCGGGGTGGCGGGTGGGTGGGCTGGGATGGATGCTCCAGACCTAAAAGATATCTGTTAACTCCATTTGATTCAGGACTTTGATTACTTCTCTTTTTCTTTGTAAAGTTTCTGTCTGGTTGACCTATCCATTGGCAAGAGTGGAATGTTGAAGTCTCCTACTATAAGTGTGTGGTTTGATGTATGATTTAAGTTTTAATAATGTTTCTTTTACATATGTGGGTGCTCTTGAATTAGGGGCATAGATGTTCAGTATTGAGACTACATCTTGATGGATTGTTCCTTTTATGAGTATAAACTGTCCTTCTCTATCACTTCTGATTGATTTGAGTTTGAAATCTATTTTGCTAGATATTAGGATAACTAATCTGCTTGTTTTTTAGGTCCATTTTATTGGAAAACCTTTTCCCAACTCTTTACTCTGGGGTAGTGTCTGTCTTTAAGGTTGAGATGTGTTTCTTGTATACATCAGAAGGTTGGATCCTGTTTTCATATCCATTCTCTTAGCCTGTGTGTTTTTATAGGTTAATTGAGTCCATTGATATTAAGTGATATTAATAACCAGTGGTTGCTAATTCTGGTTATTTTTTGGTAGTAGTGTTTGTGGTTTCCCTTCTTTGGGTTATGCTGCTGGGGGTTATCAGTTGCCTGTGTTTTTGTGGCTATAGTTATCTATTTTGGGTTGGGGTTTTCCTTCTACTACTTTCTGTAGGGCTGGGTTTGTGGATACATATTGTTTAAATCTGTTTTTGTCATGGAATATCTTGTTTTCTCCATCGATTTTGATTGAAAGCTTTGCTAGGTATAGTAGTCTGGGTTTGCATACATGATCTCTTGTATCTACAGCACATCTATCCAGGACCTTCTGGCTTTCATGGTTTTCATTCAGAAGTTGGGAGTAATTCTGATAGGTTTGTTTTTATATGTTACTTGACCTTTTTTCTTTGAAGCTCTTAATATTCTTTCTTTATTCTGTATGTTTTGTGTTTAGATTATTATATGGTGAGGGAATGTTTTTTCAGATAATATAAAATATTTAGAGAAACTTTAACAAAACAAGTGAAAGACTTGTATGATAAAAATGTCAAGTATCTGAAAATTGAAGAGGATATCAGAAGATTGAAAGATCAGAAGATAAACAGAAAATGGCAATTTTCCTAAAAATAATCTATGTATTCACTTCAATCCCAAATTACCAAACAATTCTTTATATACCTTGAAAGGATAATTTTCAACTTCATATAGAAAAAACAAAACCACACATTAGTTTAAACAATGCTGAACAATTAAAAAAAATCATTTGGAGGCCCCACCATTTCAGATTTCAAGGTATGC
Source organism: Chionomys nivalis (assembly GCF_950005125.1). NCBI lineage: Eukaryota > Metazoa > Chordata > Mammalia > Rodentia > Cricetidae > Chionomys > Chionomys nivalis. Next base: position 62,239,069 of record NC_080099.1, read on the forward strand.
TACAGTTCTGTAGTAATAAAACCCTAATGTTATTGACATTAAAACAGATAAATTGATCAATTGAATCAAACTGAAGAGCAGAAATTAATCCACACGTCTAGGACACCTGTACTTTGATAAAGAACCTAGAAATATACTCTTCCATAAAGACAAAAGCTTCAACAAATAGTGCTTGTCTAACTGGATATCTGCGTATAAGAATGGAAATAGATCCAAATTTATCACTGTACACAAAACTCAACTCCAAGTAAACATTAATTTAGATATACTGAATCTGATAGAATAGAAAGTATTAAATAACCTTGAATACATTGGCAGATAAGATAACTTTCTAAATAGAACACCAAGAGTAAAAACATTAAGTCCAACAACTAATGGAACTTGATGAAATAAAAAGCTCATGTGGACAAAGGGCACTGTTAATTGGACAAAGTAGCAGACTACAAAATGAGGAGAATGTTTGATAATCTTACATTTTATAGAGGACTAATATCCAAAATATATAAAGAACTCAAGAAACTAGATATCAAAAATTCAAATAATACTATTAAAAATGCATTGACATAGGAGACCACTTCCTAAATATAACTCCTGCAACACAGAAACTGAGGGAACCAATTAATAAATGAGACCTCCTGAAACTGAAAAGCTTCTGTAAAGCAAAGGTCATGGTCAACAAGACAAAATGACAGCCTACAGAATGGGAAAAGATCTTCACTAACCCCATATCAGACAGAGGTCTGATCTCCAAAATGTACAAAGAACTCAAGAAATTGTTCATTAAAAGAATACATAATCTATTAAAAAATGGAGTACAGACTTAAACAGAAAACTCTCAACAGAGGAATCTAAAATGGCTGAAAGACACTTAAGGAAATGTTCAACATTCTTAGTCATCAGAGAAATGCAAATCAAAACAACTCTGAGATTTCATCTTACACCTATAAGAATGGCCAAGATCAAAAATATTGATGACAACTTATGCTGGAGAGGTTGTGGGATAAAGGGAACACTCCTGCATTGCTGGTGGAAATACAAGCTGGTACAGCCCCGTTGGATGTCAGTGTGGCGATTTCTCAGAAAATTAAGAAACAACCTTCCTCAAGACCCAGTAATACCACTTTTGGGTATATATCAAAAGGATGCTCAATCATGCCATAAAAACATGTGCTAAACTATGTTCATAGCAGCTTTTTTGTCATAGCAAGAACCTGGAAACAACCTAAATGCCCTTCAACCAAAGAATGAATAAAGAAAATGTGTTACATTTACACAATGGAGTACTACACAGCAGAAAAAAAAATAACGACAGCTTGAATTTTGCGAGAAAATGGATAGAGCTATAAAACATTATTTTGAGTGAGGTAACCCATACACAGAAAGACAATTATCACATGGACTCACTTATGTCATTTTTAAACATAAAGCACAGAAAACCAGCCTACAGTCTACAATCCCTGAGAACTTAGACAACAATGAGGACACTAAAGATCTCCTGAGTAAATTGGTAGCATGGGGACCGTGGAGGAGTATTGAAAGGGGGAGGAAAAAGGCTGGCCAGGGAGCAGAGAAAAATGTGAAGCTCAATAAAAATCAACAAATAAGTAAAAAAAAATGGGGAACAGATATAAACAGAGAATTGTCAATTTTTTTTTGCCACAAGAGAAATGTGAATCAAAATAACTCAGAGATTCCAACTTACACCTGTAAGAATGACTGAGATCAATGACACTAGTGTGAACTCATGCTGGAAAGGGTGTGGAGCATTGGGAACACTCCTCCATTGCTTTGGGGAATGCAAACTATGGAAATCAATATGGTAGTTTCCTCAGAAAGTTGGGAATTGATCTCCCTCAGTACAAACCCATACCACTCCTGGGTATATATCCAAAGGGCATTCCACTCTAACACAAGGATACTTGTTCAACCATGTTCATTGTGGCTTTATTCATAATAATCAGAAATTGTAAAACAACTATACATTAACAACAGAAAAATGGACAAAGAAATGATGGCACATTTACACAGTGGTAGTTTTACTACAAATCATGAAATTTATAGGCAAAAGAATAGAATTAGAAAACAAAAATCATTGTGACTAAAGTCACCCAGATCCAGAAAGACAAATATGTTATATGTTTGTACTTATAAGAGGATATTAGGCATTTAACATTGATAACTAAGTTGCAGTTTGTAGACCCAGAGAGGTTAGGTATAGAGGAGACATCTGGGGTGCACAGTGATCTCCCTGCAGTGGGGAAATAGAATAGATTTTGGGGTGGGGCAAAGGATCAGGTGAGCAGTGAGATAGGGTAAAGGGAGAGAGTGCTAGGAAAGACAGATGAAATGGTAGTTATTTGAAGGTGTTGAGGAAACCTAGTGTGGTGGAAACTTCCTGGAATATATGAAGTTGATCCTGATGAGGACTCCTAGAATGGAGAATATAATGTTTCAATTGGCTGTCTCCTATAGTCTGGCAAGTCTTCAAGTGGGACTAGGAAAATTTAATTTAGCTCTTATTCAAGCAGATGCCATGGAAATTCTCAAACAACACTGGCTGTTATTAAGATAAAGGTTGCTCTCTATAAACAGACACAGTGCACATTGCTGAGGACAATTTCCACATTACTCATTGACTATGGAAAAGTTGACCAAGGGACTATATGGAACCTTCACTTGTCTCTTTGCTGCAGACTACCGAGAAAAAAAAAAAAAAAAAAAAAACTTGGACACCAATTTAGCTACAAAGCCTTTGACCTACAACTTTTCCTACTTAAAAAAGATGCTAGGAAAATGGTGGCACAGACCTTGGATTAGTCAACCGCTGTCTGATTTGACATAAAGCCCACTTGATGACAAGGAATTCATTGTGGATACTGCTTGATAACCAGAAACATAGGGTAAAGCCAAACACTGCTGGTCTAGAAAAAAATCAGTAAATGATTCCTAGTGATATTCTGTTATACTCATAGATCATCATCAGGGAGGATTCCTCTGGCAGCTGATGAAAACAGATGCAGAGACCCACAGCCATACCTTATATTGAGAGAGTCTAAATTAGAATTTTTCATCAAATTACTCCAAATAGAGCTCAGGGGATCCTGTGTAACAGAAGCAGAAATATTAAGAGCCAAAGGTGACTGGAGGACATCAGAAGAATAAGATCCTCTTAATCAAGTAAGTAAAATGCTTGTGAGTTCAAAGAGACTGAAACAACAAGCCTGTTTCCCACACACATCATTATCAAGTCCTTCTCTTGGACCTTTTTGTTTTGTTGGACTGCTGTGACCAAATTTGAGATATTACTTTTTGCCCCATTTTATTATATTTCATTTTGCCATGTTTGTTTGTTGTCTTTTAGAATTCTGTTCTGATCTAATCAGAGACAGAAATGGAATAAATATGGTGGGGATATTAGGAATGAAGGTGGGAGTAGTGGGAAGGAGAACTATAAACAGAATATATGATATGGGAGAATAATTATTTTAAATAAAATAAGATAAATTAACTTATGCTTATTTTTGCTGATCCCTTCCTTTGCTTTTACTACTGGACCACAAATGGGGAGGCATTCTAATCTAGCTGCTTCATTCAAAGCACAGTCGTGTATTTCCAAGTCTCAAATAACAACAATACCTAAGCAATTGCTTCTCATGTGCAGTTCAGAAAATTGGTATCACTCTTAAATAAGAGTGCAAAGGACACCTGCTAAGCCTGCCTTCGGCTCTAGCTGCGGAGAGATTACCAGTTATTACTCCTAATGTTAGGGTTTCAAATTGTTCTGATCTACTGGACCCTCTCCATTTCAGTTGTGCTGCACAGTGGCTCTAGTTCCTTTCATGAAGAAAAGCATAAAGCCGCATGAGATTATGCACCATAAATCTCAGCATTCCAAGTTCACTTTCTGAGATGCACAAGTGTTCTTAGAAAGTAGTGGTGCCAGGTCAACAACAGGTACTTAAGTACATGTTTATTTGTTCCACATATTCTGTTGTAATCTCATTTTGCTAAAGTATGTTTATCGCAAAAAAAGTAGGTTAGATGGATAATTGCAGGAATATCTCAGTGAGTAAAGAATAGGCTGCTCTACTAGAGTACCTAAGTTAATTTTCCTGCACCCACAAAGTAGTCTACAGTACCCCCCCAACTTCAAAGGATTCTATATTTTGTAGGAAAGGTAATTTTAACTGAGATAAAATAATTCATGACTTAAATTACCAAAAAAATGACCAAAGTCATATACACAAAGTATATCCCATCTGAGTCAACAGAAGGTGCAGGGTTCTATTTCCATTGAACTATTCCTATGTTCATACATACTAGAGATGTATGGCACTCCACAAATTTGTCCCCTCTGCTCATTTGTATTCCATTCCCAGAATGAGACATTGTTTCATGATTATCTACCTGTTCTGTCACAGAAATTGTCCAAAGGTTTCCGCTTCTGTCACCAGTAATTCTTTGCTGACAAGAAATTTCAATGCCACTGGCAAAGTGAGGGATCTAGAGTTGTATTGTCATTTGTAGAATTATTATGTTTCCATTGTATGTTTGAATTTACAAATATTCATTAACACCAGAAGTTCACATCAAAGAATATATGTAAATAGGTGTGTTTATATGCATATTCAATTATTTACCTTGGAATATTATGGAGCTGTATTAAATTGGACATGACCGAACAATGTTGTAATGACATATTTTACCTGACATACACTGATAAATATAGATAGGATTTTGCATATAAAATCAGTAATAGTTGATTTGGAAATCCTTAGACATTAACTTATGGCTTCTGGAATCTACTGTTCATGGCAACTTGCAACTGCTTGACCAGCAGCAGGACTAGTCAACCTCCAGTGGAGAAACAATCAAATAGACAAAGACACTCAGACTTTTTACAAGTAAGAATTGTGTAAGACTAAATTCCAGTAGAACACACTGGAAGTATTTTGTTATTTTCTAGAGTTGAGTAATTAAAATAAAGTAGTATATGTTCTCATGCACAAAAGAAAACATGCCTTTTAAAATATGAATTTTCATTGTTAACTTTAATGAATTGCATCATCATGAATTAAATGAACTAAATTTTAATTTTATATGCCAGTGGCCTATGGAAGCAGTAAGGTCTATTTGAATTTACTGTACTAAGGAACTAGGTTCATGCAACTACATATAATTAATCACTGCCTGTTGATTGTGGATGTATTTGGGGTCCTGCTTTTAGGCAGTGGCTTTTCACTGTCCTGTCTGGTACCACTGGTCCAGTCTCTCTTTCTCCCTCAGGTACACGAAGCCCCTTATAAAATAGTTATTTAGAAGCTTAATATTAATTATAATTGCTTAGCAAGTGGCTCAGGCTTATTACTGGCTAGTTCTTACACATAAATTAACCCATTCCTAATAATCTGTGTATCACCATGTGGGTTTGTGGCATTACCTTTTCTCTATTACATCTTGCTGCATTGGCGATGCATTGACGTCTCTCCTGACCCTGCCCTTGTTTACCTGTATTTCTGCTTAGATTTACCACCTAGCTATATTCTGCTCTGCCATAGGCCAAGATAGCTTTATTCATCAACAGATAAAAGCAACACATAGTCACAATGAACCGAAGGATATCCTATATCAACTACTCGGTAAACATTTTATAAATATAATAAATTATTATAATTTATAAATAAAAAATATTATTTATAAATATAATAGTAGAATTGATATAGCTTAAGGGCTGCAGTTATTTATGGCATCAGATTTCTTCCCTGTCTTAAATCATTATTCATAATTTGTGGAATAATCAGTAATATTATTGTAAAATTATTCTAAAGATATGCCGTTTTAAATGCGTATTGCCAAGAAAATAGATGATGACAAGCATTGATGAGAATGTGGGAAAATAGGAACATTTTCCACTACTGGTGTGAAGGAAAACTAGTTTGGCAAATATGGAAATGAATGTGGAGATTCTTCAACATAATAAAATAGAACTGCTCTATATGACCACACCATAGCACTCCTGGATATACAACTGAAGTGCTCTGAGCCAGTGTGTCTTATAGATACTTGCACCTTCATGCTTTTTGAGGCACTGTTTGCAAGAACCAGGAAATGTAACTAGGTCTAGACGTCTAGTTAGAAAGTGAAGGAATAGAGAATACGTAGTAAAAATACATAATGGACTTCTATTAACTCATAAGAAAAATAAAACTACCATTTTAAAGAAAGTCTATGAGTGATCTGATCTGCAAGTCTGTTAATCTGAGCTTAATCCCGAGAAATAATGTAAAGAACAGAGAAAAAATACTACAGAAGCATGTCATCTGGTATCAATATATCTGCCATTGTCTACATGCCCATAAATAACACCCCTCTCTCTTACACACACACACACACACACACACATTCACTACAGAAATATTTGGTTAAAATATTTCTGCAATTAATCATTTCTGAATCTCTGGATAATTCACTTAGGGAGCAGAACTTCAAGATGTAGCTGCCCAAAGGAATAACAAATTGTGACATAAAATAACATGCATCTTTCAGTATCATTTGATGTATACTGATTGCTGAATATCCTATTTAAATACTTATTTACTAGAAAGGCAAAACTGCTGCTTAGATACATATGTGTTAATTTAATCTTTTTGATATTTTATACTATTAATGATTTTAATATTTACAATACTAAAATGTGTTGACTGAACAATAAACATTGAGAGGATATATTCTATTCAAGCTATCACAGGGTGACACATAATAATGATAAATTTGTACATAGCCATATAAAGTTGATTATTGTCCTCTCAAGGTCTGTGAAGAATTTTGATGGGATTTTGATGGGGATTGCATTGAATCTACAGATTGCTTTTGGGAGAATTGCCATTTTTACTATGTTGATCCAATCCAAGAGCAAAGGAGATCCTTCCATTTTCTGGTATCCTCTTCAATTTCTTTCTTCAAAGACTTAAAAGTTCTTGTCAAATAGATCTTTCACTTCCTTGGTCAGAGTTACCCCAATATATTTTATGCTACTTGTGGCTATCATGAAAGGTGATGCTTCTCTGAATTCCCTCTCTGCATCCTTATCCTTAGTGTATAGGAGGGCAACTGATTTTTTGGAGTTGATCTTGTATCCTGCCACATCACTAAAGGAGTTTATCAGCTGTAGGAGTTCTTTGGTAGAGTTTTTGGGGTCGCTTATGTATACTATCATATCATCTGCAAATAACGAGAGTTTAACTTCTTCCTTTCCAATTTGAATCCCCTTGATCCCCTTATGTTGTCTTATTGCTATTGCTAGAACTTCAAGCACTATATTGATGAGGTATGGGGAGAGTGGACAGCCTTGTCGTGTTTCTGATTTTAGTGGGATGTCTTTGAGTATCTCTCCATTTACTTTGATGTTAGCTGTCGGCTTGCTGTAAATAGCTTTTATTATATTTAGATATGACCCTTGTATTCCTACTCTCTCCAAGACCTTTATCATAAAGGGATGTTGAATTTTGTAAAATGCTTTTTCAGCATCTAATGAAATGATTATATGGTTTTTTTCTTTCAGTTTATTTATATGATGGATTATATTGATAGACTTGTGTATGTTGAACCAGCCCTGCATCTCTGGGATGAAGCCTACTTGATCATAATGGATAATTTTTCTAATGTGTTCTTGGATTCGGTTTGTCAGTATTTTATTGAGAATTTTTGCGTCAATGTTCATGAGTGAGATAGGCCTGTAATTCTCTTTCTCTGTTGGGTCTTTGTATGGTTTTGGTATCAGGGTAACTGTAGCTTCATAAAAGAAATTTGGCAATGACTCTTCTGTTTCTATATTGTGAAATACATTAAGGAGTATAGGTATTAGCTCTTCTTGGAAGTTCTGGTAGAATTCTGCATTGAAACCATCTGATCCTGGGCTTTTTATGGAAGGGAAGTTTTTGATTACAGTTTCTAATTCTTAGCAACTAACAGGTCTATTTAGATTGTTCACCTGGTCTTGGTTTAACTTTGGTATATGATACTTATCTAAAAAGATGTCCATTTCTTTTGCATTTTCCAGTTTTGTGGCATACAGGTTTTTGTAGTAAGATCTAAAGATTCTCTGAATTTCCTCTGTGTCTGTAGTTATGTCCCCCTTTTTATTACTGATCTTATTAATTTGCATGTTCTCTCTCTGCCATTTGATTAGTTTGGATAGGGGTTTGTCGATCTTGTTGATTTTCTCCAAGAACCAACTTTTGTTTCATTGATTCTTTGGATTGTTTTCTGTGTTTCTATTTTGTTGATTTCAGCCCTCAGTTTGATTATTTCCAGTCTTCTACTCCTCCTGGGTGTGTCTGCTTCTTTTTTTTTTTCTAGAGCTTTCAGGTGTGCTGTTAAGTCTCCAATGTGTGCTTTCTTCGTTTTCTTTAGGTGGGCACTTAGTGCTATGAACTTTCCTCTTAGCACTGCTTTCATCATGTCCCATAGGTTTGAGTATGTTGTTTCTTTATTTTCATTGAATTCAAGGAAGACTTTAATTTCTTTCTTTATTTCTTCCTTGACCCAGGTGTGGTTCAGCAGTTGACTGTTCAGTTTCCATGAGTTTGTTGGCTTTCTGGGGGTAGCCTCATTGTTGAATTCTAACTTTAATCCATGCTGATCTGATAAAACACAGGTGGTAACAAAAATTTTTTTGTATCTGTGAAGGTTTGCTTTGTTACTGAGTATGTGGTCAATTTTCGAGAAGGTTCCCTGAGCTGCAGAGAAGAAGATATATTCTTTCCTATTTGGGTGGAATTTCCTATAGATGTCTGTTAAGTCCATTTGCTTCATTACCTCCAACAATTCTCTTATTTCTCTATTCTGTCTGACTGACCTATCCATTGGTGAGAGAGGTGTGTCGAAGTCTCCTAATATTAGTGTGTGTGGTTTGATGTCTGCCTTGAGTCTAGTAATGTTTCTTTTACATAAGTGGGTGCTTTTATATGAGGGGCATAGATATTCAGAATTGAGACTCATCTTGATGAATTGTTCCTGTTATGAGTATAAAATGACCATCTTGATCTCTTCTGATTGATTTTAGTCTGAAGTCAGTTTTGGTAGAAATTAGTATGGCCACACCCGCTTGTTTCTTAGGTCCATTTGCTAGAAAAACCTTTTCCCAACCCTTTACTCTGAGGCGATGTCTATCTTTGTGGTTGATGTGTGTTTCTTGTAAACAGCATAATGTTGGATACTGTTTTGTATCCAATCTCTTAGCCTGTGCCTTTTTATAGGTGAATTGATTCCATTGATACCAAGTGATTATAATGACCAGTGGTTGTTGACTCTGGTTGTTATTATTATTATTATTTTTTGGTGGTATAGTTTGTGTTTTCCTTCTTTGAGCTGTGCTGGTGAAGGGTCGCTAGTTGTCTGAGTATTATAGGCAGTGTTGGCAATGTTGGAGTCCTTGGGTTGTGATTTTCCTTCTGTTACTTTCTCTAAGGCTGGGTTTGTGGTACGTATTGTTTAAATTTGTTCTTATCCTGGAATATTTTGTTTTCTCCATTGATAGTGAATGATAGCTTGGCTGGGTATAGTAGTGTGGGCTTGCACCCATGGTCTCTTAGTTTCTGCAGCACATCTATCCAGGACCTTCTGTCTTTCATGGTTTCCATAGAGAAATCTGGTGTAAGTCTGATAGGTTTACCTTTATAAGTAACTTGACCTTTTTCCTTTGCAGCTCTTAATATTCTTTCTTTAATTTTTATGTTTTGTGTTTTGATTATTATATGGCGAGGGGATTTTTTATTTGATCCAGTCTATTTGGTGTTCTGTATGCTTCTTGAATATCCATAGGAATATCTTTCTTAATGTTGGGAAAGTTTTCTTCCATAATTTTGTTAAATATATTTTCTGGGCCTTTGAGCTGTAATTCTCCTCCTTCTATCCCTATTGTTCTTAGGTTTGGTCTTTTTATGGTGTCCCATATTTCCTGAATGTTTTGTAATGAGAATTTTTTGCTTTTGCTGTTTTCTTGATCAGTGCGTTTATTTTCTCAATGGTGTCTTCAGAGTTTGACATTATTTCTTCTATCTCATGTATTCTATTTGTTATGCTTGTTTCTATAGTCTCTGTTTGTTGCCCTAGATTTGTGTTTTCTTCTTTGCCTCCATTTCAGTTTTCAATTCTTGAACTGTTCCTATTACCTGTTTGATTGTTTTTTCTTGGTTTCCCAGGGTACCATTTACTCATTTATTCATTTCTTCAAACTTTTTGTTATACTTCTCATCCATTTCTATAAGGGCATTTTTTACATGCTGTTTAAGAAACTCTATCGCTTTCATAATGTCATTTTCCCCCTTCTTCTGGATTAGGGTGTTCAAGACCTTCTCTTGTCTGATCACTGGGTTCTGGTGTTTTCATGTTGTTTTTCAGATTGGTGGAGGAATTCTTGCCTTGGCGCCTGCCCATCTCTTCCTTCAAATGCTATCTGATGGATCTTATGGAACAGGATCAGGTTCCCTTGGTGGCCAGGAACCTAGTTAAAAAAGGGCCTACCTTGCTATAGACAGACTATTAAAGCAAAGCAATTCCTGCTGGCCCCTTTGCCCTCAGCACCCCGTCCCAGTGCCAAAGAGGCTGAACTGGGGGATCCCGTGGCCCTGCATAAGGGAGGAAGATAGGAGGAGGTTCCTGCGTGCAAACTGGGATGGGCTAGGGAGAGGCCCCAGCAGAAGGAAGCAGCCCCTGCTGAATGACTGGGGAGTGAAGGGGGTTGGGGAATGTCCCTGCTCTGTTCCCGGGCTCCTACAGAGGGTCAAGAGCACACTCACCAACCACTCTGATGGGTACAGCAGAACAGGTTCAGGTTCCTTTGGTGGCCAGGAACCTCGCTAAGATAGGGCCTACCTTGCTGCAGACAGGCTATTGAAGTAAAGCAATTCCCGCCAGCCCTTTGCCCTCAGCACCCAGTCCCATCGCCCAAAGAGGCTGAGCTGGCAGATCCCATGGCCCCACAGAAGGTAGGAAGAAGGGAGGTGGTTACTGGGTGCAAACTGGGATGGGTTAGGGAGAGAGAGGCCTTAGCAGAGGGGAGCAGCCCCTGCTGAATGACCGGGGAGTGAAGGGGGTTGAGGAATGATGAAGAAGGATTTTATCTTGTATTATTCTTTCCATATTTCCTGACATCGAGATAATATGCAAAGGTTTTAAAATATTATTTACAAGTCTAGAGAGAAAGAGCCAAGCAGTTGAAACAAGTTCTTTCCAAGGATGCAAATAAGGTAGCTGACAACCTCCTGTAGTGCCTGCTACAGGAAGACCCTATACCTTTGGACTAATTTGGGAACCAACACAACTATGTACTTACCCATATGCAGATACATTAGCATCATCTAATTTGAGACAAAATGAAATATTTAAGCAAACAAATATAATAAACTTATAACGATCTCTCCTGTAAGAATAACCTAGATGCTATACCATCTAAAATTTGGGTTCTAAAAACTTGCCTACAGAATTTTTTTGCATTCTGAATTTGTTCATGTAACTGAAGGCTGGCATGTTGGCTATACATTCTTATACATCATTTACATTCACATTGCTTCTCCCCAGTATTTCGCTCATGTCTTAGAAGAGCACAGCAACATGTAAGCACATTGCTGCTCTATTAAATTCTGTAGAAGTTTGTTTGAAAATTTGTCTCTACACTATCAGGCATTTGAATACTTGCTCTCTAATTGGAGGTAGTATTTCAGATGATTTTAGAAATGCTGTCAGTGTAGAAAAATATTTCACTGTGGTTGTGATTTGAGAGTTTAAATCCTCACGTATTTCTATTTCATACTCTCAGCTTCCAGTTTCAGCTGCCATGCCTGATATACTTGAGGTTATGCCTTTTGGTTATGATGAAGTCCTACAGCTTTGGAACCAAAAGTCAAAATAAACTCTTCTTTTGGTTGACATAGACATTGTGTTTTATCACAGAGGCAGAAAAAGTGCTATAGTTTTTCTAATAAATGAGATATTTATAATTTAAGATAATTTTCACAATTAAGAGGTTTAACTTATTGCTTAAAATCTTAAAACTTTGATCCATATAAATTTAAAGATATTGAAGGATTGAATAGATTGTTCATATAATCTGATTTATTTTTCCTTCCAAAATAAATAGCCTTGTGGAAGTGAAGTGAAGTGTGTGACTAAGGAACTTACCACATCCTTCATAGTCATAGATTTCCTTTTGTATAAGATCTATTATTTCTCTAAGACTTTTGTGAAATCTAAAGTTTTTCCCAATTTGATTACACACTAGGGGTTTTACTACTATATGAATACTTTAATTTGCTTGAATGCAAGTTTTAAATGTAAAGGATTTACCACATTGTTAACATTCATTGAGTTTTCTCCAGCATGACTTCTTTCATGACATCAAAGAAGATAGTGGTGTGAAAAGGTTTTACCACATTAATTATGTTCATAGGGTTTCTTTCCAGTAAGATCTTTTTTATGCCTTTGAAGATGACTGGCACATGCAAATGCTTTACTGTATTGACTACATTGATAAATCTTTTCTTCTCTATGAAATCTTTCATACAATTGAGTTCTTAATGTTAACCAAATTAAAGCAGATACCAAGAAATATTGAATATTTTCCCTCATGTGTTATCTTTGGGTTTAAATTTATATATCAATACAGACATATATGTATATGCATATAGTACAATTTGATTTATATGTATGTTTATATCCAAGTACCTTCTTATTTTAGATACTATATATTTGTAGTATATTTTTTAATCATGCTTTTTAGTGCCAATGGAATTTTGCTGTTTACTAAAGATAACAGTGTTTTTTAAAACTTTGTGTGGTGTTCCATGTTAATTTTTAATAATTTTTATTCATACTCTATGGAAAATATCACTATATGAACCAGTAATGAGGTTTTAGAAGTATATCCAAATGAAAGAGATTCAGTAGTCAAAATGGCTCTTGTTTTATTGTGTTCAGAGTGTGATATCTAATGAGGTGTATATCAAAGATGATACTTTTCTAAAACTAATATTTATAACAGTGAATCAATATGATGACATTATAGCCTATTTCACTTATCATAATTTTGAAATAGCATAAAAATTTAAATGTAAGTAAAATAAGAGATTTTTTTTTTGTTACGACAATGAGCTATGAAGAAGACATTTCGACAAAATCAAAGAAGTAGAGATACTTAGTTTTATCAATTTACTTTGGGTAAATATTTTATGGCATGTTTGGTGCTATAAAAGATGGTTTTATTTGAACATTAAGTGTGCCAAACTTCTCAATTCTTGATCTTTTAATTAATGTTTACACTTTGTATGGCACATTTGAGAGAGACAAGGAGAGAGAGAGAGAGAGAGAGAGAGAGAGAGAGAGAGAGAGAGAGAGAGGCAAAAAGATAGAGACATGAAGTTGGGAGGTTAAGTTGTGGTTGACAGGAACAATTGAAGGGAAGAGAATGGTGACTGATATACTCAAATTACATTATTCAGATGTATAAATATTCAAACAGAAAAATTAATAAGTAAAACAGATCTTCAGTTTTTAGTCACAAAATAATATAGAATAATTTGAAGATATCAGTTAAAACATGTATATAGTTTTCATATATGTGTTTCCTGTGAAGAAATGAGGCCTCCATTGTGTATGCATACAATTGTGTCAGAAAGACATGTGCTCAACTATGTTCATCGCAGCATTGTTTGTCATCGCCCACATGAAGGCATTTGTATCAACACATATTTTGATCTCTAGGACTATTCTATAGTCAACTATAGTAGGAGGAGCCTGGCCACATGTTCTTTCCACCTGTCTGGCTAGCTTAGCCTTGAAATACCACACAGAAACTGTATTAATTAAATCACTGCTTGGCCTATTCGCTCTAACTTCTTATTGGCTAACATTCACATCTTAGTTTAACACATTTCTAGTAATCTGTGTATCACCAAGAGACTGTGGTTTACTGGGTAAAATTTCCAGCATCTGTCATCTGCGGCTCTATGATGTCTCTCTCTGACTCTGCCTTCTTCCTCCCAGCATTCAATCTTGTCCTCTCTGCCTACCTAAGTTCTGCCCTATCAACAGGACAAGGCACTTTTTTTTTATTCATTAATGGGAAGCACAGAACACAGAGGGGGACTCACACATCAAACTATAGTGATAATGCATCATGGGCAAGAAATACTTTATTGTTTTACAAAAGCAATTTGTATATGATCAAAAATACACTAATGAAGCAAGCTACAGTGTTAAGGAATCTTGATACCAATTCACCACTCACATACATAAGGGATGTATGTTACACAGAGCTCTTGTTCATGCGAGGATCATCAGCCTATACACATTGGTTATCTTTAGTCACACAGCCATATTTTCTTTCCTATGACCAGAAAATTGTACTAAAATAGCAACATAAATGGTTTTCTCATCATGTCTTACATAGGATGGAGTCACAAGCATTCTTTAAAACTACAATTAAATGGAAATATAAATTGTTTAATATAGACCAAGAAATGTATGCAATGCATTGGAAACAATACCAAACACATCGTGATTGACACACCACACAATACATACAAGTTATCAAGACAGAATCTGCATACCTGCATGTTCTGAGATATTATAAGAAAAAGTATTTTTATTCTCAAAAGTAGAAAATAAATCTCTTTATAGTTCCAGTTTTATGTACTAAATGTCATAGTGACATAATTTTAAGATTCATGAAAAGGATTTAATCTGAGGAGATTACATTGATAATGAAATCCCTTTTATTCTATTTTTTGTGAAGTAAATGTCATTGGAAATAATTTCAACATAACCTTTACTTGAAGATGCAGTGATTACACTGCATGAAAATTTCCACAAAAACAGTTGATGGCAGAGGAACTTGTGTGCCTCTGAAATGACTGATCAGTCTTTAGGATCCTCCACACCCTTGGATGATATTTGTGTTTCATTTTCCATGCAGCTGGTTGCTTATCCTTTCGTTTCAATGAATATTACTTTCATTTTTTTTGTGGAGCAAATACTTTGCCAAGCATTGGAAAGCACCACTGCTGAAGCCCTGAGACCCAGGGAGCATGTCTCTTCCCTACAGCTGCCATCAAGCCAATGAGCACAACCTTTAGCGTCCCATCGACTCTCTGGCATTCCAGCCAGCCATTTCA